>NC_066324.1:6726412-7351412 GCF_022539315.1 Serinus canaria | reverse complement strand
CACCAGACCCTTGCCAGCAGGATTGACCCCATTTCTGTGCAGGCTGGTGACACTGTGTGACCCAGCCAGCCTTCAGCAAAACCAACAAGCAGCAGCTGCTAAGCCAAGCACAGCAACACAGATACATATGTCTAAGTGAGAAGAACGTGGCTTTTCAGGGCAGATTCTTGACCTGCTGAGCCTGAAATGTCTGGGAATACCCTGAGTCAGCTTGTTAAAAGCATACAGACACAGGCAGGCACAGAGGAAGTGCCTTGGCAGCCTGACCTTAGGCACTGGAATGAGCAGCAAAATGCTCAGAGAAACTGTTAATGCTGTGTTTTTTGTAAATACACATCCTAAAAACGGGCAAAATAGGGCCTAAGGAGCTCCTGTTCTGGAGAAGCCCTTGTACAAAGGTAAGCAGGAATTTTAAAAGAGGATGATATGCCCAAGGGTTTATGGATCATGCATAATGGCTTAAATCACGTTAAAGTGGTGTTGAAACATGCACATCATTCCCACTTGCTCCTATTTGACTTCAGCATTATACAGAGTAGTCTCACACAAGGAAGACACATTGAAAGCCTTTCTGCTCATGCCTGGCATGGGGGAAGGACACAGAGTTGCTGTAGCACATTCAGGGCTGAAATATTCACTATTTTCAACAGTACTTTCAAAGCTAAAATTTGGATGCTCAGGAGATCCCACCCTCTGTCAGCTTAAACTTATTCATGCCAAAGTCTCCTCCCTGTAGTTAGTCCAGAGCAAAATTAAATAAATAATCTAGCAATTCCTTCCAATTTCCTGGCTGTGGGACACTTTTGCCCAGGTAGCAGGACTAGTGCCCATAATACTGTGGTTTAAGGAATGTCACTGTTCCCAGCAGAAGACTGCAAAAAGGCATTGGAAATCCCAAGGGTCTGGGAACTTTGTAAAAAACCAAACCAAAACAAAAACCTAAACAAAAACAAACAAACAAATAAAACCTAAAATAAATAATCATTGGTCTAACACACATATTTGCATGCCAAGTGTCAGTGAAGTGTCAGTCTATTTTTTAGAAAAGCGTTGCTAACAATGCCTGAATTTAGAAATTTAGACATTCCTGGACATTAAAATGCAATGATCTGGGAAACATAACTGTTAGCAAGGTATTTCAGACTTTGCAAGACCTGGGTTTGATCTGGTGTAATTTCTGCACAAGGAGCCTGATTCAAACCAAGACAATGTTCCCTGCGTGCAATTGTCATTTTCACACTATTTCTCTGTGACCTTGTTTGTTGGGCAGTGAGCATAGGAATTTAACTGCATCTTCCCACTCCTGCCTTGTGATGGGAAGGCTCAAAGGAAAGTGTTGGCTATTATTGTTTGTTTCTTTTGAGCATCCCATGGAGATTTCAAGTCTATTTACTGCAGTAGTTCTGAACCGACAGCTGATAAAGTTTCCATTACTGATCTCTAATGAATGGATATAGCTGGGGAAACAGGATTTACCTTCCTTTCACTCAGTGGCCACTGTTTCCAATCACAAAACTCTTCCCTTCTCCCCTGTTCCAGCTCCTCCTCTCTTTCATTCCCTACATCAACTAGAGGGTCAGTTCTAGGTCAGGCATGGATGGACACAATGCCAACATACATGACCTTGACAGCTTGAGTTTTGCAGATGGTTTCTGGATAAATTGGATTAAAACATTTTAATTTGCCACCTCCTGAGCATATCCATCCTTAGTGTGGGACATTCACATTGTGTGGCTGCTAACCCAATCCACCAAGGTACACTGGCCATGCTTCCTTTGGCCCGCCCAATTAAAGCAAAAGCCAGGCAGTGGAGTGCTGAAGGAAATGAGGGTTGGTTCTTATTCCATAAGATGTTTAAGCAACAGATAGTTTTCTCAGCACTTTCACTTGTAAGTACAACAGGAAACCATAGGGTGACAGTGCCAGCAACATTCATTTTTCTAGACCCTATCAGCCTCTGCTGCAAAAAATCTTCCAAGAGAAACTTTCTGTGGCCCTCAGCAGTCATCATCCATTCTCTGAAACAAGATCCTGTAATTTCTGTGTTTTTATTCTCCTCTTCCTGCCAATGTACAGATTGCAGTGCACTAACACCTCAGGTTAACCTGTGCATTGAAAACTGTCAGTAGGGCTCAAATGGTGACAACTGACAGCCTAAGAGAAAAAGCAGGAATTCTGCAGACATTATGGAAAAGCACTGAGGCACCCCAAACCAAAGAAAGAAAATAACAAGTGAGCTTAAACTGCTCTTCAGCTCCAAAATACCATTTTGAAGATTCATAAGACCAAAATTTTTCTGTCCTTCCATATCCCTAGAAGAGTCATTGATTGTCAACCAGTCATTCCCAACATTGGTTAAAGAGATGGCAGATCCTGTATTCCTTCACTAGCTTATTCCTAAAACCACTTCCTCATAGCATAAGGTATAAATTTTTAAGTAACATGTTTCTGTGAATAACCAAAGAGAAATGAGAAACTGGATGGATTTGGGCACAATTCAATAGGAAGAAAGGTGACAGTATATGCTTATAAGACATTTACATGATTGCTATAGAAAACACATTTTTGTTAAGTTCCCTGTATTACATTTTAGCTGACACAACATAGAGAAAATAAATCCTTAGGAAAGTCTTGTTCTTACACTGTTTCTGCCTTGCCCAAAACTAAGCAGCAGTGTTGAAATCTTGCAAGGAAGCTCATTCCCTTGAGGTTGTTAATCAGCATTTTAGACAAAAGTTTGGGGTAGCTTCCAACTAAGACTTCAAATTTTTTATCTGAAGCAAACCAGACTGCTAAATTGCATTCTGGTTTTACAAGACAATCATTAATAATAATAATAATAGCAAAATGAGAATTGCAGAGTTTATTTTTTCATATGTTTTACTAACATGAAGGTAAAATCCTGCTGATCAGATCAGCACAGTTGCATCAGAGATAAATTTAGTCCATTATTCAATTAATCCTTCAATGCACTCTTGTGGTCGAGGTAATATATTATTATTATCTCCACTTCTGTTATTCCCATTAGAGACATTAGTTCCAAGAATGTGAACCATTTATTGTTGAGGGTCCTGATCCTGTAATAGGATGTGCTGGCAGAGACCCCAGTGTCCATAGTAAATCCCACTACCTTGAATGAAACTCATCATCCCTCATTAGGACAATTGTTGCAAAGTGCCATTACCTCCTATTGTGCCCACCCAGGTGAAAAAGCGCCTGCACTATTTAATTTAAGAAGGCAATAATTAAACAAAGAACCTTTTTGCATTTACTGTAACTGGGGCACGTTTAATTGGCCACCCTGCTTTTTGGAACATCCCCTTGTCCACACAAACAAGGATGAGGGAAACAAGCAATGCTGAGTGTCAAAACAAGAGTGCTCTCAGCACGCTCCACTTCCCTGCTCACCAGTCGATGCACTGACTACTTTTAAGGTGGTGGTAGTAATCTTTTACCTCTTTAAATAAGTAATGAAACAATTCTCCTATTAGACAGCTGATCCACCTGCCTTCATGCTTTTTTTCTTTGTCTCAGGACTGTCCTTTTAAAGAGCACAGAATCATGGAATGGCTTGGGGTGGGAGGGACCTTTAAAGGTCATCCAGTGCAATCCCCACTGCAGTGAGCTGGGACATGAACTAGATCAGGTTGCTCAGAGCCCCATCCAACCTGATCTTGAATCTCCAGACTGTTCCCACTTTACTGTATTTTGACTCACATTTTGGATTGATCTTAGCTGGGTTTCTTCGGGGTGTGTTAACCAGATTCCTTTTGGATAATGCTTAACTTGAAGATATGCTCCAGGACCACTTAAATGCTGTGGCCACTAACAATTATTCACTCTGTAAAGCCACACTAAAGCTACCTTAGGAAAACCCCTTGAAATATGCACAGTGTGGACACAGAATCATCAGCCACAGCTGTATCGTTCTGTGGCTCACACTATTTACAAATGCAGAACAATCCACTGTCTCACCCCATTGACCCTCAGCCAGCTCCAGAGAAAAGAACATTGCAGGAACCAGTCAAGCTGACTGCAATGCTGTCAGAGCGCTGCTAGCACAGGCACCTGCCCGTTCTGAGCCACAGCAATATTCTAGCTCTTTTAATATTGGTCTCTAAACAGCTATTAGGTAGCCCAGGAACCTTAGCTGCAAACACAAAAATTCAGTAAGATGAAATTCTGCTTGCTAGTTAAACTGCAAAGATCAAATAATAATAGCAAGCAATGCAGGAATGCCATATAATTTATTCATTAGCATTGCTAATGTGGAAAATACTTCTTTTCCTGTGATGAATCTTACTCATTACACTTTGAATCTGCGAGAACATATTCAGAATATTGTGTCAAACATGCAAGTACATACTATTTATTTAAAGTAACAGGGAAAATGGCCAATTTTGAAATATTTTAGAAAAGAAGGTTTTTCTATTGCCACATATATTGTGCACAGATGTTCAACACATTTTCTGAAGTATAATGCATATCAAGCATATAGGAAACTTTCCCCTGGCCTTTTTATTCTACACCTTCTTATACCAGCCAGATAATGTTGTAGGTAAAAGACCCAAGGGTGATAGACCCGTGGGGTGATCCTTGGAATACCTTGTGCTCCAGGCTGAATGATGCTCCCTAACATTTGGAGACCTATCAGGTATTGCAACTGGTAGAAAATTACCTCAGACAGAGCTATAATTTCTTTTTATTACAATTCTTGCTGGAAACTGGCCCTTTTAGGAGAATGAAAACCAAAATAATGAGCCTGTCTTTTTAATCCCCGAGAGGAGCGGTTAATTTACGTTCACTCACTGTTTAGTTTTCATGGGTCCTAAAATTTGCACAGGGCCTCAGGGTCTGCTCTGTTCCATGATTAAGTGAAGCAAAAAGCCAGAAATGCTGTTCTACAGCTCCTCACTTACAATCTGCTTACAAACAGTAGATCACTCCGTGGTGTACAAGAACAAATTTTCCTCCTGTCACTAACTAACCCAGACAAACGCTCATTTACTGCAATCCTTCAGACCATGGAGAGATCAAGCTTTGCAGTGGGCAGGTCATTCCTAGCTCAAAGCTCCATGTGAATTTCGAGATACAGTCTTTATTCTTTCCACTGTAGATTCTCTTCCCCCTTGCATTAATGAGGACTAGGCTTTTTCACAGTGGATTCCCTCAGTGAATTCTTCAAAACAAACTATTCCACAAAATGAATGCACTTCATAATCCCTGGAGGAAGTGACAGTTTAATTTAGAAGGCAAGTGTTTATATCCTTTGATTTCTATATTTTACCCCTCTCCATACCTACACACACTCTTGTATGCATATGTAAATATATATATATTTCAGAAGACAAGTGAACCCGAGTTTTATTTGCAAATTATCCACCGTGAAGGGAAATATGAGATACAAGCATGCACATCACCTCTTAAGTAACTTACTCTGTTATGGTTTTCTTTGTAGATAAACAATGGAAATGTTCATTGCCAAAATCTATTTATGACTAAGACCCCCAGCTTTGGTGATGTCTGTGACAGGACCCCACATATGAATATGGAAATTCCAGAATATTTGGTTGAAGGTGGTGAATTATACTAGCCTTTTTCACAACATGAAACCACCAGCATAAGGCAGGAATAAAAAAAATTGCTCTGACTGCTAGAGCAGTACAGCCACAGAGGAACAGCTCTCACAACATGAGCAAGTGTGAAAAACACAAAAAGCAAAAGAAAAGAAAGCCACATTAAAGAACAGCCAACAGTATACTAAGGAAAAAGCTTTTCCCTTGCTCTTGTAAGAAATAATGCCAGCTGAAATGGAGATCAAGTTTCCCATTTACACTTTCCATGGCTTTTATTTTCCCAACAAGCTAGAGAACCCAAACATGGAAGATGACATGCTTTCTTGTTGAATGTGTTTCCCACGGAGGCGTGCCAGGCTACCACAATAATGGATTTCCACTTCACATTTGCTTCTGTAGATGATAACAACTTTTGCCTTTGTATTTATAGCAGAATCCAAGCAGACAAAATAACTTCTTTGCTAGAAACAAGCTCTTCCATAAGCAACAAAACAAATCAGGGAAGGTTTTGGTTGAGGGAACAAAAAACCCCAAACATCTAAGTGACAACTGGAAATCTGTTTCCTTGAATTTACAAACACAGATAAGGTGCTGAAATATTGGTTTTGTTTCAGCTTATACAAATAAGTGTTTATTTCTAGAAGAAAGAGTTGCTGGAGAATAAAAAACATCCTACTTTAAAGAGGCATATAGCGGATATCAGGCACAGCCCTTCCCAAGCAGAGATATGAGAAACAGACACCTCTATTTCTTCCTTAGTCATATTCAATTTCTTCAAGCTATGACTATTAAAATGAAGACTGAGCTACCAATGTGTCATTGAGCTGAGGAAGGAGAAGGAGCTGAAGTTAAAACAAACAAATTATGAACAAAACCAAGGAAATTTATTTTAAGAGGAATATGAATATATTTCATATTCAACTTGTGCTAAAGTCTGACTGCAGCAGAAGAATTTCTAATTTGTCTGGCTTAATTCTCACTGAATAAAGATCTTCAGATTTACCTTATAAAATCCTTTAGTGAAAGGACAAAGGACTAGATTATGGTCTTGCTTATGGCTGTGTAAATCTCTGGTAACTCCACTGAAATCACACTGCTATGAATATTTACGGTTCATTGTAAACATTTTGAGAATTGTAGTGGGATGAACTTTATAGAGCACAAGATATTTTAAATATTGGAAATGTGGGCTTTGTACTTTCAAGCACTATCTGCAGGCCTTCAATTTACCACCGTGAACAAAACTTCCCAGTGTGACACAAATCCAAGTCACAGAGCCATGGAATATCTTGAGTTGGAAGAGACCCATGAGGATCATCAAAGTTCAAATCCTTCAGTCAAGGCTCCTAGCACTCCAAGGGCATCACTAAACCCCCTGTTTCCTCCATGGGAGTTGCAGGGACTCAAGACAGACACCTCACAGCAGCATGGAGAGGCATCACGAGCAATGCTTGGTCAGTTCTGGTTAGGTCCTGGCAGGACCTTGGGAAGTGGCTTTTTGAGAGAGTATAAGGCAATATTTTGCTGTCATTAATCCTGAGAATGCCTGGTTCTTTCATTACCTAAACATGACATGCATATTTCAAATTACACATTTTTACTTGATAATTATTTAATAAGATAGGGATGGAGTCAGCAAATAATGGCTCGAGAAGGAACATTTAATTTCCAAGAGTGTCCTGAGAGACATTTCATTGAGGGGAGCCATAGCAATTACCTTCAAATTCAGTGTCAGACACATTTCACTAATTCAGGACTGAGGAAGACAATGTGCATTAGCACTAGGAAGGTTGTAGATAGAGATAATCAGATAATGAACATCACAGTGGTGAATCTACAGACAGAAATTACACCGCTGCTCTGCTTGTCTAAGATTTGAAATGCAAATTATTTCGCAGATTTATTGAATGAACTCTTGATACTTTTTAATTCTTTGCCTTAATTTTGTTGGGATGATTCCTCATTTACTGCTTGACCTCTGACAGATATCTGAATTTGCCCTGGTGATGAGAATTTTGGCTGGTAGGTGTTGAATGTAATGTGCTTTGAATTTGAAGGAAATGTAAGGACAAAGAGCTGAGAATCAAAGTACAGCAGGCAATGGTGTTGTGTCAGTGCTATTTGATCAGACTTCATTCATGAGTGAATTTCCAAACATCTGGATCTAACTACATATTAATATTGTAAATACCAAGCCCTCCTGGCAGAACCATGTGCCAAAAGAAAATATCCTGGGTAAGTTAAGACAGAAGTCATGGAATGTAAAGCAAATTAATGTGCAAACACCCGTGGGTTAGACCAGTCTGCTGGTTGAAAAGATCAGGAAATGTCTGGAGTAGAACTGCCCTAATTTGGCTTTTGTGGTAAATACTACTCAGGATTCAATGACATAAATTGAGAATGGAGATAGTCAAGCTTTGGAATAAGAACTTGTTGTCCTCTTAGTCCCTTCCATGAGGGAAGTCCTTCTATTCACTCCACACCAAGAGATGACATTGAGTATAAGACACACTTGATTTCAAAACAACTGACAGGCGTCCCTAATGACTGAGAGATTTTCTGCAGAGCATTAGCACTTCTCCATGACCATGGGAACAGGCTGTAGCTCTCTGTGCTCAGGAGCACTGTTCTCTGGGTGTTCTCTGCTTGAAATTATTGGTGGCATGAATCAAAGTGGCAAGACCTGCCTCTTATCTGTGCTCACTTAAATTGAGTACTTTGTATGTGTATCTCTAGTGTAGCTGGGTCCTATATTCAGCAACAGTGATAGAGAATCCTCAAGTACAAACATGCACCAAGTGATATTTCTGATTTAAAGGTTAACACTGATTCAAATTGCTTTTATTCTTCCCTCCTGCTGGGTAGGAAAATGTTCTTTAGCTTTACTGTTCCGGAATATTCTCTTTCAAGATCTCACTACTTTACCCCAAGATTTCCTCCTTCTCTCCCTCCAAATTTGCAAGAACAAATTGCAAACATGATTAATTGCAAACCTTAATGCCTTTGAAAAAAAAAACAAAACAATAATTTTGATCCTGAACATTATCACTGGATATTGGTCAAACAGCAATCACCCTTCTTCTGGCAGCTGCTGTCCTGACTTCCTTCCAATGCTAAATCATGACTCTTTCATTATTTTCTAATAGATTAAATTATTTGCTTTTGCTGAAAACTGTTTTGATATTTTTTATACCTTGTTCATCGCTATCCCTCTGAATTGTGCTGGGAACACTTAAATGCTTTGAGAGAGATTGGATAGATGGGTAGATAACTGTGAAATTTTACAGTTAATATTTGCAAAGAGCCTGGAGAGTTCAGAATAAAGGAGGCATGAGAAATGCAGAGATTTCTTGTTACGTTTCAATGCATGAATGCAAAAAGAAGAAGAGAGGGCGGGAAGAACCAAGTCAAACATTATGGTAGGTCCCAAAAAGTCGCTGGCTTTAATCCACCACTTCCCTGTTCTCTGCCATCTCAATTGGCTCTTGCAGAACCAGACTTCATTTGTTTCCTCTGACATGTTCCTGTAAAAAGGATCTGAATGGAGATAGGGATTTCTATGGAGCACAGGTAATTAGTGCTGGAGGACTCTGATTATCTCTTTATAGCCCTCCTCACCATTTGACACAGTTCCACATAATAAGGCTTCCCTTGAACAAACCTGGTCTGAGACAGAGTCTCCTGGGAGGCTGATTCTCAGTGTGAGGAGAAGAGCTGCAGATTTCCATCCTCTACAGACACAGGTCCTTTTCTTCACTTTTCTAATGGTTATGGGAGAGCAGAAGAATGATACACTGCATTTAAATCCCTGTCCCCTACTTTTCCTCCCAGTGGAACTGTGGGACAACCAATAGTTTATTTTTATTCTTATTTTAATTTCTTTTCTATGCTTTCCCTATTTTAATTAAAATGAGATCAACAATCCACAAGAAAACAAATTCATGAAAGCTGCACTGAATATATATTATATATTATATATTATATATATAATATATAATATATATCTGCATTATAGTTTAATAAAAATTTAAAAGTTAGGGTATTGAATAAAATTAAATAATTTCCCCTAAACAGAGTGGGAATTAAAATAAAACCCAACAGCAACAACAAAACCAGGAGAGATCATGATCAATTAATGATGAATATTGCATTGTTTTGTTTGCAATATATCAGTTCATGCCCAAAGAGATAATTTGGAAGATGGGGAGAACTATTAAGGGTGTTTAGGGAAATACCAACAAAGGCCAAAAAGCTAAACTATAAGAAATAATATTGGGAAATAACAAAAGACTTTGAGGAACACGAGACTAATTAGAGAAGTTGGCCATGCGTTTTGTTATCACTCCATTGCAATGAATGGAAATGAGGCCAGGGGTTGAACATCTCTCCTCAGGAACACCTGGGGAGCAGAAGCAAGGAAAAACCTGATCTGCCCTTGTATTAGTTATTTAAGCTCAAAGAACTTTAACTGATACAGAGCTGATTTCAGGCAGAAAGACATAAAAATTTTCACTAAAGATCAGAAGTTCAGAACACATTAAAAGAGGGACTGAATAAATAAAATTCCCACACACTTTTCTTTTAAGAGTCAATGGGGCAAGCAAGATAACAAAGGAACTTATGATGGGGAGAAATAGCCATTATACTTCACAGACACTTGTTTAGAAACAATTTTCTTTTGCCAACAGCTATAAATGGTGCAAGCTTCAATACTTTTATTTGTGCTTAAATGAGAGGCCGCTTGTCAAATATTTGCATATAATAAACCTCAGCTCAAAGCTTTTGAATGTATGCTTTGCTTTAAATATGGTAGTAATCCCACCTCTAGTCAGCCAAATCCTTAAAGTCATGCTGTGCTGAACCACATCTGTCTCCCGAGATTCCACTGTAAAAATTATTGCTTTGCATTTCAGCGAACAAAGTGATTCCCATGTACAGTTTGTTTGCAAAACACTTTGTCAACCAAATGGGTCTTAAGCAACTGCATATTCTTATAAGGCAGAGACACAAACATAAAAAAACCACCCCACCCTCTGTCTAAATGGGAATGACAGTAGAGAAACATGACAAACTGAAGCCAGCTCGACTGCCAATTCCTCTGGGAAAGACAAGCTCCTTTGCAACTGCATCAAAGCAGCAGCTGGCTGTCCCACTGTAGTGGGATGATGATGCTAATCAGCAGTTTGAAGGTGCTAAAGTAGATGACATGGTGCTGCTTCAAGAATCAGGGCCCATGACAAGTTTATCTGAGGATGGGCTGGTGAAAATGCCTCTTGTTTTTCTTTCTAGCCATTCTTCACAATGATTTTGCCACTCCTGCCTAAGCTTCTGATAGGGGCAGTGTTTTCTTTTTCCACACAAAGACCCATTGTTTAGTTCTTCTGAATGCTCTGACAACTAGAGGGGAAGGGAAAGGCACCCTGCAAGTGACAGCAAATGCCCTCTCTCTCTGACTTGATATCCAGTGTGTAGATCTGTAATGTACTGCTCAGTGTGACTCACCAAGGCTGCTCCCACAAGCAGCTGGGAAAGTCAATCCATTAGCAAAGCCACAGCAGCTTTTGCTCTTTGCTCAAGAGGTTTGAGATTCCTTGTTTCTACATTTTACGATGACCCAGAAGCATCAGTGGTGGCACAGACTGACATGGGCTGGATGCAAAGAATGAATTGCATTCCCATATCCAACCAGCACCATTTTTGTTTGCTCTGCTTTCTCCTTCCTTCTGTAGTTTGGCTTAAGAGACCCAAAAAGCCTTCATGCACAATGGAGAAACGTTTCCTGCCCAGCCAGCACATTTCTACTTAAACTCAATCTTCTCAGGACACAATCAAAACAGAAGACAAATCAAAACAGATGCTTGATAAGTATCTAGTCTGGGTGGGAAGACAGTGTTACATAAGGAAAGAAAGCAAAATCTTTTCATTCCTCCTCTGTAAAAAACACATTGGTTTTGCATTTGCAGTTGAAATCTAGACTGTACCATGTAAAGGTAGGCAGACAGTGCAAGTTTGTATGGATTTTATCCTGGTTTAGGAAGCATTTTGATACTGACACCTATCTCAGTGTAGCAAATTTGACAGAATCTCTTGGCTAGATAAACTGCTGCTCCCTCGCAGGTCACTAGGTGGTGATGGGGAATATTAAAAAAGCCCTTAATACAGGCAGCAAATCTGCAGACCTTGCTGTAGTTAATGAGAGAAGGAACACTTTCTGCTCCCCGTCATTCCTTTCAATTCTGCTCACGTCACGTAATCTCAGACAGCACAAATTGCCATCAGTGTGAGATACCAGGAATGCCTCAAAAACCACTGTGGAGTTCAGTATGAGAGGTGGAGACTGAACAGCATCTCCAGCCTATCCTCCTGGGGTATAGCTTTAATTAACAAGGTTCTAATAAAGAATTTGTTGAGTTGGTTATTTAAAGGAAAAAAGTCCATCTGGGCTCCTAGGACCCATTTGAAATTATATTTCTTTTTGTATAGCTTGGACACAGCAGAAACAAATGTCCAGAAGGGAAAAAAATCTTCCTGAGATAAAAAGGAGCTGGCTGCTCTCTGCTGATCCTTTGGCACCATGCCTGCCAGTATTTGAGAAGAACAAAGCTGAGAAATAGAAATTCAGCACTGCTAAGATGCACCCACTACCTCTGAAGAACTTGTACCCTGCAGCCCACTAGAAAAAAGTCACTCCTAGGCAAAGCCTTTAGCCTGACAGACACACAGGGAATGGGAAGCTGAGCCAAGTCTCTTTTAACAGGAGAAATCCAGAAACAGACCAGCCAAAATATTAGCTGATATAATTTGTTACATGTTTCAGGGATAGGGAACAGAGAAATTCAGAAGAGAAGAGGGGACCCATTCTGTGTCCCAGACACCCACGCAGAACTTGCAGCAGGAATTCCCAGAACTACCCACTCTTATCTATTCCCAGTGACTTGGAGCCAAAAAACCCCCTTCTGTCCTCAGGGAGGTTTTCTTCTCCATTTTTTTTCCTTGTGTCTGCTCATATTAAACCACCACGAAATAAGAAATTCTTAAAGTACTGGCAAACTGGAAAATATACCAAGAGGAGCAAGGAAAAATGAATTATGAGTGCTGGAGGGACTCACTTGCAAGGAAAGATTAGAAGAACTAAATATGTCTAGCTTGGCAGAGAGATGACTAAGCAGAGAAGGGGAAGTGATAAATGTCTACAAATATTTGAAGGGCGTATACACTGAGGAGGCAGAGAGATTCTGCAGTGTGAGCCATACCAGGTGGTGGGATTAGGAGCAAAGGGATGGAATCAGAAAAGGATAAAAAAAAACCAAAAGAAAACAGAAAAAAACCCTCACAAATCAAAAATTCAACTGAAGGCTACACAAACCAAATTCCTCATGAAAATATATATCCATATCCCCCACACTGGGGATGTGGAGATTTTCTCAGAGGTGGAAAACTCAGTATATGAGACATATGGGAGGACTGCAGGAGTGCTTCGTTGCTTGCAGAACTAAAGGAAAGAGCTGTGCCTTGATGCTGGGAGACCAACAGGAGCCTCAGTGGACAACAGGTGTCCCACCAAGACTGTCAATTAGAGAGCTCCAGGCAGGAAGTAAAGGTCGTTTTTGTATCCAATTGAAATCACAAGAGAAAGGTTTGTTTGGAATAATTTAATGACCCTGAACTTGGTAGAGCTACAGGACTTTATAGATAGAGCCCAGCCAGATGGTCCCTGGGAAGCAGGAGGCTTTGGGTTTGTTAAGCGTTCAAAAAGATGATGGTGGAAAACCTGAAAGATCAAGATGGAAGACAAAAGCATCATATTATTGCATGTTAATTCAACCATCCCTGGTTTAACCAGGTCAAAAGGAGACAGGGGAGAACGTAGTGCATTCCACAACTCAGTTTCTGATGCAAAGCACACAAGTGCTCCTTCAGCACCTCAAAGAGTCAGGAACTAAATGTAACAAATTCCTCTTTCAGGAGAACAAAAATCCCACTTTTTCAGACAGGGAGGACCCCAGGCACCACCACAGACATCACCCCAGTACATAATTTCAAGCCCTCTCCTGCTCCTCACTAGCACACTCATCTGTGAACAAGCAGAAGGACAATCCAGAAATGACCTCCAAGGGCACGCAATTGAAGGTTTTATTCCACACCCAGTTCAGCTGGATTCCAGCCAGGACATGCAGCTCAAGTGCTTTAGAGTCACAGGCAGCAGTGCCTCCTCCTGCCAGTACAGCAGGGGCAGACCTCCACTTTTGTCTTCCTGGAACTGCGTCACTGAGGCCCTGTACACACACTTGGCTGTTTAGCCTAAAAATGGGTCCAAGGTAATGCAAGGAAAGGCACTGAGTCCTTCCTTAAGAAATGCATTGCAAGTGTTAAACCTCTCCCTTGTGCAATCTTGTGTAAACCAGGCAAAAGGAATTCCCACAAGTTCTGATATGGGAAGGATGTCAAGGTCTTTCCTTTTACCCTGGATTTGATTCAAAGTTTGATGGGAAGTCAAAGCCTCAGCTTATGTTTTCAGAGCACTCCATGTCCCTAGCAGAGGTTTGCAGGGATAAACCCCCATGCCTGTGAAGGAACTCTCTTGGCAAGCAGAGCTAATTCTAGTAACATTGTGCTTTTGTATATGAAAATAAAAAGAGAAGATATTTGATTACAGAGAGACTTCTAGATTATTGTATATTTCTCTAAAAAACTGAAATAGGGGAGCAAATGGAACAGCCAGAGGTCAGAGCAGTTGGTGTGGTGGAACAGCTCAATTGGACAATAGAACTGTAAGGGAAAAGACAAACTTCTGTCTGTCCCTGCAGAAAGTCAACACATTGCTAGCATGGCCCTTCACACTCAGAACACCAGAAGTAAAAGCCTCACTACAGAGACAATCCCTGTGTCAGTCAGGTAAAGCAGAGTGAAGAAGAACTTCTGTGGACAGAGGCAGCAGAGGCAGAGGGGATGTTTTCCAGGGATTCCAGCGTGCAACTCAAAGATAGACTTGTTTCTAGTAAGCCAAAAACCTCTAAGTAAAAGATGCTTTTACGAACATAATTCCCACCAGATGGCTGACCAAAAATTACACTGGTCAGCCAGCACAAGGTCCTCCCAGCCCAACAGAGCTGGCTCTCAGCAGAAACATTCTTATCATCCACAAGAACCAAGTCCCAGGGCTCGTGGCTTAGGAGTCAGTTCCAGGACAGAGAAGCTGTGATGACCTTTCCACATGGAGACAGGAATGAGGTATCCCCAGTCAAACACAGGGAAAGAGGTGAGAACAGACATGCTCCTCTCTCTGCCCTTCCTAAAGATGAGATTCTCCTGCTAACATGAAGGAGGAGATCTCTCTCTCAGTGGAGCAATTATGCAGATCCTGCACCAGATGAAACAAAATGACATGCCTTGATCTGGGTAGGACAGGCACTGAGCCCTCTGTAGAGGCAGGCTGGGCTGGCTTGCAGCTGGGAAAGACTTTTCATCAGGAAAAACAGCAGCTGCCCTTCAAGACTCAACTGAGCCAATTTCAGCAAAGTCCTGGGACTCGTGGCAATGAAGCTGCATTGGAAGAGCCACGTTCATCTTCACAAAACAGCACAGATTCCAGCGTCCCAGCATGGCTCTGGGGAGCATGGTGCTGTTGCTGCTCTTTCTATTAATTAACCAGGTGTTTAATTTCAGCATCCTGGCTAAAATCCAGCATGGAGAAATGCACTTCCTTTCTTTACCCAGTTTTCCCTCAGCAGCTTCATCCTGGGCAGTTTCCCCCACCCTGCCCTGGTGCAGTCACTGCAGAGCAGGTGCAGTGTCACCCCAGAACACGCTGCACTTCAGCAGCAGGTGAGGAGCTGCTCCTCAGCCTGCCCAACCCAAAGGCTCATGGAACCTACTGTGTAAACATAAGGCACTATTATCTCCCCTCTCCACATGGAATCACTTTATGGAATTTATTATTATTATTTGGAGCTCAAATTGAAACCCTCTGGCCATGTATGAACACTAAGCCTTCTTAGGGAATGCAGGAAGCAGCTAAAGTGGTGAAGAGGCAAAGATTTATGACAGTCAGAAAAGAAATTTTCTTTTCTAGCAACAAGCTTCACATTTCTAATCTATTTCTGCAGATTTTGCTACTCTCTACCAAACTTCTGACAGGTCTTAAAGACTAACACTTACCATGCTGCAAACTGCTCCTCTAAAGTCTATTTTATCATTGTTTATAACCACCTGGCTGGATTCCCTTGGTGGTATTTTTCACTCTTTCTCATAAACCCTAAGAGTATCCATATTGCCTGCACCACAGCCTTCATCTTCACCTTTTTCCTTCCCTCCAGTACCACCTCAGCTGTTTTTAACTGGGCTCCCTTTATCTCCTCCAGAGAGCTCCCACCCTTCCTGATTCCCATTCAAATCATCACCACATTAGTGAGACAGACTGACTGTGGTTTTCACCTGTCACTTAAGCAGGATTGCATCCTCACCCTCTCCCTTAGCTTCAGTAAAACTTTCTTCTGTGAGAGCTTTACAAATATATTTCTGTCCTTGATAAAATGGCATTAGGTAAGGATATAAGGGGAGGTCTGTGAAAGGAGAAAAATAGCAGTGACAATGCATCCTCTCTCCCAAATTGTCTCTCTGAAAGCTCCAAATGGCTTTGTAACAGCATGAAAGTGCTTCCTGATTATTGCCAGGCTGAGACTCAGGAAAGCCCTAAGGGTGGACAGGAGAGGGGGAAGGAATATATAAAAACATGCAGGAAGAAGGGCTGTGTAGAAATTTTGTGGCCCCTCACACACTCCCTGGGATCTTAGAACTGCCCCTGCAGCAAAGTTTCAAGGAAAACTCAGGGCTCCATTTCCCTCCTGACACTAAAAACTTCAAGCTATTCTCTTGCAGGAGCAGCCAAGTGGTCTTTAGGTCCCTGTGGACCCCTCTCATGATTTTCAGCAAGATTTTACAGCAGAAGTTTCAACCAGGACTCATCATTTTCCCACCCAACAGTCAGACAGATCTTCCTCACTTCTGAAGTGACTTGTCACTTCAGATCTTCCTCTCACAACACAAGGGGTCTGACCCCCAAACCCAGACTCTTGTGGGAGCCTGTGGGCAGAGCTGGCCAGGTGCCACCAGTGCTGGTCACAGCCACCTCTCGAGCCAGCAGCTCTGGCTGCAGGAAGGAGCACAGCTAACAAAAACATCATGCTGTGTTCCCATGGCAACACAAGTGTCATGTCCATCACCCTCTCATTTCTGGAAGAAAAAAGACATAGGTCTGATGGGGAAAAATCCAAGAGTCCCAATGGGCTGTGCTGAGCTTGGGCAGATTTTTCATGTCATTGCTGGCACCACTCACCCCAGGCCTGCTGGGAAGGGCAGCACCTGGCCCTGTGATGGCCCGTGGGTTTGAGCAGGAGGCTGAATGGGATTCAAATCATCCAGCCAGATACAGACAGTTCATGTCTTGTCTGCTCTGTGTCACTTTGAAGCTAGGGATGCACAATCCACTTAGCACAGCTACAGAAGTCTCTAGGTGTTAGCAGAAGAGGTTTCAGCTCCAGCCATCCTATCTCCCATCTGACATGACCTGGGGATGAAGGTCCTTATCAGTTACCTTTGCTCAGTGACTTATTAAACTCCAGTAATTTAGGAAGTTGGCTGAATTTGGAATTGCTCTTCCAAGACAGCAGAGATCTTTGCGTGCATCCATTCCTCTCCTGGACTGGGTGAGCTGCCACCATCTCATTGTCCCATGCTTCTCTGTGCTGATATCTGTGCCCCAGAAACCAGATCCAGCTGGGATCCAACATCCCCCTTAACGTGGATTGTATGAGCTTCTGTGCAGTGGCTACAGGGCAGCAATTAAAGCATTGCCACATAGGTCTGTACATGGAAATCTCACCTTCCAGTTCTAAGAAAACATGCTGGAATGCATCACTGGACAGTTTTGGAGCTCTCTGATGTGTTCTTGCTTGAGGCATGAGAAGATGTAAAGCTGGAGGATTTTCTTCCTTTACTTTAAAATCAGTTCCACCAATTAGTAGTTCTTTTCTACAGGAAAAAAAAAATTAAGAGGAACTTCCAGCCTGAAGAACACAAAGGGAAGACTCCAAAAATTATGCTTGGGAGAAAGCCTCTTCCTGTAAAAGGAAATTATGCCTGTGCTTGAGAGGAAAAGGGGAAGGGAAACTAGGAAGAGAATGACAGCATTCTATAGAGTGCTTGGATAAGGAGTACTTCAGATTCTCTACATCCCAATGCTGAAGCCAAACTCCAGGGAGGTGCAATGTTTGATAGTTTAGTATCCTAAGTCAATGCAGATCAGGGGAAATATCCCTGGATGCTCAGGGGCAGGGTATATCTAAATAACTGAAATCCAAAACATTAGTTAACTTGCTGTTAATCCTTAGTTTTAACTGTCAATTTTATTTTTATTTTGCTTTGTTTTCCTTCCTTGAGCAGTTTTGCTGGCCCAGCAGGGAAGGGCTCAGGTTAGATTTACTTCTGTAACTGGGGGGAGCACTTTGGCTAAGAGATTGTCCATAACTGGAGCAACTTCTTCCTCCTAAAAGACAGACAGAAACCTCATGCAGGCAGCCTTTCATGAGAGGCATGAAGAGAAGCTAGTTATTGGCATTCACTTATGCTTTTTTGGGAGAAGAAACTAGGGATTAAGTGCAACAAAAGTTAAGGCAGATGGTTGCAGGAATGTAATGAAATTTTGGCCTCTGCATGGCATCTACCAAGGGCAGCCTGCAGGAAAGTGCTCACTATAGTCCCATGGGCTCTGGGCTTTCATCCAGGGCAGCTGCATTTTCTCCAGCTGATCGGCAGCACCACCTTGCTCAAGGCACTTGGCCATTTTACACCTTTTCTCAGCTATTGGGAATCCTTAAGCAACCAAGAAATGAACATTCCAGTCATTTCCACTGCCCAGATCTCAGCTGTGAGCAGAGGAGAGAGGATTAAGTTTGAAAGTTTATTATCTCCTCTTTAGACATGCTCAAACCAGCAATCAGTTCTTGTTAATACAGGTGGCAATACCTGAGGGGGGACATTAGGGTTCACCCTGCTGTCCTTTTATTCCACTCAAGCTAGGAAACAAAATACTGACCTCGGGGTTAGGGGTTGGGAAGGAATCCATCAGCCTAAAGAGGCCTGGGATCACAAATAAAATACTTCTGCATCTCCTTAATTAAACACAGCAGAGCATTCAGTTGTGCCTTGCTAAGTGCTCATGCAAAGGGGATGAGCCCTTCTGGCAAGGTAAGTGTGCAATTCCCTCCTCTTCCCCACTGGAGCAGGCAGGCAGGGTCAGGGCAGCCCAGGGGAGAGATGTGCTGCCTGATTGCTTGCTCCTGTGACTGGCTGCCCATGTAGAAGCTGGCAGGAAGCTGGAGTGTGCCAGCCAGGTTTTTGCAAGCATGTGAAAATTAACAAATCTCACCCTGAGCTGGAAAGGGCAGATAATTGAGAAAATTGAAATTAGGAGAGAAAAAAAAAAAGAAAAGAAAAAATGAGGGAAAAAAAGAAAGAACATGGAGATGAGCCAAGAGGAAACACTTCAAAGGCCCATAGCCTGCAGCCCACATTGATGACAACACAAAGATGGGACCTTACATTTTAATTAAAGGCAATTTTTTTTTTAAAAGGTATAATAACTCTGCCATGCAGGAGCTGGCACCCTGCCCCCAGAGGTGTTGGCAAGGCAGGCTGGCAAGAAGAAACTGTGGCTTCCTCAGCTGCCTTCTTTCTGCACTGCCTTTGAGCATCAGAGAAAGCAGAGAAAGAGTGAGCAGGGCCTTCAGGAGAAATGCCTCGAGGGGAGAAGCTACAGGAAACCAAAGGAACTACAAACATGACTGAAATCCAAATCCCAGCTTCCTCTGGCTGGTGTCTATGAATACTGCATGTAGGATGTGAACTGGAAGCTGAGAGCCAGCTGAACCAGCAGCAGGATGGCACCCACAGGGCACTGGGGCAGCCACTGGCACTGCCCAGGCAGATCCAAGTGGAGCTGTCAGGGATAGAGGTCATGAAGAGCCTCATCTATAAAATACAGAAATGTGGGAGAGGGGGTAAGTGTGACCTCAAATGCCTAAGAGGGATGCTTTTCTGTAAGCCCTACCCTCCCTGCAATAGAGACATCCTTGCCTGCTCTCCTCAGGCAGGACCAAAGGCAATGAGTGGGGCAAGTGTTCTGCACAAGAGACCAAACCAAAGCTTTTCTGGGGTGCAGGCATTGGGGTCTTTGTTCCCTGGCACATCTTTATGAAGGAAGTGGGAGGATGGAAAATGGGAAAGGAAGTAGAGCAGCACAAAACCTGAGGAAGGAAAATGAGAATAGGAGTGTATCATAGGGTGAAGAAGCTCTCCTCAGAAAACAACATATAATTGTTTCCATTAGTCTGAAAGAAGAGACTGAAAAAAAATGAGAAAGGTTAACAAAGACAAAGCCTCAATTACACTAAAAAAAACAAACCAAAAAACTCCCCCCCCCCCCAAAAAAAAAACAAAACAGAAAGAATAATTCATGTAACACGCACTTATTTACATAAAATGAATACAAACAATGGTGTATTTATTTGTAGTCAGAAGCTGACATTTTCCATGGAATTTTAAGGCAGTGCCATATGTAGCCACAAGTAGCAATAGCCTGTGATTCAGTGAAATTTCCATAACAACATGAAAAAATGAAGGCCAGAAGGAGCCACACCTGGATTAAACTGCTCAGCCTACTAAAGCTTGTGTCCAGGCAGCAAGGCAATGAGGAGACATCATATTTGGGTAGAGGAGCTGCAACTTGGAGAAAAAAGTAAACAGCTCTTCCAAAAATGAAGGGCTATTCCACCTCTTCCAGCAGATGGTAAGGTGCAGTAGACACTTTAAAAAAGAAAAAAATCCAAATTTTTATGCACATTAGAAATTGTTAGCTTCTTTTACTAAGAAACAGCCAAGACAGTACGTTACTCAAAAAAACCCTCTAATGCTGAATAACAGAGGACATTTCACATGTGTTGTCTACACAGGTTGTTCAAAACCTTCAAAGGCATGTAGTGATTTTTGCTAACACCTGCAGTGTTACTACAGTCTGGGCACATTCCATAAACAAAACTCTTGGATTGTTGCAATTGCAGGCTGTTAGGAAAAGCCAGCTCTCTGCAAACATCCCTTCTCAGTCCAAAATTTTAGGGCTTGCTGGAAAGTCTAATACTGCATGAAATCAGAGTAAAGTGAGCACTTTATTCTCCCCAGAATCATACTGTGGGAAGCAGAACTTCAAGCTTCAAACAGAATATTCCTTTGCACCCAAAATCCCATTTCTACTAAACTCCCTATGAAGTCTGCTAAGGGTCTTTTGATCCTCGTGCCAGCATTAGGCCTGATAAACCAAACACTGCTCTCTGTGTAGGTACACAAAGGGAGGTGTTTCTGGAGTTGCAGCTGAAAGCAACTCGGATTTTGGCAGAGTGTGCGAACATATGAGCGACAGGGGGTTTGCTTTGCAAAACCAATCTAGTTCCATTTAATTTATGATAGTGACAAAACTTGATGAAGGAATACTGTGCCTGAAAACTCTGCTGCCCGGTTTTAACAACCAGCCTTGTGCAAATTTGGATTCTCTAGCACCCTCAGACTGCAAGGGCTGTGCCACCACTACACCCTGACACTTGTGACAAGTGGCAAGGTGGCTGTGTGATGCTGCAAAGGACAATAGGCTTCTTTTGGTTCCCTGTAGGTGTTTAACCAAGCAGCAGCACCTCTGAGCCATTATAAGGTATGCTCACAGCTAGCTAAACCGGGAGGAATTCAGTGACCTTCAGGATATAAATAGATCCAAAGCCCCTTTGTGCCTGGGGAGTGGGCAGGGGACACTTCAGCACTTATGACCTGCAATTACTCTCCCACCCAACAGAATAGACTTTGCTGTGCGTTGTCTGCAGCAATTACCAGGGCATGAGTGCTGTCAATTCTAACAGGGCCAGACACAAACAATCATCCTGGTGTGCCTCTGTCTCCCTCTCCCTCGGTCCCTCTGTGATGCTCAGCCTGCAGAGCTCTTCCCATCAGTGGCGTGGAGTTGCCAAGCAACATTTGTCGTGTCCCTCCAAGGGCCCAGCTCATGGCTCTGTGGCACATCCTGCTTTGGAGAAAAGGGGTTGTTGTGCAGAGTGAAATAACTTTCCCTCTCTCTTCTATCTTCCTACTTGATGAGGTGAAAAATGAATCATTTTGAATATGACAGGAATGCAGGATCAAATCCTGCAGTCCGTTGCTCTGGGGTAAATCCCATTGAAAATTGTCTTTGGGGAATAAATTCACTGCCAGATACCAAGGACTAGTGCACCATAACCAGCACACACATCCAGGATACAGCAAATATTTTTTTGCATTGTACACATTAGAGAAAGCAGCTAGAAGAAGTCAAATCATTATTGGCAAATAATTTATTCAGCCACAGTCACGAAGGAATTAATCTTATCCATTATTCTCAAACATGACTCAACCAATTCCTGGAAATAACACAGCTAAAGCTTCTAGCTCTGAGCTGCAAACCCTAAGATTTAAATTCTTATTTAATTCCATAGCTCTTTCCCTCTTGTTATTATGTTCAACAGTGTGCTGCTGCTGTTCGTGTGCCAATGATACAAGGTTAGAAGGATAAGACAGTTCAAAATGTTCTCTCTGCATCAGTAAAGCTAAAAAGTACAAAGCAGCTCTTACAACTGAGAGCACTCAGGCCATCTGGCACAGTGGCTTCAGTGTGAGCGCCCTGCTCCAGGGCTCTTGGCATCTACCTGGACATCAGCCACCAGTGTGAGTTCCTGGTCTGATCCCAACTCCCTCTGGGATGCAGCCCCCCAGATCACCAGAATTCTCTGTATCCAGCTCTGGGGGACTGAGACTGTCAGAGCAAAGGATGGGGTTACAGAGATGGGTGTGGGCAGCTCTGAAGCAGAGCCCTGTGCTGGAAAGGCTGAAGGTGAGGTTAGCAGATGTGTTCACATAAATAAAGGTGTATGAACGTGGAGCTGAACTTCAACAAAAAGACATGGGATTTTCTGAAAAAAGCAAATGGATTTTCCATTGTATTTTCTCAGTTATTTAAGTAAAATAATGCCCTGCAAGCATGACTGTGGGATTTCTTCTTGAGGTGGGTTTAGAGCTAGGAGTCCTGTCTGATCTGGTAGTTTAACTTCACTCAGAAGTTAACAAGGCAAGGAAATAGCTCAACAAATGATCCTTTCACAATGTCTCAGGATGTAGATCCTGTGGGGGTGCCTGTTTCTCTGCATTTACCCTGTACAGAATAATTTAGACTAAATCACAGAATCACAGGTGGGTCAGGTTGGAAGGGACCACTGGAGATCATCTGGTCCAACCTTCCTGCTCAAGCAGGGTCCTCCAAAGTGTGTCACTCAGGATTGTGTCCAGATGGCTTTTGAATATCTCCAGAGAAGGAGAATTGACAACCTCTCCAGACAAACTGTTCCATTGCTCAGGCACCCTCACAGGAAATGAATTCTTCCTCCTGTTCAGGTGGAACTTCCTGGGTTTCAATTCTGCCCATTGCCTTTCATGCCATTTCTTGGTACCAGGGAGAAGAGACTGGCTCCATCTCTGTGACACCCTCCCTTCAGATACTGATAGACACTGACAAAGTCCTCTCTCAGTCATTTCTTCTCCACATGCCTAACTTCTAGAAAGCTAAAGTTCTTGGAGCTGAAACCTGTCTCTCAAAAGTAATTCCTCAGCTAACGTGCACCTTCCTTACAAATACTTCATATAAACTATATTACTTTAATTCTTTACGAAAAGAAAGTATTCAAAGCTTTCCTAAAGCAAAGACATATGTTATCCTCTAAGCCAATTAGCCAATAAAAGAAAGGAATTAGATCAGCTTGACAAATCCATGTTGATTCTCTTTTACCACCTTCTTATCCTATAGCAGCTAGTGAATTGTTTGTTTCATAATTTGTTGAGGTTTTTCTGTAGTGACTCAGCTTAGCTGTCTGATTTAAATTTCCTGGCTCTTTGGTTTTTTTCTGTCTACACAAACAAATACCCTATTTGCCCTTTTCAACTCTAAAGAACCCTCTTGATATAGCAGAAGTTCTTGAAGTCCATTCCTAACTGTTCACAGACTGTTTTCACTGGACAGCCTGCAGGAGAATTCCTTCAGGTCAAGCAGTTTGAATTCACTCACTCCTTGTAAGGGTTCTTTAATTCACACCCCTTGGCTCTGGCCCATTCCCATACCCCAGTCAGGGTGACTTGTGTTTTATTTATCTAGCACTGACTGTTTTGGTGAAAAGGGGAATCAAATAGGCAATGATGACTCCAACCCCTTCAGTGATGACACCCTCCTTCTGTGGTACATAGTTTTGCAGTTTTATTCCTTCTAGCATTTTTATAGCATATTTATGGGACTTCTTTTTCTTCCCTTGTAGCCACCTCAAGCTCATTCTTTGCCAGGACCCTTCTGATTTCATCCACACGTGCTTTGGTATCATTCTCTTCTCATTCCCCGTCTGCTGCTGCTTGAACTTTCAAAAAACAATTAATTTCTCATTTTAAGGCATTAATGAGGTCCTCACACACTTTTGGTGTTTTTCTTTTGTTCTGTTCTTCTCCCTGCCTTAGGAGATCTCGTCATTGCACCTCTGCTCTAATCTCTAAGTCAGTGCTTGCTGGCCTGTATTCCTTTTTCCTTGACTCAACCTACCAATTCCCTGATGTTTCACAGCCAATTAATCCTTCTTCTGCTGTTCCTACTTTCTCTTTTCCATGTGTCTGGGAAGCTGATTAACTCATAGCTTGGTATATGTACTAAGGCTTTATATTCTTCCTGTTTAGCCCTTACACTCCTAGCCCTTGGGCAGAGACATTTCAGATGTTTACCAGATTGCTCCATTCTTCTCCCAAGTGCCTCATTTTCACCTCTATTAAATTTCCCATTTTCCTAACTCACTAACCAGCATGCTGCCTTGGTTCTTGGAAGACTGCTGTGCTGTTAAAAAATCCAAAGTTCTTGTCCACACTCTCTGTGCTTTCCCCTCAAGGATTTGTCTGGCCCACCTGTGCCACCTTCCACAGAGACCAAAGGAAACAGCAGCCCCTGGAAAGGAGTTAGCAGTGATCCCAGTAATGGGCAGGATTTTTATTTCAGTGATGGCAGATATATGTAGGAAGCAGCAATTAATCCTTCCTGTTTGCCTTCTCTAAGGATATCAAATTGTGTAGTAAACACTGGAGATTTAAATCTCTTTGTGACCCCTTTCACCGAAAATAAATATTAATAACCCCACTTCACAGACAGGGAAACAAACACAGCAAAGCTAAATGGCTTTTTATGGAAATGCATAAGGCAAAGGCAGGAGCTGCCAGAGCATGCACTGGAAACCATTCAGGGAGAGCCGTCAGTCAGGCCTTAAGGAGCAAGGGGGCAGAAAACAGGGTTGTGATTGCAATTACATCAGCTGGTGAGGAGCCAGCCCCTCAGTGCCCAGAGCTCAGTTAGCCAAAGGCTATGGCACTTTGCTGACACTGGAGTTATTGCCAGAGCATCCAACTGATGATTGTTTTTAGTGGTAGATTTGTCTTCCCTCTCACTGGTCCATGCATGAGCTACAAGCAGCTTAATTAAAGGCTAAAAAAGCCCCTGATGCTAGAATAGCTGCCTTGCCATCTTTCTGGAGATGGCGCTAGACTCATAGCAGGGCACTTCTTTCTGCCTTCTCCTTTCTCTCTCACTCCCTCCTGTTACCTCACTTTTTAAAAGTGAAATAAAAGAAGCAGGAAAAAGAAAATATGAAGAAAGTAGCCACAAACTGCTCCATCAACAATAATATGCCATGGATCTTCCAGGACCTGTCTGAGGATGTGAGTCCCTGGAGAGAAAGCCCAAGGCCAGGGATGATAGAGGCTCAAGCCTCATGAAAAGCACTCACAGACCCCAGAGCACAATGCAGCGCTGAGGATACGGACTTGGCTGCCGTTTATGGAGTGGGGAATACAGTGGCAGATTTATTCTACAGTAAAGAGGGTTGTGTCTTGGTAGCACTAATACTGACACATTATCTGGGGACGGAAGAGGATGCACAAATAGGAACAATTCTCCCATTTCTCTGCCTGTGTCTCCCCCAAATGCCCCCTACTCCTATTTCCTCCTGTTCTCTTCATTCCTCTCATTGCACTGAGCCCTCTCCTTCCTCTCTGATTTATACCTTATTTCTTTAACCTTGTCCTTCATCTTTTCCCAATGCAATAATATGGACAGAGTTTTTACTTCTCCAAGATTTTGCATATTATCTTCAACTGGAGCCTCGTGTCCGGCCCTCTGCCTGGAAAACCAACCAAGTGTTTTAAAACAGAGGGTCAAATCCTGCTCTCACTAAAACAGCAGTGAAAGTTTCCATGCTGGAAACCAGGCCATGGGACAGGATGGGCTGATAACAACCTGACAGAAGAGGCTTTTAAAATCATCCAGCACAGCTTGAAGAGAAATATCCTAACAAATCATCACTGCCCATCACTGAAGTGGAAACCAGTGATGGCAACTACCACCACTCTCCTGCACAGAGTAATTCCAGCTCCCCTCTCATCAGCTGAAATCAGTATAGGGCAAACACCTGGGCTGTTTTATATCCTTATTTCCCCCCTCCTTATTCCAAAAACATGCACCCAATTTCACTACTACTATATTTGCCATCTTTATCTCACAATGGAACAGAAACTGGGAGAGAAACAAATTGGTCAAGAGCACATAAAAGATCTGTGGCAAAGAAAGAAAGAAATATGAGTGTCCCAAATTGCTGCCAAACAGTCTCTGACCCGGGCTTTGCATCTCTAAGGGATGGATAGGGGCAGTGGATCTTGTCCAAGGACAGATAAGACAGGAGATAGCTCTATCACACACATCTCTGCTGTTTGGCAGCAGTAGAGAAGCAGTGGAGGAGCAGGGCTGCTGTCTTTCCCCCTCCTTAATCTGCTTCCTGCCTGCTTCAAAAACAACCCAGTGCACGGTTGTTTATTATTATTATCACTGTTATTTTCCAGAGTGCTGTAAAACTAGGGGATAGAGCACTCTGACAGCCTCATAACAAACAGCAGATAAAACTAATTAGATTTTGTTCTTCCTTCAGTTTGCTGACTTGATTCTTTTTCTTTTTCTTGTTTAATTATTTATTTTTTAGCCCAGAGGTTTACACATACACATGTATTTCACTAGGCACTGGCAAGGCATCCTTGGGATCATCTCTGGCAGGAAAGGGCTATTGTGGCCGGGAGACCCAAGAGCTGGTGAGGGGCTGAGACAGAGGGTGCAGTGTAGTGCAGGGCTCAGCACAGCATCTTCCACCCACGTCATGTCAACTGGAGTTGGGAGAAAGGAGAGCACAGCCATTCACAGCCTCTAAGAGAGTCAGCGTGAGACAAAAGGCATCAGTAAAAAAAGCTAATGTGCCTGGCAGGAGCCCAAAACTGCTGCAGCGCTGGGGACCAGGCAGTGCCTCTAAGACACCATCTCTTCTGGCCATTATGGGAATATTTGGCTTGAGTCTCAACCTGACAGCCTTGCTGACTCTTGAGGAAGGACAAAACGGTGGGGAGCAGGGCGACTGCCCTCTCCTCCCTCTCTCCCTCCTTTTCTCCGTCGGCTGTTTCCAAATTCTTTGGGATTAGCTAGCGGCAGCAAGAAAAGGCCCTGCTCTCCGAGCTCAGCACTTCGCAGCCTCGAGTGAGGTGACGGGCCCCGGCGCAGGGGACAAGGGCTTCATTCACTGCGGGATACCAAACCAGAATGACAAGTGTGCAAGAATAAACAAGGCTGGAGTTAATCTAAAGTTGTTTTACACTTTGTTTTATTAAAGTCAATGCACTTCCGTTCCTCTGTGCAGAGCCTAGCTCTGCTTAATTACCATGACTCAGGGAGAATTTTAATAGCGCGGAGCGCGCAGTGCGCACTGAGGCATTCTCCTGACCTCTAGAGGTCTGTCAAAAGAAGAGGAGCATCACATCCTTCTGTACGAGCTCCCGGGAAAAAAAAAAAAGGAGGCAGCCCACAAAAACCCTTCTCCTGGAGTTATCCAGGTGCCATTCCCAAGTGGTTGGTCACCCATGTGTCCCGCTGCACTTCCCCACCCTTGGGCTGGGGGCTTCTCCTGCCCACTGCCTTCTGCAGCACCCCCACCACTTACTGACAAGTTATTGGGCACAGACACGGGATGCTGGCAGGGAGAAAAGAATGGCCAGGTTTTTGACGCCACACAGCAGCATTTATGCAGGTGTGGTTGATGTCCAGGGCCACTGCTCCCAGCTCAGCTGCTGCATTTGGGTCCCAGACACTGAAAACATCCTGAGGACCTCTGCCATCTCCCCTGCTGCTTCCTGCAGCTCCTAGCACAGGGATTTCTGAAGTGGTGCTACTGCTCATACACATTAGGCTCCAAACAGAAGATACATTTTTTATTATATTATGACTACTCCTGCACAGTTTAGTCACCAGCACAGAATTTTCCCACTGAACTGAATTCCCCCTATCTCAAAAAAACTCAGAATGAAACAGCTAGAAAGCCAAATATTATAGCCCAAATATTTGCATCTCACTAAGGAAAATGCTGATTTAAGAAGATTTTTTTTCTTTGCAATAGGGTTTACCACTGGCAAGCCTTGCTAAGTGTCCTTAGGCTGCAGTTGTGGCAGTGTTGGTACAGAAAGCAAAGTGGGTGCAAACATGCATGACATATGTATGTACAACAGTACATACATAGATATGTACAACAGTATTTTTTACCCTGTGTTCTGGGGATGTGCTGAATGCTGAACACCCCAGAGCATGGCTTTTGTATGCTGCAATCAGTACCAAGCACAGAGTCAAGTTTCTGTCATGCCTACAAACACTGGATTTTTAAGTTAATTACACACATACATTGTTTCTTTATTAATAAGCTTTGAAGCAGTATTATACAAGCTATTATAATGGGAACACCTGTTTCACCTCTTTTGTGTCCCTTCCTGTGAGCCACCCTTTTATTAAAATTCAGTATTGTGTGCAACAAGCTGCATGCTAAACCAAGCAGAACAGGACATCTGTACAGAGGCGCACACCACACCTAATGAATTAGTCTGGGCTAAGAAGCTCAGCTTCTAAGGACCCAAGCTGCCTGTCTTTTGAGCAGAATCCTAGAGAGATAGAGACACAGGGAGCTCTTATGTGCTAGGGAGGACTTTAAGATCCGTGGATACTAAAAACCAAGCAGGACAGGAAGAAGCTTTTTATCTAAAGAGCAACCTCCTGCTGGAAAATATTGTCTAGGTAGTCTGAGGAAAGGTGCTCAGAAACACATCAGAGAATTTAATGTTCTGCAGTAGGAATTCTCTTCAAAACCAGCATAAAACAAGGAAGATGACACGGTGCTTTTAATAATGCATCAATATTAATAATAATCATCACTGGTGATCACTGGAGTCCTTGCAGGCTGTAATGCTACAACACACTCAGCACATTCATCCTTGTCCTTGAGCCTCACACAGCAGCGACAGAGTTGGGAGCCTCTTGCATCCTAAAATTAGCTCCTTTTGGATTCAGGGCAATTCCCCATTTGCAGCAGAGTCTAAGACACATGACAAGATCAGGCAATGTGAAGTGTGAGATGAAATGACATGACTTCATGCTTTAGAGATACAGAACACGTATGTAGGTTCTCTGTCTGCGCTGGATTCTCAGGAACAGGGAGGCAATTTTAGGAGAAATCTAATTTTTCTCCATTTGGGGATTGAAGAAACTGTTTTGATTGATGCTTGGGCTAAAGTCACTTCTGGGTTTTGCCACCATCACTAATCTATTGGTGAATTTAGCTCAGGTTTCCAGAGGATCACTGTGAATTGTCACTGCTGCTTTCCTTACTGTAGCACATTGGATTTCCCATGCTGTTGCTGAGATACAACCATCTCAGAAATATTCACAGCCTGACCCAACCTGTTGAATTCACTGTAAAAATTCGGATCAGACAGAAATCAGAGACATGCTCTACAGCTCAAGAGAGAATGGCAACAGAGAGCTCTGCTGAAAGGCATCAATAACTGTCACTTCTCCAGGCAAAGGCTGCCTAAAGTCAGAAAAAGAGAATCATCTCTGATTCCTTGGTCTCAAAATACTGTTCCTTAGGTCAATCTGTGTGAAGCCATATACCAGAGGCAGCCATGAAACTGGGGATTAAGTTTAGGAATGGATAACCTCACATGGTACCACCTGGGCCGGTGGCCCTTGCTCTCCCTTGGGTACAAAGTGTAAGGAGTCGCTCTCGGCAGATGTATGGATACAAATTACACAAACAGACAGTCAGCTCTCCATTCAGAACCAGGAGCAACACATCTGGGAAGGGTGCTGAAGCTGGCAAACAGGCAAACATGAGCAGTGACCCATTTTCTTGCAGGTCACAGCCTTGCTCACACAGGACTGCTCTCAAACCCACGGCACAGCCCAAGTGCTGATGAGCCCAGAGGAAGAGCTGTGCTGTTGGGTGCTGGCTGGCTGGAAATGTAGAGCCCCCTAAGAGCCCTGGAGCTGCATGTCTGTCCTGTGGTCACTCCTTCATCTTCTGTCTCGCCTTCCACACACGAGAGGCACTCCTGGATCTCTTGGTCTAGCTCCAAGAACTCCTCTTCACCATCAGAGCTACTGGCAGTGTCATAATCAATCTCTTCTGCACAAGGAGGTTCATCATCAGATTCCAGGCTGCTGTTACTGCACCTTCTGCAGAAAAACCACAAGAGAGACTGGATGTCACCAAAGGAAGAGGTGCTCTCAGGGGGAAGAGCAAGCAACAGGGAAATGCTTTTTCTGGTTTCAACCTTGGCTCTATTAATAATGGATGAGGTGGTACTAAGCAAGCTCTGGTGTGTCTTTGCCTGTCTCACCAATGAGAGTGATAAAATGAAGAATGATACTCACTGACCTCTCAGGAGTAAAGCATTATAATTCCCATCACTATTACTGCTATTGTTAATAAAGAAACAGACTGCTTTACATACAGACAAAACCATTCTTGCCTTGAGGCACTTACAAAGGTTGCAGAAGCTGAAATATAGCAGAGAAGAAGGTATTCAGTTTCCAGAAGGTTGCTGGTTTAATCATCATCCCCCTTGCTGTAGTTCCACATTTAGTGTAAGACCTAATTAATCCAGGTGGTTGAAGTGCTTTGGCATCTTTTCCTCCTGTTCTGTGAATGCTCAGAGCACTGCTAACAAGAGGCAGCACAAACAAAAACCTGAGCCTCTTGGATCTTCAAGCACACAGGCTGCAGGCAGGGCAGAAGCACCAGGAGTGGCTCTGTTGTGTGAAGAACATGGAAAGGTTTTGATAGCGTGGCTTCCTGGGGAAGGGCCAAACTCAGAGTCAAGCCTGAATGGCTGAGGAAAGACTCTAAGTGGATGTCACAGCCACATCATCTGGCTCTCAGAGAGGCAGGTTACTCCACCTTGGCCTCCTGCCATTTACTCAAAGGAATGGCCTCAGGGGCTTTCCATGCACGCTCACTTTCAATGCACAGTGTATGAGGTTTGCCTGATGCAATATTTATGGCAGAAAAGTGACCACTAGACTAGATGGCTCTGGGGGTCCTCCTCCTCCCAAGCTGCTTGCATCCCATCTGGCCCTCAGCCCATGAGGGCAACTGGGTAATTTTTTGAGACCAGAAAGAAGCCTGTGATTTCAGTGCTGCCTGGGTCACAGTCTGGATGAATCAGGGGAAGAGATACTGCATTTTTCACCTCCAGGTCAATGTTTTCAATCAGACTCAGAGCAGGGGAATGTATTGCTTTGGGGGACAGAGAAAGGAATAATAATATTCCACCTCTGGGCCAGAGTTTTTTAATTTGTCCTGAGCTGGGAAGAATGAATGGCTTGGCAGATGGAGCATACCCAGCTTCAATGTGTGGTCTGCTCACTTACATGCCAGTAACCAGAATAACCTTCCAGCTTTCAGCTGTTACACAGCAGTGCCAGCAAGTGAGGTTTCAGAACATACCTAAGGTGTAAAGTATTGGTTTTGGATGTTCTGATCCCTCCCCTCCTCTGCACTCCAAGAAAGGTGTAAGATTTTCCTAGGTCTGAGACTCCAGATCTTAACTGCAGAGTATTCTGCAGCAGAAACAGGACGTGTCAACACACATCTCCTTCTCAGGCTGATCTCTGGCTTAGTTTACTTCAAAGGCTGGGTATAAAGGATTTTCTGAAAGCTTAATAGAGCTGTACAGCTTAAAAATAAATAAAAGAATAATTATGCACTTTTACAGTTTCTGGCTCTACTTCAGTCTGCTCAGAAAACTGGGTCAAGAAGAACTCATACTGAAAATGAGGATGTGACATGAAACAAAACAAACAAACCAGGACAATCCTCCCAGCACAAACAGCAACAGCAATGGTCCCAGCAGAGTCTGACCACTGGGTTTGATATCTTCCTTTAATTTTCATATGCAGGCATGGCATGAATTACCATGATACTGAGTACCTATGATAATGTTCAAAGCTGACTAAACCCAGGGGAACCAGAATTTTCATTTAGAAGCCCTGCTCTTGCAGATTTGCAATCAAAAAGAACCAAAGCATACCTACTTTCAATATTGCACTTGTACATTTTTAAGGAGCTGCTAATGCCATTGGGACAGAGCATAGCTGTTGCCCAACTCACTGATATTTTACAGATGGAGCAGCTTGCAGCCTAGGAACTGAAGGTCAAACATTTCCATTAACAGGATAATTGGGGGGAAAAAAGGTCCCTATTATTACTTAAATCTGGGAAGACAAATAACAGGATCTTCTGAATTTTTCAATATTTTAAGTGATTTTAGGACTGTATTTCTGACAAAAAAGGGAAAATGCCTCTTACCACAAAAACATTTTGCTAATGAAGGAAAGTCTGGAAGACAACAAACAGAGAATGAAAGACAAAAAAAACCAAACCTGCCAACTCTTTACATTGAAGACTGAAGGGATATTCTTTAGGAAGCAAACATTTATTCATAAAACATTTGGACCTAATTATTCATAAAACAAATGGACTTCCAAAGCTCCCCCTTGTTGCCTGCCTGCACAGCACACAAAACACCAAGAGAGCTCAATTTAGGGGGGCAGTTGTGCTGCAGAAAGAGATTCCCCATGAGTGAGGATGTGCTTAGACCCTGTTCGAGGTCAGGAAAGAAGATTTTCTTCCTCATTAGCTCTGCCCTTCGCTCCTTTGCTGTGGCAGTGATGAGCAAGGCAGTTAGCACTGATCTTAGTAGTGCCTTCTCCAGCCTGGAGTGCCCCCCCGGACCAGAGCCACCAGCACAGGTCTCACAGTGAGCTACCAAACAGCAAAGGGATGGCAGCAACCTCCTCCTGCTGCCAACACAGGCTGCAGTCACACTGCTGACTTCAAAGTTGAGAGGATCTTTATCACACTGACAAACTCTACAAACTAGTTACATCTCTGCACTCTATGGAACTTTACATCCCAATAATTCACTTTCTGCTGCAGGAAGATTTAAAATATATTACGAAGCAACACAAATGGGCTGGTTCCTAGCAGCAGGTTCTTCTGAAAGAGGAGAGGTGGCAGCTGGTGGCACGTGGAGGAGCCAGCCAGTTCCACCAACCAAGTGCCAGTCCTTGCACATGCTTCCCCACATCACAGAGACCATCCCCTTCCAAGCAAATGGTGAAACATGGTAAGGAACAGGATTGCCAATATCTATTGACTATTGCATTCTTTCCCAACAGAGTTTTGGGTGTTTGTTTGTTTATTTTTAATCTGATCTTTAAAAGCTGGAAAAGAATTCATGTGACAAAAAAAAAATGAAAACAACAACAAAAAACCTACCCAGGAGACATGAAACATATTTATCAAAGAATAATGATGTTGTCTTACAGAAGGTAAACAAAGAGGAAAACCAATGACACTACATTATAGAAATCCAAGACAAATACAGACTATGAATACCACTGAACATGAGCACAGTGCAGAGAAGAGGGGGGAAGGCTGGTAAATATATTCTACAGCCAGCAGTGCCCCAGCTTCCACAGTAAAACATGGACACATTTGGTTGATCTTCAAAACCTATGGCCTCATAGCCCGCGTCTATTCCAGCTGAAGGGAACCACAGCAGCAATTTGCAACTTCATGATGTGATAAATAGAATTTCTTTGTTTTGATTTTTAATTTGCATATTTACTCAGATATGACTTAATCTTAATTAGTTCTCCTCTTCTATGTGGGTGTGTTTTTTTCTTTGCTCAGTTTTGGAAAACAAGCAAGATTTGGTTCCCTGTAAAATAATTCTGGGGTTTTTGCTGGCTTAACGGGAGGAGAAGTTGAAGGGAGCTCAGTGCCTCCTTACACAACTGGAACTTTGTGGTATAACTGGAAAACACTTCTTTCAGGTGCCTGCTGTCAGCCCCTCATTCGGAGTCAGCCTGCTAGGACGCAGCTGGAGAGAAAGCTCTCATGTCAGCTGTCCTGCTGAGCCACACCTCAGGACACACACTCTGCAGCTGTGGTGATAAACTATAGCTGCACACTGCATGTGGGCATGAGTGGCATCTCTCTTCCATCCTTAATTTTCATCTACTTGTATGTGCACTTCCAGGGAGTGGAGAAAACTAGAGAACCACTAAGTAATTTCTAGCTATTTTTCACTCACATTTTGCTTGTGAGGCAGGTCACTCACTCTCTGTGATTCTTCTGGCTGGCTCAAAATAGAACCTTTCATTTTTTCTGCTGGAAAGAAGGGGCACTGACAACTGTCCCTCTTAGGGAATCTGTGGCTGCTGCTCAGGGTTTCTGCTTGACCTTCACTTGACAGCCCTCACAGCTGCAATGCATTACAGAAGGAAGTGGAGCATTTACTTTTCTTTCATATTGCTCCTCTCACTGTTGAATTTTGATGCAGCCTCGTCAGAGAGAAACTGGAAGTGGGAGGGTTTAAATGCATCACATAAGAAGGAGAAAAAGCTGAGGCTGGAGACTACTGCTGGTCATGGACATACCAATGATTCTCTCTGAAGGATGTATCAACAAACAAGCAAACATGTCCTCAGCCTCTCTCTGCAATGAAAAATAACTTCCCAGCATAATCACTCTGCCTGTAACCCTATTTTCTCCTTGTGGTAAACCTTCTCTCCATCATGGCATGTCCCAGTTCTTTGGAAGCTGCCCAAAGCAGGGATGTGGCTGTGTATAATGAGCCAAACACATCTCTGATACAGTTCATAGACTAAATAAGGCAGGAAATAGCTTTACTGAATTTTTTCAAGAGATGAAGCATTCTTGTGTGTGAACAGAAAACAGAAAAAAGATTTTTATGTGATTAAACAGGTCAAATTATCCACAGTTACAGCATTCACCTGAAGGGTGTGGTTTTTCCCCACTAAGGCAGGGAGTGGAGAGCCCAGAAAGTTCCCTGACCCCAATTATCAGTTGTGCAGAAGGGAATTGCCCATTCTCTTCCAAAGAAGTGTTACCTATTGTAAGAACAGTTACCAGTGCTGGTAAATAATGTGTCCTGAAGCTTTAAAGATATGCTGCCCTCTCCATAGTGAATTGGAATTGCCTTGCCCTTCTGGATTTCTGACATTAAAATTCCATCTACATCACCAAACCTAAAAGGGATGTGTGGTCTTGCACAGTTTTGCTTTTGAGGAAACCATATGTTTTATTAGAAGCAGGAACACTGCTTCTCAAGGCTTGTAATGAATCTAAAATGAACCTTAAGCAGACACATTTGCAGTAATCCCAGAGTACAATTCTGCCTTTAATTGCTTCAATAAAGTAGTATTTTAGGACATAAATGAAACAACTATGATGCTTGCAGGTAATTACACCTGTAAGAAATACACTACAGCAACAAGATGCCAGCAAAGAAGGGCTTTAATTTGCCCTTTGTGTCTGGATTCAGTTGTTACAAGATGCCTTGCACACCTTGTAATGACTTTCTAATTTCTCCTCTGCAGTTCAGCAGCTCCCCAGACAGCAGCCTGGCACCCTCCTGCCTGAGGAATGCCAGACAAGGATCTGATTAGTCCCTGACCTCACCAAGGGAAGGGACCAGCTCTGTTCTGAGCAAGATGACTCCAGCTTTAGGAGCCACTGCTTTCCCCTGTTGTTGCCGCACTGCAAACACTAATGATGTTAACTTTGTAGACTCCCAAGGGACTTCCCTTCCCAAAGACTCTTTGACAAGGACTTTTGCATCACACAACCTCTCCTGAGAAAATGTGTGCTCAGCCCAAGGACGTGCCAGGTGCCCTGGCTCTCAGCCCACCTCAGCCCATCCTTTCACCAGCAATATAAACGTAATTAAACCTGGCCTTGAATTCTGTTTGCTGTGCCTGAGACATGTTTGGTCTTGTTTTGAGTGTAGGTTGGGTTTTTTTTTTTTTCCTTTTTTTCTTCCTGCTGCAAATAGCCAAGAGAAAGGTGCAATTCATTGCTAAGGCTTGAACTAATTAGTTTTTCAGAAGTTCCCAGGCTAATTGTAGACTGCAATATTTACAATTGATTTGGCCAGATTAGAAATGGGTGTCTGGTGCACCAGTTAGATAAGTAAAGGGCAAATGGGTTTTATTTAGAAGAGAAGGGAAGACAGCTTGTAAATAAAAGGAGAGCATGAAGAGGAAGAAAGAGGCTGACTCCTGGCCAATACTGTCCCCTAATGTTCATTCAGGCTTGCAACAATTTAGCCCTGGGTCAGCAATTTATTTGCATCTACCATAAACTGTTCTTATCCCCAGGAATGGCTGCCTCCAACAGTGGTGAGAAGGTGGCTGATGCTGCTGTAGGGACAGGGGACACACCTCTCATCACAATTTTCCATTTCCATCTTAGGAAATGGAAAGGCCTTCAATGAAAGCAGAAAACTGCATTTAATTGAGTTACACCATGCCATTGGGACAGCTTTGATCTTTCTGTGAAAGGCAAGTTTGCAGACAGGACAAGAAGGCATTTTTCTGCCATTTCAAGGGTGGCTGACATTGCATGACATTCCCAGGTTCTAGGCATCACAGCTCAGATCCAGGTGTGCTTCCAGTGCCAACCAATAAAATTCACACAAGCTGGTTTTCAGACTTGCAGGATGGAAAAGCTGCTGGGAGGCCAGAGGCTGTGGATTCAGTCTTATGAACCATCATTAATTTCCTCCTAATGGAAGACCAATCTATATATCAGAGCAGGGCAAACACTGCATCTTTAGCATTCTTATAGCTGTAGGCTTGTAAGCATTAATAAAACCCAGTGACTTGAACAGATACAAGTCAGCCACGAAATTAAGCTCTGGCAATTGCTGCAGACCCCAAACATAATGAGTTTTTCTTCTCTCGCCCTTAGAATATTCTTAGGTCTTGTATATTTTTTTTTCTTCAAATACATTCACATTTCAGCACAGGAAAGCACCATCCTGTGGGTATTTTATGAAAGATCTGTGAACTGGCATATTCATTTTGGTTGGTGATGATGTTTTCTTTCACATGGTACAATACCTGGCTTGGACAAACCATTAATAATTCCATTAATCTGCTGCTTGCAAGGGCAGATATGAACAGAACAGCTGCATCCCCATCACCACTGACAAGCGAAACCAGGGTAAAATTTCCACTTATTATGGTGCAAAGTTAATTTTAAAAGAACCTAAGCATGGAAAACTCTGACTTTACCTCCACAGACATTCCAGGCAACCTGTTAAATTTCAGTCACACCAAACAAGTTCAGCATTCCACCGAACCTGGGAGAACAGCTCTTTCACCCAAAACTGGCATCCAGCACCAGCTCTTGAGTTAATTCCTTGGCAATATGAGATACGCCTGATGAAATCTTGAGACCTGATTGCCCGTGTCTGTACAGCACTATATTCTGGAGATTTGGCCCAAAATCCCAAGCACCAGGGCTCAAGCCCTGGGATACAAATTTTAAGCAAGTTGAAGACTTTTATAAGAACCATATGTGATATATTTATGTGATAAATTCAGGCACTGTTGGGAAAAAAATGTTTAAAGTGTCTTAGGAAAGGATAAGCCACATCTTACTTTTTAGATCCGTATTGCACTGCAACTTGGTGTTTATTTAAGGGATGGTTTACTACCAGGTCCACTGTGATCTTGTTATATTCATTAAAAATGAGATAAACTCACAGCAAATGGAAGATGCCTGATGCAAAATAGATGGAATAATACCCATCCACCAGGCAGCACAAGTAGTGGCTTGGATTTAGAGTTTAAGGATCAGAGGAAATGCTTCCAAACCAGGTAAATTTTGGCTTTCTACAGCTTAAGCTTCCTATGGAAATATGAGCAGTCAAGGTCCCTTGCATGGGAAGATATTTAGTGAGACTACCAGAACTCATTAGGATACTAAATAATGAAAGAGTTGCTGAAAATATGATTCTGAAAGTGTTTGAGAGCTTTTCTCACAGTGTCTCTATCTCAAGCAATTTCTTCTCAGAAAGATAATCGTGTTATTGATGATACTTAGCAGTCCAGCCAAAGTAATACAGGAAGATTATTGGAATCCTTGTAATTGCTTTTAGATGCTTCCAGTAGTTGAGATATTGGCACTGTGTGTGGGGAAAGAAATGTAGAAAGATTTTGGCTTAGATGCTAAAAAATTGTACTGCTGAGGATAAAGAATGTAAAGGCAGGCAGGTTCTCCTGAGATCTTTTTTCCCTTGGTGCTCTTTCACATAATTCCATTGACTCTATCCAAGCTATATAAGTGGTTCTGCATATTTAATTTCAAAAGTCCAAGTTTCATATGTATATATCCCTTAGTTCTCTCTGGACAACTTAAAGGATTTGGGATTTTGAAAGCAAAGTGTTTTAAGACAACCAAGACATGTCTAGCCTGTGCCTTAGTTACCTATCTGTCCTATGTAAAAAGTATTTCTGGGTCAGATAAATACACATACAAATATTTTTTTGCACAGCAGATGACAGATATCTAATTACTTGACTGAACTAATGATTGCTGTAAATTACTAATTTCCAACCACTACCCTGTGAAGGAGAAAGAAACCTCTTGGTTGCTAGTTTTTCTTCATGAAAATGTATTTTTTAGCTGTTACCCACTCTGATGTTTCAGAGAATCTATGGCAGAGGACAAATTATGAGGTTAAATTATTATAAATTCTATGTGTCCATGAATGGAAATAAATTTAAACTAGCACGTAAATACAGCACCATCACTTATCTACCTTTCCTTAAAGACAGATAAATAAAAAATATATACACATTTTACACACACACCCAGCACCCACACATGCACTTGGCTTTGTGGTTTGCTCTGTATTCAGAGCACAATTTTCATTACAAGACATGGGAGGTCTCAGGAGATGCTCCTACAGCTCCCTGAGAAATAACAATAGGTGATCACTGAACCCTGATGCTGTTGCTTTCAAGTGGAAGCAACCTGAGGAAAAGAGCTGCTTGTGACCAGAGCAAAGCAATTCTTTGACTCCAGTCCCCAGGTGAGTGTTGACAAAGCAGGAGTTCACCTGAAAGGGAAATTAGACCATCTGGGTAGGACTGGCAGCAACAGACAGAATGAGAGGACACAGTCTTAAGCTGTGCCAAGGGAAATATAGGTTGGATATTAGGAAAAAGGGGTTTACAGAAGGAGGGATAAAATGCTGGAATGGTCTGCCTGGGGAGGTGGTGGAGTCACCATCCCTGGATGTGTTTAAACAAAGCCTGGATGTGGCACTGGGTGCCAGGGTTTAATTGAGGTGTTGGGGCTGGGCTGGACTCGATGACCTTGAAGGTCTCTTCCAACCTTGTGATCCTGTGGCTTGAGATATGCTAGGGTGGTCAAGAGGCAAACAGAACTGGTTGTCTAAAACATCCAGTGTTGTCATCAGCTGTTTGGGAGCTTAAAGCAAAGACTGTGACTAAAGTTAAGATCTTGGATTCTCAGTAAGGAAATCAGGACATTTTCTTATTCCACATGGACCTGACTCGTTCTTGTACCTCTTAAAGTAAGGAATACACATTTTTAGAAACCCCTCTGCACAAATCTTTTTTTTCCCACAATCTTGTGCTTCAAATGGGTAAAGAACAGGTGGGATCAAAAATACTCAACTCTGGTAAAGAGAATGATTCTTGTTCTGAGGCACACAGAGAGGGGACAGGGTATGGAGGTTCAACAGCTGTTCTTCCACTGAATTCTGCTTTTAGGGAAAGGCTTCAGACAAATCTCAGCTTAAGGGCCTCAGAAAACAATTCTTGAAGTGCACTGAAGGCAGTTAAGGCAAACATGATGGCAAAGCCCTGATGCCTCAGGGGTTCCAGGTGATGAACACCATTTAACACGGCCACCTCTCAAAGTAACTTTACCTATGGTCCTTTACCAGGGTCCTATGTTATCACAGATTTCTTGGAATAGATCCAACACAAATCTGCAAAGACATAATCCTCCTAAAAGTTACATATCTCATTCAGGGGTGATCATCATAACTGATCTGAGAAACCTCTTGTATTGTAAAAAGTTCTGAGACTGATATGGAGCTTTTGTTCTCTCATCCTTTCCTGAGGAGAACAAATATATTTAATCAATATTATAGTTGCAGGGGGGAGAGAGAGACCCTGTATGTGCCCATAAGAATGAAAGACAGCAAGGGCAAGGTCAAAGAAATCTATTGTGCCTTTAAAGCAGATTGAAGTGGGGCTTATAGCAGAAACATCTGATGAAGTATCTGTGATCATAAATAATCAACAATAGATGCAGCTTAAAACTTCAGCCTCTGCCCTCACCCTAAATCTCTTCTCAGACATAATGAGATTCAGATAAAACAAATCTGAATACTCATGTTCAATATCTTTCAAAACATTCTGATCAATTATGTTTTTAACACCATATGGACCCAAATCCAAAACCTTGCTTAACCTCGCTCATTACACAGCTGATTTGCATATGCTTTGGATTCCATTAAGGACAACAAAAAATGTCATCTGCTGCATATAAAAGTGGCAATGCTTGCTAATTCCCTGATCTTGCCAAAGCCCTGCCAGATGTTTCATGAAGAATAGCAAATATTTCATTATGTTCTCCCTGCTTCCTAAAATTTGTCTGTCAGGAACTGCAAGGATGAGCAAGAAAAACAACAGGCATGGAGAGCTGACAAAAACATGAAGCATCAGTTTCAACCTACTTCAGAGCTCAAACGGGGTTCTAAAGGGATTCTTTGTGCCAGAAGGACCTTCCAGCCAGGAACATATGACTCCCAGTAAAGAGAGGAAAGAGGAAAAACAACCATTTGCTCTGATCTAAGGAGACAGCATTGCCTTGCAAAAAAGAACAGAGTAAAGCACATATAAAAGTTGCCATTGCTGTTTGTTGTACAAGAGATCTCCAAATTCTCTTCTGTGTTCCTATTGTAGGTATTTAATAAGGTTTCACCTGTATAACAGGCAGATGCAGTTTTCAAATGAATCCATTTGTAGCTTGTAGCATCTATCAACTCCTAGCAGGGAACATTTTTTAAAATCACTGTTAACATGAGTATTTTCTGAATATTTTATAAAAATCAATTTTCAAATGCCTGCCAAAATATTCTATGTGTTTTACCTGAAAGTTGCAATTACATTTTTTTTCTTTTTTCTGTATGTGAATTTATATGACTATATTTATATATGCTTACATAAATTCTTAAAAGAATACTAACCCGCCATGGAAGCAAGCATATTCTGAGTGAAAGCTGAAGCAACATAAACTGACAAAAGTATTCATTTAATTATGGTAAGACATGTATTTGGATGGATGGGGCAAATTATAGCACAGTTTGCAAAGCAGTGAAACAATCACTTTATGGAGAACCACCCTGAGCATTTAACGTCACTCTCTGATTTACAACTAAAAATGATAAAAGGTCAGTTCTTGTGCACAGTGTAAGTGACTGAAAAAATATGTCAGGCTGTACATCAAAAGAAAATTAAATCATGAGGTTAAAACACGTGGTTTTCAAAGATACAGGTTCTGTACTCACTGGGCTTGCAGTCACTGTGAGCAAACTGCTTTTCTCTCTTTGCCCCAGTTCCACAGTAATGAGGACACACAAGGCTCCATCCCTGCACCTCTCTGCACAGCAGAGCCAGGGTGGGTCTGAAGCCTTCCAACACCTGCCTAGTCAAAATGAGGGTGCAGAGCTCTTGAATTGCCTCTTCTATGTGTGTGCCCTTCTCTCCTCTGGAAGCAGTGACAAAAATGGTGCTTAACCTTGCTGAGAAAGGTCCAAAAAGGTGCTAAACCTCACTGAGTTGGGTCCAAAAACTCCTCTCAACAAACTGTGACTTCAGTAAAATAGCAACTTTCCAGATCCATTAGGGACAGAAGTCAGTGTTCTTGATTCTGCCAGACAGGAATGAAGGGGTTAGCTGGAGGAATGATGAGGATGTAGGACTCCTGTTAACATCAAGAGGGAGGAGAGATGCTCAGTGACACCAAGGATTAGCTGCCAGATCATATTTTGAAAGAGAAATGCTGTAATTCTTGCAGTCCTGAAAACAAGTAACATCATAAAAGTGAAGGGGAGAAAAGCTGCCAGATTTTCTGTACCCAGTGCGGCCTCTGATTTTAGAGTGTCCAGCAATCCTGGCTGCCAGATCCAGCTCAAGCAAACAAAGATTGAGAACTTGTGCACAATGATTCCACTGGATCTGAAAACCTCATTAGTTACAAAATCTTGTATTTCCTGGCATTTGCCTTTGTAGTTGTCTTTTCCTAGCGCCTCATTTTGTCTCTGCTTCAGAAAGCTGCTTATTGCACCAAAATTAGGTGACAGCTGCCCTTCTCATGGTGGATTCTATCTTCCAGGAACTGAAACACCAGCTGAAGAGCAGGTCGTGAGTTGTTCTGGCTCATGAATTGTCACCAAGGTGTGGAAAGAGCCAACAGAAATTATATTTTCCAGTGCAAACAGCACAGATCCAAGCTCTAGAATATACAAACACACTTGACAGAGGGGATGCATTTAGGAGGGTTATATTCATGGATACATAGAGGGTTCTTGATTGGTGTGTTCTGTGACAGAATCTCTTCCTTCCCCACCAAATCATCACTGCCTCATTTTCTCCACAGACATTTCTGCTGCACCAGCAATAATTAGGTATCCCCACAGTAACATTTCAAGTGCCAGTAACACACAAACCCTGAAAAAACCCTTGCATGATGCTGAGGGGCCCAGGCTCTTGGAATGGTGGAGATAATGGAATGGTGGAGTAGCTGCAGCCAAATCAGGCTGCTGCTGACTTTACCCTGAGATTCCCAGGCTTATGCTGGACTTTCTCCTTTTCTGCACAGCCAACCCAGAGATAAACTGTGTCAGATTTAATGGTGCATGATACAGGCAATTCAGTATCCAGGAGAGGGGGGAAAAAAGCATTTCTGAGGCAAGATGGGTTATCAGCTCAGCTCAAAAAGCAACCTATCAAGAAACACTGCCAAGGTGACTTCAGAAATCTATAATTTAGGTGTTACCTTAAGCCTGAAACTTTGTTTGGAAATTTCATACTTCTCACAAGCAGACTGGCAAAGCCCAGGAGGATCAGACCAGCTATCAGTCCAGATGACAAAGTAATACACTTAGTGTATATCAAGTGCTGTGCACATGAAAGGTACAGGAAAGATAGCAACATTATACAGTTTTATCCTGCAAGGAATCAAAGCTGTTATTACACAGCAGTTTTCCAAGGGCTATTACACTCCATTGCTTACCCACCAATCAGCTCACCTTACTGGGCTTCCCAACAGTATGAATCACTTTTAAATAACAATGCATTTACTTTACATACAAACTTTGCAGCCTGAAACACCCCATACTGCTTTCTGAAAAGGAAAGAAGCCTGAAGATTTATCAGGAATATGGCTGTTGATGTGCAGGAAGCTGCACCAGCATGTCCCAGCTGAGCAGCTGAGCTCCTGAACAGCATCATTCACCACTAATTTTGCAGCCATTTCTGAGGCAAGGAGTGACACATTACTTTAAATCTTATCATTTTTTAGAACAGAAGGCAAAGAATTCTAAAGTCAGTCAGCAACCAGTGCAAAAATTTTAAGGAACTGAAGATAAGAGAAATATGCCCTGTGTCAAAACTTGGCAAAGATGAAAGCCCTAGATCCCTAATTCTTAATACTCAGAATATTTCTTGGTTTGCAAGTGAATAAAGATTGCTGTGCAAGGACAATCATTCCATGGAATCACTTCATGATCTGGGTTGGAAGGGACCTTAAAGATAATCTCGTTCCAATCCTCCTTTCATTCAATTAGATTTGTATTAACCTAAGCTGCTAAGCAGGAATTCCATAAGCAAAAAAAATGTGTAAATTATGTGTCCAAAGGTCTGTGACTATGGAGGAGCCCAGCCAAGCACCCCAAACCAACAGCTTTAGCTTCTGCAGATGCTTCCTCCCACTTCTTCATGCTGTTATAGACATTTCCAATACAAGAGAGGTCCATGAGGAGACAATCAAGAGATAAGAAAATTTCCTGAGCTGTCTACTCCCTTGCTGCTTTCAAGGTCTCCCCATCCCAGAAGTTTCACATATCCTTGTCCCAGCACTACTCCCTATAGTCAGGAAATGCCTAATATTTCTCTTCTTACAGAGGGTCTCCTTTAAGATGGATTAAACTAAAACTCCTTAAACTCAGACCTGTCAAATTTCCTGTGCTGGAAACTTTAGATTTAGATATCTTTGCTCTACTGGAAAATATCCACTGATAACAAGCAATTATTATTATGAGATACATCCTTAGAGATAGAAACTGGCTGTTAGGAAAGACTGAAATGAAGGGAAAAGAAGAAAAATAAAAATACTATTCCCACTTACCCTGACAGGGATTTAATCACCTTCCCAGCATGACATTTGAAGAGTCCTTGCACAACCTCCTGAACAAGACCCAATTGACACCTATAATGTAAAGCACTTGATTTTCTCACGATAACATTAAGCATCATTACTACAAATGGATGATACAGTTCAAAGCTAATTTCAAATTTAATTTGAAACCATTAAATATATATGTAATTGCCTCTTCCCACAAACCAGCCTTTGGGCCCTGAAGGCAGCATCCATAGGAAGCTAAAAGACAGTATGTGAAGCTCTTTCTGTGAGAATTAAGAAGAGTGCATGAGATTAAGTGATTTATAAAATATATACATGAGGCCTCTAATAGGAAGAACTGACACCAAACATTTTGTGATTAGGGCTGTTTTAAAGCAATAACTGTAGTGGGGAGGAGGTGCTGTAGGAGAGGAACAGAGGGTTAATGTGCTCTTCTTGCCAATGTTGTGGACCTGAATATTCAAGTCAAGATGGAAAAAACTGAGCAAACCAACTGTGGCATATTCCAGAAGGACTTTGGGGTGCATCATGAATCCTCAGAGAGTTCAGAGGACAAGCAAACTGTGCTGGACAAGCAGCAGACCCCTGAGAATGGATCTGTTTGCTTTAAGGGCAGACTGACAGCCTCAAAATGAGCATCCCTGGCACAGAGCTGAGCAACTAACAAAAGGAGAGATCCTGCCAAAGCACAGATTAGAAAATTCGTTATGGAGGTGAACCAAACAGGAGCTGGTACAGAATTCCAATGGGGATACAAAAAATCTGAGTCTAGAACACAGCAAGGAAATGAGCTCCCTGTAAAGCTCAGGAGAGGTGTGAAGTGAGGCAGGAGACACAGGGTGGGTGGAAAGATGTAAAGTATGAAAGTATCTGCACTGCTCAGATGACCTGGGCACCAGCAGGGCCCAGGACAGCTGACCACAGGAGCTACAACAGTATCTGCCTCCTTGGAAAGGCCCTCAGTTTGATCAGCATCTGCCAGGTGTCGGAGTAAGCTGACAGCCTAGCAGGAACAGGGCTCTGGGTACATGACAACCCTTGCCCAAAGCCTATTGCAGAAGAACAGGGTGTTCCATGCTCCTGCCAGGACACTCAGTAGCAGGACTGCTGAATACTCACCAAGGTCAATAAAGCACCTGAGGACAGCTGGGAATGGGATTACCTACAGGGGCTTGTGGGGTGCAGCAGCAACGTGGGACAGACACACCTCTAAAGTCAGGCTTTGGCCAGTACAACACAGTGGTGGAAATCATTTTGAAATGTGATATCTTTTGGTAAGGCTGGATACAAAATGAGGAGCTTGTATCCAGATGGTGGCTTTTTTCCAGTTCTGAAATCCAAACATTACATATTCCTCTTTCCTTATTCAGTGTTGTTTCAGTGCTTAATTATCTACCTGCTGGCCTGGCCCTTTTTGCCATACTGGAGCCAGACCATCACTGATGTGTCTATCAGGGTGAAACGAGCTCTGAACTGGGTGATAAATTGTTGTTTTTGCTGCAGCTGCTCACATCTCGTAAATGTTTAAACAGTATAATCATACACATATCTAGTAGCTGCTTGGTTATGTTTATTTTGGATGAGGGGCTATGAAGTTTCTTAGATGTGTGTGTCAAATATTCATAGATGGCAGGCTACTGAAATATTTTTCTTTAGTATTTATTTATAGACTTTATTTATCAACAGAATCAATCTTCACGTTCCCAGACGCAGCATTACTTCTTGCCTTACCCATTTTTCCCAGACAGTGCCTGTCTATCTAACATTATCCCTCTTCCTGCAACATCTATTCACAGAATATCTGTGCAAGGTATCTTCCCATGGGTACTCACAGCATCCATCTCTTTAATTCCAACCATATATCCACTCCATCTAATGCTCATCATCTCTCTGAGGCACTTGCTCTCTCTCTCTCTCCTCACCATCTCTTTATCTAGGAAATGGTATCTGTCTCTCTGTTGTGATTCTCTATCCCTTTCTCTCAGTCACTCACCAGGGTATAATTATGGATTTTGGACCACTAGAGGTTTCCTTTTTTTTTTTTTCCCTCCCCAAATTGGGCTCACAAATCACCAGTTAATTTATTTGTTTTTATGCAAAGGCTGGATGTGAGAAATGAACTCTGGAAGGGTACAAGTGCCTTTGGGTCAAAGCCTCTTTCCCAGGCTTTTTTGCTTCCCTGCTGTGTGTGAACTGTTCACTGCTGTGAGAGCTGCTGTTATCTGAGAAACTCATCCTCAAACAAAGATGCTGCAGTGACTACTGCCTCCCTTTTCTCTTCCTCTTTTCCCTTTCCAATTCCCTTTTTCTCCTATTCCCTTTTTCTCCTCTCATATTTCATCTTTTCCCTTTTCCCCAGTACTTTGCATCCATCCACTGCTTCAAGTTTTTCCCTTCCCTTCCCTTCTTTTGTCTGCTTGGTATTCCAAGGATGACAAGTGAAAGTCCCTCCCTATTAAAAATTCACTGTCAAATAAATATTAAAGGAGGCAGGAAAATCCAGTTGGCTCTGTGTGATTTATTGTGATCTGCAACACAAGACCCAGGTTTACCCACTTCACAGGGGTATGGAGGACTTGGTGACCCTAAGCCCTTACAAACCCCATGATGGGGACAGATTCCCTCCTCACCATCAGCCTGAATGAGATGGGTAGGACAGGAGAGGAAGGATGTAAAAACTTAAACCTCTCCTTGCTTTTTTTCTTCCTATGATTTTTTCTCTTATGGAAAAATTGACACAAGAGCAGTACAAAAAATTATCAGGTGACATGGAAATTATTGGACAGGAGACAAAAGAAAAAGAAATAGAACAGAGCAAACTCTGACAGGAAAGGAGGGAGGGAAAAGCTTTCATGTATCTGGTTTTGGTTCCCTGTGCATAGACCCCAGCAGTTCATAATTCTTCTTCAGGCAGGGCCAGTATGGTTCAACAGCAGGATAAAGCATGCAATAATTAATTAATACCTTCACAGTTTTATGGATAGGTTTAACTCTCCCTTATTTAGAGCTGCTGGAAAAGACTAAGACAGATGCAAAGCACAACAACATGAATTAACTGGTATCAGCATGGAAGGAGAAAATCCTGTTTTCAATGAAGTGAGAAAATTTGCTGATAGCTTACGGACTTCAGAGGGGACCCAGATTTAATTTGAAGAGTAAAGATATCTCCCCTCCCACCACAGTCTGCCATGTCTGTGTGAGCTACCAGCTAGGATTGCTAGCCTGTGTCTTAGTTCCTTCACAGCAAAGGATGGGAATAACTGTGCTCCCAGGAGTGGCAATGTGCCAAAGGATGACTCACTCTTAGAGAAGAGGAGTCGATACAGCTTTCAGAGGAGAAGGCAGAAGAAAAACCACCACTCCCCTTCCCTATATTGGTTGGGACTGCTTAATAGTGTTTTAAACATGCAGCATCCATGAAGGAGACACGAGCTGTGAGTGGGGAAATCTTCCATGCAGGAGCAGTCCATGAACACATCAACAGGTCCACAAGAGAGGTCTGCAGTGAGTGCTTGACTCATAGAGAAAGAACCTTCTGCCATGCCCAGACCCACAGCAAGGAGCAGAGCAAGAGGCAACAGTGGAAGAGGGAAAATGGAGAATGATGAGGTCAGGGGTCAGCTGCTCAAGAGGTTTTGTGTCTCTCCTCATGTTCACCCTTATCATGGCATGAAGACACAGTATGAGCCATTGGAACAGGATGTGGAGTCACTCCAAAGGTAGATCAGAAAGAACAATCCATCTTGTCTGACTCGTCTAATTTACTTATTGTGAGCAGATGGGTTATGAGGTCTGCCATCAGTGATGAATTATATTCATGATAAGTCATTCCCAGCTAATGAGGATCCATTATCATTATCTGCTAAGGAAGAGTAACGGCTTGCCAAGACAGAGTGGGGGTTTCACAGTTTCCAGGGAGAATATTCTGGGCTGGTAGCCACCTGGCTATTGAATTTTCAGGAAACTGAAAGCTTTCCAAGATGGATACCTTCTGCTTGTTTCAAGCCTTGGTTTTTAATTTCTTTGGGCAAGTTCAGGAGAGGGAATGTAAAAGGAGGTAGTGGAGGAGGAGGAAGTGAGGGAAAATAGTAGTAACTGTGTCTGATAAGACTGTGATTAAATCAAGGTCTCACTCTAATTACACTGCATTTAAATAAATTTTGCCTAGTAAGTAATTGTAATTAAACTGCAATTAAACATGTATTTATATCACCATTTCCTCCCCTGCACAGCTGTCTGTTTCCACCTCCTGTTGTTGCTGTCTACCTGCCAAAACCTCTGAATTATCACAAGGGATTTTACATTTCCTTGGACTTCCTGGAGGAGATCTTGTGGGGAGAAAGGTTTGAGGCTCCCCCACAAGAAGCTAAAAGGAACTTCTGTTTTCAAGCTGTGTTGGAAGAATGGTGCAGCTGATGCTGTGATAAACTAGACCTGGGGAAAATGTTGTGAGGGGCAATGGTATGAATGAAAGGAAGTAAATGTCTCTTTTCCTCTCAGAGGAACTGGAAAATAGACACATTTTCACCTCTTTGAAACTTCTTCACATTTGGGCTAGAAATGAAGGTATCCTCCTTGCCTTTTTCAGAGCACCTTTGTTATGAGTTTATTTCCTAAAGCCTCAAATCTCTGTTTACAGCATCAAGTTTGTGCATTCTTTTACATTATCTGGAGGGAAAGAGCTCACTTATCTACACAGTAGCACCTGCAGGTGAGAGTCCAGACCTCAGAATACAACTCTTGAGCTCTGTTTTCAGCTTTTTAGGAGTATTCACTTACTCTAACTGTGTCTCAGTTTCCTTTATTTGCTGCTCTGAGCTCCCTACACATAACAACCCTACAGGTGATCTTTAAAGTTTACAGCAGTTCTCAACAATTGGGTTAGGAAAGTCTGTTATGGAAAAACAGGAGGTTCTAGCTATTTAAAATGAAAGCTAGTTCCTGTTAGGAACCTGAAGGCAGTAAGGAAAGGAGAAACAAAAGAAGAAATAAACAGCTAAAGGGAGAGTGATAAAAATGAGAAGGTGAACATATCACAGCAGGAAGAATGCCCAGGGCTAACGAAAGCAAACTGGTTTCTCTGCCTTACCTCCCTCCTCATCAGAGATGATGGAAAACATCTCCATTTGTGCCTCTGCTCTCACAAAGCTCTAATTAAGGGACTGGAGAAATACCACCGTCACCCTCATCTGTTTGTGCTCAGTTGCTGAAAGGACACCATGCATCTCCCTGACAGGTAGTCATTACAGCTGGCTATGGGCACCCCTCCTCCCAGCAGAGCTCCAGCCCTCAGTTAAACACCTCCAAGGAGATCCTCTGTGTGCTCCTGGTGCTCCAGGGAGTGAGCCATGGAGCCCTCATCATGGAAATCACTGCTGGCAGGGAAAGGGCAGCTGATGGGGCAGAGACTGCACACTGGATGTGTTGCTTCAAAAGACACACAGCAAATGGGAGAATCCATATGTACAAATGTGTGGTATCCAGAAGTGCATATGGGTGCAATGTATACAAGAATAAAAAAATTAATCATTATCCAAAATTAGTTAAATCTATTTAGTTACTGCCAGTAATTAATTTAATTAATTTCCACATGACTGCTGTGTTGCAAGCTTTCACTCCCTCTCTTCCTTCAGACATTTCTGTTTACTCTCTGATTACTGGTCTCAGGAAGGTCCTTATGGCAGTGTTTGGTGAAAAAAAAAAACAGAACAAGCATCTCAAGCTTGATTTTCTGATGTGACCAATAGTCATCCTGATCTGGAGTAATCTGTCACGTCAAAGAATATAGATCCAACTCTGTGACTGTCTTTCCAAACCTTTCTTTAATCTATAAACTTCAGTTCTACTCTCATAAATAGGAGACAAAAGGAATGCTACTGGAGTGACATTTATCAGAGGAATGATTGGACATTACTTTCCCTGCAGACTCACTCTGGAATCATTGTTTACTTATAGGTTTGTCAACAATATCTTTCACTCATAAACAGTCTGATCTTAATGGTACCCTTTCCACTTTCTAAATCAAAATGGGAAGAAACCCCCCAAGGCTGTCATCACCCACAGTTTCCCCACGTAACACCTTTTTTAATCAGGAGCCAGGGAAAGAAATGCCACCATTTTAGGGTACATGAACTGCTGCCCTTTCCCTTTGGCAAAATGCTGTGCACAAACCATCGAGTACACGACTACTTTCAGTTTGATTCAGCTCAACTTAGAGGTGCAGTCAAAGGAGGAAAATGACTGTCATAGGTCAAAGCCCAAACCTTCCTTTCTCTTTAATGGCTCTGTGACTGCCTCAGGCTTTTTGTTTTCACTTACAGTGAACTCCAATCTGCCAGCAATTTTGTTCTGCTATAAGACAGATGGAATAATGTGAACAATTATCACCTCTGTGTGCATTCTCTGTTTCTCTTTTGATCTAAATACATCTATTTGCAATCACGGATGGCCTTCAACCCCTTTAAAAGAGACCTAAGACAGATCTTTTAGAAATGAAGCTTAGACAAGAGTCTCCTGAACATTTGGGACTCAGTGGAGATATTGTAGAACCATCTGGATGCAATCCTTTGCAATGTGCTCTGGCATGACCCTGCTTGAGCAGGGAGGTGGACCAGATGATCCACAGTGGATCTTCCAATCTCACCCAGCATGGTCAGAGCTCAAGAGAAAACCTTCCCATTTCTTCCTGTGCCTGCCTGTCCCAGCCACTGGATCCAGGCTCTGCTGCCCCTGCTGTGTGCACACTCAGTCACTTCCACAACTGAACATTCACCACCAATCCTCACTTTGGCTGATTTACTGGAATCCAAACAGACCACAGGCAGATTAAAAATGAGATCAGCATCCCTTCCCTTGTGGATTATTTGTAGGCAGCACTAACAAAGATGTTTCAATGCAGGGAGTATTTTCTTCTCAATGGTGCACTAGACTGGTCATTTTTACACACCAGAGCATGACTGACATTCCCAGTCTTAGGAAAAAATGTTTTGTTGATTTAGCCATAGCAGGAAGAAGGATCTAATTTTGAGCAAAATCCAGATATTCAGTCTGAAATCTCAGAGAGGAAAGCAGTGAGAGGAGGGAGAAAAGAGAAAACCTCAAAAGGTAGAGGCAGAATGCTGTGAGACATTATCCTTCATTCAGCATGCAGATGAGTTTGCCAGGCAGGAAGCAAAATGGAGAAAAGGTGTCTGAGGCATCACATGCCATCTCTGCTGCCAGTCACACACTTTAATTACCCCTAAATCAAGTGCAAGAGCTTCCCCAGCCCTGAAATGCACGCTGCCTGTCTCCTTATACACATAATAAGGCCTGCAGGGATTTCAGAGACTTTAGCCTTGCACGTCTCATTGCTCTGATCCTGAGGCTTCTTTTAGCATAAAATCAGCAGAAAAGCATTGAGAGGCACAACCTTATTTTAACAAATCCCTATCCTGCTTGCCAAACCTACCTGAGTCAATGCATGCCCAGGACTGTGATTTGGATTCTCCTGCACAGGTTATATTTGTGTACTGCTGTTTCCATATGTCATGCTGCACTTGTTATGCTGCTCATAACTCCACTGGTACCTACACAAGGAAGGAGCCCCAGCAGAAAATCTGCAATATTTCTAATTTACATGAGATTTCTAGGAATGGGCAAGACCTCTTGGAAGGAAAAAAGAAAAGAATCTCCAAATACTTGTCCCCTTCCCAGATACAAATCAAAATTAGTTCCTGCGAGGGAAATTAAGGTCACAAAAATTTAGCTGAGCTCTCTGGTTTTTTTTTTTTTTTCTTTCCTATTTCTATCTCTGGTTCTTGGCCTTCAATTTGTTAATTACTGTGGGTGACATCCAAGGAGAATTGTACAAAATGAAGTATTAAATACCATAAGAAGGGAATTAGTCTCAGCCACTACAATGGCATCTGGTCTAAACTAAATTTTGTGGCTGCCCCTCAAATCTATGAAGGGAGACAAAAGATACATTGCAACCATAGGTAAATAAAGGTAATAATTTGATCATCTTTCAGCTGCCTCTTCCTGTCTTCATGAACTACAGAGGAAGGTAGGTAACCAGCTCTATTTAGACACCCAAATTTTACAGCCAAAGGCTATATTTTGCAAAGGTTTGTGCTGCTGAGAAAACATGCCCCAAGGAGAAGTTTGAGCAGAGATAGATGAAGGATATTAAAATGGTCAATGAAGAAAGAGATGAGCCTAAACTATTAAATCCATATATTCCTGCAAAGTTCAACACCAGGGCTGTCTGAACGTCCTGAATTTTGGATATATATCACTGAAATAGGGAAGGTCTAGGACAGGCAGAAGATAAGCAGAAAAAAACTGTGTTTGGCTTAGGTATTTATTGGCTTTTCTTGGCAAAAACAATGAATGCATCACCCACAATGCAGAGTGAGAGCAATCCTTCCCCCAAAAACTTGCACAGAAGTGGGCTGGAATATAAAAGCAGGATGATAATATATTAAGTGGCAATATAGTGTTATCCTAAAAATTTCATACTGTTAGCAAATTATGGTCTTACTAAGAACCATGATATGGGGTTTGCTGGCTCAGCCTTGCAGGATATTTGCTGTCCCATCTGAATACAAGGAGATGATCCAGAGCCAGGTTGAGCAGTCCTTGAGGAGGACACCTGGGATAAACATAGTTCCAGTGGAAGGTGTGGGCTGGAGTTTTGAGTTTGTTTTGTGAATAAATGGAACCAGAAAGCTGCCACCTGCTTGGGATGCATTGGAAAGTAGGGAGAAAGATAAACATTACAGGAGCTTATGATATTACAAACACCTTATTCTTTAACTTGATTCCCATCTTTGAGACACCCACAGGAAACTGTTTACAGGAGGGATCTGAGAAAGGAAAGGGCAAGGAATTAAGGAATCTTTTCTACAACCACTAGAAAAGAAAGTGCATTAGAATGTGGGGGATGTAAAAACGTTTTGAAAGCTGCTTAAAAAAAAAAAAAAATTAGATTGTAGCAGCTCTGTTGGTACCTGGCTTTTTCCCGTTGAACAAAACCCCAGCCCCTTCCCATTATAAATCTAGTTTAAAGCTCTCCAGCCAGCTTGTTGACCAAGACCCTCTTGCACACTTGGTTATTTTGTGCCCATGCCCGAAGCCTGAAGAGGAAGAGGAGTGTTGGGGGAGGATGTCAGCTCTCTCACAGTAGTGTGGACAGAGGTACCACACTCACAAGCCACATTCTCATTATATCTATCTGCTGCTACCACTACTTCCCTTCTGACCTCATTCTATCCACATTAAAATAATTGCTATTGTGATGATAACAACTGGTGAGTGTGACATGTGGCTGCTGACCTCACACATGCACCCACACCAGGGAGCAGAGGAGATTTCCATGAAACCTGGGAAGAAAATGGGGAGCTCACTTACGATGTGGAAAGCAGCCTGGTGTGGCTTGCAAGAACTCACTGAACCTACAGGCAAAACCCATCAGCTTCAGTGTTCAGTTCTGGTTCTGAAGTGCTGTCACCTGGCACCAGCACTGCACGTGCCCCCTGTGTGTTTCAGATCCACTGGTACATGACTCAAATATTTCCCTTCTCATTTGTCTCAGAAATGCTGAGAATAGTGTGAAAAATCAGTAAGAGCAAGGGCATCTCAGCAAATCTGAAAACCACAGGTAGGTAAACATCTGAGGCAGGAATGAGCTGCCAAACATCAGCTCCTTGACTCCTTTGAATATTTTGTTTCTTATTTTTATATATGCACGTGCTGTAAAGCCTGTTTATCTGTTTGCTGTTTGCCCAATGAATCTCCAAAGCCTCCTGTGCCTCAGCTATGATTCATTTCTGAACAAATTCATGAAAGGCAAATAGCATGCTTCCAGATCCACACACTTCTCTGATATTACTGGGCACTTCATCATTTGGAGGAAATTTTTTCCCACTTGTCTCAATCTTCCCTTTCCCCTCATACATGTAAAACCATTGCCCCTGTATGCTGACCACTCAGAGATTACAAATCATTTTAAGTGGAGGAGAGGTTGAGCCCCAGCTTTGTGCTTGCTGCATTTTGTTTAAGTTGCTCGTGCTGTTCCAACATCTGTCATATCCTCCACAGCAGTGCAATCAAACTGTCAGGGCTGAGTGAAGTTTTGCTGATCCAATCTGCTCCTTCTGTGATTCCTGTCAGAAGCATCAGGAGGTGGCAGATACAGTTGTGTGCTCTTTAAACAACAGATCTTTATTTTTGCACATTAAAGGAACTGTTATTGTTTGTTTCTCTTAAGCTCACAAAGCGTGTTCAGATGTGGCTGAAGTCACAAGGCTGCACTTCCCAGATTCCTCTGCATTCCCTTGGGTCCCCAATTCCCCATCCCACCTTCTCTTGTGAGGACAGAAATATAAATATCTCTCAGTCTTGCTGGTCTCTGTAATTCCACAACACATCTTGGAGCACCTAGGAGGAAGTTACTTTGTGCATCCTGGATTATTATTAATGAGGTAATTAAACCAAAGAGTTGTATGGAAAGGGGAAGAGTCATATTTTAATAAGCTCCCTTCTGGATACTGCACTATGAGTTGCCAGAGAAATGTTATTCCCTGTTAACTATACCAAAAGGATCTGATACTAATTGATAATATTGATACTAATATCACTAATCACCTTGACTAAAAGGACAGGATGTTCTTTCATCATTTAAAAAGTATGTACCTTTGATGTACCTTAATAACCAAAAGAATTTGAAAAAAAATTTATTCCATTTGGGCTCTGTTAATATGCAGCATGTATTTTTAATCAGCTTTCCAGCATGATGCACCTTTTCACACTTCTGACTGAAGCCCTAAACTCGTGCTGTGAAATGGAAACTTACAGTTTTATCATTTCATAAAATGAACCTGAGGTGAATTGTATGGTCCTGCCCCATTTCTGTGCTGGCCTCATAGCCTCTGGCTTTCCCACCAGGGCAGAAAGTCTTCTAATTACAGCAAAGCACCAATGGAAAATGAAAGCTAGGATGCCATTGTGCACTCTTCTCTAATACTTGTATTGGCTGGTGGCTACTGCTGCAATGAAAAATCTGGTTCACAAATGCTTTGATTCATTAAAGAAAAAATGTTAAAAAAAAAAACAAACTATAAAAACTCTAAGATAACAGATTTTTCTTCCCTAATACATTTGCTTCTTTAAAAATCTCAATTTCTAAACCTGACAGGAAAACATATTCAACAGTCCATGATTTGTTTTTAACCCCTTCTAAAGCATCCCAGCCCAGGACTGGACTATTTCTGCCTTGAACAAAAAAGAAATCTGAAATTCCTGGCAGAGAGGGATCCTTTCCTGCCTATAGGCATGAAAAAGGATTGGCTCCAACTTCCAGCTTGGATACAGAATTTCAAAATACACACCAAGTAAACTCATAGATTAATGACAAATTAAACCCATGAGCCCAAATGCACAAAGCTCAGGGCTCTGAAAATCCCACATGGTATGTGGTTTTCATCACTAGGAGCTGTTCTCTTTCACCTTCTTCATTGGCTGTTCTGTAACCCACCCTTTCCGGGTAAAGTTCACAATAGATCCCAAGAAGAGTGTCCCAAGGAAATGCAATTAAAGGAATGAGCACTCAGAGCATGCTTCTGAAAATCAATTTTACCTAAACAAATACTGCATAATAATATTTCCAAGGTAACAGAAAAGTGAATGGCAGCCCTTCCATGAGCTCGAAGCTTAGCAGGTTGGTTCTGCCTGGGAGGGCTTTTGCAGCTACTGGTTGCACATCCTCTCACACTGTGTTAACAACTCAGCCTGACTCCAGTTGTTGCTGAATTTTCTTTTGGATCATATCTGGGTTGTATGATGGAGTCCAATTGTGAGCTATTTGGCAGCTGTATAGACTACTAAGTCTCAACTAATTTGATTTCTTGTCTGAGAGTATACATCTTTAGGGAATTTACTGCTTGCTCATCTCTGAGTTCCAGTAATATGGCACAAACAAAAACAAAATCCAAGGATGACTTATAACAAGAATTTTGCTGGTCACTGGACTTCTCCTTATAAACAGGATCCATTAGACCAGATGAAATGAAAAAGCAGTCAGGGACAAAAAATTGCAGTCTCTGAGAAGTAACCACTCTCTGAGGGAGAGAAAACTGTATTAACAATTTTGACTAAAAAGATGAATTCTCAACCATTATCTCAAGCAGAACTTTTAGCAGCGCACCCATCTTACACTGTAAATGAAATGGAGTTTGGAAAATTAAATAGAAAATGGGAATCTGTGATTGACAAGGAAAGGGACATAAAAACATCCTCAAACTTTTTTTTTTTTTTCCATATTGGAAAAGAGGAAATTAAATCTGAGTTGGCCAATTAGCCCCCACAGCCCCCAAAGGCAAGACAAGATCTTTTTGCAGGAAAGCCTTGAGGTGAAGCCAATTCAATTAATTTCCACGGCAAAACTGTCAAGATCCAAAAAACTAGGTGGAATAATGAACTGATTAAAACTTGTAATTGCAATTCAATGGATGAAACCATTAATCACAGAGATGGCAACATTCTCTCTTTTCAAGACTGTGCTCGGATGAGTTGCCAACAAAAGGGATTGTAGGAATAAAGGGATAACATAAACTGGAAAAGGAGCATCCTGGAAAGAAAATTGTGTGGTTCCATGACTGACCTGAGGAAAAGAACAACCTTCCCTGGACAATAAAAGACTATTAAAGAAATGTTTAGGCATATTTTATTCTTAATTCCTCAGCTCTCAGTGGTTTACACCACTCAGCCTGAGTGCCAATGATGTAGTGAACAACACTCAAATCATACTCAAAGTCATTTCTTCCATCTTTAATTTCATGTGTGTGTAATATATTTCTCCTCCTACTTTTTTTCTCTTACCCAGCTCTCCACTGCAGGTGCCTTGGCCTCACCTTCATTGTGCTGACAAGCTGCTTGTGCTGCTCCCAAGCAGGAGCTCAGGAGAGGGGAGGCCAGGCTGCCAGCTGGCAGCTCTTCCAGAGGTGTTCAGACACCTCCACCATCCACACCCTCTGCTGCTTCCCAGCTGCTGCAGATGGTGCCATGGCACAAACTGCATAGCAGAGGGAACCAGGAACACAAACCCCACTTCCACCCAAAAAAACTCTGATTTTAATCAAAGGCATTATTTTTATCTAAGCTTTTGGAGATAACTCCACAGCTTGGACAAGTGCCATGATTTTCACCATCTAAACTTTAACCCCACTTCTTTCTTACCTGCTACTCTTTCAAGATTAAGCCACCATGATTAAGCTCAAGAGGTCAGCAACGTCCCTCACCCTGTCTCTTGTCAGCCTAGGTTTTTGCCTTGGCTGGCTTCTCTATATCCTCTCTCTGAAGGGAAGGGTTAGACTGGGGTGTCCACTAAGCTGCTGAAAGTGTCAGCCAGGCTGCAGTGAGAGCTGACAGGATGATAGAGGGAAGTGGGTGGTGACAGAAAGGGTCAGAAGAGGTCTAAAAATCCTGTATTGTACCAAGTGTACATTGCACATAAAACCGAGCAGGAAATTAAATATAGAGCATGATAAGAAGTCACCACTGCATTCATGCCAAAACAGAATGGAAATTAGCAGAGGAGGAAAAAAAATTGGATGTCACTTAATTTTGGTAGTTGATTTGTTGGTGTGAAATATTTACTGATGGTTGCATACCATTTAGCTTGTAATTCCAATGAAGACTACAGATTTTGTAATTATCAATGGCACCACTAAGTGGCTATTTTACAAGCAAGGAAGGTTCAAACAAGGGACATGAAAATATTTCTGCTGGGAAGAAGGAATATGAAGAAATAGGGTGAGAATGAGTGAAAGCTCCTCTTAGCTGAACAGATTCTTCCCCTGGAGAGCCCTGAAGAAGCAAAGCTTAATTAATTGGAGGACCATTGAAGTTCTGCATAGAAAAAAAGCCTATTAAGTCATGTGCTCCATCCTCCAGAGCACAGCCCAATTCCCACTGAGCTATCCAGAACAGTGCTCAGTGTCTCTGGGGGTGAGATTTCTGGAAACCTTAACTCATTGAAGCTCTTGTGCTCTCAGAAGCAAAACAACTCTGACAACTTTGGGAAGGGAAAGGGAAAACTGCAGATCTCATGGTCTGCAAAAGCTCCCTCCCAACAGCCCTCTATCCCACAAAATACATCTGACCTCACTTCTGCACAGGAACCTATTTCAAGCCTTCATTTTTCCAACAGTACAAGACTTGTTGAGAACCAGCTACCTGGTGTTCATCAAGGATACAGGGATGCACACAGGCAATACTTTGACAGACTTGAGCTGAAAATCCAGTGTCTCATTCACTTGCCAAAAGCTTGTCACATAGCCAGATCACAAGGGGTACAAGTCAAGGGACTGGTGATATTGGACAGGCACTGGGATGATTCCAAGATATCTGGGCATATTGAGCACTGAATATGAAATTATAGTGCTGAGATAGGGCTCTGGGGCTTCCACACCAGTTACACACCCTGGACTGTCCCTGGCTTCACTATTTTAGGATCCTGGAAAACCAACCTATTTAGAAGACAGCCAATGCCAAAAAATAGAGATCCCTTTTAGAGTCTCCAAACTCTGCTGTTCCCTTCCAGGTGACCTCACCAGTCTTTCAGAAATCTCCAGCACTTCTGTAGGTCCCCCAGAGATCATACTGGGATATGTTTACACTGCCTTTCACTTTTTTTTTTTCCAAGACCTTGGCCATGTTTATTGATTTATGTTTTGTTTCCCAGCACTGTGTTTCTGCTGAAGGTGACCCCGTGCTTTCCAGACTGGAGTGTTACTCTTTCGAGGTCATGCTCTAATGCCTGCCTGGCTCCTGTAAAACATCACTCCCTGAACAGCTCCTGATGGATGTTTTGGTCAAGAGTTCTGCTTATTGCATGTCAAACGTGGCTCAAAAATGAGCACAGACTGAGTGCCTTGATGAGGTGAAGCCAGGATCACATCCAAAGTTCTTTTTGTTCTAAAGGTCAACACATCAACTTTTCTAACAGGCTTTCCTATGGCTGTAATTCCAAATCTTTTGTTTGGTATAGTCAAACAAATATGTTTTGGAAAATCATGAGTTTGTGAAAAATAGCATGGGGAAAACAGAACTTTCTGCTTTTAGATCACAAGAGGAAATAAACTTTTGCCTTTAGAAACCAAGTGATCTTGCCATTTCTCAGTTTTCCAGTTGCCTACGGATGGAGCTGGACCAGAGCCAAGCCTTCAGACAAAGAGTTCCTACAGGTAGGCCCAGCAACTCATATTTGAACTCTTTATTAAAGTGTTAATTTTAAAATGTATTAAGATGAAAGACATGTCACCTTTATATTTAAAACTGAGAGAGTAACCAAAGATTTTTTTTTGAGTTCAAGATTGTCAGCATCCCCTCCCAGCAGACACCACACCAATATGTGCTGTACATACACCCACTTCACAGGGTTACCATCCTAATTCTCATTACTGAAAAACTTCTCAAACTAACTCGAACATTTCCTTCACTCATCTGAACCATTGCTGCTGGTGCTACTACATTTAAAGAGAAAATAATTCCATTCTCCAAATAACTTGTGTTTTTGTCTGAAGGTGTTTATAGACACCAATGAAATCTCCCCCAAGCTATTTCTTTACAACACTGCAGAGCTTTGGTTCCTTACATCTCTCCTCCCTCTGTTTCTCCTATCCCTCCAAGGCATGGAATTATATGTGGAGGACAAGAATCACACACTACCACAAAATGCTACAAAGGAGAGTAAAGTAGCAGTGCTAACAGTGCCCGTGTTCGGGATAGTCTGAATAACAAAACACAAGGTATTCCTGTGATATAAAACAGCACAGCCCTACAAACATGAAACTGTCTTGATATACATCAGCAGAAAATCTTGTCATAAATACATCCTTATACATCCTCACAAAATGTTATCCTATGCTTTGCTAAGAATTGGGAGAAGAAATTTATGAAGAATGACACTGTTGTATATATAAATTAAGGTAGAGAGGACAGACAGAACAATGGGAAAATCCAATCTAGATTTTTTCCTCCCAGGGAAAAAGAAATGCTCTGAAATATAATGTAGTCACTGTGTTTGAGTCTGCATTTTCACAGAGTAATGTAACACTGCAAAATGGGATTCGAGTGTTGACAGCAACACGATTTCTACCACAAGGCAGAGCCATCCCCCTGCAATGCTGAGTCACACAGGCCATCATGAGTGGGATCTGTGAGCTTCTTCACCTGATTAACTCAAAGGTGGATCCATGAAAACAGCACTACTTCATGACTCTGCTGGCAGCCCTCCATGAAAGGCCACCCTTGGAGGCCAGGCAGACATTCAGGTGGGATGGAGCTGGCATGGATCACCAATTCCCAATCACTGTCTATTCCAGTCCTCAGCTGCATATGCTTTTCCTCATAGAAGAACAAACTTCAGTCTCCTCCCATCACCAGAAATGCTTTCAAGTTTTACTTCTACAGGATAAATAGCTGTTTAATCACCAAAGATAAAGTGTAATTATTTCCTATACTTAATAATGTCCTTAAAATTTCAGTGTATTTTTGGAGTTTTGTATCTTTTACATAAACTGACCACATTCTGACCTGCTCTGAAAGCATTTCATTTCACCACAAAGACCACCAATGAGCTCCAGTGTCTTTGTAGTCACCTGAAAGTCTACCAAAAGTGTTTCCTGAAGACCTGTGACACCTGATGACCCAGACATCACTTTCCCAGCTTCCCTGAGAATGTCTCTACACCTCTATCCTTTCCTGAGAAAACACTCCTGGTTTTCAGCATCTCCCGAAGTTTGAAACACCAAACAAGCCCCAAACAGAAGAATATCAAAATGAGACAAGTCAGTGATGCAGATAAAATTCTGCCATTCTGTGTAAAAGTAGGTTTATCCTCTGCTGGAATAACGTGCTCAGGCTTAGTCACTAAAAAGGCCAAGCAGAGACAGCGGAGGCAGCAAAACTAGGTTGGATTATTATGCGTTATTATAGAGGGGGAAGAAAGTAATCCATTAGAAGGAAAATGAAAAGCTTCAGGATGATGAGGGGTAAAAAGTAAAAGAGGGAGAGTAGACATATGAGAGAGCACTGCAGATAATGTCTAGAAGGGCAATTACTGATTCCCTTTCTCTCTACTCTTTCCCATAACACAAGACCTGGAGGGCAACATGCAATTAAGGGCCACCCATTGAAAACATACCAAAATGAAACATCATTTAGTGTGTAATTAACCTGTGGAACTCAGTCCCACATGGCATTCTGGGGACAAAGAACTCAGAGCCCAGGAAGGATTAGACACTACTAAGAAGTGGTAAGACAGCATTTCCCATTCCACCAGCTGGATAAAAATAAAGTACAAAGAATATCAATCCTCCAGCTTCAGGGCCTAAGTTGTTCATTGTGATCAGCAGCAGGTAAAGCTCAGCAGGATGTGAAAGATGCAGTTCTGCCAGTGAAAGCTTTAGTGCACAGCCCTTTCCTGTGTGCTGCTTGTCACTTATCTCAGATGCTTATATGGCTCCTACAGCTCCAGTATGAGTTCATTACAATCAGTAACATATTCATCATCACAATAGCCTGAGAAGGCACAGAAGAACTTTTTTCCCTATTGTACAGACTGTGAACAAAAAGGTTAGGGACATGCTGGAGGTCACACAGGAGAGAGGAGCAGAGCACTGTGCTGCTCCCTGCATCCATCCTCATCACTGGACCCTACACAAGGCAGACCAAAGAGCCAGCTGGGAAAGGAGACAGAGCTCCATTTCCAGGCCTCTGTCAAACACACATGTCCCAACACTAAGCACAGCAGCAAGCTAATTAGACAGCATCCCTAGCACAATCCACACAACATCTGCATCAGCCAAACCATGACCACAGTTCCAGGGACCCAGACCTCAGGTGGGACCTCCCAGCAGGTGTCTCTGACCTTGCTGACACACAGCACTAGCTCAGTGGCTGGTTTGTCCTTTGGGATGAATTCCAGCTGGCTGTGCTGGATGGCTCAGTGGCTCCACATGCAATATTTCCCTCCTGCTGTGACACATCTATAATCTATAGGGGTTTAGTGCATGCAGCCCATTCAGGGCCAGGCCATGAAGCTGCATGTTTTATTTACACAAGCAGTGCCAGTCAGTCCAATGCAACCACTCCCATGGGTTGCACAATCTACCAAACTTGTAAAGGGACAGATGTACAGAAACCAGGGTTTTCCTCCATGTGGAAAAGGGCCACTTTTTGGTTTTGGGGTTTTTTTTTACAAATGGCTATGTATATGCACTCTGTATCATTTTTATCATATATTTCAATATATGTAACAGAGTGATTTATCAGTCATTCTCTGATGATAACTACAGCACTCCTTTAATATTCATGTTTCTTTTCTTTTCTCTCATACTCTTTAACCTTTTCTTTTCCTGGAGCAGCTTTGCCCTGGGGTGGAAATGTAAAGGTCCACCACAATCTCTACTGGAGAAAAAAGTCCCATTTGAAGCTGATTCAGTGATACAATGAATGCACAGGTCATTTTGAGAATAAAACATAAAGACACACTAACCATAAAAGTTTTATTTCCTTCACAAGTGATAAGCATGTATGAAGGAAAGACTTTTCTTTTTGCTACCTTTGGCCTGCAGTGGAACACTTGTTAAAAAATGTTCCTTGATACTAATCTCCAACTGGTATTTGACTTATCTTGAACTCTCAAATGTCACCAGCTTTCAACTGGTGCTGTGAAAAGACCTAACTTACATATCTATAAAAGAGCTCTATTTTAACCAAGTCTCATTCTTTCTTCCTTCCTCCCTGCCTTTTTTCTTTCCCTCCTTTCTTTCTATCTTTATTCTGTCACCACATTTCTGCTTTGATTTTGAGTTCTAATACAAAAAAAAAAAAAAAAAAAAAAAGGCCAAGGGAGAAGCTATAAATTATACAGAATAAAACTATTCTTAATTTGTCTAAGCTCCCATTAAATTACCACATTTTTCCTTACTCTGACCTAGCACAAAATTTTTAACTGAGTTTGCCTTTTAAGAGGTTGTTCTACTTCACCAGGGCAACAGCCAGCCTTCTGAGCTGGATAGTGGATCCTACAGAGATGCCAAGAGCACCCTGCAAAGGGGAGGAAGGTGCTTCTTCCGAAATACGAAGACATGGGATGGGAAGGGAAAAGTGGATGCTCACAAGGACTAGGAATGAACAGATTTAATGTCACCTGTTCCAACCTGCAGCTCTATATCAAAGTGTTACCATAAACCAAAAATCTCTGTCACTTTGATTGTATGTCCCTGAAAATGATAAATCTTCATTGCACAGTAGATTTCCATGGGCCCCCCTTCCAAAGTCAAGTAATGCAGGTGACTGGGACACGCTTCAATAAGGGAAGCATCAAAAAATCAAGGATGCAGCTCATGATGTACCTGACAAAGATCAGTAGAAAATTGCTTCCTTAATGGGATCTTGTTATGAATCAGTAGATCAAAAATCTAATCAAGCACATTTCACCACTCACATCACAGGGAGATCACAGGCAAGTGCAAGTCACAGATTCCTTGATCATTGGCTTGATGGGCTCAAGATGATGCAAGGCTGAGTCACACAGCTGGACAGAGGCATACAAGAATAATGATGACGTTGCCCCTTTGAGGAAAGGAAGGACTCAAATTCCATGTTCAGAAAGACTGCCAGAAATTGTCAGTGCTCCACATTATTCCTTAATCTGAAGCATCATTAGATTATTGGCTCTGAAGTTACCGCTCTGAAAAGTAATTTGGTTCTCTAATAAGGCATCAAGGCAGGACGCCAGTGAGCCAACATACCATAGGAGGATAATGACATGGGCAGTTCTCTCCTTTCTGCTGGTGTCTTATCCCTCAGATCCAACCACTGGACACACTTTCCATAGTACTGCTCATCTGAGGATATCAAAATGCTTTATAGATGTTCATTATAAGTAATTACCAGGCAGCACATGTGAATAATTTAAAGGATGGTAGAGAAGTGAAATTTCTACTGCTCTCATACTTTTTCTCTCTTTGCAGTTTTAACGCTTTTAAAGTTTGTCCTCCCTCTTCTTCTGGCCAGTGTAAATTAAGAATATCAGTAATTTGAATAACTTCCTAAATCACATTTGTAGTTACAAATGCCTAACCCTAAATTTGGAAGCAAATCTAAAGCAGCAACCTAAGACAGAGATCCCTTCTAGAGCCAGCTGTGCCAATGGAAGGTTTTCTGCCTCCAGCTGGATTTTTTTAGCTAACAGGAGCTGCTCCACCAGCACTAACTTAGCTTTTCTAACCAGGTAAAACATATCAGTAATCAGTAAGGAGGTGTGACCTACAAGGCATTAAGTGGGAGAGAATCTGACTCCAAAACACACCCCACTAATATCTTGAGAAAGTCTGAGAAATTAACAGACCTGAACTCATTAAATTCAGCCAGAGTCACTTCTCAATGTGTCTCATTAACACAAATACAGTTTAAGAATATGAAGATCCTTTATTGATCAACAGGGGAAAAGAATCCCATTATTTTCAGATTTGCTGGGGTTTTCGCCTCCTTCTTCTGCAAAGATTTTACACAATTCTGTTCACTCAATCTCTGCCTTTCATTTTTCCCAGTCAGCTTTGGGATTCCATCTCCCAGGGCAGTCTACATTTAACAGTCACGAGCATTTAAAACATAACTGTGAATTGTCATAATTGTCATTTTGAGCAGAGGCTGAGATTTCTGGGGTTTGTTTCCTTTTTTTTCTTTTTTTTTCCCCTACAGGATCCTAATTGCATTTTTCATCAGAGATTTTCAAATAGAGTTGATGCTTGGGAGAGCTTAATACTTGAAAAAGAAAAGAATGGTGCCCACCTCAGACACCCAGAAGGGAAAGTGAGTCAAAGAAGCAGAACTAGAAAGGTGTGTCAAATGGCTAAAGGTGTGACACAAAGCCCAATAAAGTACAAAGCTGAACACAAAGGAGGAAGTAAAAATACAGCAGCTGTCTACCAAGCCAACATGAAAATGTTGAAAAGTTAAAAACCAGAAAAGAAAAAAGGGGAGAGCTTTCATGGCAGGAAAAAGAAAGGGCAAAAGAGAAAGAAGCAGCACAAAGACAACACAGTCTTAGACACAGAGGGGAAAAAAGACATGTCCAATGACAGAACATACGGACGAAGAAAAATAACCCCAACCACAGATGGATTTCCAAGGCAACACATAGAAACCAAACAAAAATTAGAGGCAAGAAATTAATTTAAAATCTCCACAAAATAATTAAGCCCCAAAAATATTTTTGAAAAAAAAAAAAAAAAAAGCAAATAACCTTTTCCAGCTTAATAAAAACGTTCATTTTCTAAAAAGACCATTTTCCAACACAAGTTTTTCTATTCAGCTAATGTCACCAAGCTCCAGTTATTTATTCCAGGCCTCCAGGGCTAAACATAATCTATCTGTGTTTGAAATGAGAACATCTTCGTTCAAACTTTAGGCCAACAGCAACCAAAAGGATCTCTGAGTGCTCTGGTGAAAAGAAACAGGAAGGGAACAGTGGGGGTAGATTTGAGCATGCTTTGAACATCAGACAGTATCCAGTCAGTCAAGGATACCTGAGCCAAACTACCACTTTTAATACCCATAATTCATTATGACACCCTAAGAATATTTCAGAATCAATGACTCCTTCCAATGTGTAGCCCTGTAGGAACTGCAATGTGCTGTTTGTAGAGCCCTTCCAGGATTTCCAGGTCTCTGGGAAGCTGCTCTATAGCAGGTCACTCAACTCCCTGCAGTGAGGAGCATAAACAGTAAAGGTTCATTGAGTCAGGGCAGCTCATGAGAGGCTTCACCCACTGACATCTCCACTATTGCTGTGGAAACAGAGTCCAGTGCTCTATATACTTCACCATTCCAAACCTTTGAGCCCGGCCAGGGCTCTTTTTTCTAGGTACCACAGCTGTGATTAGATGGAGGAATCCCTCTGTAATCAGAGCTGCAAGATGCACAGATCAACAGAGCCATCAGTGATTAACACCGCTGGAACTGCCTGGCACATCTGTTTGTTATGGCACTGGGCAAGTCAGGATGCCTGGGGAATAAGCAGTCTCTGGCATGGGAAGACCTATGGATAAAGGGAGAAAAGACTCTTCATGCTGGAACATGGACCCTTTTTCCCTCCCACTGCTGCTGTCACAGCCTGGAGGCTCATGAGCACGTGTGCACCACATATCACTGCAGGAACATCTGATTCATGGCAGAGCCTGGGTGGCACAGCAGGCTAATGCATCTCTCCTTCATCTCTGGAGTTAGAGGTGGAAAAAATCTGACAGTCACAGGGTATTCCTATGTGACCACTATGCTCACTTTCTTCACCCAAAGCAGTTTTCATGACCAAAAGTCATGGCAATGTCAGAAGCCAGGATTTAGCAGAAATGAAAATTGCTCGAGGGGCAAAACTGGAGAAAACAGATATAAATCAAAGACTTGGATGCATTAGCAGACCTACATGAAAGGGCTATGATGACAATGGCTGGAAATATCCAAGTTCAGGAGAAGAAGAGCTGAGGAGAGCTCTGTGGAGACTTGGGACTAGCACAAGTTGCCATTAAGAATGGCAGAGGTTGAAAATTGCTGTGGCCTCTGAACAGCAACACTAAGACTTCTGTTCAACTTCATAAAAATCAGGAAACACACCCAATGTTTCAACAATGAAACAAAACACCTTACAGCAAATACAGATTTTTAAAAGAGGGTTCTAGCTGTATGTTCTATCCCAGTTGGTTTTGGTCCACTGGTTTTAGCTGCTTCCTGAGGCATAATTGCTTCCAGTTTTGGAATGCATTAGTGTTCAGCTCAGCTCCAGGCACCATTCTAGAGGAGAGAGGCCGGGAGAATCTTTAAAAAGAGCCAGATAGCAGTATTATTCTCACACGAGCCGTTACTGTTCTCTCTCACTGGAACACCTCCCTGCTGGTACTGCTGATCCGAGCCAGCCCTCACCCTGAAGGGCACTTTCCTTGTAGTCCTCACTTCACTCAGGGCTGTAAGAGCTCAGCCATGAAAGGAAGCAGTAGGCACATCCTACATCCCAGCTGCAGCTCTCCGCCTCTCCGCTCCTCCACCCAGCTGGAGAAGTTTGGCTCCACTGTGCCCTGACTGAAGGGCTGACTCAGCCCCTCCACTGTGCCCTGACTCAGCACGAGCTGTCTCAGCCCCAGCAATGAGGCTGCTGGGAATCATTTAGGATGATGTTATTAGTGCAAACACATAACCTTTGAGCTCTTGGAGGTAATTTCATCTCTGTTTCCATAGCTGATAGAGTCTGTTGTGTACAGATTTGAGGAAAGTGGAGCGGGATATTCCAAGTCAATCTCAGCTAAGCCTGAGAACTCCCCCCACTTCCACCTCCTTTATTTATAGCCAACAACTGGACATTGCAAGTCAATGACCATTGACAATATGACACGTGGATCTACAGACCCAGCAAGTCTAATATCAGCTGAGCTGACAGTGCTGGATCCTGGCTATCATCAGAGGAGAGACAAATATTCCAGCTGCCAATAGATGTGCCCTTGCACAGACCTTACATGGAGCACCCTTGGCCTGAGGGAGCAGTAGAAATCAATTAAAATTCTTTTTGTGCCAAATTCTGCCTACCTTTCAGCAGCTCCCTCTCCTCCTTCCTCTGCTACAAGTGGACCACTAATCAGAAACTATTTTTTGTACAGCAAACAGCTAAAGCTTTAAAGAATTAACAAGATGGCAGGAGTTTTTTTGTTTGCTGATATAATCAGGGATCTCACCTCCTTTTCAAAGCCCACAGGACCAAATGTGTGAAATCTTTCATTGATTCTGCAGCTTCCCTTTCCAGTCTTGTTTGCAAAAAGCTCTTGAAATTTATCCTGCACTTGAAGAGGGCATTTACAGTTGTCACTTTTGCCTACTCTCAGCATCCATCCTCCACACAAACAGCTTCTCCCTGGAGTCAAAGAGGACATCTGATAATTTCCAAGAGCCAGGTTTGCAGTAAGGATCTGCTCAAAGGGGAGGAGAAGAGACTCTGAAAGTGGGCTCCAGCTGCTCTGCTTAAATGTCCCTTCAGGGTACACTTCAGCTGAGAGGAGCTCTGGCCAGACCCTGGCTAACCCCAGGATCCATTCCTAACATAGACAGAGGTTCAGCACAGCTGAGAATCAAGCCTGAGGTCCCAAAACAGCTCAGCCCTGCTACTTTTTAAACCCACATGCCAATTAGTAGTGAATGTAGACTGCTTGAAGTGATCAGAAAACAACAGACCATTTCTCACAGCCCACCCAAGAGCTGTACAGCAGCAGCAATTCTGCATTAATGAGGGCCTGGGCTGCAGCTGGGACAGATCTCTTGAAGCACAAGGATCCCAGCTTGAGCTCTAATTCTTCAAACCATGAAACCTCCCACAATTCTCTGTGTAGACTCACAAATTACTTGCTCAGCCATTGGAAAGCATTAACTGTCATACCTCCTTGAGCTTCCAAGAGTCAGACTCAAAGTAAGGAGCAGAGCATGGGAGAGCTGCGAGTGTGGACAGAACAATGGGACAAAAGGCAAAGTGAGAAGAAATCTCTTCAAAATAACAGTAATAAATCAGGAAAGCACTGATTCCCTGTCTACACAGTTGGTGGTATTGACAAACCATATCTCCTTTGCTTTTTCCACAATTACACTATCAACCAGGCTTCTGGAAGCAATAAAAACTCTTTATCTACTATTGGTGTACACTGAGATTTGAAATTACTTTCAATGACAAAATGCAGGCTAAAGTGCTCTCACTGGCATGTAGCAGGTCTGAGACATTAGCATCAAGAGATGCTGGGAATGAGTCCTGCTCCTTCATTGCTCTCAGAATAGAGGATGATCTCCGCTGAAAAGTCACTGTGATTTGCTGGGCAGAACCTCAGCTTAATAGGGACAAAGCAGCCCCGAGTTTGAGAACAGCTTCTGTCTTCATTACAAGCTCTTCACCCACCTCCACAGACACAGTCCTGTAACTAATGACTGCAAGAGGCTCACCACAGGCTCTGCAGAGCAGTGCTTTAGCATAACAGCAGCTGCTCATCGCTGAGTGGTGATTATCTTGTCACACCAGCACTTCCTTCTCCTAGGCAGACGTGGTGAGGTTATCAGGAGAATGCCTAAAACACACATTTTTGAGAGGGAACTGTGGGGTGATGGATCATGGGAGGCTGCCAACACAGGCACAGGAGCCATTAAGACTGACTGAGGTCTGATTACAGTTTTGCATGGTGTAAAGGCACATCTGAAGATGTGTAATTTAATGGCTCATTGCTTGCTTCCCACCCAGAATTGTGCAAGAAGGAAAAACTGCCCGAGTCAGGTCGCTTTGAAATCACCTGTTTGTGTTCTACTATGGAATAGTCTACAAAATCTCATTAAATACTAAGCAGGGAAAATGCTTGGCTCCCTCTGAATTGCTTCGAAGTGATCAGCCAGCAATTGAAAAGTAGAGCTGGAATTGCTGAAACGTTCCCTGATATTTGCTTTTTGTAACTCCCTGGAAGTGGGAAGCCTCCATTTCATTACTCTCACTTTCCTGAAGAGAACTAGCTATTTTCTCACGCTTTTCCTTATGCCATTTATTTTTTGCTCTGTAAAGCTACTGCTGGTGCACTCATGTCTTGCAATACAGGACCTCTATTAACCAAGAGCTGGTGTAGGAAAATGAGTGTCACCTTCTGCCACTGAGTGATAGAGGCTGGGAAGAAGCAGGTTTTCTTACCATAATGACCTTTGTTTCTGGCTCTGCTCTCTTTCTCCCATACAGCCACAGCAGTCAGGGCTGGCAGAAGGTTTGTCCTGTTAACTCAGGGGCTGCCTCTGCTCTGACCCAGGTAAAGAGCTGAACACTGATTTAGACTTTCTCAGTTTTCACATGTGTCAGCCAGCAAGCTCTTTAGCAATATATCGTGAAGCAAGGAAAGATTTGGCTTTTGCCTTGAAAATGCAATTCTTCACCAGGTTGTGATGAGGCCTTGGGGTAGCTTTGAGGCGTCTGCTTTATGTTTTTACTGGTGAAGCTCTTGTTTAAGAGAGACAATTTTTATTCTGGCTAGCTTCCACATTCCAGTGCCAAACAACACCCACTCTGACAGCATCACTTTCTTTTTTTCCTGCCAGCCTCTGTCATGTTGCTGTTCATATTCTTGTTTTCCTAATCCCTGAGTCCCTTCTTTCATTCACTACTGTCAGAGACCTTGATCAGGCAGCAACAGACCTAAAAAGTCCTCAAGGCTTAAACATATCCACAGTCAGGCCATCAGGAAAACTACTGCACCAAATTAAAGAAAACTGTCCTTGGGCATGAGGAGTAGGCTGAGATCTACAGCTGTCAATTAAAAAGGTGCACTAATTACCCTGAGCCAGGGGATTTCACATGCTGACACACAGTATCTTACATTTGCTAGAGAAAATCTGTGTTCCCATGAGCAGAGAAGGAAAAGCCCCAAATTTTGTGATTGTTTGTAAATTCAGTGAGCACTTTAAATCCTCTTTGGGGTGATTAGAGGTGATCAGGAGCTGGCAGTTGCCTGGCCCTCAGCAGAGGTGCTGCAAAGCTGGTCCTGCAGCCTTGGGAACACACAAAGTCTCTGTCCCTGGTGAGCTTCTTCCAGCAAGCAGGATAAGCTCCAGCAGTTACAAAAAGGGGCAAAAAGTACTATTGGATTGAGAGTAAGAGCTTGGGTTTAGCCTTTGGGGTTTTTGGGCTGTTTTTTTTTTAATTATTTTTAATATTGGTTGGTTGGTTGGGTTTTGTGTATATGTATGGTTTGTTTGGTTTTTGGTTTTTTCCCCATAAAACTGTTGGTTCTTTATTCTTTTAAAACTCTACACTTCTTGTCTGCTGAAGGTGGCTGACTAAGGTGATGAGAAAGATGAAGTGAGCAGGTGTTTTAAGGGTGCCATTAAAAAAAAAACAACGAACTTTTAAAAATACACTGTGATTGGAATCATGCAAGTCCTGCTGAGATCAAGTGGAACATGCATCTAAAGAAATTGCAAAAAGGGGAGGAAGGAATAATAAAATAAAAATTATTTCATATAGAGGAACATATTTTTTTGGAAAAAAACTCACAAACCCCCCCAAAAAGACAAAAAAAAATTCTACAGAGGAAACACCAAGCAATTTCACAGCAATTCCCTTGGGATTTGGTTGCTTTCCTGAGACTCCTAATTAATTATACATGCTAGTGAAGAAATATAATATGGCTTTGAATAGAATAAAATTCAAAATTTAAAATGAAAGAGATAGGGAGAGGGAAGACAAAGTTATTTTGGTAATTCAAGTTTGAGCTAATTTAACTTTAATCAGAAGCTGACAGGAAAATGGTAAGCTCAGCTGCTTGTCACATTCAGCAGAGATGTCCCCACTGTCTTTAACAGATAAAACATTTCACTACTGACCTCCAGTGGGAGCAGAACATTGCCTTTAATGCTGCTGAGTGCAATTTCAACAGATCTCAGTACTCATTATAATCTGTTCCATGGTCATCTCTCCATCAGCCTGAACAAATGGGATTTTTTTTTGAGTCTAAAAACATTGGGGATTTTAGGGCAGTAGAAATATCTGGCTTCTATAAGCTGCAATGAGCTCCATGATGACAAGGCAAATCAGGGCAAATCTGGGTTAAAAAAAATACTTTGGGCTCACCAAAACTAAGGTGGGAAATCTTGTCAGTAGCAGTAATTTCAATTTTGATTTAGGCTTTACAAATTTCAAGTGTTCTGATTCCTTTCTCTGAGTCATGTAGAAAATTCACAGAAACCATGTTCATCCTCTCAGTGGCCTCTTCCCCTTCTTTAGACTTTCTAGAATTTAGGCCACATCTGGGGTTCATTTACTGAATCTTATTTTGATTTCTATAGTTAAAAAAAACAGCAAACAAAAAAAAAAAAAAAAAAAAAACAGATCCTGGTTGCCCCTGACTCCAGTTATCATAACAAAAATAGAACAGCAGCATATCCCAAGAGCCAGAAAGGTCCTCCAAGCAAAACAAGAGTTGTTGTGTGAGCAAACTCTGCCCATCCACACAAGCAGATGTGCTCTGTGCCTTTCCCTGTGCCATGATCCCAGCTACTCTGGACCAGGGTGGGAATTCCTGCCTCTGCCAAGCACCCTGAGTAGACAAGGCTTCTCACAGAAGCTCAAATGCCTCCACTGAGCAGAGTCTCTCTCTTTTCCCAAGCAGGACATTTCAAACAACTCAAGGCTTCAAGTGAGAATCAATTGAATGGGAATATTAACAGGCAGGGGGTTTGGGTGCTGCACACACAGTGCAGGCTGCCATGGAAAGGGACACCCTCTGCACAGTGCTGGTCATACCCCTTGAGCACATATTGATGGCCTGGGGGGTGCCCTCAGCAAGGTTTCACTGCAGGGGAAAAAAAAAACCCAAATAAATGACAAATCATCAGAATAGCCATCTTTAAATAAATTAAAAAAAAAAAAAGGTATAGCATCTCTGAACATGCTGCTATAGGTTCACATGCCAACAACACAGGACCTGAAATCTCCGTCAGACTGATCCATTGTGGTTTAGGTGTCAAAGGCACCATCTCTTCATGGCTTCCAGTTCTTCCCATTTATACCAAAGCATTCTATTATCTGTATCTGCCTTTATACTATCAGACATTTCTTATTTAGAGGTTATAAGTCAGTTGTTTTTCTCACACAACACCAGCTCCATCGCAGGCTTGCTGGATTTTCAAGCAAACCTCTCTGAGGCTCCTCTCAGACTCACAAGGATATTGCAGATATCCTTCAGTTTCCTCATTAACCTCCTGTTTTCTCTGATGCCTGTAAAAATATGGAAATGACAGGCCACAGTTTATGAGAATTTTACTGATTAGCACTGGCAAATCTCCTCTCTCTTCTCTTTGGATGCACCCCCCCATCTGTGCTCTTGTGCCGTACCCAGAAGTTGTGAGTTCCCTGGGGAAGAAACAGCCCTTCTGTTTCCAGTTTGCACATTGCCTAACACAGCAGGGCCCCAGTTCACAGCTCCAAGATGCTGCAGAACCAACTGCAAACAGCAGCAAACACCACCCATCTCTGCTCCTGCCCACTTGAATCTGGACTGAGCACGTAGCTGGCATGTTTGTCTAAATCTCATTTTACAAGAATCCTCGGGGCAAGAGTCACATCTCATCTGCAGAGATGAGATCTCTCTCCTCCCTGCCCATTTCCCCACAGCAGCAGACCCCAGCTGCTCCTCACCAGTTGAAGACCAGATGTGCCCCTGGTCTGATGCCAGTTGGCAACTATTATGTCTCTGTAAAATAAGGGCACTAAAAAAGCCAGGTTAAAACAACAGTGATTCTCTGGGACCAGCTAGAAATAGGGCAGTTGGAATATGAGCAATCACATAAAGAGGGATGGACTGAAACCACCAATTAACCTCAAATAGGTCAAAGAGCCACTGCAGGAGAGCACATCCCAGTCACAGATGACAGGGGCTGAATTTAAAGCAATGGCCTAAAAGAAGAAATCATTATGCCACATGCCTGAACTCCTGTACCAATCTGCCTTTGGAATTAGGTGGTTTAGACTCTCTGTTTTTATCCAGACCCATTTCCATGCACAGCACTATAGCTGTTGCTGTGGCAGCACAGATCTGACATCAGTCAAATTTCACTTTCAAACACATACAAGTTACGTGTTGCAGAGTAGAAACCCCACTTCACTTTCATCAATTATTAAGAATATTGCTGCTTTAACTTTCTTCTGATCCTCCAAGTAAACTTATTGTCTGGAGTATTGCTGCTTAGCAAAATGTTGCAATATTTAATGTTCTGTCTTAATTAATACTTTTGAATTTGGATTTTTGCAGGTACATCTCCAGTTCCCCAGACCAGATTTGGGTTGGCAAAGTAACTTTTCTTACAAAAGCACTTAAATCTTCTGGTTTTAGAATGACTCTTTACTTTTCTGTTTATGATTTTCTCATTTATGTGCTATAGCCTGGAGCTCTCTTAAGTCTTTGTTACCACCAGCTTTTTAATCAATGATACACCAATGATTTCCTCCTTTGTATTTTGCTCAATGCAGCAACATTTAAATTCACACCATGGGGTTTTTCTGCCTGTCATTTGTGATCTGTAAATTGCAACAGAAGAATTTTGCTACATGACCCCACACACCTGCCAGGACCTGCTCTGCAAACAGTGTCTAACTAGAGACACTTTCATTCTCCTGTTATCTCTGCACAGATTACACTGCTACTTTAATTTTATAAACACCAACTCTTCTGTACTTTTCATAATTTCCCATCCACCCAGCACCATTTCAAGAGCATGTCTACCAAGGTATAGTTTCAGCCAAAGAAACTAAATCCTACGAAATGGGGCATTTGTACTATACTCAAAAATAATGTCACATCCCATTCTTCTAACTACATGAAAGAACCTCATGTTCACAGTGTTGGTGAGAACACATTATGGGCCAGAACAGAAAAGAACAAATAGAACAATGCAGAGTGACCTGTAGAGTGCCCAGCCTCACACAGATTTCCTCAAGGCTCTTTCTGCCTCTGCTTCTCATTCTGGCATCCTTCTTAGCATTCCCCAGTAATTCTCAACCTGACAATAAGCATTTTTGCTCTTCTTTGCATAGCCCCATAATATGGTCAGGATAAAGAGGTAGAAGGTAAAAAGTCATCAGACCCTGATGCACAAGATCTGTGCTTTGCTTCCTACAGCTCAAGATAGGTAAAAAAAAATTGGGCAAATCTTGAAGTAGACTGGTCTCTTGGAGACCCAAAAGTGCAGCAGGGACTTACAGCCACTTTTACTCCAGAATCCCACATTTCCAGCACAGGACCAAGACGTGGATAATTGGGCAAGAGGTTCCTGGGGACAGAAGCACTGTTCTTGCAACAGCTGATAAAAGTCAGGTGTAGGCTGTCATTACCTTCTCTTGCTCAAAGAACTCTTTTCAGTTCACCAAAGCAAAATAGCACCAGGACTAACACAGAGACACATTTTGATCATTCACTTCTGTATTTCTTTCACTGTCTGACAAATGAGATGTTACTTCAAGTGTATTCTCTACTTATCAGCCTGGGCTCTTGTTTCACATTGGGTTTTGCAGACACTGTACCTAAGGAGTCAGAGTATGATGGAGTGCCAGCTAAGGCTTGAATAAAACAGTTTCTGAATTGTAAAGATGAAATGGAGAGAAAGAAAGATATGTCTTGTAGAGATATGTCTAACTTTATTTTTTTGCCACTTCTCAAAGTGGCACACTTCCTTCTGGGAAGCAGCTAGAATCCATTTGAACAAATCTTCAATCCGTGCTGCTCACAAGAGGAAGGAGTTGCTGCTCCATCTTTTCTCTACAGGCATTAGGTCACATACAGGGAAGCAAGGGAAATTTGTGTCACTTGATGCTTTGAGCCAACTCTCCCCATTTTCACTGCCTTCTCCCTGCAGAGGGTCCCTTAAACCATCCCCTGTTGATATGTCCAGATCAGGATGGCAAAGTGGCATAAAAATCTCACAAGGATGTATGAAAAGGAGATGGACACACTCTTCTTGTCAAATGTGGACTGGACCCATTATCCACAGTTTGAACTAATGATGCTTCCAGTCTTTCAGAAGCACAGAGCAGGGATTGAGCTGATCCCTCTACAAGGGATCAGAGTGCTCAAGGACATTTCCAGTAAAACACGGAACTGTGGACTTGCTGCCTTTCAAGAACTTATGATTTTATCTTGAGCTAAACCTTTGTTATTTCAGAGAAACCCACATCACTACCACCTTGATCAGTGTAGAGATCTCAATTTTACAGACTCTTCTTTCCCCTACTACAGTTTTCTGTGGGAAATCCCATGCCAGAGGCAGTCATGCCCACCACCAGTTAATGTGATTAACTGTACAGGCAGCAAGTGACAGATGTTGTGTCTAAAAAGCAACAGGAGTTTGGCAGGGGAACATCCCTTACAAGCTGCAAATACACTTGTGAGCAGCTCCTGTGAGTATAAAAGAAATAAAAAATACCCCACTGTCCTATAACTTGTTCTACAGTTACCCCAGAAGTTACATAAAAATAATAAAACCCAAAATTAATTAAGAAGGCATTACATATAATTCTGGGAAATGCACTGGAACTCATTTTTAAAGTTTGCTCTTGCTTTTCAAGCCATAGCAACAGTGGGAATCTATGCAGAAGCTTGGATTACACAGAACCTCTGTGGGCTGCTGGGCAAGGGACAACTGATGAGGTGAGAAATGCTGGGAGGTTCATCACAGAGCTCTGGAGGTTATCACATGGACAGACACATCCACGGAAATACCCAATGTCCCTGGCTGTGAGTCTGTGTAGGAAACTAACGTGGCACCCCTGCATTCTCAGGGAAAAAAAGAAAAAATCACACTGATTCCTTAGGATGAGGTTTTCCTCTCAGTTGAGGCTGTGAGCAAGTTTCTTTCAGATCAAATAAAGCACTGGCAGTGGAAGATGAAATTTTGCCTCAGCCTTTGCCAGTGAGACACACAGAGCTGAGTTATGGGACCCTTATGAGCCATTCTATGCTGGCTGAGCCGCACCAGCTTTGTTTGACCTGAATTTTTAGCAAATAAATGTGACCCATTTTTTTTTTTCTGTGCCACTTAAGTGAAAAGCCTAATCTCTGATCAGTTTTGCAGAAATTGGATCACAATGGTAGATTGTGTGAAAGGCCATGAAATCGACAAAACCATAAATGGGAACATACAGGAAATCAAATTAAAAAATCTTATTCTTGTCCATGTTACCACTAAATCTTCTGCCTCTTTTTATTTGGTGGAGGGGACAGAAGTCTTCCAAGCTAGAGGTCACTTGTCATTTACCTGGGTTCATTTCTAATTGTGAGGAAAAAAGAGTACAGGAATGAAGAAAGGAAAGGGGAAAAAAAAAAGAAAACAAACAAAAGACAGGAACATTCTTCAGCCTTTTGTTTTCATAGCATCCACTGGTATTTCACCACTTCTGTGGGTTTTCGCTGCATTTAGAAAGTCATTGAAAAATGTTAATGGTCTGGTGGCAAAGCAGCCATTGGGAATGAAGAATGAGCCAGAGAAGGAATGAGGGTGTGCAGCTAATGATTTCCTACAAGAGCTGATTAAACATTGCACTTCCATCTCTTGCCACCTAATTCCCTCCACCGTTGATTTATGGAAAAAGCCCCACCATCTATGGCTCCTGCAGTTTTATTAGCCAGTAACAATTTAGCACCACAAGAGGCTTTCCCAAGCTTCTAATTTTCCTATAATGAAGAAGGAAACGGGATGAATAGAAAGAAAAAAAAAATATTGCAGTGTCTTTGCTTAAAGGTGAGGGGAAAGGAAGTGAGGAAAGTTAGTCCAAAAAACCCAATAGAAATATCAAGGAGGGCACCAGGTTCAGCACTCAGGATCCTGTTTATGATGAAGATCATTACTTCACAGAAATAATTATCCTTTTCAAGGCACAGAAGAAGACAAGTACAAGTTCCTATAAATGGAATTTGTCTGGTACTATTTCAGTGGGTTTAAAAATAGTTCTTCACCTCATTTTCTCTAATACAGCCCTGCCTGCTGCTGGTCCTTTCCAGTAAAAAGATTCACAACATTTCTTGAAAAACTAAGCAGAGAGGATGGGGGGGAATTTGCCTTCTTTCTTCTTATGATTTTGACATTTGTATTTTTCACCAGTAGGCTCAATTCTAGAAAAAGAAGTGCAAGGGCAGAACACTCTACCTAGCTAGCTGTGATCCTTGGAAGAGGAGGAGATGAAGAAGTGTGGGATATCCTTTGCACAGGAGCCTGCATCACTGTTCATGAGTGACTGGGGGAAAAGCTGCAGCCAACAACACTGGGATCACCCTGCAAATCCAGGCTAGGGGATAGGAATTCTCAAAAAAGAAGTCACCATGAATTTCAACCCTCTGGTAGGAAGTATCTATGCATTAGCAAAGAGTGTACAGCAGTTCAGGTGCTTTTGGTCCATTAGGCACCTAAAAGCCAGATGTTTAATCTAAGCTAGCCAGTTTGGCATCCTGTATTTTAAACAGGAAGCTTGATCCCATCCCAGACTGGGTCCTCCTTCTGGTCTCAGTGAATCCAGCACTCGGACATGTCAGTGCACTCAGCTGGTAGATGACTTTTCTCCTTCCTTTGTCTGGGTGGGTTTTCTGCTGGCCTGACAAGCTAAAGTGGTTGTGACAGCAAGACAAAATCCAGAGCCAGCAAAGGAGCAGAGTCAGAGATGTGCAGCCAGGAGTGGGCAGCAGTTTAGATGGGAAAGTATCTAGGTAGGAGTTATAATGTCTCAGGAATGCAGGAAATGACATACTAGATCAAACCCATACATATCCTATCTCTGACATCAATCAGACAGGCATTTTAGAGGGAAATACAAGATACTGCCTTTAGTAAAAGATTATTTAACCTGCCTTGCTGATTTTTTTCCTTCTAACTCCATCACTGGCAGGCTTGGTTTGCACTAAAAATAAAAGGGATTATTTAAACTCCTTCCTAAATCAGTGCATTTTTCATACAAGTTATATGTGCAGCCTTAGAATTCTTATGCAAATCTTTCTGTTCACTATGTGAAAATTTTAAAGGCGACACCACAAAATTGATAATGAAAATTATTCCCCAAAAGTGAAAGATGCATTTTGCTTAGGACCCTCTATTGCTACTGCAGTTGAGTGGTTTGGACACAAGCCCTGTACTGTATTACTGGTGTGATGGGCTTCTGACAAGAGCTGATAGCAGGGTTCTCAGAAACTGGTGTAAAATTCAACTGCAGTACCTGAGGAGGGATCAGAGGCAGAGCTGGTGACTCTGACTGTGAGCTGTGAGCATGGACAGCAAAGCTGTGCTGGCTGCACTCATTGGTGCCAAGAAGACATAAGGGACAGGCTTTTCCTGGCTTCTGTGAGGGCAGGGCACATCCTAAGTCCTCAGTCCTTGGCTGCTGAAATCTCAGCTTCCCTCACACTGCAAGGAGCACAGAGGCTAAGCCAGCTTTTCCCCAGCAACCTCCTGTCCCAGGAAACTGCTGTGCCTAAAGTTGGTCTCTGATTTCCTGACACTCATTTAAAGATATGGATTTTTCACTCTGCAGCATCTGAAAGCATGGAGTCTTCAGAAACCAATCAACCCTTTTGTTACCTTCCAGTATAACAAAAAATAATCAGCGGTCACACACAAGCAAATCTCCAGGATCAAACTGAGTCTCTGTTAGATTTGACCAGAAGCCCAACAACAGTGATGACTGTGCCGGCTGAGGACTTTGCTCCTAAGCCTCCTGGTTTCTTGGAGAAAGCTTTTGCATCTGGATTACAGCCAGTACAATGACTTCATCTTGGACAGGGCTTTAGCTACCACAGCTCCAACAATGAACCAGATCATCAACAGGAAGAAATCAGGGAATTCTGTGAAAACCCATGGAGCTGCATCTATTTAAACCAGACATGAGGCCAATAATTTCATAAGATCAATATAGAGCTGTAATTGAAAACCAAGATTCAAGAAGACAAGAGTTCAACTTTTCTTCTGATTTCCCTCTGGAGATTATCTATTTGGGTTTTCAAAAGCAAGAGAAACAAATTTGGCCAAGCTATCTCCTCAATTATGGATGCCAAAGAGTAGTCATCTATACCTGCATACGTTTTTTATTTCTTCCAACTCTCCACACACACATTTTTTATTTCCTTGGAACAGACACTGACACCAGAGTCCATCATTCTGCTGCTTCCTCCTCCCCAGACAGATATATGGATGATGCAATTTCCCCTGCCATCGTTTTGGAATGAAAATATTTTGATAAATCAAAGATCTCAAAGGCATTTGTCCATCTCATTCTCCCTGACTTGTGCACTGAGAATATGCTACAGCAGATTGAAATCCAAGAGAGAAAAGAGTGGATAAGTGTGGAGGAGGGAGGATGATTTAAACAAAAGAAAGGACACAGACAGATTTCCCTGGAGATCAAAAATTCACATTGACCAAGAGGTCATCTTGGCATTGAAGGAGAGCTGAAAATTTCTAGAAGGAAGGCAACAAAGAAACTGTTTTGCATGAAGATACTAATTCCATTGGTAATTATGCACTGAAATAAAAGGTGCAAAACTGTTCTTTAACAAAAAGGCTCGTGCTTCCTACAGAGTATGCACACAGCTTCAGGGAACCGTGGGTTCAGAGAGACACATTTCCCTTTGTAATTACACAATGTCAAGCTATGATGTCCCCAAGCCTTAATTGGGGTCTGCAGGCCCTATCATCATCATCATAATAAAAGCAGCTATTTAAGTTGCTGCAAATAACATACATCAGTGCAAGTCAATCAAAAGTCTTCTCAGCTCTCTATCACCAGGCTGTGTGCAAAGGTAAAATGAGGAAATGCATGATCTACTTGCCTGGATCCAGTCTTGCTCCCACTGAGGCCAGCAGCAGAGCTCTTGTTGACTTCACTTACAGCATAATAGTGTTTATAAGAAAGAAGTATTATTTCCCTGTTGACAGTTCAGTCTTTGGGCAATGCCATAAATATAGGCTTTGTATTCTCTTCTGTGCTTTTTACCCTGTTGCCCAGAAAATGCAATTTTTGGATTTACAGTCTGTACAAGACAGGTGAAACAGTTCTGACACAGAATTGCTCAAGCCCACAATTCAGATTATTTACAAGTGACAGGTTAAATAACAGGAGAATGATTTGCACCAGCAAAATTTCACAGGGAAAGCAAGTAAGGAAACTGTACTTTGGCATGTATAATTATGGGAAGGCTTAAGAGAGCCAGTGAGAGCTCCAAATTTATAGAATTGCACCAAACTAGAACATACAACTACTGTGATTTGTTCCCCTTAAAAAAAAAGGTATTTTATAACAAATGGCATCTTTTGTATTAGTAATACTAAAATAGTATGAAAAATTGAGACAAATACTACAAGTCATAGAAAATGAAATTAACTTTTTTCCCCAAAAAATAAAACAAGCAAAAAAAAAAAAAAGAGGGAATTTCAAAAAGGATAAAAGGATTTGTGTCAAGAAAATATGCTACAGGCAGATTCTTGGAAACGCTGATTTCTGAAAAAGATCCATTTTGCTAAAGCTGTGTTTTCTCATGGAAAATGGTTTCAATTAAGTTTTCCTGAACAGCAATATGTCACATCCCATATGCAAGTTACAGCTGAGCAGTAGTGATTCCCATGTTTGCTTAGATATTTATGGCATCATTTATAGCTACTCCATTATGGTGAGAAATATTTTGATTTTATTCTCTGGATACAGAGTGATGGGGCCTAGACAGCTGACAAATGACAAATGAGAGCTACTCTGTGCTCACACCCAGCATCTTTTTAGGATGCATTTCAATCACCTGGCTGCATTGCTTCTTCTGACCTGCTGCACAGGGTTGGGAGTAATCACTAAAACCATAGGGCTAATTTGTAATCCAGGAAATCTCTCTTGACAAAGATGACAAATATCAATTGCATTAAAGGAAAAAAGAAAAGTAACAGGCTCGATGTAAATTCTAGTCTAGATTTCCAGCATGTCCTTGGAAAGTATTTTATTGCCATATATCCTTCACATCGTAGAAAAAGAAAGATTGTGCTATTGTTCTCATAAATTGTTCATGGGTATCAGTTTACAGAATATGCAGAGCTGTTTTTCTGTGTGCTAGGTGTTCTTGCAGCCCAGGGTTATAAAGATAAAAGCCTGTAAAACATCCAGATTACTGATTCTTCCTTGAGTAAGATTTCCATGAAGATCTGTGATAATGCCAATTACCAAGTTTCCAGCAAACACCGTATTCAGAAGTGGCTGCTGCCCTTCCATCTGTGTGTGCCTTCCAAGGGTATGAAAAGTCTTTAGCAGTCAGCAGGCTGCTGCTGGCCTGCTGAGTGATGCCCTGACAGGTTCTCCAGCACAGTCACTCTGTGTGGCCTATTTCTCTTATAACCATTACCTGTGGAACATATCTTTCTTCTCCCCTTTCTCCTCCTTTATCTCGGCACAGCACTCCTTAATCACTTGGCTCCTGGGAATGTGTCAGACCAGGTCTGTACAACGTGGAGCAAAGCCAGGTGTGGCAGGAGCTGAGCAGATGCAAACTGTGCACTGTCCTGCTATCACTTTGGAGGGAAGTTTTAAATGACTTCGCTGTGGAGACCAGGATTTATTGTTCCCATTTCTACAGACAACAAAACTAGAGCACAAAGTGTAAGAGACAGTACTTTGGGTACTTTATGAAAAATGCAGGAGTTGCTGGCTCCCAGCCACTGGATGTGGGGGACATTCAGCCTAGAACAGCCCACTACTTTCACAAACAGTCCATGTTGAGTGGTTTCAGCAGCATTTTCAGAATGGATAAGGTCAAAAAAAAAAAGTTTCCAAAGAAGCCCAAGTTCTTATTGATTCAACCAAACCACTTCTCCACTCTGCAGCATCCCATGTTCCCCAGCAAAGTCCTCCATGAATATAAAAGGATTGGAACAAGTCCCTGTCAATTTACAGGATGATAACAATACAGGACATCCATAACACTGGATATGCCAACTAGCCAGGCAGCCTTCTGTGGCCAGGAAGTTCTACCAGCCAAGTTCATTCTGCCCTCACCAGTGGGGGTGCAATTAGGGCTTTCTCTGCTCTATTTTAACACCCATTTCCAATCTCCTTTTATACCCTTACTAAGATTTTTACTCCCTCTTCCACATTTGTTTGCAATTAGGTAGCACATTCAAATGTTATCAGAGAAGGCAAACTATAACTAAGATATTTTTAAGGAAACCATCAGCAATACTGCTGACATTTGCTCACCAGTAGCCCTGCTGGCTACTGAAGAGTCAGTGTATAACAAAGGTCCAGCTGTATTCTGATTTCTGAAGCTGGTTGATAGGAATCTGATCTAAAGATAAAAATGATGGTACTGTCCTGATGTGCCTCCTTTATGTACCAGGACTTTAGGTTGTCATCAGCCTCTACTTTTGCTAACACTTGTTCAACCATTAACAATAAATTCATCAACATTTCCCTTAGTTTACAGAAACACATATCTCCAAACCACTGCTTCATTTATGCAGGAGAATATGTCTGACAAAATATGGCAGGAAAAGAGATCCTGAGAAAAACACAATAAAAAACAAGGGATGAAGTGGAATGAAGATGATGACCTGATGCTTACAGCTATCTTTTTACCACCACACAGCCAGCCCAAGGCCTTACTGCTTTTTGATCTGGCACTTGGGTTTTCTTGTCTCTATCCAGCCCATATTTACAGTTTGAGATATTAAAGCCAAAGGAGAATGATTAATGTTCTTGTGTTCTACCATAATTTACAGCTTAGTTTTTCTCATTTATTTGTTCTGCGGTTGTGACCCTCAACTGCTCATTAGTCAGGAAGGTCACTAAGAAAGGAAATTTTTCTACTGGCTTTTACTATGTATCAGCTCTCAGTTCTCCTACTGCTCAAAGGGAAAGCCAACCTAAATATCAGTTACTTGTTTCTGATAACTACTGTGTAGAGACACGCACAGATAGACTGATAAATAATAGCATTTTTCCTAATATTATTTTGTGGTAGCTCTTAGCAGGCTGAGAAAGCAAAGAAGACCATTAAGGAAAATCATGTTCAAACATGCAGAGCTTGACTCAAGAGCAGCATTCTGTAGGGAAACACACATGCACATGATTTCCACTTGATGGTACCAATAGGATACAGCCCCTCTTTGACCCTCCAGCAGGTTCTCACATGATCTCACCTGCACTAACATGACATGAGGTCATCCTGGAGCAGCAGGTATGCTGCAACCATCTGTGCTGGGCTCTTGTCATGTAATAACACACAGGTTCTCTCCTCAAGCTCCCAAAGACATCTTCAGAGCTCCACACACCTAGTTCTGTTTTTGGCAAGGGAAAAAAAGGCTAAGGTAAACCAGTTTCCATTAAGAGTACCTGGAACTCCTTAAGAGCATGATTTCATGATCTCTTACTAATCAGGAAAGTCTGAACCTGGATGATGGAACGGCCTCAAAGGAAAACCCAGATGCTGTAATGATCTAGTAATTAATACAAGATGGTTTTTCTTGTTATTCTGTACTGAACTAGTGCCCAAAATATAGCTGTCTTTTGGATAAGATATAAAAATCAAGGTCTGATAACCCATCCTTTTTTTTTTTTTTTTTTTTTTTTTTTGCAAGCACAAAACTTTTAAAATGCAAGATTCTGGACAAATTCCAGTTAAGATTACATTCTGTCTACAAAAAATACTACCATTGTTCCTCTCTTTACCTGTTAACAAATTTTATGTAGTTCTTGATGGAGTAGAGCAGTTGCTGTGTTCCACCCCAGAAGTGTTGCATTTCAGCAGGGAGTGAGCAATCTCTTTGTATGCTGTGACAAAAGCCCTCCGGGATTCTTTCAAATAAAAGGAGTTAAATAAATCTCAGTTATTGCTATTATGACTTTCTCCAGAATCTATCCATGGAATAAATAGAGAGGTAAGTTGATTTTCAGGCTGCTCTTCATTATTTCCTGAGCAGAACTACCTGAAAGTGGTTCACTATTACCTATACAAAATTTAATTTGGTGGCTAATAGACCCAAGCAACTAAAGCAGGCAGAGCTCCATAATAAACATAAGGAGACTTGTATTTATTAGGTGGTGACTGGTGAGTCCCAGGGACACAAAGGTTCTGTGAACTTTCCAAAATGCATACTGGGCTTTTGTAAGGTTCCCTAGACTTATATGAATTCATGGGACTTTTCTTCTTCTGTAACACATTCACAGAACTAGATCCTAGTTCTTACTTTGAAATACAAGAAGAAATCATCCACTGCTGGATTCTTTCCTACCTGTTTGCCCACTCTCACAGCTTTCCCATAGGGAAAAAAGCCTGAAGATATAGCTCATGTGGCCTGGATGTCTTTATGGCCTCTGTTGCTTAGCTACCAGAAAGGTCCTACATGGCTACTGAGCTGGCACAAATATGAGCAGCTTGACACTGCTTTTCTTTACACTGGGAACTTGCTGGATCCATTATTCATTCTGCTGGTGTTTTATTTATATTTTTCTGGGCTTACCCCTCTCCCTGGCTCTATTACTCAAATGAAAGCCAGTACAAAATGAAAGCACAAATAGCCCAGGTCTAGCTGCAGAAGTTTCGATCTTTGACATCATCCAGAGGCAAATGAACACAATCCTCCTGCTTAATACTTCAGGAGGGGATCTGACAGCAGCACAACTCAGGCATGTTCACACTATTTCTCACACCTCATCCTAGAAAAGACTACAATAGTATCATTCTAAAACCAGAAGCAGAAGGATTTTATGTAGCAGGATCAGATTATTGGAGATTCAACACTGGCCTACTGCCAGCCTGTTGGTAGCCATCTTCCCAAACTCTTTCCTATCCCCACTATATTCCTTTCACTGATGCAGCAGGATGTAACTGACTACAAAAACAGGCAACTTGGACTTTTCCAGGCAGGAAGAAGTACATTCTAACCCAATGGGAAAGGATGCCAAGAGCAGCTGCTCAGGAGAGATGCTCTCACATCAGGGTACCTGTGGCACAGTCACAAAGTGAACTCCTAATGAAAATAATGTTTCCATTAAATGATAATTCATTAAATACATTCATAATTCCTGAATAAAAATCCTTGCTGCATGATCCTGGCTCTGCAGAGACTCATTCTAGTATCTTTTGGTTATCCAGAGGTGCCTGCTAATAATCCATGGACACCCTGCCCTTCTGTGTTAGATGCTCAAGTTACCTGGCATGGGCATGGATGAAGATACACAGATGCCTAAAAGGCAGCCCCTGTGTATTCATTATGAGCACACTTTGGACCACTGAAATGCCAGAATGATTCTCAAAGGCCTGGTAGCCCCCTGCACTATGAAGGCTTATGCTGTCTCATTAATCCCTGCCACAGAAGCAGTACACTCATATTGCAACTCTTACTCTGCAGAGTCTGCCTGCAGCTCAGTTACTTACTCAGCTCAGGTAGCTACCTATATTGATTAAAGAGTCTATGCAAGTTCACTAATTATTTTTCATAATTAGCAGCTACCTTTTTAAAGTTTAACTTTATGGCTATGCATCTCCCTAAACAGATAATGAGAGGCAGAGGTATCAAGCTTCTATGGAATAGGGGATCTTTTAAAACCTTATCTGGAATAACCAGGTGGAAACAGACTGTAAAAGACCCATCTAAAACTTTCCCTTAAGTGTGGTGATAAATTACTTGCTGCCTAAATTTCTTTTGCCATAGAGTCAACCATAATTCTTTGTAGAATTAAATTTTTGTATTTTCCCCTGGGACTGGAAGGCTAGAAGTGTCCATTGCATCCCTCTTCCCTGTAGGATTTGATGTCAAATTGTTCAGGAGAAATCAGGAGTTGTGCTGCCAGGATTAGTGAGAGATCTAGATCCAGACACTAGAGTAAGAGAACGTGGGCCAAAAGAGAAAGAGGAGGGAGCCTTGGCACAGGGATCCACCATGGCTCTGTGGTGGGTGGGCAGCTGGCCCCAGAGGGGAGCTTCCTCTGTGTGTACAGAGCCAGGGAGAGGGAAAAAATCACACAATATGAACTATTAATCTACTGCTCAAAACTGAAATGGAGAAGTCTGTGCATTTAATGACTAGACACCAGCTTCTATCACAGGTACTAAAATGACAGCCAGTAGATGGAAGAGGTCATAGTTTAATCAATTCTCCCTCTTTTTGTTTTACATAACTGAGGGTGATAGGCAGCTAATACATTTCACAGCCATGTGATAAATTGCACTGTCACCTGCACTTTGCCTGGTACTCCTTCTTTGTCAAGGCTATTTCCACCATCCCTTCTTCCACTCTGACACAACTGCAGTAAAAGTCACAAGTGTGTCAACTTTTCCTCTGACAAGCAGGTTTTTTGCATCAGTCTTTCTAGTGCACATCCTTTCTGGGATGGGGAAACTGTAGGGTTAAACCAGTGAGAACTTCTATGGCCTCATCCAGAAGCTCTGTGTTACTGCAAAAGGAAAAGTCTCAACTTTGCCATGTGGCTGACTCTATTTCTTATTGCAGAAGGGAAAAAGAAGCAGAGTTTACAGTCATGATGTTTTCAAGTGGAAATAAAAATATTTGTGTCTTTTCAGTGGTTATTTTCCCATTTCCAAAATCTTGTCCAAGCTATAGTCTTGGTGGCCAATTCATTCATTTTTACAGGCTATGTGACAAAAGAGCTCCCTGGCACTTAGAAGGATGACTTTCCACACTCATTCATGTCTTTGCCATGCACAATAAAGCAGCTATCCCAAAAGCAGAACTAAAATCGGTTCAGATTATTGAGATTCTCCTTCAAGCCTTAACAGCATAAGTAGTAGGGAGCTGCATGGCTGGTGCATTGCCTGTAGTCCATCCATCACATTTCAGGGACAGGGCTCCTTTCTGGCCTCGTGGATTTATGGAAACAAAAGATTGTGGTACATGCAAGCACTGAACTGGTACATTGCCAGGGTCCTGAAATTCAGACATATCCATATAGAGTGGGATGCAAACAGGACCAAATTCTCATTCCACAAAGGGCACTATTCTACTTATGTACTTGGTCAAATCATTACCTTTGACACTAAAGTAATAAATCTAAACTGCCTCTATAAAATAAAGATCCCAGGCACTGAATTGAGCTTGGTTCAAATTGTGGATGAGTGCTGCACTATTTCTCTGCTCTCTGGATTCAGCCATCCTGAGTAAATATAGCAGCATCATGATTGGAAAATTGCCCTCAATGGTGATAAAATATAGGAATCATCAGATTTTGATATGGTCCTGAAAATGGACAGTTGTCCTTTCTCCTTGACAGCCTGGAAGAATCAGAACTTGGAAAAGCACTGCAGGAAGGAGAATGTATTCCTGGAAGAGCCAGACTTCTCTCCTGCCTTCACACAGCCATCCTTCTCTGACTCCCTATTTATCTCTTCCCTTCTCTGATGTGATGCTTTCCTTTTTTGCTTCTCCTAAGAGGACTCCAAAGGAGGTGCTTTGCATTGCAGCTTTCATCTAGTTGGAAGCCAAGGTACCATGACCTCATCTCACATCAATATGCTCAAGAGTGAGAGCAAAATGCAGAGCCAGAGAAAGCCTCCAGCAGTGCAGGGCAATGCTGTGCAGGATGAAGGCAGGCAGTTCCTATGCCTTTGTTTCTGTTTTCACAGTTTTGTTATCTCAGAGCAGCAAATCCCTTCCCCCTCGACCATCAGTGAAAAAGAATGGCAGTAAGGAAAAAAAAATAGGCTTTTTACTGCACTTGGATTTTACTTCAGTGAAGTTCCATGTGGTGGGAACAAGAAAGCTCTAGGATGGCTGACTTGGAGGTGTCAAGTGCTTGCCACTTCAGAGAGATATTCAGGCTATCTTTAAAAATGTTTCTCTTCGCTGTCTTTTCCTAGAAAAATACACATTTTTAATGCTTCTGGATCTAATTCTTTGCTGAAAGAAAAGACATTAATAAAGATGATGGCAGATGGATGTAGGGGAAGTTCCTTTCTCATTAGTCTGCTCCTCCCAAATGCAGTAATCTTTCACCTATGAAGATCAGGCTAGAAACATTCCTGATGTTCATTCCTCCCAGCCCATCTGCACAAGAGAGGCTGTCCCTCCCTGGCATTCTCCAAGAGAGTTGTTGAGCCCAGCTATGAAAACACTACTGAGTCTGTTGCCTAAGATGTGCTGAGTTATTTCAGTGCACTTGCATAACACACTTTTGGACTAAAATCTGATTTAGCTAAATAGGAGAATCAATAAATTTTAGCTAATTTAATTTGCATCATTGCTATTGAAGAACCCAAATTGTGCCAAAATCTCCAGAAGGGTTATAAACCAAGAGGCTTTTTTTTTTTCTTTTTTTTTTTAAACTTCTGACTTAGGGCATAGACATACTTCTACAAAGATGTAACTGAACTTTATGATAGGTTAAGATAAAGAAAATAATTTTAGGTCATTAAATAGCACTTCCAGAACCTCAGACATGGAAGAACATAATAATTTCCTTTGTGACTCATGAATGGGAACAAGGCATTAATACACCACTTCTCAGGATATTGGGCACAGTCTGTTACCAAGTCCCATCACCATTCAACACTGAAATCATTCCTTCTGAAGCAATTATTTCTATACCTAGAAAAATTACAATGAGTAAGTTTATTTTGCAACCTTTGCCTCTCTTCCCTTTGTGAAAATCTGAACATAAGACTATGATTATAAGACTGTGATTCTTCTCCAGAGTTTTGCCATATGCACTGAAGTCATGGGCTGTGTTTGTTTTGTTGCTGGAAAAGCTCAGCTTTCAAATCAACAATGCACACCATTACAAATTCTGCATGTCCTTTCTATGACTGTTTCATAATCTGTTCTTCTACCTCCCCCTGTCCCAGATCACCCCTAGCCCCAGGATGCTGGCAGAAAGCAACACAGAAGGAATGCAACTGTGATCAAAACAAGCACAAAACCTCGCATTTGTTGGAGACATTTTGTGTTGTTATTATTATTGCCATTTCCCTCATGACACACATGTCTTTTCTCCCTGGACACTGGGCAAATAAATACTAGGCATGATGACATTAACAGCATCAAAACATTCTTTGGAAATATTTATATTCTGTGGAAAAAATACTCTTTGCTTGTAGTTCCTTACATTAAAAGCTCAAAGGCATATTCTGTTTCCTTTGTGTCATGCAGTACAGAAGAAGGAAAAAGCTAATTGGACATTTAATTTTGTTGGAGCTACCACAACCTTGTTATATAAGTAAAACAGTTACTTCACAAAAACAGACAATTCTGCTTAGATGTTTTTGTTTTCACATTCTGTGTCAGTGCAGCAGCTAAGGAGGCAGCCAGTTTGTCTGAGAGGTCTCAGGTGGTACATCTGGCACTAGAGTGCTTGTGTGACAGGGGTGGGGAGAAAATATCCTCTGATTGGACTTGGACATCACTGACAGAGATTGAATATGACACCCCACAAGCTACTCCTTGCTGCCACTTTTCTGAACCACAGCTGCATTTCAGTGCTGGAGTAAAAGGGAAGCAGAAGTCAATGCAATAACCAGGCATCCAAAGACTTCAGCACTGCTCTGGCTTTGTCTCAGACTTGTCTGAGGGAGCCAGGTACTATTTTCTAGTCTCATTTTGAAACTAATCTTCTCTTGGATACGTGTTACAAATGCAGATTAGGAAGCCTTGGCTTCATATAATGTGTTTGGAACAGAGAGAAAAGCAAAGGCCAAAACCATAAATGAAGAAACCATCTGAAATAGGAAGTTGTTGATATGGGATAAAGAAAGCAAGGTAAAACAGAAACAAACTAGGAATTTCCAAGTCACATTCTCCAGGGTTTTCAAAAACTTCTGTTTCAAAGTTTTTCAAAGTTGTCATCCTCCAAAAATACATGTGCAGGTTCTCACATACACAGTAATTCAGCACAATTAAGGCCTTGTTTCTCAGCACTGCTGGATTTATTCTTTCTTTTATAACACTGAACTTGCAAATGTGTCTACTCCTTCCCTAAAGGTGTAAAGAATAAGAACCCAAGAAAATTTTTTGTCCTTTTCCCCCCTATTATCTTTTCCTCCCTCTTAACATTAAGCTAAAAGACTGCATATCAAGAATAATTATTATTCTTAAGATTGCAGGCAGGACATCAGAGCATCTTTCACTAAAAATACCCCAAAACAAACAAAAAAAATTATTAGAAACAAATGTGCTGAAAAAAAAAATGAAAGTATTGAATTTTTCTTGCTCAAGACTGCATTCTCTCACACACTGTGCACTTGGGGTCTAATTCAAAGCTCACTGAATTCAATAGAAAAACTCATACCATATGCATGGAGCTCTGATTCAGCCTCTTTCACCTCAGGTCCACCTCAGACTAACAGCGAACAGTTTTCATCTCTTCAGAAGCATAATGGCATTTAGAAATGATGGAAGCTCATCTTTTCCTTCTTTCCACCACTGCAGGAGAGGTGCAGTTCCACTGAACACAGTTAAACTCACCTGGAATGGACAATTCCCTGAGTGACAACACTCCATACCCACTAATTGAAGGTCATTTGGCAAGCAGTTGGTCCTTTAAATCCTCCTCTGAAAACCTGTCGTCTAAAAGGCCAAAAGGCTTCAGGGCAAAGGGAAAGGGGTATGGTCAACATTTATTGTCACACTTCCTTTTCTTTTCATTTTCTCCCTTTGTTTCCTCTGTATTTTTTCCAGCTCAGATAAAGTTGGTCTTCATTTTTCATTGGTATCTGTCCTGCCATATAAAACTGCACATCATGCTTTTTATCCTATGGGATACATGCTTTTCAGCAAGCTATAAATCAGGATGAGCTAGAAGACACTGCAATTAGAGGAGACACAAACCCAACAGAGTGCAACCACAGATTTCAATCTCCAGATAATAAGCACTGGGGAAAATTGATAATACACTCTAAAACACTGAGGAAAGCACATACCAGCACATAAACCCACCCACCCCTGTATGTACACTCAGAAATGCTGTCTGTTCTATCCCAGTAAGCCTACAGCCTTTTGTAAAAGAAGTTGTAAAAGTTTAATATTCTGGAGTGCTCTGTGAAACAGAGAATTATCACAGGGAGCCAAGAAGCCTTTACTGGAGAGAACAAACCTGCTTCATGAACATGAAGACTGTCCTGTCAAAACAGGCTGAGATGGTTGGGGCTGTTCAGCCTGGAGAGGAAAAGGCTTCAGGGAAAAACTTCATTGTGGCCTCCCAGAAACCTCACTCCAGCACAAGGTAGGGAATGGCCAGTAACAAATGAAATACACAATTACATACACTTGAGTCAGAAGGGAAAAAAAAAAAAAAAAAAGCTGACCCTGACCAGTGTCAAGGCTATTAAATTTACTGGATTTCCCCTCATTCCACAAGGCAGACCAAGGGTACCCAGCAAGAGAGCTGAAAGCAAATCTCCCTGGGTTTACACTCATCAGGCACTCAGCCAATGTAATCAGATGATTTGTAGGCCAGTTCTGGGCTATTATAGAGAATCACCCAGGCTAAAGGAGCAGCAATACACTGGAGTCTAACTCCAATCTACATTTAACATCTTCAGTCAATCAAAAACCCCTGACAATCCCTTCAAAGCATGAAGAGACTTTGGGAAACAGAACTTGCAGAATAAGAGATAAAGCCAAGGTCTTTAGATAAAATGAGCAAAGGTTTTGTGTGTCATTTTGCAGCAACAAGTGTCATGAAATTTGCAGTCTTTGTTTGAGACACACTTTAACAGAATAATGTGGGGTTATTCATCTTGTAACTTTGTCTGACTGCAAATATGGTTTCCAGGCAAAGGTGCCTCTGAACAGCTTCCTTCACAAGCAATGAACCCTGATATTGAGCAGATTTTATCACTCTTAAAGACCTTGTCAACCCAGCAAAAAACTTGAACTTCTCTAGCATTAAAGCACAAACTCACATTTTCCTTGCAAGCAGTGCCATAAGAGAAAAACAACAAAAGCCCCAGAACCATGAAAGGTACTTCCATGAAAGGACTCCACCAAAGCTTAGAAAAAGAGTAAGATCAAGCAGCCAAGGTTTTATGTAAATCTTCCACAGACAAGAATTCAATGGAGGTGGGTGGAATTGTGGGGGAGGATCCTTGAGAATTTTCTTTCTATAAGAGACTTTAAAAAACTTGGTGCATTCCTGAGAAAAATGACAAAGTTGAGCTATTTTACTACAAAATAATGTAGCCAGACCAGCTTGGTCATACCAAAAGGTCTTAACTGACTTCAAATACATGGTGAAAGTATAAAGGAAGTTAAAAAAAAAAGAGCAGAGCCTAATGAATTCAAATGTACAAAAAGAACAGCTGAGGAAAGCATGAAAAATCAAAGTACAAAGTGAGGTGAGACTGGCAAAAAATATCCCACAGTGAAGGATATCATCCTTTAAGTTTATTGCTAATAAAATGCAGCATAATTTGTTAGTTCACTTTTCATAGAAAGAAAACTTATTGACAAGACTGAGAAGAATGATTTTTGCATAAGCTTTCATAAAAGGTCAGCTGTGATGAATTAACATTGTTAAGAACTAACAAAGGAGGCCCAGAAGACAAAAGGGATTGGTTAGAGAAGTTAAATTGCTCAGATTTTCCAAACGATCTGAATCTACTGTATTCCTTCTGCAGCTCTGAGGAACTGACTCAATCAAGCTCAAAGCTGTTAATGATTATTTTTTTGAGCTTAGGAAGGACTGGTGATGAACCAGATAAGTGACACAATAGAGTGACTGTCTTTTGAAGACAGGAAAAAGGAGAAGACAGCCAACGATAGACCTGTCAGGTTAACTCCAGCTCCTCAGAGCAAAGAAACAATTTGGAGCACTTAGGAGAAAAGAAGTGGGAATCAGTCAACACAGCTTTGTCAGGAACAAATTACAATGGCCCATTCTAATTTGCTTCTCTGAGAAGGTACCAGGGGAATACCCTGTGGACAAGATGTCACATAGGAAAGTTTTTTGAAGCCATTTCAAGTTCTTGCAGCAAATAAGCAGCAGCATCTAGGTGAACCACAGCAGAGTAATTACATAAACTGTTTAGAAAATTGTACCCAGAACAGTTCTCAGCATTTCTCTGTCAAAACAAACGTGTTGAATGAGCTTCTGCAGGACTTGGACATGGATTTGGTACAATTCAATATTTTCATTAAAGATTTAGACAAAATGCAAAATATGTTAATTCAATTTGCAGATGAAACCAAAGTAAGACAAAAATTGCATTAAAATTCAAAATAATTTTGACAAACTAGAGATGCAACCCGAAAAAAAAAGTTGCAATTCAATAGGGTCAAGTACAAGTTACTTCAATTAGACAGGAATAATCAATGGTACAAACACAGAAAATGAGGAACAATGACAAGGTAGTATTTCTACTGGGAAAATAAACTGACTTGCCTTGTTGAAAACTACAAGCAGAAAATCAGCCACCCATTCCTTTCTTTTACAAAAATGCAAATAGAATACTGTGTTGGTATAGAGAATTTAGGCTGCCATATAAATTAATCTGTTCTTTCTTGATCCAGTACTATTAAGATCTCTGCTACAGATCTGTTTCCAGCTCGGAAAAACCAATTCAGGGAGGACTTGGTTCAACTGAAATTGGTGCAGAAGACACATTGCAATAATTAATTCTATATCTAGGCTGGATAGGTAAGAAAATTACTGTCCAGAACATCCTGTATCAAGACAGGGCTCAAGCCAGGTACATGGAAAATATAAAGGTGGTAGGAGCTAAAATAGATTATTTGGAGAAAGTCTGGTAATTCCATTATTAAAGCTCTCCTAGAAAAGATCAGATTAACATAGCAAGAGTGGTACAGGTAAAGTTGATCCTCACTGCAGGAAGCTGATGACCTCTGGAGATCCCTGCCAGCCCTTAACTCCTCCAAATCTATGCAAACACAAATGAAGTTTAAAGTTCATTCCCCACAATGATAACATAGGAGGAATAATTTCCATACCAACTGTCAGAGCAGAGGCAAAAGAGCTGCAGGGCTTTAAGAGCTGCAGGGTGGCTGCCATCCTTTCCCAACAACCATAGCAGGAATTGCTGCATATCAGAAATGGGAGGCAGGAAAAAGACTGCACATGGCTCTACAACCAGAAAAATCAGTCTCTGCTGGAGAGAAAAGTATTAAAAGCCAATCATTGTAAGGTCAAAAGACAGGAAGATGAGGAGGTAAAGGTCTATATCAACATGTCCTGATTAAAGTGTGCAGTGTTAAAGGAAAGCTTGAATAAAACTTGCTCAAGTTACCATGAGAGCATCACAGTTCACTCCTCTCTTGCAAACTCACTCCTGCTCTTTAGAAGCCTATAGCTGATCAGAAGGAAGGGAATTAGAAGGAACTTTCACTGATGAGCTGCTGGGCACAAATACATTAATGAAAGCTGTGTACAATACATCAGCAGCAACCAAGCTTGGCAGGGCTGTTATGGCTGGGTATTAATTTACAGCAGCAGAGATGAAGGAGAGAGGCCACTCTGGGCAGAGCTGCCAAGTGAATCATGAGCAAAGGGCTCCCCTTCAGAAGACTGAGCTGGGAACATGGCACTGGGAATTCTTTTTCTTACAAATCTCATCTAATCTCTTCTCTCTAAATCCCTTTTCTTTTCTAGGCTTTGTTTTTCTGGAGCCACTTCCAACATTCCTTTGTTGTGATTGAAGGAAGGAAACCAAAGAAGAAGCAAAGCATCTTGCTGTATTAAAAGCACAAAGAAGAAATATTTTGCTCCTGGAATGTATATTCTGCTTTCTTAACTGTTCTGTTCCAAAAGACAGAGAAGTCTTCAACTGCCTTGTGTCACATCCACAGGACAAGCTGATATTTTATCAGCCTGGTGTGGATTACACAGGACTGAATTATCACAGTGTAAACTCTGGATGGAATTCTGTATAATTGTATAATCCATGAACCTCATATTTACTTTCCCATCTGCATTTTAGCAAGGGCTGCTGGAGTGTGTTTTTAGATTGGGTCTGAGGAGATGCATTCCCAGCCTTCACACTCTGTTATGAAGAGGTTTAGACTCCAAAAGAGAAAGGAGAAGAGATTTCAACCCTAGACTATGCCTTCTGGGGTTTTTTTTGTTTGTTTTTTTTTCCTGTCCTGCTGGTGAAACAGCATCCCATAGTTACTTTCTCTGCTACTAGTGGAACCCATGAAAGGTGTGTAAGACAGATGGGATGAACTGCTCTCAATGACTGTAAAGAAAGTGTTTGAAAACTGGCATTGCCAGATACAAAACTTTCAGATGGTTAATAACATTGGTGAATGCATTTGGTGGGCCCAAAGGACTCGGGTATCGATTTCTTTGTGTATATGTGTTTGCCCCTCTGCCATCAATTCCTGCATTAAGTGGAATAAACTTTACCATGACAAGATATAGGTAGGCAAAATTAAAAAATAACCCTGTGCCTCATCTTTTCCAAAACTGAATTCATTTTGGTGTTATAAAATCTCAATCATGTTGATTTCAAAGGCAAACTCCTCTAACACTTTATGCACTGCTGTTGTTGTTGGGAGATTTATTCACATCCCAAGAAAAGCACTTTATTTCACGTGTCCAGGAAGACTGTGTCCTTTGGCTTTTACCTCTGGTGACATCCTCAATGCATCAGTTTTCCCATCCACAGGCCAGAGTGTATTATAGATTAATACGGCTCAGCAACTCAAACTACCCAGATTGTCAGCCTCAGTAATCAGCCTGAAGAATTTTGAGGACAGTTGTTATTTACAGAAGGTGAGAAGAGACCCAGCAGAACACTTAGCTCTAAATAAACAATGTGGAAACTTCACTACCCAGGAAGTCCTAAGTGGCAAATAGGCAGCTCAGATGTTCCCCAGCGTGGTTTGATTGTGTTCCTGCTGAGACTCAGTGAAAGCAGGAGCTGGGAAAGGGTAAGTGAGGAAGCAGGGGGCCTTTCTCACATGGATTCACTCTCATTGCAACCAGTGGTTAGCTCTGCTTTGTTAGTTCATTAAGAACGTGCTACAGAAACCAAGCTCAGCACTAATCCCAGCTCTGCTGCAGCAGTGTGACCCCTGCTCCAGCCCGGCCCAGGGACAGGGACCTTGTGGCACCTGGCAGCAGCAGGTCTCACCACCAAGGCTGTGAAGGGACCTGGCAGGATTTTGCAGCACATGGCAGAGAGTAACAACAGAGTTCTTTTCCTTCCTCCTGCATTCCCTTCACCAGGGTATCCATACTTGGCAGCACTAAAGGAAACATTTCACCTGCACTGCAAGCAGGCTCGTGCTAAAGTGCAGCAAGCAAGACAGGCAGCATAAATCTTGATTTAACAAGAATAGGCCTGTGTGGGTCCTAAATTAACCCTGAGTTCAAGCTACAGCCTAAGAAAGATTCATGGAGAGAAGCTTCCCATTAGAACAGCGAGGAGACTCCAGCCAAACCCCATCTACTTGGAAACACACTGGAATTTACCTCCATCCTCCCCTGCTGCTGAGAACTGGAACAAAGAGAGCGTGCTGGGGGTCCTGAGAAGTGCCACATGCAGGATGGTGTTTTAGCACTTTACCTCACTTAAATCTGCATGTGGTTTCTGCTCACCCTCATGCTAGGGAAAAAACTCACCAGCAAGCAGCTGCTATTGACTGGAGGATTTGCAATCAAGCTCTAAATTTAGCAAGGTGCCATAACAGAGAGGGCTCCCACACTGCTGTTAACACCAGGAGCCAGAGTTTAGTGATGTGAACGGGCTGATAATAGCTTCTGTCCTCACACTTTGTGGTTAGATGATGCCAGCTGCTGAATGCCTTCCTGCAGCTTTTCTGATATACCATTATAGCCAGCCAAATGCTGGGCTAAAATAAAACCTTGCCAGAGTTCTGATAGAAAATTTTCTGTACCCCAAGACCAACTCTTGCTGAACTTTGAAGTCGCTGGTTATCTTGAAGAAAACCCTTTTCTGAATTTTGGTATGAACCTAATTAATGAGTTAATTCCCTGATAATCTGTTCTCTTCTTTGTGCCTGTTTCATGATTAATTTTGTTCCAGTGAATTTCCTTTACTGACTGCAGAGTAGAAACAAATTTCCTGTCTTATTAATTTCCACTTTTGAGCCATCATCAGGGACTAAACAAGGGCATATGTCCCCATGTCTTAATTTTCTTAATGGTTACAGAGCATAGGTAAGGTCTAGAAAAAGCAAGGTGCAAACAAGGGAAACTCTCCAGCTTTTGCTACTACCATAGAGAAGATGGAGGTAGGCTGAACACTCAGAAGGTATAAAGGCTGTGAAGTAGTTGAAAACCCTGTCTGATTATATTAACCACAAATCTGAGTCCTGCAAGGCTGCAGAGTGCACAGGAACATCATTCAGTGACAAAACTCCCCCGAATTAAACAACAAAAAACACAAAACAAAATAATAATAATAATAATAATAATAATAAAATGCCCACCAGAAACTACAGGGATGGAAAGGTCACCTTCCTGGGATCACAGCCCTACTCTCACAGCTGTCATATGCCCTTTGGGGAAATTCTTAAAAAAAAAAAAAAAAAAAAGTTAGCAACACCAAGCCAGCCCCCCTCTCTCAAAATTAAAACAAAATGTACTAGGGCTTTCTGTGTGACATCCATGGTAGAACAGTGCTGCCAGCAATTAGCATCACAAGCCTTCCTCCTGATGCCACAGTGTGTCAAGGACATTTTTAATGACAGATCAAGGGCACTGCTCTCTGTGAGGTGCTTGAGCTGTGTTAACAGCAGCCTTCTTGGCACACAAATCCAGTGTCCCACAAGGGAGGCAGCAAGGGCAGGAAGGCATCACAAGGCAGGAGAGATCTCCATGCAAACAGGTATGGTGCTTCCATGGCTGTTCCTGTCATACCTGCAGGGCATCAGCTCTGAAGTTTCACTGCACATCTTTCTGTTGCTCCCTCCCCAAGAGCTGCTTGTTATTGGAGTCATTCTGTGAGTGGAAGGAAATGCCAGAAAGGAGACATGAGGAAAAATATACTGAAAAGGGCCAAGAGCTCAACTGTTCCTGGCCATTATCCCTTCTCAGATAAATTCCAGCCTCTACACCAGAGTATTCAATTCCTGAGAAAATTCAGGGAATTAGTAGATGCTGTGTTACAGAAGAGCCTTACAGACAGCCTGACACTGGAGAGGGCAAACTCCTGATGGACCATGGCCTCCAGAAGGAGCTGGGCTGGCAAAGGGAGCAAGGACCAAAGTCAGGGAAGGACATGGGGTACACTGCTCCCCACTTCACTGGATCAGTAGATGCTGGGTCATGCATGACCAGATTTCCCAAACAGCCTGGGATACAGCCAGCTGCACTGCAGGCTTAGCCTTCAGGCCTTGCTCTCCAGGGACTTTCTCTGCTCTGAGATAAGTCTTTGATCATGAGCAGCACATTTGCACAAAAAGAGTTTGGGTATGATTTTAAAACGTGAGGGAGAAAAGTGAACAAAAGCCATGTTTCTGCATCTCATGTCTCCAATCTGTTTCTCCTTGAAAGGGGCAAAGACACCTCAGAGACATTGTCAAAGTGCCTAAACCAATTTTTCAGCCTAATCCATTATTTATATTTCCACTCAACCCTTTTTTTAATCCTGAGTTCTTGAAATTAAGTTCTGTAATTTTGAGAATCACTCCCATGAGCTGAGGGGAAGGCAGGGAGAGGGCTTAAGTCTTGTCCTGCCCTTACCCTTCCAAATCCACCTCTGACAGGGACTGTCCATCTTTTTCTCTCTGTTCTGTACCTCTCACACACTACCAGCATTTACATCCTCCTCCATTTGTTTCTCTATTTTCTGCTCAGTTCTTTCTGGGATATTTAGGTAAGAATAAGCACTGTCTTCAGGACAGACACATTAACACTGAAATCTAAAAGGTCTCAAAATGGCATCAATTCTTAGGGGCATGAACATGAGAGACTCTGGTGTCCTTCACCAACCCCATTTGTGGCCAGTAATCCTCCAAGAAAACTGCTTAAAGGTAAAAGGGCCTCTCCAATACAGTTCATCAAACTAGATGAGGATAGAGCTGATTAACCCAGGAAAACACCACCCTTCTTGAAAATAATAAACCTCAATTGCAAGGCCACAAACAACACTAAAAATACTACAAAACTTACTTTAAAATATGCCACACTTTCCCTAGAAAACCCATTCTGAATTCTTGGTTTCCCGTATCTCAAATATACCACATAAATAAGCAGGGTCCAAATAGGTGATAAAAGTAGTTAGAGGTGTAAGATTTAAAAAAAATTCTCCTCTTTCATGACTTAGATGCATGAGAAGGGAGGTGATAGCTGTTTACAAAATGCCTGGCAATTTAGGCACTCTCAATTATTCTGTTACAGTGGAGGATAAAGATGCATTTGCAAAGGTGAAAGAGCAGTGGATGAAAGGAAATATTTTCTTTCCTCCCAATATGCAGCTAATCTATAAAACTCACAAGATAGCAGGGTGCAGCGAGGATCAATGCAAGACTCAAAAAGCACTAGGAAGTTACACAGAAAATGAGAGCACTGGAACATTTCATTAGCTTGAATTATTGTTATTATAATTATTCAGAAATGTTACAAATTCTCGTGTTCCTAGGTATAAATAAATCACTGTCTGAAGAGAGAAAATCATTCCCCCAGGGGATAAGGGCATTCTGCAGTTGCCCACTAAGGCAAGTGGTTGCATCCCTCTATGAAATCTACAGTGCTGAGCTGTCAGGAAGGACACTTGACTGTACTGAAGTACTACTGCACATCCTCTCTCATGATTCACTTTCTCATAGATGAAAACACAAGTTGTGTACTAGAACAAAAAATAAGTATTAATTCCAGGAAAAGCCTGACGAGGTAAATCCGGGTAGCAACGCCTTACCCAAATTCTTGGCTGCCCCCTGCAGTTCAATGAAAGATGAGGCACAGCTTTATTCCTTGGAATGGGTGTTTGCTTTCTCTTTGAATTGCATGGGACTTTTATCTTTTAACGAGATGCTGGTGCTTTTTGGAGGGTGCTATAAAATGGCATCTTCAGAAAATGATTCTCAAGTACAGAGTGTGATGTAAAAACGTGTTGGGTAGGCAAGACAGAACAAACAGATTAGACAGAGAAATAGGGAACAGATGCTTTCTATTCTTCAAGTTATTCCTAATTTCTGATCATACTGGCCTGATAGCAGAATCTTGTTCAGGCATTCAGCTGCTTTTATTGCTTATTCTCCCTTACAAGTCCAAATCCTCAAATTCATGTTTAAATAGGGATTTAAGGTAGTAAGTAACTGTTAAAGCTTAAAAGGAAGCCATTATAGATTAAATGGTGAATAATGGGCCATAGATAAAGCTGCTGATTAAGTATTTTTAAATGGTTAGGGGTATATTTGAAAGTCTAACCAGAAAGCATGCTATTGTTACTTTAAAAATTAAATATGACCTTCCAGAAATTTAAATTTTCCTCCAGTTAAAAACAAGTTTTAACAAGAACAAATAGAAATAGGAATGGGTGATGGCCCAGGGGAAGGAAATGGAGAAAAACGCCCCCAAACAGAGACAAAGAGAATGCTTTTTCTTTCCTCTTACACTGTTCCGAGTCTCTCTCTCCTTGCTGCTCTGACAGCAGCCCTAGTCCTGGCATGATGATTTCCTTTAGAACTCATAGTCCAGGCAGCAGCAGCCTACACCCTCAGCATCTTCCCACAAGAGCAGGAGGAAGTGACAAACCTTCCTTGAGAAAGGAAAGTTCACAAGAAACAGGTGTGGATTTCCATTTGTTTTGGCCATTTTTCTATCCTTTTGTATCCCAATCCAATTCTAGAAGAGAATTTTCCATAGAGTTTTGCTGGTGAATCTTTGCTTCATTTCCCATTATCCCCAGCCCCCTGTGCACACTGAGCCCTTCCAGCACATCACAGCTCCATCTGCACTGTTCCAGCCTGGAATCAGCCCCACACCTCTGACATTGCACTGTGACATCAATAAGAAAGTGGCATTGCTCTGTCCTGGGCTGGTAGAGAGCATCTCTTCACCTGGGCTGCATTGCTAAGTGCTACAGAGTGACCATGGCCAGAGACAGATGGGGCTCCACCAGTACTGAAAGAGGATTGCTGTACTTGAAGGACAATTTTCCCTACATTCATAACAATAGGATCTGGGATGTTAAGCTTGAGTACATTTTTGCTCTGCAGACCAAAAAAAGCTAAGTATTAATTTCATGTGCATCTTCTCCCTCACATCCTTCTACTCTCAACTCCAGCCTAATTCCCATAAGTTCTTTTTTACATCATGTTAAGCATACACATCCTAATAAATCCATATGGCTTCTGAGAGAATACAATGAATTCTCAGGGGCTGCAGGGATTGGCTTTCATGTTTGCACCTCTGTGCATAAGCACTCATCCACTCTGGTGCACGTGTGTGCTGGGGCCTGAGCAACAACCTGCAAGGATTTATCTCCTGTCTCACACCATAGCCCTGCCTGTGTCTCTGTACAGGACCTAGAGAGGCAGCAAGAGGCAGGGTCTGTGTGTGAGTCACAGCCACAATACACTGAACAGCCAGAGCCTCTGACAGAATATACAGTGCAGCTGAGATGTCAGTGGAGGTGGCTTTGGAGTGTTAAAATGCTGTTCAAGTGCCAACTTTCACCTGCAAATATGACACTTTGCTCGCCCACCCGCTTTCCTTCCAGGCTATGTGCTCCTCTTACTGCAACTTGACAGCTTTAATTATAAATTTCTCTGCCTTCTCTATCCCCTTAACCATTTAGTCTCTTATTTGTCTTGCTAAGTTTTTGATATGCTCCTGGATAGCAGCTGAACATGTCACACAGCAGAGGAGACCTGGTCAGACTCTCATTTGCAGGCTGGGCACCAGACCAAAAGGACTTGCAACAAGGCATTTACCTCGAAAGCAGAAATCTCTGCTCTTGTTTTCTCTTTGCAGAGAAAGGAGGCAGCAATGGGGACACCATGAGACTGTGAAGGTTGTTAAACCAAATCCATTTGGGACTCCTTAGCTCTTATTGTCTGAATAATTTATACAGGTACAAACTTCTGGTGAAAAACTGGATCCCACTGGTGGTTTTACAGGGGATTCAGCTCCTTCTAGCACTGTATTTCACCCATGACAGCAAAACCTACTTCAGACAGTGGCAATACATGTACTCCTACTCTCAGCACCACCTCCTGCACTGCAGGGCTGGAGCCTCTGATGCTGCTGGTGGGTGGGGAGAAATTCTGCTCTCTAGAAGCTCACAGAGCACTGGCACTCATTCTGGTTTGCCTCTAAGTTCTATGATTCCTGGATGTCTGAACCACTATGGTGGATTCAAGGGGTGTGGAATGCCACATGGTGAAGCCTTTGATCCAGGTAATCCAGATCTAAGCCTCTTGTTCCTGTGTTCTATGCCACATGATTAGCTCTTCAACACATGGGATAGAAAAGTCTATTTTGATCCTCAGCCAGTCCAATTTTCACCTGCATGACTGTGTTCTTCAAAAAGCTCAGGTGGGAGCTGTGGACAGATTAGACAGAGGTCAAATGAAGTGGCAATTGCAATGAAGAGGGGAAAAATACACAACATCCTAAAAAACATGCTTACTTCTAAAGGTTGGAAGTGCATTTCGTCTAACTACCATCCTACTCACTCCTTCCATTGCTTGGTTGCCTGAAAAAAGCTACTGTAGCATGTACTGGTATGAAAAATCTGACTGTTCTCTGGTTTCCACAAGTCTCAAGTTATTTTGGGACTCTGGGAACACCATTTGGAAAAGTTCCACAAGGAAACACTAAATAACCAAGATCCTTGAAACTACCTTAGTGTTTATCTATGGTTCCCCCCCACATGAAGACACAAGGACTCCCACTACAGTTCTGCCTTGTGCATCCACAGCCTCTGAATAATGTCAAACAGCTGAAAACAAAGGACAGGGATCACCAGCACAGTTGCACTGACAAAGTTTTCTCCTCCTGATCTTGTGCCAGAGCTCTAAATCTAATGCAACTGGTGTCCAGCTGCTGCTGCAGTATAGATATAGTCTGTATAAGGCTATATATAGTGCTCTGAACCTGCCTCTTCAGCACTAGACCTGTGACATGTTCAATCTGAAATCCCATCTCTGCCTGCATTCAAAATGATCAATAGTCTAAACAGACTGAATCTCCCATTACCCTTTGCATCCTTCTAGGAAAAAAATCCAAGCATTTATTCTATTCTGGTGGCAGCAGTGTCCTGGCCAGTATAAAGGCCATCTCAGAGAAAAGAGGGCACCCCCCACACTGCATTACTTTGGGGAAAACTCCATAAATGGGAACTTCTGAACCCCTGATGGCTCTCTGCTTTATTTTTCTATCTCAGCATGTGAAGGGCCCCAGTGGCTTTCATATTTCAAGTTGAATCTTAAGGGAGAAAGACTGCAGCACAGAAATACAGATGCTCCTAATCAATACCAAAATGTCTAATGCCAGACAGCACCATAGCAAAATGCCTCACAGAAAGGGCACTGCAGAGCCCATTTGTTCTGCTGGGTACATACAAGTTCATTATCTGTAGTCCAGTCAGATCTGTGTGAGTATGGTAATTTGAATAACCTCAGACAGATACAATAGCAAGCAGTGCTTCTGTGCATGTTTGAAGTTCCTCCTATGATCTCTTTCTCTTCCCATTTGCTCTTTTCCTCTCCTTTCTATCTGCATCGATTTAAATTGCTATTATTAGTTAAAAAAAGGATAAATTAATTACCTCTGAAATGAGTATGAATACTTATACCCAGCCTGGCATAGCTGGAGCTGGCATTTGATAGCAGTCAACAGAAGCTGAGCAGCTTGCAAGGCATTTCAGAACAATAATAAAAATCAATAGGATGAAAATAAGGACAGCTCTAGAAAGTGTTAATGAAAAGTTGCTGAATTTAAGCAGCTCACCTGTGAACAGCTACATGAAAGCCTTCTGAATACCAAATATATTCATTATAGGCTGCATTGCTTGGCTGAGCCTCCAAAGAATTCTCTGGGCTTGTATTCTCACAATAACAAAGGAGAGGCACAGACGAGAGCAGGATAAGAGGGATGGAGGTTTGGACAGAAGAAGGTTCACATTTTTATTTTGAAAACAATATTATCTAGGCACATAAAAACAATAAAATCTAGAATCTGTAATAGATTCAAACTTGAAATCTGTAATAGATTCAAACTTGAAATTTTTCCTCTCAACAGCAGAGGCAACAATTCTTTAGGTCAGACCCTGGTGGTGCAAGGAGGTACCACTCTTTTGCCACATCAGTGTGAAAGATTGCTGGAGAGTGTTATAAAACAGTCAGGAGTTAAAGCATTTCCTGAACTGATCCTAAATGGTTACAGCAACATAAGACTGCTCTGAAGCCAAAGCCCAGCTTCAGCCACTCTCACACCTGTCATACTGAATTAATGTTAGTCTGGGCTCTCACAAGTGTTTTATGAAATACATTATAGAAACCCCTTTTGCCCCATGCTCTGCACCAAAGTGACAAAGTGGTGTGGCTTACTTAGGTAAATGCATTCCCACAGCACTTTTCTCTCCAGCCAAATACAGAAATACCTCATCCAGAGATGCTCATTTAACAGTAGAAATTTCAGATTCCTTTACCAGCAATAAAATTTGTGACTACGCAAAAAAATAGAATCAATAAACACCCTCCTCTCCTGAAAGCTGCCACAAGGTATTTAATGTCTACAGATGATCAAGGTTAAAAATGCACCAAATCTTTACTTGCAGAAAAAATGGAACTCCAGTCAAATAAAAACCTGAATCAAACCTGGTCAAATAATTCCTGCTGTGGTTAGATTCTCTAAGTGATGAAAGAGCACTTTCATCTTCAGCCACATGTCAGAGGGCTCCCCAGTCCAGCTGTCCAGTCTGCCTCAGACCTGGAGACTGAGGCTGCTGCCTCACCTGAGCTGGGAGGGGATGGGGTGCTGTGCAGGGTTTCACCTAGACCTTTCAGCTGCAATTTTTTTCAGTATGTAAAACCAAAACAATGTAACACTGACACCCACATTCACCTGTAGGAATAGGAAGAGCCATCCCACCCAGCAGGGGAACCATTTTCCATTACTGCATGGGGGTATAAAACCACATTTCTGCTATTCAAAGATGCACATAGGATGTCTCAGATGAAGTGAGCATGCTTTTCTCCAGCTGCTGCATTTCTTGTTGTTTGAACTTTCCCTTTTTTGTTTGCTTCATTTCCACAAAATCACTTTCCTTTGATCTGAATCACCTTTTGGCCACACAGTTTAAAAGATGAGTGAAATTGCTTGCACAGCTATAATCAGGGGAAGGTGCATTATAGTGAAAAGATGGGAGATTCAACAGTTCAATACTATCCAGGATCATGATGGTGCATCAATGTGGTATAGAGGAACAGCACACACATTTCCAAAGGACCTGCAAATCCCTCTTGTCAATTCTGGCTTTGCCATCCATACACTGACTCTGCTTACTGTATGGAAGATGAAGAGACTACATCTGGACAAAGAAACAGAGAAATTATTAGGCCTTTGGTTTTTTGATTAATAGCAGAGCTAGATGTATTTACCATCTGGGGTGGAAAGAGATTTGTCTGTGCCCAAGAAAGGTAAGAAATGATGAAGAAACACAGGTGATAAATAATATCTGAGTCAGCAGAAAATGACTTCACAAAAGTCTGTCTCGACACTTGAGATGTCTCATGAACAAATGGCTGCAATCGCTGCAGTGTATGCAAAACATTTCCTAGCACAACCTGGAGAGCAATGAAAGAAAGAAAATTAGGGAATGTGCCATCAGTTTAAACCACAAGGAAGGGGATGATATTGGAGAGGGAGGGGAATTCTTCTTGTCTCTCTCAAACCTGCTTCATGTGAACAGACACTTCCAATCCTCCTTGTGGTCATGACAAATGTGAAGCTACCTGGACAGCAGTGACTTAAAACTTAATTATTTTTACAGGAAATGAAGTATGAAAACTATTCTAAAAAACCACGATGTCCGAAGTACAAGCTGCATTTCACTTTCCCCACAGAAAGGTTCTGAATGCCAGAATTGACTGTAAGGAATGGTGGGATGCTGAAAACACCAGTAATTCTTCCTAGGTCATGGCAATACTGTCTTATGAGTTTGAGAAAGAGCAGAATAAATTGCTTGTATGAGCACCTGACACATGGCTTTGTTTGTTGAAAGCTTTTGCAAAGCTCAGAAAATTCTCCACATATTTGGCCTTTGATCTTGTCAGAGTGGTCCATAAGATCAAACCTATTCAGTGCTGGTGGAAATATCAACAGTGAAAAGAAAAGCCACATCAACTGAGTCCCTACAGAGCTCTTGTGTAACATGAGGGTGCCTGAATGTGAGAGTCAATATGTGCTCCAGAAGCACAGATTGATAATTAAAAGACCAACTAATGCCTGGAGCAATTTAACCTTTCTTCCTCACCATCACACATTGTAGCTCTAATGCATCTTCTGTGCTGCATCTTGTACCTTCTCCATTTTTGGCATGTTCCTGAGACAGCTGCCACATGTTGAAAACAGAGCTGTTAGACCAATTTCATGGCATCCTGGGATGTCATGTGTTGAGGGGAAATACTGTCCCATTAGCACACAGCCCCACTGGTGGAAGTTCAGCCCCTCTTGGTTATTCTGGCACTGCCTCTGCTCGGAACTTATTCCAAGTGTGGCCCCGCTCATGCTTATGAATGATTCCTTTTGCAGTTGACAATTTAGAGAAAAGATAGACTGTGAAGTGAGGACAGGAAGAAATTCTTGTCTGTGCACCAAACTGTGTTTAGTTAGGTCTGCCAAAGGCTTCTTCCACCTTTCTTTGGTTCATTAGAGACAGCACACTGAGCACAATGGACTTGATCTGGTGTGAGAAATCCCCATTCTCACAGGATGCCTCCTTCAGAGCAGGCACTTCCCTGACAGCTATTACCTGCCTCCAATTTACTGACCACTGGCTCTGACAGAGCTCTATAAAGTGCACAGCAAATAGTTTATTCCAGGGAAGCAGGGTCCAGCCCGTTCCTTTATCCCCCTCACAGCAGTGGTGAGAGAATAAGGCTGCAGCACACCCAGAGCACAGAGAGCCTGAAGAGGAAAATTAAAGGACACAAACAGTTATGAACCTTGACAGGTGAAAATGCTTGCTGTCGGAGGGAGATGCTGAGATGCCAAGTCAATGCCATGCACAGCGGACACCAGGGCAAAGAGAGACAAATGCAGGACACGAACTGCAGGGATTTCACAACAGAAGAGATCTCTGGCTCCACAGCTTTTGATCTCTGTACCTTTGCAATGAGACATTTCATCTGGGAGTCAGCTTTATCCAGTGCTGGATTAACTTCTTGTTCCACAGCTTGACCTGTCACCCATGGTATTACAGAGATGGGCACTCAGAAACCCATACACAGAAAACACATTAGATTGAGATAGATGTATTTAACATCAGCACTGTGCAATACATCACACTGCTCACAGCTTAATTTCAGCTTGATTTCCACAAAACAAAAGCGTAACTGCTAAGAAAAGCTCACGTTTTCATCCAGGCTGAACAATACAAATATTTTCTTTTGATTTTGGCGAATATTGTTATGGAAAGCCTCACCCATATGTGTATCTCTTTCTAGACTCATCAGCAGGATGGTCTGTGGGACACATTTTCCTTTGCCAGAAAACATTAGCTAAAGTAAAAGCTATTGCCTCTCACTTAAATATCTGTCATGCATATCATTTCCTGGGACCAGGACACTGCAGACTTCTGGAACAGGGATAGCTTGTAAGCTGCTCAAAGACACTGCTGTTCACTATTTAAAGCATTTAAGAAAAAAAATTCACCAAGTGACCACCCAGAACTTTTCCTCTGTTACACCTGAAGGATCTCCAAATCTGATTTTGCTTTGGCAAAGGGACACAGAAATGTGGGTATTTTTATTCACACCTACTCACAATTTCTGAGGCAGAGTATAGAAATCATGCAAGGATACTGTGCATTTTTCTGGAAAGCACAGAGGAAAACTGAGCTAATTTTAAACTACAAACATTTCACTCAAACCTACAGAGCAGGGTCTATCCTAGGAAGCAGCAGGGTATAATTTCCATTGATGTTATGATATACCAGCAGTAAAGCTGCAATGTTTTGGTGCTACCTCACAGAACTAGATTAGACTTAATACTTACAGATTAATATTAGACTGAGTTCCACCCCTCAGCTTCCTCCAGAGAAATGTTTTGATAAAGAATAATTTATTTGTTTTTTTTCAAAACCTGAAAGTAGAGAGGGATGTAGAAATAGTTGCCCTCCTGTCTGTTTCAGTAAGCCCTCTGTATTATTCTGCATTTTACCATTGGTTCCAATATTCCCACTAAAACCCAAGCATGGAATTCTCTTGGCTAGGCTAAGAGAAACATGGGAGGAAAGCATTAATTTTCTGAATCAGAATCAATATGCTGCACAATCATTTTCTATGAATTATTTATTCTTAAAGAGAATATGCTAGCAAATACTTTGGTCCCTGCATCGCCCTTCACACAGCATTTTGCTGGGTGGGATTATCAACTCAGCTGCTTACCTGGTCTGCAAATGGTAACAAATTACATCCAAGCTAGTAAAATTTCACAAACTTGCAATTACACCCAATGAAGGGAAAATTAGCAACTACCTATCAATTGCCTGTTAGCAATGACATTCATTCCTGGATGCCAAGGAGGTGCTCACTCCTGCTGGGCAAACTTGAAGAGGTAGAAGACTGCTTTCAGCTGCTGGGGACACATGGGAGTTTTACAAAGTAAGAGAACTTTCATTTTTTGTTAACTTCTTCAAAAATATTTGTCACTAAAGATCTTCCTTCTGTACTGATCAACCACCACACAGTATTGGATAAACAGAATGAATTCCCATTAACGTAAAGTCAGCTAAAGGAAAAAGTAACAGAAGGCTACAAAGATCAGAGGAAATGTTCACTGAGTTACTGTGACCAGATGGCTTTTTGTCAATGTTTGAGAGAAGTCAGGGTTTGATGTTTTTCTTCCCCTACATTATTTTCATGCAAAGGCTCTTCTAGCTCCAGTTCAAAAGTTTGATTTATACCCCAAAACCATCCACCTAGCCAGGCTCCAGCAGCTCTCTCTAATGACACAGCAATGATTTTTTGGATGGCTGTCTATAACATGGATGGTGTTTAGCATCCACCTTAATTGCTCCATTTATATGTTCACACTACAAGTGAGCACAGCTAACCCAAAGGAATGTCTCATGTCTCTACATTTTATCCCTCTTTTTAAACCGTCCCTCGTAAACATTTAAAACTGTGAACAAGCTTGCAAGAATGGATTTTGGCATGAGGAACAGGTGGTGCTAATGTTGGGTAAATGTTCCTGCAGGGGAGAGACTGAAGTCTGCTATAAATTACAGGGGTATTTCTGCAACTGAAAAACTTGATGTTCATTGATGAAGCTGAGAGAGCTCTTTGATGGCAAAGCCATCGGGGAGCTTCAAATCGTGTCACATCACTAAGTCTTCTTTCTCCATGTGTCTTGGAAAAACATTCTTGCAAACATATGTGATGCACATAGCACTAACAAGTGATGATGGCCTAGAGAATTTATGTATTTCTGCTTCATCTCAAATTCAAGCTGAATAGTCTCATACTCAGACACTTTTCCAGGTCAAATTCCTCTTTTATTTATAATGGGGCAAACTCACTTAAATACCCCCCACTGAACATAGGAAGCAAGTAAATTAATTTTGCAAATTGGAAAAACATGTCCTAAATAAGCAGCAGGATCAAAACTTCTTTCTGTCCATCAAAAAGCCATAAATCTATGCTCTAAATGACTAAAGGACTCCATGCAGTGAGGAAAAGAATTTATAGGAATATACTTGCAGTATGAGGTCCACAATTTCTAAATCTTGCTATCAATGTCCTTTAATAATCTGCAATACCTGTTCCCTACAGTGCAGCACTTAGACAATGCCTTTCTTATAAGAGATCCTCTCCATGGATGCTCTGGGCTGGACAGATCCCCATGTGACAGTGAGCAGGAAAATGTTTCCTGCTGATGAATTTTTCTGGGGCAGTACCATCCCCATGTGCCAGCGAGCAGTTTTGATAGAAAAATGGAAAATCACTGGAAAACAGAGAACAGGTAACTTCTCTTTCACATTTTTTTTCTCCCCATGGATGGCTCCAGGGCATGGACCCACTGTTTCAGTAGTTTCCTTGGAAGTCAATTACATCTGAATTCCAATTACTCTCCATACACTGCACTTCCAAAACACAAATCTCAGACATAAGGAGTCCATTTCTGCAGATTTAAACCCAAAACATGCCCCACCAACTCCATTCCCACAGCAGAGCCCTCTGGATACAACATTCATACAACCTTTGTGCCCTGTCTGTGATCTCCTCCTCCAGATCCAGCAGGAGGGCTGCCTGAGCCATCAGCTCCTTGCTGCAGGGCAGGGATTTGAGGTGCAGAATCAGCAAACCAAGGCAAAACTTGCTTCCCATCTCCTCCAGCTCCTGCGTTCCCAGCTGCAGGCCCTGATGGAGAGAAGCACAAGGTTTCATGATTCCTACATATGGAAGTTTCCCCTACAGAATCATTTGTAAATTAATTAACAGCCCATGGTCTACAGAAAGCTATCCTAAAATAGCCTCTGTTCTACAGCAGGGGAAACAGAGGCAAATAGTTTAAATGTCTCAAATAAATTTTCAGAAGTCGTTGTAAGAATTAGACTTAAGAATTGGACCCCAGGAGAATCTGACTGTAAATCCACTTTAACAAATCATCCAGTTTTTCTTTTTCTTTCTAGAGGAGATGTCTACCTAAGTAATGGGGGGGAAAAAAAAGTCCTGTGATTATAAACACTAGGCAGTGGCAAAGATGGAAAAGGGAACTGGACAAGGGAAGAAAAGAGAGGAAGAGATCCTTAACAAGTTATGAATTGTTTTTTAAGAAAATCAGTTGCAAGGTAATTGCAAAATAACAGACACTTCCAAGGAATTTCTCAGCTTCTTAAAAGCTGGTGGCACAAACAGGGTTTGGATTATCGACTTCATCTTTCAAGAGAGGAATTCTCCAAGCTGTGGATCCTTGCTGGCTGTGAATGGTCTGTGTTTGGTTTTACACCAAGGGCATCAGAGTAGGTCAGTGTAATTGATGGCAGTTTCATGCTTCTGGTAAGAGGAGGGCAGGAGACAAACAAAGCTCAGATAAACCAGAAAGAAACTAAAACTGCAGAGTCCCCCATTTTGGCACTTAGAGACTGCATCACCCATCAGGGGCTGGACCAGCTGCTGCCTCTGCCAATAACAGCCCTGTGTGGTGTTGCAGCAAAAAACATCTCTGCAGCCAAGCTCTTCTGAGACTCCCAGCTCCATTCCCAGGCTGTTTCCTTAGCAACTCTCAGGAGTCCAGAATAAGCCCTGACCCTAAGCATGGTGTGAGCTGCACATCACTCTCCACTAGATATTTGTTAGTGAGCATCTCATGGGTACTGAACATATTCTAATTTATATTATAAAACATAATGTGTTCAGTAATCCATGACAGGGGACGGAGCTCTGCTCTTTTTCTATATAAAGTTATTTTTGTAAAATGCTTTGGGATCCTGGGGTCTGAGCACCTCTGTATAGCTGGAAGATTATTTCTGAGCCAAAACCACACAGGTGGATGGAAGAAAGAAGAGCTTTCACACATAAATGTCTGCAGCTCTCATGAGGAGTTTTACAGTGCATTTTTGTTAGAGGACAGAAAATATTTGCACAGCACCACCATAACTTCCTCTCTAGCAGGTCCAGCACATGCAAATATCATCTGGCATAAAAACCTCCCTCTCTGATCACAAGCACATTTTCCTATGGACAAGATATTATAATTCAGTTTATTTTCTGAGGCCCTGTGAGCAAAGCATGAATCCCTAGTTATGATGAACATAATCCAGAACTCAAACATGTTCTGAGTGGCTGAACAAGGAAGGACCTGCTCAGAAGAGCACACTCAGTCTGAGGGAACAGCCTCAGTGCTAGGCAGGGTCTAGGGCCCCAAGAAAACTGACTTTTGCCCTCTGAACATTCTCTTAAGCATGTTTATCACAGTGGTTAAATGTCTAAGATTCTCCCCTTATTCACCTCTACTGCAAGTTTTGCCAAGCAAGATATGGGTACAAAAAAGTTTAGTAATAATTTATAAGAAAAACAAAAATATAGGGAGAAGTTTATGGGAACTGAGGGTCATTAACACAAAACAATAAGAATGTTCAGCAGCTCTAAACAGATTCCTAAATGTTTTATTATTTTATTTTAAAAGACTTAAGATACTGTAGTGTGGCAGAGTTACAACCAGCAGGCAGAAGTGGTGACATTTCAGAGAAAAAATATGTCATTTCCACAGCAAGAGAGTTATTTTCTCAGGGGCAAAAAACACAAAGAACATCTTGAGGCTTTCCCTGGGGTGCATCTCAGGGTCTTGCTTCCAAGATTAAGGCAACATACTAAACAACTATCAAGGAGATGCAAACAGTGCCTGAGCTGAAACTCAGCCTGTGGCTTTATGACTCCCTAGAGCTTTACTCAGGATATGGAAAGGCCTTAAGAAACTATGAAAAAAAGAATAATAATAATAATGTTAACACTATAACACACCTCAGAAGCCTAAGACAGTAACTGTTCATGCACTGAAGTCAGCTGCTGGATGATGCACCCATATTGCTTTGATGTTAGACAGCTCAGGAGTAACAGCTAGAGACTCTGCCAGAGGATTGCCTGTTAGCATAATTTATTCACTTCAAATGTGGACATCTATTTTTTTTAACTCAGCCAATTTTCTCTCTCCTGTCTCCCTCCCTCAGCTGAGAGAGGAAGGAGCTGGAGGTGCAGAGCAGGACTGCCATTAAACTGAAGCTGAGGACAGGACTGACATGTTGAACTAATGTTATTGATGGCATCTGCCAGCAATGCCAGGACCTGGTGTAGTGGGTAATAATCAGTCCCACCTGCATTACTGAAAGGGAAGCCTGACCTCCAGGCATTTCCCTTGTAGCCATGTGGCACAGCCAGCTGCAAAAATTTTGAGATTGTGTTTACAACTCAGATTTATGAAAATATCCTAAAAGAAAGAAAAAAGGTAGAAATGCTGCAGTCTGGTTTGGTTGAGGAGCTGGTAGGAAGCACAGCTCCATGGCAGGGAAGCTATCTGGGTGTTACCAAGTGACAATACACGGTCTGTTTGTCACAGCTGTACAGGAGGAAGCTACTCTGCCTGCCAGCACCTCCCCTGCAGTGTCCTGCCAGCCTGGATTCTCAGTGACCCCATCTTCTTCTCTGGCACAAGGCTCTGTCCCCTCCTCTGGTCACATCTGTGTGACCAGTGGAGCATGGTGCAAAGCCTCTTATGCCAAAAGGATCCAGGTGAATTCTGAAAGAGGAAGAAGCAGCACCCCTGCACCAGAAAGCTGCAGATAATCTCATCAGTCCTAATTAGTCCAGCCTCAGAAACATGCTAACTACACCACCCTACTTTAATGATCAGCTCAAAGCTCCAGACAGGTTTTGCTCTCCATTGCATCAAAGTACCAGTCTGGACCAGCTTCACAGAGGAATGTGATGCACCACATTCCTCTACACGAGGCAAATTGGTCCCTTGGGCTCTGTCATGCAATAATCTGCTGCAGACATCATGTTAAGGGATAACAGGTTAATTTTTTCCTGGCTATTATGGAGAGTAATGGAGCTGAAAAACTTTTCTTAAACCCTTTTCACTTTTTTATACTGCAACAGACGGAATGGGAGGAGGTGATGTCTAATAACAGCCCAAGTTTGAGTTATGTTTATTTTCCATTGTAATACAAAACAGGGGAACAAAAATAAAAGACTTATCATTTAGCCTCAACACTGTCAATACAAGTTTTCCTAAGCAAAATGGATCAAATTGCATTGGAAAACCAGTTCATTCATGCTCAGCACTGATGCATAAAATGAATAACCACAACTAAATATTTCCAATATCTCTCAGCTTGCCCTCAAAATACTTCCCAGGCTAAATGACAATGTAATGGAAAAACTTTATTATTCATTACTCATGTGCTTTAAATACTCCAGGAGACAAAGACAGTGATAGTTTTGTATCACAGATATTGTTGAAGGAGGTGGAAAGACTCCAGGAGTTAAATTAGAGATTTCTCCACAAGGGTAATGAGAATTACAGTAAAATTAGAGCTGGGAGATACTAATAAATACAAGTAGAGAGAAAATTTCAGAGGGATCAATTTTTTCCTAAAAGGGATTTTTGACATTCAGCACAGCCACATCAGTGGCCTCTCCTGCTTTAGGTCACTGTTCAGTCCTTGGGGCAACAGCTTTTCCCTGCAAACCCACTTCCAGTCAACACATATACACACACACTTACAGAATATTCCCTGCATCTCAACAGCTTTACACATGCACAATGGCTATGCCCTAAGGCCGGGTATAAATAAATTGACAGTCTGGTTTCTCACTAATTCCATCAGTGAGCTCTCCCTCGGAATACTAATCAAAACCATTTGGAAGCTCTAGAGGACAAACTTAGGGAGCTGAATGAAACATTTGGTGCCTGGTGTCTGCAGCCTTAATTTTAGCTTGAGCCAGCCCTGAAGGTTACTGTACTTCCAACCCCTGTGAATGAAAATACACAGACACCTGGGTTACTGTACTTCCAACCCCTGTGAAAGAAAATACAGACACCTGCTGGGGACCTGGCTATTTGGACAACTAGGACAGCAGGGAATAACCCAGGTTTTCTCATGCCCCAGAGATCCCACAGCAGCAGGAATGGTATGCAAAACAGATGAAGTGGAGAGGATGGGAATTTGGGCCAAAACATATCAGGAAGATTAAGCGAGTGGAAAAGGCTGAAGATGCAAGGGAAAAAATAAAGCAGGCTAGCAGGAATTTCTAGAAAGATGAGAGGGACTGGAGTTAGAGACAGGAGATAAAAGGGTGGGGGAGATAAAAGGATGAGAAAGAAGAAAGGGCTGTTGAGGTCAATGGATGCTGATACAGAGGAATGATAAAAAGAAAAAAGCTAATGGCAACCTTGACCACCTTGGCACCCTTGGGGAAGTTGCCTTGCTCTTCACATCTGTCCTCATTACATCTGGTGCTCTGCCCACATGGTGAGGAGAAAAGTCCTGACTTGCTTTGAACCTCCTCACAAAACTTCTGCTGAGCTCAGCTGGTGTTTCAGCTGAGCAAACTTCAACAGCACAGAAGTAATTATTGTTTTAATCATTCAAATGGATCTTTTACTATTAAAAGGTATGTATGTCACAGGCAGCACTGTTCAAGGAACAGACTGAAAGGGAAGATGAAATGCCTTCTCCTTCCAATCTGCTGGAGAAAGAGTCCTGGACAAACTGCTCAAGAAGAACTGGGGATTTAACAAACAGAATTTGTTGCCAGTTTCTCTAGAAAAAAATGGTTATTTAGGTTATGAATTCCCCAGTTGTATTGTGGGGAAAGGTACCTTCCTTCTTTCCATTGACTAGCTATTTGTCTGACATTTCCATTTCCACACATTTCCCCCTTTCCCTCACAGTATTTCCACAGCTGTTTCCCTCCACCCTTTTCTCCTTTCCCAAATTTCTTCTCCTTCTCTGTTCCTTCCTCAGCATCCTTTATCCCTCCCTTAAACATCTCCCATGAATGACTCAGTATATGGCAAGTTCATCATGTGCTGGAGGAGCCAAATTTTATTAGTGTTGCACCTGGGCTCTCTTTTTTCTTGGCCACTCTGCTGCAACACTGCTGCTAATGTTTTATGCCAACAATTTGCAAACTACACAGGATGGAGACAGGGGTGGATTTAACTTCCCATCTCCTTAAAGATTGCATACACACACTGAGGTAGTAGTTGGACAGGGAATAGCACAATAACTTTTTTGGTTTGGGTTTTTTTTTTTTTTTTTTTGTTTGGGTGTTATTTTGCTTGCTTGTTTGTTTTTCTGGTTTGTTTTGGTTTGTTTTTTGTTTGTTTTCTATGGGGCCATAATTGTGATGGGTGGTCATGTCAGGAACAAAAAAGAGAATGACAAATGAGGATATTTTCCACCTATGCAGACAAACCATGTAGAAAGATGCTATTCTTTGCAGAGTTCTTGCTTTCCAATAAAATTGAGTAGTACATTGGTTTTCTGTCTCATTCATTTCCTTGTGACAGGCTGGGGACCTATTTTAGGCCCTGGATGAACCTGGACTAAGCTTATCCCTCTCTGCAGACACTGAACAATCTTTCTCCTTGTCCCACAATGTCTTTTCAAACAGAGCTGAAGAGGCTGAGGGAAGGCCAGGTTAGAGCTGCACACTTTAGTGGAATCTGCACTGTTTCACAGTAACAGGATCAGGAGTGCCTCAAGTTCCTATCCAAGGACTGCAGACAGTTTTGGGGAGGAAACCCTCCCTGTACCATCCAATGAGGATGGTACAGGGAGGGTTTCCTCCCTGTACCATCAGAGAGCAGAGAGAGCAATATTTTGACTGTAGACCTAACCAATGCCATAGGTGATGCCATTACTTTAAATAATAACAATAATTAAAAAAAAAAAAAAAGCCAAACACCCCAACATGCTAATTTCTAAAGAAATATAAATTCTGCTCCAGGACACTTAAGCTGCCAAGAAACAGAACTAGGGACTGTTCAAGTCACACAGGAATTCTGAGGCAATGCAAGGAAATAAAGCAATTACCAGTTACTGGAGGCTATCAAGTGCTTTGTTCTAGAAAGCACCTTTCTTCCCCATGCTCCCAGTATTTCCAACAGGCTAACTGGTATCTGATGATGCCTTGAAAATTCATCAGTAGTCTCACCACAACCTCCTCTCACATATGTTCCTTTCCCTGCTATCTGAACTCTGTAGAGCATGGAACAAGTCACAGACAGGTTATAGCCTGAGGTATCTGGAGATTAAGTGTGAGGTGGGGCTATGTCTCAGAATCTGTGTCAAATGAATTAGCTTTTAAAAGCAGTTCAGGAAAGCAAGAAGCTGAAATTTTTCAAGTCCTAAATTGGCAGCCTAATCCCTGGATGACTTTTCTTCCCCTCTTATTCCACTTAAAAGTTTGCCTCTATAAATAATTCTGATGTACAGAAAAGTAAGCAGACTCTTGGCCCACTCAAACCTTTTCATCAGCTATGAATTTACCCAGTTTGGCCATATTTCACCATGGGTGTAAAATAATTTTCTAATCCTGGCTGGTGATCATCACATGCCTTGGAAAAAATGATTTACGATACTTATCCTGGCTAATGTAAATGTAGATGCTACTCAAAGTGTCAAACCCACTTTAAAAAATCTCAGTAAGGTATTTGTCTTCATAATGCCACTCACAGTGGGGATCCCCAGGTTAATTATGTGTTATACAGAGTCAATTGTTGCATCTCAATTTCATGGAATAGTGATGCACAGGTTTATTGTAATACACAACATTTTGTGGTTTATCTGCATGGTTTTCTATAGTGCATTCTATTCTTTCCCAGGTGAAAATATTTATTACAGCAAGATTAGTGTGCTTTAATTCCCCATCCAAAATGACACACCAGGACCATGGAACCTTTCACTTTTGCACCAACACAGGGACAGGGGCACTAGGACAGATTTAGTGAAAGCCATCAGACAACAGCCCAGCTGCTCCAGTGTGACACCCCACATTACCTCCATCCCTCTACTGCCACACTAGATCATCGTGGAGTCTAACAAACCACTGAAACTGTGTCTTGGCCTGGCAGCAATGTCAGGCAGAGGAGAGCCCTGTGAGGTGTGTTCTGCTCCCTGCTGAGCCACCCCAAGCCCCCCAGCTCAGCAGAGCCTCCCCAGCCCGCACTCGCTGTGCCTGCTGCACACTGCTGCGCTCTCTGCACTGCTGAGCTTTATTCCTTCCCTTTGTCATCCAGCAGCTCCAGGATCCCCAGTGCTTTCCCTGGATTGAAGCTGCCTTCCAGGCCACTAAACACTTTCATCTGTTCCCTCCAGCCCATGTGTATCACTGCTTTGTCTCTTACAAAGGAATGACCCATAACACACACAGTACTCCACAGGAGGTGTTAGCACGCTGGTCTATAGGGATATTAGAACATCTTCCAAGGCTCCCTGTTTCTTCACACAGGCATCTTACTCACTTTTTTTTCTTTATTGCTGCTGCTTCACATGGCACAGACATCTTTATCAAGCTGTCTTTGTAATAGCTACTTATGTTTTCCTGAATGGTTAGAGCTAATTCAGAGCCCAGCCATGTGTCTGAATGCTTTAAACTATTCCTTCAAACAGGCTGCACCCTGCCACTGCCTATGTTTCATCTTCCATTCTAGTACCCACAATCTTTCAGCCCTTCTTCCCACGGTATAATTTGCATCAGCTGCTAGCAGCAGATCTTATTATCTTATTATCTCCTTGTCTTCCAGTCATTCAAATTATAAATACTGACCAGCACCAGTTCACAGAGTGGTAAATGGATTCATCTTACATTTCTTTCCATCCCAGAGTTGCCTTATCCTACCCACTTTTCCCAGCCTTTTAACTAGGTTTTGACTACACATGGACCCTTTTATTCCTCATTCCATAACTCCCCAAATTTCTTTTTTTTTTTCTTTTTCTGGGAGCTTCTCCTTTCATCAGCTGTGACTCATCTGGGATGCCCACTGATACCATTCTGCATAAAAATTAGCCTAGGTTCATCCTTGAAAGCCATGAATGAAACTTTATATACTAATTTCTCATTTGTTCTCTAGCTCCTACACTTCTTTAAAAAAAAACAAAAAATCATATTGTCAAGGCCCTATTAATTCTATTAATACTTTCAATTATTGGGTTTTGTTATCCCAGTGTTAGTCCAGGTCCTGTGGACCACCTATTGGTGGTTCTCCCATGACATCAGATAAGGTTTTAAACATAAGGAATCATAATTATGATTATTTACCTTATTGAACCTAGTTTAGACAGTCAACTGCTGAGTCTGCTGGCCAGTTTTAAAGATTTCTTTTTAGTGCTTCAATTTCTTCATTTCCTTACAACTCCTAAAGGAAAAAAAAAATGTAACTCACCTAATTCTGTGAGTTACAACCTTAATCAAATATCAAATAACAGAGCAGACAATGTGCAAGCACTGATTTGTGTACAAAGCAGCCAGCATGGTCCCACAGCATCCTGCTCTGTTCTCATCCTGGCTGCCTGCAAACTCTGCCAGGGAACTGTGGCTCCAGAATGCATCCAAATCTCAGCCTACACAAACTCTAATTGTTCCAGTCCTTGGAGTCCCTTACTGTTTTCCAAATCACACCTTGAAGCATAGAAGCTTACTTCTTTCTTCCAGGTCTAGGTCTGCTCTCCACAAAATCCCTCGTATCCCTCTGCCAATGGCCTCAGAGCAGAGTTTCCACCTGGGGGTGGCTTTTCTGGGCACATCAGATGGCACAAGGCAGCTTCCAGGGTGGAATAATTACATGCACATGTCCAGAAGAGATTATCTTGAGGCCCTCTGTGTGTTGGTCTCCTTAAAAACTTACTTTAAATAGGCCTTCACCCAGACCCCGACAGGTGAGAGGTAAGGACACAGAGCAATCCACAGCCCTGCACCTTCCTCTCCCATTTCAGTTTTCATTACTGTAACCTTTCATGCCTTCTATATCCATCCCCTTATTCTGATACATGTCAAGAGCTACCTGAGACTTTTTTCCTAAATTATAAATGGCTCCCCCAGGCTAATTTCTTTTTTCCATATCACAAATTCTCTTTGGTCAACTTCAACAAACACCATCAAAGCCAGCCTTCCCACCTATCCCTCCCTACAACCTCAGCATCAGTGACAGGAAGCAACTATGATTCTACAATTTATTGTATTAGCACTTCTAAAACAACAAAGGAGGCATTGATTTTCCAAGCCAAAGGCACATGGGAAAGCACAAAAAGCCTCTCTGCCCAGCTCAGATCAGAGGAAAGAGACACTGCAGAGGAGAGGGCTTCCCTCAGCCTGGTGCCTGCTCCCTTTGAAGAGGGAGGATGGAAGTACAAGCAAGGAGCTCGCTGGCTGTTCTCTTACAGGTGGCAGTGTAATCATTCTGACACAGGACCCTTCTTGCAGCTTGTCACATTTAACAGAAAAATGGACAATAACAGGGAAAATATGACCCTTCTTTTTTCTTTCTTTCTTTTGAATGCTCTATACGAGTCACCTGGAGAATGGCTGATAACACTGAGGGTAATTCAGGCAAAAGTAGTGCAGAACCCTCTCTAATGTCTGCTCTGATTTAATATAGGTTCACAAAATGAACATGTAATACAATAACACCACAGAAAGTTACAGAATACATGAGAAAGCTGGGTCAGAAGGAGATTTCACCAGACAGCCCAAGGGCAAGCTACTAATAATTTCATTCAGAGGCTGGGTTAGGAAGGACATCCTGCAATGAGTCCCAGGGATGTGATATCCACAGCCAGAAATCAGAGATCAAGGAGGTCCTTTCAGGTGAACCAGCTGCCATTAACCACTAACAAGGGTTTGCAGGCCTGCAGAGCCCAAAGGTTCATTTCATCAGAGCCCACTTGTCCAGGGGCACAAACTAAACTGAGAGCCATTAAGATACATATGCTGGATATTTATACCTTAAATTTCATTGGAAAAAAATATCACTAAAAGGAAAGCAAAAATGAGGACCAAAAAAACCTTCTAATTTATTACAGGAGATAGGAACTTGTGGTGCTTGTCCATGAGGAGCTGACCTGGAGCATGCAGATGATTTTAGACATTTGGACATATTCACCCAGGAGAATACGGGTCAGAACTGGCAACTGGATACAAAGTTTTGCAAACCACCTGTCAGTATTTTCCCTTCTATAATCCTACCAGCAGAGAGTCAGTTTAATAGCTGCATTCTCTGTTTTAGGAGAGACAGAGACAAAGAAAGTTTTTGAAGATTGAGAGGAACAGACTGAAGAAAGGCAGACATGTTCACAGACAGAGAGCTATGGTGAGGAGAGGAAGCTCTCTCAAGTGGGGTAATTGATGTGACCCCCAAAAGCATATGTTGCCCCTTGTTCTGCCATGAACATGTCCACATTCACTTTTTCAGAGATGCAGACTAGAAACAAGCAAATGGAGGGCAGCTGACAAATGTTTCACCCAGAGGGAACATCAGGTGAGGAGCACACAGGACTTGTAAAAACTGACTACCAGTTTCTGAGTCTTTGAAAATCTACTGACCATTCACAGCAAAGCAGACAAACATTTATCAGCAGAGAGGCTGACTCTAGGTTACAAGCTCTCAGGATTTTTCATCTTGCAGATGTACTACCTGAGAAAATTTGCATATAAAAACATACTGGCTTTTTCTTAGGAGTCCTTTTATGATTTCTACTGAAAATGATAATCCTCTGTTTGTGACATTGCAATCATTTCTACTACAATCAAGTGTTCTGTCCAAAAGGAGGATTATTGCTTCAGTTTGGAAAGTGCATGGACTTTCAGAGGAGCTAAGGAAATTTTCCCAAGAAAATGACCTTGGTAAGAGAGAACAAAAAGGACAAAGATATAAAACCAACACTACATATGATCAGAACTGCCTCTTCCAAGAGGCATCTGAAGCCCATTAAGTTCACAAAACCTGATATTCCTACAGATGAGGAGATGGAGACAATGGAGACAAAAAAAAGCATCAAGACATTCCTCTGTACTGTGCTATTCCAACATTCTCTCAGGTTTTTCCTTTGACAAGCTATTAATGTTTTAAAACTAAACATCACAGAGACATATAGAAAACCCAGAGCAGTTTTCAACTCCATCCTTTCAGCAGTGTCCTGTGGGGAGGAGCATCTCTGCACATGGCGCTGAATGTCAAACAACTCACTTAAACCTGTGCCTCTGGCAGCTGCTCAGAAATCCACAGAACAAACAGTTAAGAAAAAGGGGAAAGAAAAAAAAAGTAGTCTTTGTTTTTCTGCCTTTTTTTTCCTCTCAAGAACATAATTTAGCACGACTTTCCACAGAATAATTTGCATGGGATTACCCACAATGCAGTGCATTATGGTAATACATTTCAGCCTCTGATGCATATTGGACTGACAGTGCTAAGAATCTGTTAAAGGAAAAATAAATGATACAGGATAAATGATGATGTAAGACAGGACAGTAAACATTCCACACTTGTGTAATCTGCCAAATTTCAGTCTAAAACTGGCCTAAGAAAGAGAACAAGACTATTGTGCACTCAGAACAGCTTTAGGGAACGTTCCCAACTCAAGCAGAAAACAATACCTGACTGAGACATGGATGCAATCACAAAGGAGTGGAAAGTACAACAAACCAGAACTAAGAGCTGAACAGAAGACAAGGAGAGATTTTCTTCATTTCTTTGATTTCCCAGTGGGTAGCACTGGAGGGAATATTCCTTCTTGCCCATCCAAGGATGGATCAGTTCACTGCACTTCACTACACACATTCACTCACTCTGCCTTCTGCCCCTCTCCAAGCTCTGCTGCATCTTCTGTTGCTGGTAGCGATCCCTAAGAGATCCTGGATAGATTCTGTGCTCAAAAACAGCTGTCCCAAAATGCTGAGCCTCAGGGCTGTGGGGTCAGAATCCAAACTGCTGACACCTCCTTCCTGCACTCACGGATGGCAACTCAGCCCTTCAAACATTTCCTTCTGATGTTTTCCAGAATTGGTCTTGCACTTTCCCGTAGGAAATATCCACAGGAAAATAGAATCAAATATTAACTCTCCCCCTTCAATCAATTCCATACATTGTTTTCCTAGTATTTGAAGCAATCAGCTATCACTCCTCAAAACCTGAACTGAACTAAGTCTTTTGCTATGCAATGGAGAGCCATTTATCTGGCATGGAGACTTTCCTGCAAAGCCCTCAGACAAACAGGAGCAAAAGGCAACAAGGAGGGAACAAATTATAGGGCTGGTCAAGGGGAAGATATATGGTGAAAAGCAGGATTTTTCCATCAAGGTCTCTTCACTAGTCCTCTCAAAGCTAAGTCACAGAAAATGAACAATATAAGGGTTGAGGCCAAATTATATTTGCTGAAGAGGAGTTATAGAGATTAGTGTATTAATTAATTGAGACAACGATGTCAGCAAGGGCCTGACCTTTATTCCTGCCCTAGTAAGATCTTTGTCCCTGGTGACTTCCAGCCTGCATGGTGAAGCCATTTAGATACATCCCTCAATTAATCTCAGGATACCCTCTGGGATGCAGGAGAGCAGCACTGAGAGCTTCAAGCAGGGATGCTGAATCAGAGGAGGAGTAACCCAGTCAAAGGCACCTCATCAAGGGCATTGGCAGAGCTAGAGAGAGAGCCCACAATTCTCTTTACCTCTCACACTTCACCCCTCGTGGATAGGAAAAAAGCTCTTTGAATGTATTAATCTGGGATTCTGCCATACTTTATTAAAAAAAAAATATAAATCAGAGACTAACAAGAAATAAAGATTCGGTTTCAAAAAAAAAAAAAAAAAAAAACACCGCAAAACCACAGTAAAGAGCCTGGTTTAAACAGAACTTGCATCATTTGTATTCTGTGATAAAGAGCCAGCAATACATGAAACTTGGACAAAATGACAAATACTACTGAGACCAGGACAGCAGCCAGGTCTTCAGTCACATCCTGCTTCTCCCCTTTCCACAGAGACAAAGTCCTTCCCTCAGGCAGATGAGCTGCCCATCCCCTGAGCTCCTGCCACTCTGACAAAGGATCTCCAGAGTCTACAAGGGCAGCTGGATGACAGGACACCAGGTAGGAAAAAGAGCTGGTGCTGTCTCACACAGCAGGATGGACAGGGGTGGAATCTGTCAAGGCTCAAGAAGACAATAAACAATCACAGTTTTTCAGAGGCAATCAGGGGACCAAAAAGCCACATGAGTTGAGGAGAGAGTGGTGATGCTCAGGGATGGATGCAGCATTGGAAGGTGCCTGCTGCTGTCGGAATAGATGTTGTTATAGTGACTGAGAGCCTGAATTTGTTTTGCCTCCCAAGCAAAAGCAGCAGACATAACAGCCCATCAATCTTGCTCACAGGTTGCATTAGTGCAGACTCCTGTCCACAGACTGAATTCCTGGCTTCACTTGGGGCCCTCCTTGTCACTGCAGATCCACCAGTGATTCCTAGGCTGGCCCCAGTCACCACCACTGGACCGGATCCTGTTTCACTTGTTTGTGCTCCTGGCTTGACCTGGTTCTGCTCATCACCGTGGACCCGCTCAGAGACCTGGGCTCTGGGTCAGATGTGCCCATCCTTCACAGGCCTGCTCAGCTGCAGGCTTGGCTGGCAAGGAGAGACATCTGGAATTAACTCAATTTCTCCCATTGCTTGCATTGCACTTAACTCTTCTCAGTGCAGGCTCCAAATTCCCTCCACTCCAGATGAGTAATAGTGCAGAGGCTGTAGCTTGGACAAGAAAAATTGTTCCCTCAACATGTCTGTCTATCCCTAGCTGAGCTGAACCTGCCTGTCCCTTCCACTTCAGTCCTGATGCTGGAGAAAGCTCAGACAAGAAGATCTCTGGTGTGAATGGAGCCTAGACTGGCACGTACTCACCTTTGTTCCATGTTCCTCCATTTAGAGGTTACAACATCCCAAACTACACACAAACTTCACTGCATTACACTGCGCTCACTTGTCTGGCACCTTCTTGTCCATAAGGAGCCAACACCTGTCACCTCTCATCTGTCATATTTGAATTTGGTCAAAACAATTTTCCAATACAAGTAAGCCTTTAACTTTAGGTGATGAATTAATTTTCATTAAAGCCTGCAGGGTTACCTCATGTTAGAACCCAGCCACAAAAATAGATTTCCTTTCTTTTCCCTAGCTATTGTTGGCAAACATTAGTAATAGTGAGAGAAGCTATTTCGGGACTTTTATTGGTCCCGAAATAGCTTCTCTTGTCTTAAGTTCAGACACAAAGGAAGTAATTGGCTGACAGTGGAGGAAAAAGCACTAGACATGGTTTTCAAGAAAACACCACTTTCTGCCAAGCTCTTTATGCACAATTTCACTGGGAAAAAACCCCAACACCAAACCCCAAAACAATAGAAAACCAAAAGGCTTTATTAACTGCTACTAACAGAGACACATCTGTGAGGATGAATGAGAGAAAACAGCCCATATGGAAAGTTCTGTCTCAGACTGACAATCACCAATGTTCAAGGACACATCTCTGAGACACAGGTACCATAACAAACACACCTGTTCAAAACTACACAATTAAAATAACTTGTTCACCATGTACAGACACACCAGTCTTGCATACTTGGAAGTGTGAAAGAAAGTGCTTTGAACTAGTTCATTCATGTATGTGCCCACATTCAAAGTCTTCAGCAAAGACAAGTCTGCACTCAAAAATATTTCCTGCACACAAGCACTCCACCAGTACAAACACACCTCTTGTGAGTCAGGAAAATACAGGCTGGAGCTAAATAGAAGCACACAGAGATTCATATCTATTTCTCTTCTAAATCGTGCACACAGTCTTCACTCATTTATTAACACCATGCTAATAATTTCTGTTAATTAGTGTTAAAATGGAAAAACACGATAATGCAGATCTCGGTCCTTTACAAGTGAATTAATTACACTCAGCACTACCTGTCACCCCCAATACATACAAAGGAGGAACACAGATTTTTTTTTCTATTTCCCAGGCATTTGCTTCACTGTAACTAGGATTTATTCATCAATGAGCTAAGAAACAAGACAATAAAATTCACTAAAAGGAAACATAAAAATTAAGCCCTTTCCCACAAAGCCACGCTGAGCAGTACAATCACTCAGACTCTTCCAGACTCCTAATGAAAATCAAAAATGATTGGCAAATGATTTAGGAAAAATATAACCTGTTCTTTTTCACTTCTTTGTCTGGGTGTGGAGACAGTACATTTGTCAGCAAGCAATGGATGATGCAGCTTATATCATGCATAATCATAAACTTGTGCTGTGTCTGGTGCCACTAACCTTGCTGTGCATCCAAAACCCACTTAGGATAACGTGCAATCAGTGAAGACTAAGTCCTTATTCAGTCCCTGAGTGTTCTTGTACCAGGTTTGCTGTGGGCACAGCCATTCACAGGGAATAATCACCCACTCACACAAAAACCATCAGCTCATTACATGGGTTACATGTGGAATTATTCTCTCCATGTACCCTACTACTGATTTTTCCTTCAAGTGGAAAACAAATTCTTTACAATCCCTATAGAGAGAGACTGAGCTCTGTATACATAACAAATAATTTTGTGCTGCTGTACAAAAAAAAAACCAAAAAACATGCTATGGGCAATGGAAGAAAAAATTCTTAAGGTTTTTTTTTTATTTTTATTTTTTCTCTTTTCCTTTTTAAATTCAAGAACATATACCTGAATGAGATGCATTTTGGGATTATGCCAAGTCTCAGTAGTATTGACACAGAAATATGGGTAAAACCTTTCTGGTTGTCTTGGGAGCATTCTGGCTGTCTTAAAGGAGAACGCCTTCAATTACTGATTCTGCCTTTTTGGAATCTCTTTAAGGTTTAGATTCTGGGTGAGGAGTTATGAGAGCTCACATTTAATTCAGTTTATCATAGCTGTACACTCCCAAATGAAATCAGTGGAACTGACTGGAAAGAGAGGATATTTAATGAAGCACCTTGGGGCTTCAAATATCTGTTATTCAGTCTTCATGAAATAAACCTCTCTTCAGAATTTTACATTCCTTTATTTCAACCAGTCAGGATCTCCAGCAAAGCCAGCCTGACCTTAAATGCCATCTGGACTGTACTTATGTATTCCAAACACACCGAGAAGAGCCACATGCTTCTCATTCTTGGGCTATATGAGAAGATAATAAGCCAAATCTCTACCACAATAATTTGATTCCTCTTCAGGCTGTGCCTCTTTTAAGAACATTTTCACGTGAATTCATAAATCTACCCAAGCTTTTCCTTTCCCAAAGAATGCAAAAAAAGATTTTTCCAAAAAAATATGTGATAAATCCTGATAAGATTTCTCCTTTCTAGCAATGGAGCCATTCATGCTCCACCAGTGACAGCACTGAGCCAACAGCACACCCAGTAAACTGTTATCTCAATTCCCTGCTAGCAAGGTCTAGCCTTGTAATTAGGATCAAGAGCATGAAGCAGTCACCATTTGCACATCTGTGGGATGCTGAGCATCTCTCTGTCAGCAGGCTGAGGGCCCTTCAATAGGCTCTGACTCCACATCTCCATGTCTAGCTGAAATGGCCTTGCTTTGCCCTGTACTCCCCTGCCACTAAATCCATCCACCTAATTTTAAATGCAAAATGTTTGTGCTGAGAAAGACATGCCTGAAAAGCTGCAGAAGACCCTAAAGAAAGGTAAGGAGAGTTAAGATATGAAAGTTCCTTTCCACCTTTTAATAAACGGCATATGAGGAGCAAGGAGGAAACACTCCAAGGGATAAGCTGTTCTCCCTGGCCCTACAAGCAGCAGGCAACAGCTCAAAGCAGCAGCTGAGACAGGCACTGCCTCTGCTGGTTGCTTTCCACAGCCCCTCAGGTCAATAAAGGTGTCATTGAACAGGAGGGCTGTGTGAGGAGGCTGCCCCACCCTTCTGCTCCCATCCTGGCTGGAGGAAGGGATGGGACAGAACCTCACAGGGCATTCATCTCCTTTGCTGCCCTGTGGGCTCCCACAGGCAAGCAAGAAATACACCAATGGCAGAGTTGTGAGCAGTCTGTCCTTCAGAGCTCTGCTGCAGTCCTATGCACCTCCACTCCAATTAGTTACAAATGGAAGGGAACTGAGAGACAGAATTCCCCCCAGCTTTGCATTTATTAAAAGGTCACCAAGGAAATGTGATTTTTTTTTCCTGTGAACAGATATCAGAAGCTAATGAAATCTGAACTCAGTCACTGCTGTGTGCTTCTTTTCAGTCTTCCTTTAGAATTGAGCTTCCTTTCCCTTTCACAGGCTACTGCAGACTCCCATATGTGCTATGGCAGGCAAGATTTAACAGGAAGGCTGAGGTTATGCACCTCTGCCTTCTTCCTACCCTACTTGCACTCAGTGTCACTTGGCAGCAGAATGACAGAGTTCATCATCATTTTAGTTTAGTTTTAGCACCTTTCCTGGTATGGACCCACAGGGAACATCTATGTGCATTCCACATATCCACACAAAGTACCTGCACTCGTAGTAGAATCATAAAATCATTTAGGTGGGGGAAGAGCTCCAAGGTCAGGTTCAATCTTTGTGTTAGGCAATGCTGATACCAATTACCTGTGTTTCATGTTCTGCCTATAAGCAGAGGTAAATGTGCACTCACACACGTACACACAGCCTTGTGCAAACCTTCTTCAAAGTATAATCTTTTATTTGCACACAGCCAGAATAAGCAAATCCACTGGAAAAATCATAATCATGTACATCCTGTCACTCACCCATGCTGCAATCCCTACAAACCTGCATGCTCTGTCCCCAAGCACACACCCTTCCTGACCCCCACCTCCAGGAATGCAAGAGGTCTTGGAATCAATAACCATTTACAGCCCTTCAATCCACCACTGTCAAGTTTGTTCTCCCCTGTTTGCAGTGACAGACAAGCAGAGTAAAGATGCAGGACATCAGTATGCAGAGGAGGGGAGGTGGGCACTGTGTCAGCATAAAAAGCAGGAAGACACTGCTGAATCCAGTTGAGGTTGTTCTTGCCTCCTGCAACCAACTGAGCAGAGCTGCCACTGTCCCAGAAATCTCTTGCTTTATTCCCAGAACAGAACAGGGCAGTAACCACAGGCCATTTCCAGAAATAACATAAGTGTTCGTAGGAAAATTCAGAAAGAATCCCATTCACCCGTTTCCAAAGCCTAAGCAATGACCTTACCCTCATAAAAATGTGCTGCATGATCAATATCATACCAAAATGACTTGATCCTATATCCTACAGAGGAGACAGCATGACACTAAACACACTTCAGGCACAGCAGGCCACCCTCAGAACAGTCAGGATGCTTTGCTGACGTTTTAAAGAGAATGAACGTGCAAATGCAGTTCACCTGAAAGCAGTCAATACCTCTGCCAATGGATTTCAACCAGCTTTGCAGCACCCAGAATAACCAAAAATCTGACAGTATTCCCAGAGTCTGACATGAGCTCTAACAGTGTATCTCTGCCACAGCCTCACCTGCAGAACCAGCACCTAAACATCCCAGAGCTAGTCAAGGTCAGCCCACAACATGGCCTCTTTCTCAAAACCCTGAGTTTGCCACTATCTATATTCAGAGATTGCAATTCTACATTAAAAACAAATCCTATTATGCCAGGCCTGAATCTTTCCTGGGCTTTCCTGGCATTAATATAAATATAATTATGGTTGTTTAATAAATGTACAATGTCTGCTGATGTATCTCGTTAAATCAACCACAAGAGTGAATTTTACATTAGTCCTGACAAGGTCTGTTTTCAAAACTGAATTTAATACCAGCCCCCAGTACAAATCATACTTCAGGGTACAAAAATCAATGGATTTGGTGAGAAGCAAATGTGTGAACCACAGAAGTTTTGGTGGCTTGTTGCAGATACCCAGCCTGTGCAACACCTTTACCTAGAGCCGATCAATCAGATAAGAAATTCAAGTCATTTCTGTGTATGTGGAGGTTAGCAGGGTTGTTCCTGACCCAGAAAAATCTTCAGTGCTCTGACCCCTGGAAGTCCTTCCAATCATTGAACACACTGGCTTGATCAGAAAAGTGACCTTTCTGTCGCTCTTTCCAAGCCAGCCTGAGCTCCACTTTCAGATCCCATTTATTTCATTCTCCCTCACTGGAAGAGACAGAAGGTTTGCTCTTAAAAGGTCATTACAAAATTGGTGTCCAGCTGCCTACTGCACACTCACAGATTTCATCTTGGGTGGAATGGTTCTGTCTGGTGGTACAGGCCACAAGGTTGACTTCAGGTGCCAATTCACCTGGTGTAGGAGAGCTGAAGGTTGTGAAGGAGTCACCAAGTAACTCAGGCTTGTTTGTTCGTGTTGTGTTCCAGGGCTGTCTCCCTTCCTCCCATCATGGCCAGCCAGCCAGGCATACATGCTCTGGGCCATCAGGGTTGTGCAGCCCTTCTCCCTAACTCACACAACAGATCCAAGCCTATTCCTCCTCAAGGCTAGAAAGAAAAATATAGAAAGGCAGTAAAAATAGAACTGGAAGTATAATATAATGTAAAAAAAGAGGGCTAAAGTAGACACCATTAGAAATGCTAGATTAATATTCCATTGTTTCCATGTAGAGACAGCAATTCAAACCAAATAATCTCACTTGACTTTCAATTATCTTGCAAGATAAAATCATTTTATCAACTAGCAGCTTCCCCTCCAAACCAGAACAAGTCTCTGCACAATCTGCTGAGCAGTATCTTTTAAACAAATGACTAGTTAAAAAAAGTGTATCTATGAAGAAAAGCAAACTGCCTCATGGATCCTGTGGCAAGAGAAAATCTATATATCTGTTCTAAATTGTATTTTCTCAAACAAGTGATCTCCAGCAGGACTAAGCTACTGTAAACTGGGCAAAATTTCTAGGCCTCTTTTAGCCCTGGTAGTACAGAGCTGCATTTCTCTCCCAAAATCATTTACAGTATCTTCCTCAAACTCATTATAATAACATCTTTTTCACTTTTGCTTTGTATGAATCTCTGATTCAATTTCATTGTGGAATTCAGTCATTACTTCCAGCACCCCCAAAGGAAACTTTCTGCTTTATTCAGAAAGCTAAGAGGAGTTGGGAAACAGAAAGAGATTTGGTGAGAAATGTTTTGAGAAAGATGCTTTGTTTAAGACAAAACTTCTTTGTGAGAGTATGACAGGATACAGGTGACCTTTCTCAGGAAGAGCTGCTCAGCTCTTGGGGGATATTTTTGATCAGACCCCACAAGAAAAATAACCTTTCAAGTTGAGCTCCCTCCTTCCCTATGAGGGATGGGGGCTGTTCTATTTTAGGTGAGTACCATTGCTCCTGGGTTGTGCAATTAAGTCTCTTTCTGGCTCAAGGAACATCTCATTATTTACACAAAATATTACAACTCTTACATGAGAAGCAGGGACAAGTTCAACAAAAGACCTTCTAGCAATCTAAATCCTTGCTTTGAAGCAGGCAGACTGGAATCTGAGTTTTCTTCAGCCAAAAGAGGGTAGTGACCTGCTGTGTGATCAGCTGTTTTCAATTTTTGCAAGTTATTTTAAAAGGCTGTGTTTTCACCCTAGTGCAAAATGGGAACATTGGCTTGAAATATCAGAAGATTTCAAAGACAACACCCTGCTTTCCCCAAGTACATATCAATATTTTTATCTTCCGTGGCAAAAGGTGCTGAGAAAGTGTTGACTGTGGAGATGATGACGACAATGGAAAATAAGGCAAAGCATCTTCAGGGGTGTAAGTCCTAGCACCAGCCTAGTAAGAATTTGGTCTCTTTAAATCCAATCCCTAAAACAAAAATGTTGTACTAGGACTAAGTATACAGTCAACAGAGTAGAAAGTTTCCTATTTCTGGGTCAGAAGTAACAAACTGAATAACTCTGTCTTATAGATGCCAACCTATGGCAGAAAGAAAAGGTTGTGAGAAGAGACAGTTTGTTCCTTTTGCTCTCAGTCCAGTGACCTAATAAATCCCAGAGGAAGAAATGATAAGGGCAAAGATAATCAGCATTTAGTATCATCATAATTGAAAACACCCAGCAAGAACCATAATTAACATGGAAAAGGGTGGAAAAATAAATGCCTCTAACAAATGTTAGGCACTACTTTAATAAAGGCATCTGTTTAAAAATCTCATCCATGCAATAATTTCCATAGTAGTGTTTCAAAACTTATTTTCTGGTGATGGTCTCAAATACTTTTCTAAGGACTGCCATGAATTTTTATTCTTTATCTTCTTATATCCATTCCCAACATTACAATGGCTCATGTCTATTTTCCCTATTCTCTTTGCTCAGGGACAATAAATCTATGCTATCATTTCTCACAAGATTATTTTCATGAGCCACATTTAGGGAAATGACCTCTACTCTTGTTTACTCATTACATTCAGAAATACTAGTAAATTAGTGCTAACAAACAAGAAACTGAGACTGAAATAACAGAAATGTGCCTCACTACAATCAATCATGTAGATTTTTCACCAGCATTATGAGTCACTGTCCTCTACACTAATTATTAGTTTCTTTTTGCTACTCAACCAGCATCATTTTTAACCAAACACATCCTTAATTCCTGATATAGAGAACTGTGCCTTTTTGGATATGCAACAAAATGCTTTTTTAGAAAAGGACTAAATTTCTATTCATAATATGTCAATTTTTTTTCCTCATGTGGTCTGCTTTAACTCTAATATATCTTCAGCTCTGAAAAATCACCATTATTAAGAAAAAAAATATACAAGAAAACGTGTTAATAGGAACACTGTCCCCTGCCTACATTAAATGTAATTGGGTCATGATCACTGGTGTCTAGGTAACCACAAACTCCCACAACAAAGATTAATTCATCATTTCCTGTTACAAAGTAGTCCAAAATAGAACTGCAGTAGATACTACATCTTTTGTGTTACATATTAGTCATCCTTAATGTTTGGAATCTTTAATAGTATTTACTGCTGCCACATGAAATCTCAAGTAGATCTCACCCAAACTGAAACCCATGGCTACACATTTACTTTTTCTGCATGGAATACAAGTGGCTTCTGAGGTAGCTTATCCCATTTTCTGGTTTAATTCAGTGTGCCAAGGAGGATCATTTCCTAGCCTTTGCCATCATACCTGCAGTATGTAGACCTGAATTATCAATAAATGAAGATGCAGCACACTGCCCCTCCCCTCATCCCAGCCAGACATGCTGCTGCCTTTTCTGTCCTCCCCAAGCAGGGAACAGACCAGTAGCAGGAGGTTTAAACTCAAGAATTTCAAAAATTTTCTTAGCAGGTTCCAGTGCAGCCAGTCAAATTACAGCTTATCAACAGAGATGATCTTTCAGTTAGTCTTGCTTGTTATTCTTTAGCAGTAGCATGGAGGCATTTGAGAAATTATTGCATCTGCAGTTTTTCCTGCACTGGTTCAGTTTATTTATGACAAGGTTTTTGAGTTTGAGCTGCATTTCTTTTCATAGGGCTTGCCCCCTTACCACTTCATGAGTGGTTAGTTCTCTTCCTCCAGAGTGCAAGGGACCCTCATCCATGTGATCTCCCTGAGCACTGGAACATGGCTCACTTCTCCTAAAAAGGGTCTTCTGCTTCAGATCAGTTTATGCAACCGATAATCATCTTTCATTCCTCTCTTGATTAAAAACATCTAAAAAAACTCTCTGGTAAAATCATCAAGAATTTTATCTTTCCTTTTCACCAAAAGCCCTGAAGAATACTATCATATAGAATTCTGCCTATTTCTCTGCCATCTGCACCCAAAATGCACCATCCAAGCGTGCCTTTGCATCTCACACTTCTGGTCTAGACAGACAATGCCGTGTCACATTGTGCTTGTGTTTACTCCTCTGTCCACTCTTGTTAAGTGAGGCTCATTTATGACAACTACTTGGTTGAAAGTATCCCAGTGGTTGCTTGTTTTGCAGCAAAAGACATTCAGAGATATCCTTCTAATTCTCTGTAGAGAAGAGTCTCACACAACATCAGCATTGAAAGTCTCTGAATTCTCTTTCTTCTCTTGGCTGTCAGTAACCAACATTTTTTTTAAATTATTATTATTTCTACTATCTTCAGCCCTGTCAGGTCTTCTCTGCTTATGACAAGTATGCAAATGATTTCTGAATTGTCCCCAATATCTGCATCTCTGCACACTGCATGCTGTGCCAAAATGTCTCTTTCTAGACCACATATCTTCACTTGTAGATCTCCCACCATCTGGCAGCACATGTATTCCTCAGACAAAAATTAGAATATAACACATCCAAGGCAGATCACAGCAGGCTTGGGGGGTTTTATTTCATCATGCATATGTAGTATTCAATGCAGGGTCTTACCTAAAGATAAGCCATAAAACTTCAAATTCCATCCCAAACTCTCCTGCTAGGCTTATCAACTTCTGTCTCAGAGTTCATCTGGCATAAGCATAGCCCCACTTTGCAAGTTTATCACACACAGAGGAACACATTTCTGCTCTGGTATTCAAAACTAAAGTGTTTACAATTTAGTTTGGCTTAATTTACTTTAGAAATGAGTTAAGCCAAATTTAATTAAGGCCACCTTAATTCTGCTTCAGAGTGTTGACATGGAGCTTAATGTGGTTTAGCACAAGAATTTCCACTTGCACCTTTAGCTAATTCAGAGGCACTTTCCTGCATGTTCTGATATAGACAAACTATTAAAGAATTAGGCATGTTTAATTAATTATCAAAAAAGACTGAAAGGTCACTTAGGTTGCATTGTGTAAATACCTTCAAGAGAACAAACTCTAAGTTACTAAAGGTCTCTCTAGACTAGCAGAGAAAAACAGCACAAATGCAGCTAAAACATCAGGCAGATGAATTCAAATGAGAATAAGGCAATCATATTTAACAGTTACTGACACCTAGAAAGTGCCAAGGGACCAGATAGATTTCCAATCCTGTGATATTCTCAAATCCAGCCTGGATATTTTTCTGTTTACACAAACACAAGTTAACAGGCTTTGTACAAAGCTGCCTGGGTGAAGCCCAAAGGCTTATCATGTACAAGAGGTCAAACCAGAAGAACTAACAGTCTCATCTAAGCATCAAAGCTTCATGAATTTGTTATTAAAATTCTGTTTTCAGTGCCTAATACCCTTCCCAGCAACTGCAGCCTTCCCTACTACAGGACAGGCTGCACCTGGACATGGCAAAGGAGGGCAGGAGCACAGAGCTCCCTTTGCTATGACTGGAATATTTTTGAAGTTTTCAGTCCAACCTTGAGACAGAATTACAGAAAGGCAGAGAGGCTGTGGAGCTGACCTGAAGAGAACACTGCTACCATATCATACCCAAGGAGCTGCAGTAGAAGCAAAATTTCCAGATGTGGACTCGTGCAATTCCCACCTTCTCTAGCTGGCAGACCTGACTCTTGCTCAAGGACAAGCCCACCACCCAGCACAGTTTGCAGACACACAGGTATTATTTGTGATGTTTAAAGTACCAGGCAAGGGCACATGTTCTGATTTAAACAAAAATATATACCAACACTTGGTCAGTAAGGTAGGAATTTAGTATGTCAATGCAAAGTAGTAATAATCAGATCTGCTCTACTGGGCAGATAACTGAAAACCCTTTTTGTGATATAAGAAAAACAGAGAAAAGGTAATAATTAGTAAAAGAGTTCAGGACATCTGAAAAATAAATAAATCTGAATTGGAAACAAAACAAGGAAATGAATCAAACAGACAAGAGCTGGGTGGAACCAGGCTGTAGCTGCAGATTTGGAGATTGAAGAGAATGAACAGACCATCCAGTGTGATTTTAGGAGAAACCAGAGCAGGGGACCTGGATAACACAGCAGATAACAGAGGCACGAGGATGGCAGTGGGTGTGGATACAGAGCTGACAGCCAAGCAAACTGGGAATGACTGCAGCTGTGGGAAGCACATTTTACAAGGATACAGGACCCAGCAAAAGGAAGATTAGATTTCAAAATATAGTTTATGCTTAATAACAGATGGCATATACATATTATGAGCATCAACTGCTAGAATGCACTGCTGCAGGAAGCCCTGTCTGATAAAAGATTACAAAAGAGAATGAAAAAGTCACATAATTATTCACAGAGACTGTAGCTCATTATTCCAAGTTTTGAAAATGATAATCAGGGCTCATGTTGTAGTATGTGAAGCAGAGGAGAGGCAGGTCAGGCTGGTAGGATTATTTCCTCTCTGTGTCTTAGTGCAATTGAATCAGTTACCTTACAGGCAAGTTTTGTTTCCTTCAGAGCCACAAGGAAACAGTGTCTGCATAAGGCAGGATGCCTGATTATATGGACCAGTGATCTGATCCAGCATGGCAACTGCTATGATCCTAAGAGGAAAGAAATTCATCTTTACAGAAAATCCTGTAATCAATAACTTTGAACTTTAGATGCTTCTAAAACTCCATGCATAGTCAAAGGCAAACATGGCTCTTTTAGCCTGTGCTTTTCCACCTACCCATTCTTATTTTCCATGCCTGAGGAGTTCATGATTAGACTAGGAGCTTCATCAAAGGGCAATTTTCAGCTGCCAAATAGATTTGTACAATAAATCCACACGGGGCCAGATTAACAAGCAAGAGAGACATCAGAAATCAAAAAGCTAGCTGCTGTAATTCCCCAGAAAACTTGAAAGGATGATGTGCAATGATATTTGGGCTTTTAAAGGGGCACCATTGAAATGCTGCAGTTAGTTTTCATTAGGAATGTTGCTTTTCTGTTTCTTATCATTCCCAAGAGGTTTCTCTTTAGAAGACTGAGATCCCATGGACATTCAAGGTCATGCCATTCCTGATTTCTTAGTGGACTTCAAATAAGAAAGTAACATTTCATCCAGAAAAATCTTATGTGTGTGTGTGACTGCAGTTGTCTGATTTGTCAGAATAATATTTTAAATAGAAAATGAAAAATAATCTTTAAACTTTGAGTTTGCTTTATTTTTATACTTTTTCTGTTTGCTATAACAATTTTTACTGTGAATGTAGTTAAGGCTCTAACATCTGAAGTCAAACCAGGTCCTCAGCTATGCCCATAAACTGAATAAACACAATTCAGAGATTAGCCTGACCATAAATTGCTAGGCATTTTTCAGCCTTCTGGCACTACAAAAGACTGTTTGACTTCTGAGCATGACAACACTGATTTTAATACTAGGAGAGCTTGTTCCTCCTTGCAGCACATGGCCAAACCTACTCCCTCAATCACAAGGTGACAGCATTTGTTGTTTTTATGTCTCCACATGAGTACACTGGTTTTGTTCATTTTCAAATGGGGACACAATAGCAGTCACTTGTCAGCAGGGTGAAAATATGGAGGTGAGCCATTGATTCATGTCTTGTTCCCTCACGAAATGCAATTTCTTCTCCATGCAACCTCAAGTGCAATAGCAAATGGCTTTTCTTTTTTTTCTTCAAGTGCCTGGGCTGCCCAGATTGGTAATGTCAAAACCTGGGATTCTTCCATCAAGTCCTGTTCTCTCAAATTCTGGAAGATGGATATGACAGGACACTTGCACTTCTGTTTCTGTGCAGTCTTGTTGCTCATCCACTTTATAAAGAAACAGTGTGATAGCCCCTGTCAGTACCTATCAACTCCTTTCTGGAATACAGCCTTGGAATCTGGGAAGACTGGCTTGCAACCAAGTATCTGGAGAAGTGCAAAAGCAGCTGAGGGGGAAAAATCCCTTAAAAACCCCAGAAACATCAGCTGTTTACAACACACTGGGGAAAAAAGAAATCTAAAGATCAACATTCAAGACAAGCATTATTCAAGATGATGCCTGTTTTCCACTCCCCAGCCCCATAGAGCTTGCTATGTCTGTCCCTAGGTTTAACAAAAAGCCAACTACCAGCTAGGACACCCCACTAACATTGCTAACATCATAAGCAGTGAAAGGAATGCAGGAGATTTCCAGGATTTATTGGAATAAGGTCTCCAAGGGTGAACCCCAAGCAGAAGGCGTAAACAGCAGAGCTAATGCAAGTGCATGATAGTGGAAAAGGGTGGGCCAAAAAAGAGGGACATGACAGCTCTGCCTGTCTATTCTACATGCCAGCCATGTCCACTGAATCTCAACAGGGCTGGATACCTCCCAGCTTTGCAGAATCAAATCTATTATAATCTCACCTCTGTTGTCATATTTTATTGTGCTGTAATTTAACCATATGGCATGGGACATCTTCTCAAGGTCATAGCAAATCAGGAATACAGCTGGCTAAACATCTCAGGAGAAACAATTATCAAAATAAGATGTGAAAAATTAATTGAGTATCGTCGTTCATGATCCAGTTATCACCAGTGAGCATCTTGTTTCATACATATAAAAAAGAAATTAATTCAAATTTATCTTTCCTTGGGTGCTCAGCAATACTGAGAAGGAATAAAATACTATTTCCCAGTGCTCCTGATAATTCTTGCATTGGGTTTCAGTGCTTCCTGAGTGCTTTGGGGACAGGGAAGCTAAAGAAAGTTCTGTGTTTTTCTTCTCCAGAGTCTTTCTCCCCTGTTTCAAGTAGCAGCATGAGTTCAGGCACAATGGAATGTTCTCCATCCCCCAACACTCAGATCTTGCAGCCCAGGAGCAGCAAAGCAGATGGCCTGAGCAGCAGCTAAAACCCACTGCAGCAGGTGCTGGGAAGGCCTTTTTCCAAAATGTCCTTCAATGCAGCATCCATGGGACACCTCACCAGATGGACCAGAGCAGGCAGCCACCCCTGGAGTGACTTCTTGAAAGAGTTAACGAATCATTCAGTCATGAAAGGAAAACATTTGTTTGTTTGTACAGCAGCAAACTCTGGACTAAGGGCCCAGGGCTTTTCCAGAATCATTCACAAAGCACCAACATTTGGCAAATGTGGAAAGAAGGGCTGAATGTTCTCAACAAAAACCTTAATACAGTTACACTAATGCCAGGAAATGAGTTTTAACCCTATATAGGGTTGGAAATACCCAAAACAATTCCCCTGTCAGAAAGAACAAAACGAAAACAGCAACAAAAAAACAACCAAACAAAAAAAATGCCACAAGCAAACAAACAAAAACAAACAAAAAACCCACAAAAAACAAACAAACAAACAAAAATGAGCCTTCTTCAGATGTGATGACAAGAAAAATGACCATACTCAATGGCTGATCTTTTCCAAAACAGCAAGGTTAAACTGATTCTGGAATGGATAAGGAAATGGAAAAACAGAGAATGGAGACCAGCATTACCTTGCTGCAAATTTTACAAACTAACTTAAATGCATATAAAGAGCCCTCCCATATGCCAACACTGAGCACCCTCAACAAAAATTAGCAGATGGCAAAAACATCCATGACTTTTGGAAACAGAGATGGTATTTACACCTCATGTGGTATTGGTCACACCTGCCTTAATACAACTGTCTTATTCCCCATCAAAAAAGATGAGATCAGCTGGGGTGGTCCTACAGGCAAACTCTGGTTTTCATGTAGATATAAGGCCCAAAGAATTCTTACAATGTTCTGTAATTTGCTTTTCCAAACAATCAGAGAGCTAAAATCAACACACCTTCAATCACATCTGAGCGCAGTTGTGATTTCTTAGTTAGCATCCTGTCAAATAATGAAACAAACAAACCAATAAAAAGCACTTTACAAAGGGAAATACTCCTGCAGTTCATGTAAGAAGTTCTTATATGAACCTTGTAGATTTAAGTATCTATAGGAAGGACAAACATCCACCATCTCCTGATTTGTTTGCTCAGAAACCCCTTCTCCCTTCTTCCCCCACCTCCTAAATACCATTAGTCCCTACAAAGCTCCATGAAGTGAGGCCCACAAGCCTAAAAGGTACAATTAGAATATCTCACAAAATGAATCACCAAACAATTAGTGCAAGGGGTGGGCGGAAATAACAGAGGCAGGAAAATAAAGCAAATAGGATGCAAACTTTTGCCTTGGGTAACAATTTAAGGAAAGGAAAAAAACAACATCCTTAATTTGAAACATCAGTCCTTAGATTAATATTAGATCACTATTTTTTTCTATTCTTTTCTTGCTGTTACAGCTGCTCCCAATTTGAACCACTTTGGACCAGAACTGGAAGCAGACCTATCAGAAAGAAAAATTATTCTTTCTTATTCTCAGCATCTGCTTTAGAATGAGATCTCTAAAGCACTGAGGGTCAGCTAAAAAACACACGTTTTAGAGATGTTTTTTTTTTTTTTATAAAAGAAGCTTTTGAATGCTTTTGAGACTGACTCATACTCAGGAAAAGTATAAGCTCTGGGGCACAAAAGAAATCAGAAATGGCAAGGAGTCTGTAAGACTTACAAAGATGATGTAATCATTTTCCAGAAATGTACACCAGAAAGCGTAGCATATATCGCATTTCTTTATTTTTTCTGTCTACAGCTACTTATCAAACATGCTTTATGGCAAGAATATTGCTGAAATAATTTTTGTTGGTGGCTGAATACTGGCAACAGGCCAAATTAAAATTATTTGCAAGTTTCTGCACCAGACTTCCAATTACAACAACAATATACATCTTACTGGAGAACAGAAGCAGCACCATGTGACCTGCAAACTCCATCAAAACAACTCAATTTCTGACTATTAACTGTAATAAACTGCTTATGAATAAAAGATATGTAAAAATTCCTCACAGAAATTTGGTAAGTAATCTTCAAAAGTAAGGGAGATAAAGAAAATATTTAATTGTTCACTGATAATTATGAAAAAATAGTGCTGCAATTCAGTGGTCAATCATACATGGGTAACAATTTGGCTTATCTGGGCAGAAAGAGATCAAACTAGAGCAGGCCTCTTCTGAAGAATGAGAAAGAGGAAAGGCTTTCATCTTGGCATATTCTTGTAGTTCAGCCCATCTTTCAGGGCAAATATTTCATCACTCATTTAAATATGTCAGCCCATGCTGGTCAGGCTAAAGGGGATGGATAATATTAGATCTTCTAATTAAACTAACTCTTACCACTTCTGTCCAGCAAAGATTTTTTGAATTAGTATCAAGAGTGTCTTATGAACTTATGACCACACTGCTCAGTGCTGAAGTCTCCAGTTCCATCCAAAGGGATGGCTTCTTCCTCTAATCAAGTCCTATGAGAAAATTTGGGTTTATTCAATTCCTCTGACTCAGAAGAATTAAAATGGTCAGGAAAAAAAAAAGAATCTTATTTCTCAGGTCTCCCAAAAACTTTCTTCAAAGAGAGCCCCATACCAAAAGTAAAATCTCCTTCACAGGATACTGTCAAGATACCTGCAATAATTTTAAAACTCATTTCTAACTCCTTGTTGTTTATAATCCACTTGAACCAAAAAGCTAAAATCTATTTCCATTAGTACTCCAAGTCCTCCATCAGGCACACCATGCCAAGAAAACCACTTTTCCAACATAATATGTACACAAAGAGCATGGAACTCGATTTTTTAGATTAGCTGTAAGACCAAGACATATGGTTTGGAACTCAGCTGTACACCCTGGCACTAAAGGCATTAACTTGGAGGGTGATGGATGCAATAATGAATGGAACAGCACAGTGGAATATGCTATGGAAGGGCCCTAATTAGCAGGTGAGGTAACAAGGAATCAGGAAGAATTGTGAAGGAGTGTGACATGACAGAACAGTAAATCTTCCTGGGTCAAGGCTGTACCTGCACTCAGAGCTCCTCACAGCACAGCCTTGCATTCAGACTTTTCAGAACCAAAGATGAGAAGGGGGCTCTGTATCCCATAAAATGGAGGCAGCAATTGAAATCAAGTTAAGCTGGAGGGGTAAAATCTCCAACGAGGGACCAGTGCAGACAGTCATCATATGAGCAAAGAAATGATAAGGGGTTTACCATTGTATTATTAATATTTTCTGGTTTGACCACTGAGCTGCAAACCGGCAGAAACAGGAGGTAAAATTCCCATGAAACTTTGTTACTTTGTTTTTAGCAACTTTCAAATGAAGATAGGGCTCCTCGAAGATTGATTTGGGCAATCCAGACAAGATGAAAAAGAGTTTGGATATTTTACCACCTTCTTTTCTTGTTCCTAGGTTGAACAAAACCTTAGATAAGATCAATAGTTTCTTTAGTTTTATGTTTCGGTTGCTTAAGGGTAGTTGGCTTATTGCATTTCCATTGATCACACAGACAGGGAGATTCGTCAGACAAACCATCTCTTTTTTCCTTTCATTTCCATCCTCCTCTCTATTTGAAATCAAATGGCTTTCAAAGGAAGCTGGGGTCACTACTGTTTCTCATTTACATATCAATAGTACCCAATTCCTGTCTCTCTGTCACTAAAGTATTTTAAAATTTCAGTCCGGGAGAAGGGACACACATTCCAGGGGAAAAACTCTTACAGCTTTTCTATCAGGAAAACTAAGTTTTGGTTTACCTCAGCCTTTCCTTGACCTGAGATGAGTGAGGTACACTCAGCAGACTTGTGCAATTAATATTTCAACCTCTTGCAGCCTCTCTACAGCTTTCTTGATCTTCCTAAACTCTCTGGGCAATCCCCATCAGGTGCCTCAGTGCAGCTCCAAGTGCTGAACCTTTGCTCACAGCCAGCAAAGCAGCTGCTTCAATGAATTCATTTCTTGAATTGAAAAGAAAAAAAAGCTTGAAAGTTGGAAAAAAACTGAAGACCAGGTCTGGTGCTCTCTTATAGAAGTCTGACCACTGATTCACTGAATGATGCTGGACTTGAGAGCCTCTGCTGCATTTAACAAGATGTTTTAAATCCTGCCTGCTGTTTATACTTCAAGGTGTAAAAGTAACAAAACATAAGGGTGTGCTCGTCCAGTGGAAATTCTGGATACATCCCTACAGAGAGATCAGTCATATGACATTGAAAAACTGACTCAATGATCCACAGTTAAACAAATCTTCCAAACCAAATGTCAGAAAGCCCTAAGTATAGGATATGAACATCTTCTGCCTGAAAATTAGTGTCATTCTATTGCTTAGACACACATCCAACTTCACGGTCTAAGAGTGAGAATCTCCTGTTGAAGCCACTGGAAAAACATGACCACTTATGTAATTAATTTCCAGTTTACAAGAATGAATTTAGGGCTCCAAGATACTGATGAAGTAGCTTTGCCTTGACAGATGGAAGCTGAGGATTAAATGGTATTTATGCAACAAAATCTTCAGTTCAGTCGGTCAATTCCATACTTTTACTAATTCACTTGTTAGAGGAAGTAAACAGAACCGGCTCTAAAGACCACTAAAAAGAAGAGGAAAGAGCTTATAAGTATCCACTTTCTGGAAGAAATACTGTATGTATTTATTTGCAGCTCCAGTATAATCAACATAAGAAATTACATTCTATTTTGATACTAATAAGTTGGGTACTTAATGCATTAGGAAAAAATAGTGGAAATACTTTAAATCTGCCTGAATCACAGAAGCTGCAATAAGTGTTTGTAGTATCCTTATAATAGAGAAATGGTGAAGGAATTATTCATAATGGAAATATTCATGTATCCTCCATCTTTGAGATAAATCATAACACTAACCAAGCAAACAAAAACCAAAACAAAAAACCCCATCAACTCAATAAACCAGAAACAAATATGCACAAATCATAAGCACAAATCAGTGATCCAATTAGGATTCAGCTTTTCAAGGCATTCATAATGGAAATTTCAGAACTGCTTTACAGCTTTCAGACTTCTTGAGAGCCATGAGAACATTGGATTCTCTCACCATTCACAGCCCTCATATGTGAACATGCTCTTGTCCTCAGTGGCTGGTTGTGTCAACAAAGAGGACAAGAAGGAACATAAAAAATAATTTCGTACATTTTAAGAGATTTCTCTTCCTACTGTTTCAGCATCTAATGACACAAACAAAGCAAGTTTGGTTAAAGGCCTCACAGATGCTGATGGAGAACAAGTCACTAGATATTGATAAAATATGATGTGTCACTGGTTTTAGATCTTACTGTGGTTATCTAAGAAATCAGTGAAATCCTCCTCTACAGAGATCATTTGGAGCTTTGTCATTGATTTCAGTCAAAGTAAATTTCCCGCACCGTCTAAAAAGACTCAAACCCACTGTCTTGACCTGTGGTGCCTATTAAAAAACCATTAGCACTTCTCAGGAGTAGGGAGTGTTAGATATAATTGCCCTGGGCATTGCACTCTCTTGATTTTAACTGTCTGCTATTTTTTAATTCTGCCTTTCCTCTCCTGGAATTCATGTGTGTATCGTAGAGCATAGTTAAAACAGCAGCTGAATACTTCCTGCTACATTCTACAGAGAGGTAAAAGGATTAGTATAGAGCTTACAATGATAATAATTTGAATGTCTTATTAATTAATTGTTATTTGTAATAATGGCTCTTTCCTTAAGGGTCTTTCAGGATCCTTAACTGCTTATTAATGTTGTACAGATAAGGATTGCTCCCTAGTGGAAGAAATGAGGTGAAATGTAGAAGCCTTTCAAATGAAAGCAACAGGTTTGGAATAAGAAAAAGCAAAAAAATTAATCATTTGAATGAATGGAGAATTATGATCACTCAAATACAATTACCCAACTTTATCCTGTGTGCTTAAAAACTGACAGGAGATCTCCCAGACTGATGCCTGATGCATTTGGTAAAAGTACAGCCCTTCCTACTGACCTCATTTGATGTGTAATTCTGGTCTGTCTAAATCACAGTCTCAGACATAGCTTGAATTCTTTGACATCTGTCAAAAGTAGCCTTAGACTGACTACTTCTGCCTGTCAGGAACAGGCAACTCCAAATGTAGGGTTTTCAGGGAGGGTCTTAAATTTAGCCATTTAGGTGAATGCTCTGGCAGTGAGCCTGTACCAACAAGTATTCCAGTTAATTACCTTAGACTTAGGCTCAAAAATGTCCCTATGACGTGCCAGAACTTTTATTACAAGACTGAGAAAGCCCTTGTAAAGATAAGTCCCTATATCATCCCCAAAACACTCCTTTCTTCAGCTCAGTGCTTATGGCTGCAGACTGGAGTTTCCTTTTATTTCCCTGCTGAATGAAACCTCAGAGAGGGACTCTACTTTCTTGGCATGGAAGGTAAAAGAATGAGGGGTAAAAGAATGAGATTCCCCAGAAAAAAAATTCTGGCTATGTGGGTCTGGAGAGAGCTCAGCAATGGCCATGTCTTCCATCCAAGCTCATGAGATGTGCATTAGGAGGGTGGCAGAGGGTGTTTTGAAAGGTTTACTCACTCTGTAGAGTCCGTGGCTGCAGCTGCAGTAGGTGCTTTCCATGGTGTAGCTCCTCAGCACCCCCATTTCCTTCCACACCACCACACGGGCTGTCGACGCCCGTGACTTCTCCACCAGGAAGCTGCAGCTGTTCATGACAAAGGCAGGGGCCACTTTGTCCAGGATTTTGGGAAGAGTCTATGAGAAAATGAATTGCACAGATGTGCACGTTTTGATATCAAACACACACACATACAGAGAAACCTGTGTTTCAGTGTGTCCATAATCAAATCTAGCCATAGGTACTGAGAGCTCCCACTGGCGCATTACCTCCATTCCATGTGAAACCCCCAGATTCTAACATTTGTTTCATTCCAAAGACTAAAATGCAAAATATCTGTAGACTTGTCTTAACTCGCTCCAAATCCAATATTTGTACTCCAAATAGTTTGGGTGAAGCACTGAAGTCAGTTTTGTTCTCAAGCTGCTTCAACCAACCTACACCTTCTGGTTGAGCTGTCAAGAGTCACAGCTTGGGATATACCTGACATCCCTATTCTCCCCTCTACAGCTCTAGTATATCTCCTCCCACCATAAATCCAGGGTCAGACAAGGAATTGAGCCATGGGAGGAATTTTGTCTGAAGCTGGTATAGAGCAGAGAAAGGGGACCTGTTTTCTCATACACCTCACACATAACAATATGAAAATAAAGCTCAGCATTTAACTAACTTGCATGGTGAAACAAACCAAAATATTCTCTTCCAGGTCCAAACAATGTATTGCATACAGTTCACTTAAAGAATCACAATAAAAAGTAATAATAAAACCAGTAAATATTACATCTTAGCCCTGAGTGATTTTCTTACTTTCGAAATCATATTTCCCAACAAAGTCTATAAACACGCCTGAAGTATCAAATATTCCATCAGTGAAGAGGCAACAATTACTTAGTCATTACAGAGGGCTAAATGTGTTATTTTTATACTCCATAAAAATAGATAACAGCTACATAGAGCACACCTTGTGCTAATGAATAGACTGGACCATTAGATACACACACATGCCTGTGGGTTGTGTCTGTGTGTGCCTGAACTTCACTGCTGCTACACCAACCACAACATGTGCCAAAACACCACATGTAGCTAGTGGCATTTGCCCTTGAATTTCATTCAGTTTGGGTAGTGAAGACTAACCAGCTAATTTCACTTTTCAGTAATCATCAGTTTCCCCCAACTAATTCTGAGGAATTGTAGTTCTGTTCTTTCAGGCTTCACATCAATGTATGGGAATACTTGATTTGAAAATTACTTAAAAATGTTCTTTCCTAAAACATGCTTGATATGAGTGATATATATTTGGTCTAAACTACTTTACAAAATCTTTTGCAAACTACTTAACCATGCATATCTTTCGTTTATACATTTATCATTTTTCAGTGTATTTTGGCCGCAGCCATCACTGGTCTCCTCCAGTTCCATGAGGTCCATTTTTCACATGAAAAAACTGAGGCAGAGAAAACTAGAACAAAGCAAAAAACTTCTCTCTAAATCTGAGACCACCTCAAGCCTCAATCTTAAGTCAAGATCTCCAGTGTGTTACTAAGAACTGCAGCACTCTCTTTCCTGTGGGCAGACTGAACAGAGAAACCTTGAAAATTCACTTCTTGCCTTTGATAAAGCACCCAGAATTTCTGCACTGCCTTCAGCCTGCTTCTTGCTGCACAGAGATCACAAAATTTTACAGCTTCATGCACATCTTCCAGGTTTTCCTGGATTTTGACTGAGAAGGAATTAAAAATAAGCAGCAGAAGCATAGCACAACCATGAGACCCAGTTAAATACGCAAGCACAACCATGAGACCCTGTATGTGAATTGTATGTGCCCTTATCTGAACCCTCACACTAAATTTTGTAAACTTATCACATGAAATACAATAATCAGAACCCTAATCCTGTTTAGCTTTTTAGAGCAATTCAAATTATATGCATAATCAATCTTTTACTTTTAATTAAATAAAAATACTGGCAGGTAACAGCAATGTCTCTGTACACTGGACTCATTTAGAAGCATTAGCAGTCCCAAATTTAATATTCTTTTCATTTTACCAGCATTCGCTGGATTTCACACTAATGGCTCTTTCTTCTCTATTGATTCTTCTCATTAATTATCTCTCAATAATATATTTTGTGTGAAAACACATCCCTTTAAAGGATGCTTTTATGATAGTGCAGCAGTATGACTGTGTTCTGTGTCTCTCAGCACCTGGATTTATCATGTGTGACAGCAAAGGAAGCTGCTCCACTTACACTGGACCCTGTCCATAAACCTCCAAACCCATTCAAAAAGAATCCAGTCATATTTCTTTACTAATGTCCCAGCCCAGATTGCTGTCAAAGGGGCCTGGAATGTTTATCAAAAGGTTGGGATTATGGTGCCAATGCTGAGCAAGTCACCCAAGGCCACCAAATATTAAAGGCAAGGAGGACTCTGACTGTACATTGCCCAGGGCTACAGCTGAATCTATAACATGTGAGGCAAAGGCTCTTCCAAAACCCATAACTTTCTTGAGGTATTTGGCTTCTGTTCCTGTGGAGAAAAATCAATCATGGAGGCCAGATTAATTCCCATCACCTAGAGGAGGCAGGAGAGAAGGCTGTGCAAACAGTGCAAGGCAGCAGGTCTGAGGCAGGGCTGGGTGTCTGCCAGCTGCAATTGCAGATGTGTCCCCACACAGACCCAGTTTCCCCAGCCTAAGCAGGGAGAGGGTGTTCCATAGGCTGGGTCTGCAGCAGGCACCCACCTCCCATTTCGTGCAAAAGCAAGGATTTGAGCCATAAAAACCTTCCTATGGGCCACTGCAGAGTGCTCTTGGACAGCCTTGGATTCATTGCAGATTCAGGTCAGGCTCCATTTGCTGACAGTAACAGTTGAATTCTGTCTGTGCAGCAGAGCCCTCCTCAGCCTTGGCAAGCCCCCGGAATTCAAACACGGCCAAAAATGCCCTGGCTGTGGGAATCCTCCCTGCTTTCCTCAGGATCAATGTTTGCCACAGGGACCCCTCACAGCCAGCACTGGGCACTTTCCTCCAGTAAAGTTTCAGGTTTTTTATGTGCAGCTCCATAAGATAAGCATGGAAAAGATGAAAATCTCATGGAAGGATGCTGAGTATTTATGCTGAAGTAGCAAAAATTATACAGAAGCATAAACTGACAAAGACTTTTCAACCTCTTTCAGGTTTGAGTGGTCCAAGCTCTAAGTCTGTAATCAGTTTAATGCCACAATTAATGTTTTGTGAAATTAGCATTTTTTGAGACAAGAATTGTACCTTATAAATTTATTTTTTCCTGAAAAAAACCTTATTTTAGAAGAAAATATAATTTAAACAGATTAAAAGAAAAAGAAAAATAAAAAGAAAAAAAGAAGATAGAGATGGGCAGGAAATCCTAAGGAGAGTTTGATGAACATGAAGAAAAAATAAAATAGATTTTAGAATTTTTTCTAATTCCAAAAAGAAAAAAATTCTTAGGAGTAACACCAAACATTTTTTCTAGAGATAGCTTCACTATGATAGATTTGTTTGGCATCCATTGAATTATCTCATTTTTTCAGTGGGACCAGGAGCATTTTGTGATGAAGAAATTCAGTTGAGTAGGACTGTGGGAAACCATCATCTTCTCAATTAAAATTACATAATTCCCAGTTATTTTCATATCATGGGTAGGATGGTGAGGACAAAATTGTATGTATACTTAGAAATTATAAAACACACAAAAATATCTCTGTCCTATTAACATGTAGCCAAATGTTATAGTGCATCATTTTACTGAACTGAAATAAATAGCAAATACACCATCAGTAAATGGGTCCCTAATATCTGGTGCATGAAGATATAACATGTGACTCAAAATTCTCTGGACCATTATTCCTCTGGAGCAAGGAAAGTTTGCACCCTATTGCTAAAATTTCTGAGGTGACCTTATCTTAAATATTTAAAATATGTAAGCACATACAGGCTGGTAATTAAGGAAGGAACCAAGAGGACCTACCCTGTAGCCAACATCTTCTGTGACAACTGCTGTGTCAACCATGCAGCCTGCTTGCCACAAGGTCTCTTTAATGCTGCAGCCATAGAGAAACACATTCTTTTTCTGGGAGTGCCCATGGTAGTCACAGAAGACCTAGAGAGAGGAAAAAATAAAGCAAAATGTTGAACACTAGAAAGGTTTCTTGGTTCTTTGTAATATCCACTACTAGACTATGGCAGGGAGGTGTTAATGGTTTTTTTTTCAGGTCTCTTCAGAGTAGCTTAGACTCTGGGCCATGCCTTTGACCTGTGTCAGACTTCATTAGTCACTTGTATCTTGCTTTATTTATTTGATCTGACATGATCTCAGGGGTCCAGAGTCAAGCCTAGTGCACTTCTGTCTGCAGCAGAAATAAACATGACACCTGGGCAAGAATCCATGGCAACTCAGGAACCTAAGGGTTCATGAGAACTCCTGATACCACAACGGAGCAATTTGTCAAGCTCTTTCTACTTCTAAACTCCTAAACTCCAGCTTTATCCTCATGGGACTTGAAATCTATGCCTTCCCAAATGATTAATCATTGCTTTGTCTTCTTTAAATTAAAAACCCATGCTGCATAATTTTCAGGAAAATATAATTGTGCAGTTGTATTGCCAGACCTTTGCATGAGTTCCTGCAAGTCAAGCACAGAAAATAACCCATATTCAAGGCAAATCATCTCATTCTACACTAATTTATCTGTCTATCCAATCCATCTCCCGTGTCAGCTGTCACATAAACGAGGCACAAGGCACATTCCCATTTTAGCGGAAGTTTTGATTGCCTATATAGGCAGATATTGATTCCCATGGAAATGAAAATCACAATTTAATGACCCGAGAGGTAAATATTGACCCAGGTCTTAAAGAATAATCAATCTCAGCGCCCTCTGAGATATGAAGTCGATATACACATGGCTGTTACATATATTCTCCATGTCTTAATCAGAAATGTTCAGAAATCTGTCAATGAAAATATAAGAATCTCTAAAGAGAAGGAATTATTTCATTTTAAACCAACAGCATTCATTGTAGAGTAGAAAGGAGCCTCAAGATTTCATTGAAACTGTTTTCCAGGACTTCTGTTGGAGACAAACGAATGTGTGTAGGAAGGTAGAGAAAAATTATGGGCCCTCATGGAGATGGGGGAGAAATATGGGGTGCAAAAATTAGAATCATAGAATCGTTTCGCTTGGAAAATATCTCTAAAATCATCAGGTCCAATCATTAACCCAACTGGGCCAAATCCACCACTAAACTCCATCCCCAAGTGCAACAACTGCACATCTACTCAATAGCTCCAGGATGGTGGCTCCACCACTGCTCTGGGCAGCCTTTTCCAATGCTTGATAACCCTTCAGAGAAGGAATTTCTTTCTCATATCCAATCTAATTCAAACCCTGGCACAACTTAAAGCCATTTCCTCTTGTCCTGTCAGCTTGGGAGGAGAGACTGACACGCACTCACTGTCAGCCTGTCCAGGTCCCTCTGCAGAGCCTTCCCACCCTCCAGCACATCAACACTCCCACCCATATTCCTACCTAAATACATACACAAGAGGGGAGAAACAGATGGAGAACATGAGCTTCTTCCACCAACTGTAAGGGCAAGACTTACCCTCCTTTGCTTATTTACCAGCTCCACAGCAACTAAGTTTAGCTGCAGCATGTCAGGGAGTTTATTTATCTGGGAATTGAGCATGTACATTCTTTCGGCTCCTCTGACACTGGGGGGGCTGAGGCACACATAACAACCAGTCAGATGGACAATTGTACACACCACATAACTTACATGCTGCTGCTTCCTTTGGTGTCTGTCCTGTCAACTTCCCTTCCCACACCACCATCACCTCCAGATCTTTTTGTGGGGCTGAGGGCCTGCAGGTTCCACACCTGGAGCATGTGAACAGCCACCTACCCAGCAACAGCTCTGATCCACACACAATTATCCTGAAATGTCTCCTTCCAAAGAGCTGCCTTTATTAATTCTCTTAATGACAGACATTTTTCCAGCGAGTGTTTCATCTAAGCTACCAGCAATACACAGTCATAGCTTAGGTTAACCACAGTTACCACCTAGAATGTATTTCTATGAATATCAAAGAGAATTTTACAGCTTTTGTCTGATTTCAAGGCAGAAAACTCAGCTCAACTGCGTATCAATTACCTGCCAATTTACAGAATTACAACACACAAAAGATAATATATTATCTGCTTAAAATATTATTTGTCAGAAACCATGCAGGGATGATCAGAGAGTAGAGCTGCCTGGTAAGGATCAGGTCTATAATTCTGCACCTCAAGAAGCCTGCAGACAGGTCCTTAGTGACAGATCTGTATTAAGACTTCTTTACTGGTAAAAGATTACTAAAGCCAGGTTCTGTAAATGGCAGCTGGTTCAGGCCATGGAATCTTTCACTGAGTGTCACCAGCATCCACAGGAGAAGTGTCAGTGCCACTGAAAACATTGAAAATACTTGCATAGCACTACATTTTAATTAATTTGACTGGATACTGCAGTCACTCCCAATGTTTAAACTCAATTATTCTCTACAGCACATCCTTCTGCCTGATTTTCACACCACAGGGTAGCTTATGTCTCACTATTCAGCCAAGGCTAAGAGATATTTCGGAGTCTGAGCACCCAACACAGAATTCTTCCAGGGATATGTCTGGGCAAGCACTGAGCAGACTTGGCACCTCCCAGTGCTTTTTCTTCAGCCTGTCCTTCCATATGGCTGGGACACTGAGACACACAAACCAGTCAGACTCCCAAGCTTGCACTCACTGGGATATGACTCAAAGACATGCACAATTTTTTAATCTATTTGAAGTTATTTGCCAGCACTGATCATTCTGAAGGTAAGGACTGCCTTCTAGCTCAAAAACAACTCTCCTTATGAGTCACAGAACCAGGTACCTTTTAAAATAGAAGAAAAGCAATATATAAAGCGGAATGCAAGAAAAGCTGTTGGAAAACTGAACTTTTTGAAATTACTTCTCTTTTTGTGTCAAGTCTCTTTCTCAATAACATCGTGACAGGACATAGAATGCCAGTTTTGAGGTAGACATGCTTAGAGATTTTTCTCCTCTCAATGAGTACATTATTGCAGCTGTGCTTGTTTCCAAGCTTCAAATGACTTTGAGAGGCAGGAAACTCTGCTCAGAGCTTTCTGGTCCACTGGAAGTTCCCTTCCCCTTTTAGAGCATCCTGCTCTTCACTAGAAATGAGACTCTCTGCAATGCCCCAATGCACCCAGTCTCTTGGTCTCATTGGGGGTCCCACAGGCAACAAGGTAAGTAAAAAAACTCCACTTAACAGGCTGTTTTCTTGTTAACTAAAGAATTAAAGTGGTCTTGGTTTGAAGGGCTGCTAAAGTTTTTTGCTTTTCTCCTTCAAGCAGCTTTTCTTTGCTTTGAAGAAACTGCTTGCACATCCCTAGGATAAATTAAACCAAATCAGCTCACAGAAATCATTTGGCTACCAGTGAACTTGACTCCATAGGATCTTATAGGTTAAAAGAAAACCCAATAAAAACAAACAAAAAACCCCACCCCCAAACTCTCTTCTGAAGGAGGGAAAAGGCATTTTTGAGGATGTATAAACTAAAATCAATGCATTCTTCAAAGGCAAAGAAAAATCAGTTTATGAAGTCTGACATGCAGTCAGTGAGTGAGGGAGATGGTTGGATCAATAGCCTCCCTTCACTCAACAATGATGAAAACTTGTACTGAGTATTCAACTTTATGCACCTGAATATGACAAGGAGGGTCATGTACTAAAAGAGGCCAGACAGCAAATTACAGGGTAAAACAAGACTCATCCTACACTGCTCTGAACCAAAGGAAAATGTTGGTGACTCAATCTGCAACACTGAATTTCAACAATACTCCTCAGCCTACAGAGATATATTTCAGGGCTGTCAGCTTAGACAATAACTAAATTATGCAAGAATTCTCATAGAGAAGATCACAGATATTTTTACCTTGTTTGGGGCTTCTCTCAGCAAACCCAGAGGGACTCTGGTGCACTTGGAGTAGCTATCACCAACAAACCTGACAGTCCCTGTATCCACATCTGTTTGTGGATGGCAGTAGCTATCACCAACAAACCTGACAGTCCCTGTATCCACATCTGTTTGTCAACATTTGAAGCTCCTTGGGGTTTTCCTCCTGGGGTCTCAGAACTATTTTTTTCTTCTGCTGGGCAACTGAGCAGATGGGATGGATCCCAGACCCATCTCATGAATTTCTGGTAGCCCCCAAACCCAGTCGTTCCCCATTACCAAAGCAGCAGGGAGGTTCACACACTTTAAGGGCTGCTTCCTATGTTTTTGAGATTGCATGGGGTTTAGCACAGTTCATTTAGACTAAATCTTTTTGGAATTTCTCCTAATGCTTCCATGAAGATAGTAATAACTTAGTCATAATATTTAGCTTAGTTGGAACACTTTGAGGATATAAAGAGCTTTCAGAAATGTTCTCATTTTTATTCCAGGTATATAGAGATTCTGAAATTTGCAGTTGTTTGTTAGAAGATTCAATAAGTGATAAATATTCAAGACTTTCCAAACAATTCCACAAGATGAAAGTGTAACAGGACATGATGCTCCCAAACCACTCCAGCTCCCTAACAAAGCTGTTCACACAAGTACAATAATCAATCCATTCACAGAATCACACAAAAGAACCTGGAAGAGACTCACCAGAGGAGCCCGGCCAATGCTGCTCAGGTAATAGAGGAGACCTTTGGCATGGTAAATTGTTGGATGCAGCTGGGAACTGGGTGTCAGCCACTGCCTGTTGAGATCATCTCCACTCAGTGAACAACGAAGGCTGAAATCAGGAAGCAGCACATCACAGACTGGCAAAACAATAGCTGATTCCAAAGCATTTCCAATCCTGGCAAGCCGTGGCACAAGGACAGGGAATGTCAATAGAACACAGATATAATGGTTTTGAACATTGGGCTGAAATGAACCAATAACCCATATTATATTTTTCAGGTTCTTATAGTGTATTAATTTTCCTAGTTAAATTTTATTAATTTAATTTCCTTTCCTTTTAAGGTTCACTTAATTGCTGTCCTGCAAATTAATGCAGTTTTTCACTTACCTAAGAAGGCAAAAATCAAAAGGCCATTTAGAAAGAAGTCTTCTGAAACAGTCTAAATTCTGTGCTATGAAATTCATGCTGCTTGCATAGAGCACAGGCTTCTCAAAACCCCCAGAGCATACAAGCACATCTAACTTCTACTCATTCTAATTGAAGACAGGCACTCAAATGTCATTGACCAGTCTGAAACATGAATGTACTTAAATAAGATGAGCTGGGTGTCTCATTTAAGCTTCTCTACTCACAAGAAATGTCTCTATCTAAAGCCCATCAAGGAGATCATGATGCCTGCTGGAGCATTATGTAGAACAATTACCCAGCTTCACTGCAAAGGCTGGATAAAAAGCTAAATAAGAATCCCAGATTTGCACTGAGGAAGTGTTTCCCTTAGTTAGTTACAACATATTCTGTTACTGGCTCAATGATCAGCGGAAGATTGTGCAGGATACTTGACCATGTGGAGCAGTACAGCACTGTGCAATTCTGAAAAATTCAACTCATCTCCCTTGTTAGTGACTGTAGAACAGAGCCTTACACTCTTCAAAGGATTTGTTGTAATTTGGTTGATAATTTTCAAATCACAATGTGGTGATAAAATTCAGGAATCTACTCTCCAGCATATGAGATATTGTGGTAGGCCCTCATCATCTCCAAACTATCCACTAGAATGCTTCCAGTGGCACTGCAAAACTGGGGTGCTTCTTGTTCAAAAAAGCTAAAATATCCTAAATGTTGGATGAATTTCTAGCAATGGAGTTGCATGCAGCTTAGCTGCACCAATCTCTTAGAACAAATTAAAATATAAATGTACTAATAGAGATGGGTTCTGCTGGTGTATTGATAGAGGTTAGGGTGTGCTGCATGTGGCATCTTGGGCACTATCAATGCCTTGCAAAATACTTGGAAAAAATAGTTATAAAGCAGAAATGTTTTGTGGTTTTTTTTTTTTTAATTATTATTAGGTGGGAATAACAGAGAACTGGTTAAAAATGGAAGACAAAGAAAGAATGAGTCACTAAGGATATTTCATATATCTTTAATGTAGAAAAACAAGGTTCTTTAATGTCATCTTGGGGTTTCTGGCAACACCACAAGATCCATTCCAAATTTACTCTAGTTTAAGTTATCTGAATTCCCTTATTTCCTTATAATCCATACTTCCCACGGTACTCACTCAGCAAATCAGAAAACACTAGCAACAGCTAACACTTGGGAAGTCAGCAAATGCTGCTGGGAGGCTTCTGCCAAAAATTCTGTATGAAAACATGACAGTTTCTGTTGTATTTTGTAAGGGCTCTTCGGATAAAGTTACTGTTAAGGTCACCTCTCCTGATCTTCAGGACAACAGCTGCTCAGATGAGATTAGCAGCTGTATTTCTGCCAAGGATTTTTGTGTGCCTGCACAGCTTCCCTTCGATAGGTACAATGCCACAGAGAGAGTCACTGGACTGAATAAAGAAACTCATCTTTCTACAATGTTACCAGCAAAAAAAAAATAAAACCCAAATACTTCCTTGTCATAAGGTTGTGATGTCTTCCTCCATCACGGTTATATCAGGGAGAAAAACTAATTGAGAATAACAGAATTTTCATTCTGAAGGGAAGAATGATAGCTGGACTTGTATTCCCATGTTTTAGTTTAATATCAAAAAAAAAAATGGAAGGGAGTTTTGTTGTTTCAGACCTACAGAAATAGTTTTTCATCACTGTAATTGGTCATACCCCAAACCTACTATATCCCCCTTCCTGTGGGAATTGACATTAGTTTATGCCTCCTCAAACCATCCACACTCCTCTCTGCTAAAATGCCTTTGTATCCACTGGATGAGTCCATCATAAGGGAGAAAAAAAAGCAGGGAAATAGAAACTGCTAAATGGATTCAGCAAATACAGAGATTAATATTAAGCCACTACCAAACTCGATTTTTATTTTTTAGACTAAACTAAAAGCTTCTAAAAATGTTGATTATTCCTTCAGCAATTATAAAGAAATCCCAGGATATGTCACATAAGAAAAACTCCTCATTAAGTCCATAATACAATCTATCAATTCTGTTGCTCTGACACAAAATGTGACTTTTTTCAGAGGTGACTATGACAAGACAATCCCCAGCTCTGCAGTTCACAGGTGCTGCTGTGCTTAGTATTAGTTTAAGAAGTGTAATCCAACTCTAAAACATTAATTTGGAAGTTCTTATGAACTGTTTGGAAAGAAGGTACTTACTCTACATAAAGCCAAGAGCTTGGAGACAAAGTTCAGCTTTGTCCCTTCAAAGCTTAACATTTCTGCTCACTTAAAGCATTAAATATTAGCCCTCAGCTTGACTGTATCCACAGCTCTTAAGGACATGCAGAACTCAAATTTAATTACAAGAGGCTGATTTCTCCCACCCTGCTCTGTCCTTCCTTCATTTTGCTAAAAACTGTTTATTTTTGAACGTGCCAGTTCCCTGCCAGTCCTGTTTCTCCTTATCCCTTCATTCCTTCTCTCTCTTTCCTAATAGTGATGACATGCACAGATAATGGTTTTGCCCGTTATGCTCTGCAGCCAAGGGTGAAGGTAAAATATTAAGCTGATTTCAAATGCTGATAGCAAATAAAGGGACTGGAGAACTGAGACTGGCTTTGAATGTTTGGCAGGATTTAATGAAATTCACTACTCAAATCAAAGGCCTTTCTTTCAACACAGTTCCAAGCTATTCTATTTCCTTTAAATGCTTTACATGTCTTTTCTCTTTTGAAGCATTAGGAAGACTACATGCCACCTTGGATGGGACTAATGGCAGCTTACAAAACAATTGCCAGAAAAAATTCCAGTAAAAAACATCACTTCAGTGGCTCTATATAAAGTACCTGAAATTCTGCTCATTTTTACATATCTTCAGCCCAAGGGCACTACCCAGAGATATCTCAAATAATTAAACTGTGATTCGCTTGTTCAAAAGCCTGATCTGTTTGTTATAGTCCTCCCTCCCCCTCTACTTTTATAAAGCCAAGACATTTTGGCTTTGAGGGCAAAGTAACCTCAGAAATTGCACAAAACTCTGCACAAGACATGTGTCTGGATGGAGAGATCCTACCTGGTCCTAACATGAGCCTTGATAAGGTCAATGGAACATTCCAGTGTGCTGCAATAAGCCTGCATCCCACACAGATACAAAAATGGCAGGGGATGAGAAACACAGGAAAAACAAAACTGAACAGGGTTGTGTAGCAAAGAGATCGGGGATAAGAATAATACACAAGATATTAGACAAGAAAGAATGAAATGGAGAGAGAGAAAAGTCACTTTTTAAAGAAAATATGTTGCTGTGCTTGGAAGATAAAATACTTCCCAGTCTCCTGTCCATAACAGATAAAAGGAAAGACAGGAGCCATCATATTGAATGAATGATGTCAGGACTGATAATAACAGCACCTGGGGCACAGGGAAATATAAAATCTAAAGGGATGCATCATGTTTGATATGTAGAGAGAAGCATCACCATTCACTGTGCATCTTAAAAGCAGACAGCAGTACCAGAGTAGGATGAGAGTGTCTATATAAAACGCAGCAGGCACAAGTAAACATCAAGATGCCATTGAACAGCATGAGGCAGCTTCAACCAGACACAACATGCTGGACTTTATGAATAACAGCAGCCTAGGATGAAAACTGAAATATTTTTATTAAGATGTTATGGTCCTGCCATTCAGAAAACTCAGAGCAACATGGAGGGGAAAAAAAAATAAGATGGATAGAAAATCCTTTGTTTCTTCTAATTTGAAGTCTTTCCAGACATCAAGACTGGTAATGAGAGGAAGCAGTAGCAGCAGTAAAGTCCTCCTTCATATTGTAATGGAGAGTGTCAGAAATATAGCCATTATTTTCTGGCTTGGACTCTGGCTTTGTTCAAGCCCATGGGCTGAAATCATAATGGCTACATTGCATCCTGGTATGGCCCTGTGATGCCACTGATTATTCCAGAAATGGAACATCACCAGAACAATGTAAATTCTGGAGGCTTTACAATGAAACTGTTGTCATCAGCATTACTGCAGTTAATAATTTATTTCCCATTCTTCTCTTTCCTTCTGACTGCAACTTAAATGCTAAAATGTGTACAATAGAACCAGACTCAAGAGCAGTTTACCTTCCCAACATAACCAAAACAGCTGGGAGTCCAGCTACAATCCCTATTCCTTATCTCCTTTCTTCGAATGTATTTCATTCTTAAGCCCTAATCACACTCCCATCCTTACCTATGCATGACCTACTGCAATGCTGATTGTCCTCAAACCTCATTTGTACCACATCTGGTTTTTAAAAAAACAAATTCTTTTTCATCAGGATTAAAGACCACAGTTAGCACTAGAGCACCAAAGCAGGCTGGCCCTGTTTAACTGGCCAGATGATAAAAAACAAGGCCAAAAAGTCAGCTTCTCCTAAGAGATCCCCATGAAGTACCAACCAATGGTTTTTTTTTAATTTCACTTTGAAATGCTGTCTATTTATTTTATCAGCAAGCCTTAAAGAGGAAATTTTTTATTACTCTCTTCTCATGTTTTTTTTGTGGCACCTTACACACACACACAATACCAGACTCACGTCCTGCGTGACACTTTGTGCTACCTGGGTGCCAATGAAATGACCTGTCTCATTTCAGCCAGTGGCTGCTGCACCAACATCCCCTCCCAGCGCTGATAAATCCATGATGCACAATTCTTCCTCTTGGACAAACACTATCCTGAGCTATCACTCTGCCAGTTTTTCCCTGCCTCCCTTCAGCTGAGCCCTGATACTAATTAGGGTAATGAACCTTCAGCGTTTTACTCGCTGCGTCTGACTGATTTTGTCACAATGGACAATTCCTTCCTTCCCAAGATAAATGATGCAATCTGTGCTCTTCCTGGTCTATGCATGTACTGTATCTCAATCCTCTGCCTCTGATAGAAGGGCTCCTTTTCTCTCTGTGGACACATTTCATTAAGCCACATTTGGTCACAAATCACTTGGAGATGCAGAACAAGACCTGCCTCACCCCAGCTAATGCTGCCAATGTCATAATCAAAAAAGACAGGGAGTTCACCTGATCTGCTGGAAAGGTGAGCAAACAGCACTGTCAGAGGTGAGCCAACCTCCCTCCCAGTTCCAAAGGATGCCCAGCTCATTTCTATTTTACTTCTATTTATAATAGCAGTGATCATTAAATAATAATTAGATAATTCATTCACCTGCAATTGCCCTCAGTTTGCACTGTCATCTATGAGAAAAACTCAAGTAATAAAAGTTTTGTGCTATTTTATGAAGGAGCAAATGAGGATTCAGGGAACAAATAAAAACTGAGTTCTCATCCACAACATGGAGTCATCTCAAGAGTCTCTTGTGAGGCTCTTTAAATACCGTATTCAATAAAAAAGCCTTAGAATAGCATTCTTAGACACTGGTTTTGGGTGGAAATTTCACTTTTCAGCTCTTATAAGTATCGACTTTTTGCAGAAAATGTTGATTTTTTTCCTCACCAATCCAACACCAAACCTGAGAATACTCTGAATTTTCTGTCAAAACTCCAAATTTTATTATCCAAAACATCAGAACTGGTTAAGGATATGTCTCAGAAAACATGAATTTGAGGCTTCTTAGGTACCTGTTCCTCTCTTTCAGAGCACCTCCTTGAGGGGGGGAACATTTTCCCTAAATGCAACATCAGGACTCCATGACATCAACTCAGTGAGATGCAGAATCAGGATGCAACATGGGAGTTGTAGTTTGGCTGGAGGAGCCTGTTCAAGAGCAGCCAAACAGCTCCCAAATGACACAGTGATGGCAGTTCCAAATGGAAGTTCTGTTTTTACATGGGAAGATTTGTCTCCAGTTTTGATTATCCGTTATTCATAGAAAAGCTTAAGCTTTCCATGGGGTGAAAAAAAAAAAAAAGGCAAAAAAAATCTTGAAGTCTATTTTCCCAAACAGCCCCAGTTATCCTCCGACAAGCGATGTCAGCAAACCCTAATTTTGCAGGCAGGGATATTGAGAAGTGAAGCCACTCATGCAGCAAAGCAGTAAATCAATGAAAAACCAGGAATAGAACCTGACAGCTGATGAAAGCACATCACATTAACTAAAACTTTGCTTTTAAATTTATGTCCTTTAGCCTGTTTCTAATTCTTGTATCCTCTCCTATTTTAAATGTAGCTTGTATCCATAGAGCTGGAGAAGATTCTTAACTGACTTAAGCTAATTGCACACATATGGGTTGCATCAAATTAACTGAGTGGATTTAAAAATCTGTTAGTTAAATCATGCAATCTCTGCATATAAACGAGCTCTAAGAATTGCAATTTGCAGATGATTGTTCTAAAACTTAAACAAAAATAAACAATGCAAAAAGGCAAAGTGTGGCATCATAGAATTAAGTGATAATCACAAACTAGGTATGTGGAGGCCCAAAAAAAAAAATTCATTAAAAATATACTCCAGTGACTTCAGATGCCCAATAGTTTTTTCTACAATTCATCCTTAGCCAAGTAGTCCAGGAGGTGGAACCCTGGCACCTGCAAAGCTTTGTATGTGAATCAGGCTTGTTTCTGCCAGCTGACACCTCCCAGCAAAGCAGGACAGTGGCCTGTCAACTGGCAAGGAAGAAAGAAAAAAGGAAAAAAGAGAAAGAAGCCAAGAAGACCTCAGAGAAATGAAGGTGAGGAAGCCTGAGGCCACTCCTCCCCAGCTGAGGTGCAGTATGTCCCATTCTCCATCACCTCAGCCATCTCCAATAAAAACAAGCACCAGCATAAATTTCTGCAAGTCACACCTGCATGACAATGAGGTGGTAGTGCTCCAAAATAAGATGCTTTTGAGCACATATATTTTTGGCCCCGTAGGAGGCTGAAAAGTTGTTTTGCCAATTTTTTTTCTGTTGATTTCTTAAAAGATGTTAAAAATAAACTTTATAAAAAAGTGTTTAAAACATGGCTGATCTAGTTTAGGCAGTGTTGGTTGTCCCCTGTATTGCTAAGTAGGTTCACATATTAATCCTTCAGTATTAAACCCCATTGGTGAAAAAAGATGCTGTTTCTCTTATCTAAGAAAGATCTGGCACAGGATGGGTTTTCTGTGTCACCAAGTCACTCAAGTCAGTGTAGGAGCACAAAAAGGGACCTCAAAGCACAAGAATCTGCTGTGATTTATGGTGAATCGGCCCCAGGCTGACATAATTCCTCCATTAGTAAATTATAGTTCTGAAAAAGCAGAATTTACTGAAATGTGCTGATTTGTAGCTTACAAATTAAGACAAACCCAAGTACAGATCTTGCTAACTCTTTCCTTTGCAAGGCAGTGGGCTAAGGAAGACAACACTGGATTGTGTTTGCTGCTCATCCTAGAAGGGCTCCCCCCTCTTTTTCCCACCTCCACCCCACCTTTTTTTTCCAGCTGTTTTAAACTCTATATGATTATGAAGACATTACAGCTATGTCTTCATCATCACTGAAAATTCCCACTATAGAGGGCTACAGCATTTTGGGACTTGACCTCTACTAACCTCAGAGACTACTTTCACAGCAAATATCATCTCTGCAATATAATAATATTTCCTCACAGGTTACTCAGCAATGATACCTATGAAGCCAAGCTTTTTATATTCCTCCTTTGTGACGTGGGATTTCTAAGTTTGCCTGTGAATTCCCTTGAGGAGCCAGGAGTTCCTATAAAACACTGTTTGCTTTCTTTGCAATAAATGTTCTCCTCTGTGGAGATGAACAATATTTATGGATCACACCCATTTGCAATCCAACTTCCATTTCAGAAAAGGAAAGCTGGAAATATATGATCTTTAAGGTCCTTTCCAACACAAGCCATTCTATGAAAATAGAAAAAACCCCAAAACAAACAACATACATCACACCACCGGGGGAAAAAAAAAATCAACCTCCCCAAAAACCTAATGAAAACACCTCCTCCTATTTTTCTGTTATACATTCTACCTGCCCTTGAAAGGATGTGGTTATTTTCCATTTTACTGGGCATATATCATTGAATTCTTTCTTTGCCAGCACATTGTATCTTCCTTGTTGCTGTTCTACTCCTACATAATACTTCTCTCCAGTCTTGTGAATTCTTGGCTAACACTGTGCCTGATTCCCTCACATATTCCTGGAGACCACTAAGGCTTTGAGGGACTTGAGCTGTGAGTTAAAAATACCATCACTACCATAACTGGAGACTACTTCATGCAGTAGCTAGAAAGTGATGCATAGCAAGTGGTTTAATAAGTCATTGCAGTTACTGGAAAAAAAAATTAAAATAATAGTAAAGAAAATCCCCAAATACCACTCACTGTTTTGTGGAGTTTCCTCCTCAACAATGTGTGCACCATCTCCCCTACTACATCTCTTCTGTAAATGTCTTGGGTAAAGAGTAACAGGGGAAAGATTGAGCTTCTCCAGTGGCCAGGCAAATGAAATAATGTGTTTTAGGAATGCCAGACAAATGATGAATTTGAACTGCCCCTGGCAACCACAAGGGCCACACATCCAGCCTGCAGACAACAAAGTGTCACTAATGAAACATCCATTCACCGGGGTGGGCACACCAGCAATAATTATTGAGTAAGGAGACACAGCAAGATAACAGTTCTGCATCTGGAATCCTCGGCAACACAAATCCAGCCCTCTGCTAGCATCAGTCTAATCCTTCAGTGCCTCCTCAGACACCAGGCAGCAGCCACTGCAGCAGTGCTGGGAGGGCATTTGGGGCACTGATCAGCAGTGAGCAGAGCAGTCATAGGGAAGAAAAGCAGTTCAGGGTTCTGTGTGTAGATGCACTAAACTCTCCTTTGTTTGTTTACTTTCCCCCACACACATGCACTGTGAGCCTTCAAACCTCAGCTGAATCCTAATTCTGATACTAAAAAAACCTCAACAAATTGCACTTACATAACTGCTCATCCAAGCATGGTGTCTCTGGGCACTTCAAAACAGTAAAGTTAAACGAAGCATTCAATACACTTATTAAAATAAAGTATCCACTAGAGAAACCTGATGGGCTTGCAGAACACTGCAAAACAGTCAGGAAAGAAAAATTTAATGTACACGTATAACAAGCAGCAGCAGATAGAATTCCTGTCAGAGAGGAAAAGAAAGAAACAACCAAATTCTCCAGAAAGCTTCAAAAACCCTAGTGAGACGGACAAAGATTTAAGAGAACTCATTCAAGTGCTAAGTAAAGCTGGCACTGAGAATTCAGGATGCACAGAAAGATTTGAAATTCTTAAGAGGTGCTATCACAATCTCAGGGGAGCTGAGAGATTCGCAATGGGTACCTTGATGGACATATTAACAGTCCCAGTCTTTCTGGAAGTTTCTAGTAAAGAAAAACTAGGGCACTAGATAGGAACAAATGCATGGAAGTGGTTCATATGTACTCATGTGAGCAAAAAAAATCTAAGCTGCTTTTGCATAGCAATTGACAAATTTTAATTGGGGACTGGTACGATCAAAAAATTCCCTCTTGAAACAGATTTGTAAAGTGAAGTTACTTGAATACTGAAATAAATGACCTGATTTTTCAAAATATGGAGCTATTCATCATAGCCTATTGAAGTTCAATAGAGTTGCAAGCACACAACATCTTCCAAAGTCAGGAAATTCTTAACTAGCTTCCTGAAAAAAGAAAAAAAAAATAGATTGGGTCAATTAATTTATGGTCCTTAGCATTCATTTTTAACTCTCTCCTTATATGAATCAGGAAGCTTGAAGCATCAGAAGATATCAGCAGAATTTTCCAGAATGGAGGATACAGTGCTTATATAAATATTTTGGGCTTTTTTCCCTTAGCTCTTCCCTGCCAACCTCTCTACACACTTGTTTTTAATGTAACATAATAGAAAAATCATCTTTTAAAGGGGTACAAATTGTGTATATGTGAATATATGGGGACAGATGGATAACCATGAAGACACCCATGAAGAAAACAGATGATCAGACTCCCATTGCGGTAGCAAAATGTTTAAAAATCTTTCAGATAAGTGGCACTGGCCTTTTTCAGTGTGTTAAGAATACTAGGTCCTGATCAAAAATTGAAATATTTCATTGGAAAGTAGATGACAAAGTACCAGGCTGACAGAGCCCCTTACTTAGACAAGGAAAAAAGGAAAAGAGAGCTGTAATGCAACCTCTATATCACTTATTGTAAGACACAGAGAAGGGTAATCTACAGCTATAGCTCTCCCAGTTAGAAGGCCCATGGATAAAAATTGACACAGTGTCACTAAAGGCAATTTATATCTCCTGGCTGGTCCAACTCAGCACACTCAAATAGCAACCAAAGAATAGGCCCACTTTGTTTATCTTTACAGAAATCAACAACCAAGGCCTACAGTTTTTCTCTGTGTATATAATAAAACTCATTTTAATCTTCTCATAGAGAAAAAAATATTTTGCATAACTATGTAGAAGAGCTGAACACATTTTAACTGTTGATATACATTTAGGCTCAACAGGTGGATGACAGCACTGATGTACTGCATTTACAGGGCAGCACAACATTTGCCCCTAAGGAGAAACAGTGCTAAGATCCAGCTTGGAACCAAGAGGCTTTCAAAATTCTCTGCCAAAAAAAACAATCTTCTGTCACTGCTAGATAACTTCAAGATACTGTTTTCCATGCAGATGCAACTATAGTGTCTCTCTCAGTAGAACCACATTATAAAAGCAGAGGAATAAAATTTTCTCAAGTTCAAGGTGGAGTTGAAAGAGAAACAAGCGTGTACTTGCTTAAAATAACAACAAAATGCTAACAAAGTCTCTAGAATAATTTTGATTATACCCAATAGTGTTTTTCCATTTTTAATTTCTTCAGCATTCCTTGTTCTTTGAGCTAATTCTACCACTCAGACCCAAGAGAGAATAAAGACTCAGCTGCATAACATTTAGTCAATACAGATAACCTCACAGAAATATCCCCTGCAAAAATCAATGTGCAAATTCTAGCAGGCCATTCTGATCAGGTGGAATAAAGGTTGTACAAGGTTGCCAATTATTTTGGCTTCTCTTGTATTTCTGGAATATTTATAAGCAAGGGAAATCACTTGCTGCCTACAAGAAAGGATCTAGCTAAAACTTTGACCACTGTTCTACCCTTCTTGACCTGCTTCATTCCAATAACATTGTGTAATTAATAGTGTCATAGGGTAGATAGGAACAAATGAATGTAAGTGATTCATATATACTCATGTGAGCAAAAAATCTTTAAGCTGCTTTTGCACAGCAATTGACATTTTAAAATGATTTTAATACTTGTAATTTCTATTAAGATATAACAATGTGTATAACCAGAGAAAAATATAAATCATTTTTCAAAAAGTTTATTTTTCTGAGCAGTTGGCAAGTTTGATCACAAAATCTGCTAGTGAAAAAATGGGGGAAAAGTACTCCAAACCAGTCATATTTTTTGCCATTTTTGAATGGCCAAAATAAATATCTACCCTCTTTAAAAAAAAAAATTAAGCATCCCTATCCTCCCTCAGAGTGCAGTGAATGTACTTTCAGTGTGAAATCTCCATTTCAATAGGACCATCTCTTTTCAGACTAACACTGGGACATTTCAAACAATTATATAATCATTAAATTAAGCCCAAAAAGCTTCTTTAAGGTATTACTGCCATCACTGTATAGATGGCTAAAGTAACTACAAAACAGTTTAATGACTTGCTTAAGATTGCACAGTAAACATTTGAGAAAAATGGAAAAATGATGATTCAAAGAGTGAAAAACATTCATAGGGTTTTTTTAAGCTGTTCACAGGCTGAAAAGCAATTACTTAGTGGTCCTCAAAGGATGCCATGAAGGATGCTTATCTCTATTCCTGAGCACTGAAAATTACCACTGACAGAGAGCAAAAGGGATTGAAAAAAGGGATTGCAACCAGGAAAATGATAATAAAATAACATAAAAATAAAAGAAAAAAAAAGAATTTGGTCTATAGAGCTCATTTCCCTCCAGCTCACAAGGCAAATTTGTTGGCCTGAAAAGCATGCTCACTGAATTGCAGCTTTGAATGTATTTCTCATGGTGTGACTGCACAGCTGCAAAATCCCAGCTGCAATTAGGGAGCTGTAGGGATGGATCTTCCATCACTCCTCCACGCGCTCCTCTCCAGCGGTGGCGGTGGCAGGCTGCAGCTGGCCTGCCATCAGCCCCAGCTGCTGCTGAGCAGCAAGGCAGTAACTGCAATTGTGTGTAAACAGCAGTAAAACATTAATTTCACAGGTGTGGAAATGGGCTGAAAGTGCTCAGTGTGGTTTCAGGCCAGCACTTCAGTCAGGTGAATACGACTTCCCTGGGAGAAGTCGCGGAACGGGGTTTTACACCATCAGATGGGGAGGGGGAATGGAGGTGAGTGCTAAGTGCTCAAACAGCCAAAAACATATTCACTGACTTTCAAAGTAAAACTACTTTAGAGCCAAAAAAACCCCTCATGATTCCAGTTGTGAGCCATTCTCCAAAGATTAAAGATTAGTGTAGTGCCCTTTTCTCACATTTGTCTGAGAGATTCTTGTGTCTTCTGCAGCTCTTAAAAAATACTGCATCAAATGCTTCACAGATGCTAGGGATGAATTAACAGGATGATAGTTTACATCCAAACCCACAGATTCATTCTCTCCTCAATATTCAAGTTGACCCTAAATGATCCCTTTTGGTGAATCCTTCTGAGTCTGGCCTCTAAAGAGTACAAGTAAAGCTCTCATTCAGCTGTTGTAAACCTAGGATAATTGCACCACTAGAAGACACCGACAAAATTGAAAGGACTTAGTGCTTAACATCCATTCAAACAAACATTAATAGCTTAGTGTTGCTTGACCTGTGGCTATCCCATCTTTTCCTTCCTGGATGCCCCAAATAAACAGATCCAGGAAGGATCCCCTTAATTCTTTCTCTTCTCTTTCTATTAGAGAAGAAGATGCTGAGATTCAAAATAGATCTCATGGGCAGCAACACACTGACACAGCAGATATCTCTCCACTGCAGGTTTTCATTTCAAGCTTCCAATGTTGCTGAGGAATTTCACATTTCATTCTTATATAGAGAAAACCATCTCTTCACCTCTCAAAGAGTTAAACAAGCCTTGAAAGAAAAGAAAAACCAAACCAACAGTACCCAAAATGTTGAAAGCTGTCACATCAAAGACAAAAAATATTCTACCAACCATCCTCTGCAAACACACCTCCTCTCTTTCAGTTTGTTCCAAATGTGGAGCTCCAGAAGAAGAGGAGCTGCTCTACTATAAACTGTTGTCTAAGTAACATAAAGACATGAACTAGGCCAGGAGGTCTTTTGTAGATAAAGATGAGGAGATGTAGTTGAGGAGCTGCCAGTTCCCTTCCTGCCTCTTACAGGTCTGTCCCTTTACCTGCCTAATGGGCAAAGCATCAAGGAAAAGTTCCCCTTGGAAAGGGTTTTCCTGTTCTGACAGTGCTGGCACTGCTGCAACAGTTGGGAAGGAATGCCAGCCCCATCACTGGGAGCAGATTGTTTATCACTGACACCAGAAAGCTGCTGGAATGGGAGGACTTGGGCCCAGCACTGCCAAAAGGGGATGTTTAGCCTGGCAGTGGGAAGAAAAAGGGGTGCCACAGGGCTGTCCTAACTTATGCTACTGGCACTAATCCTTGGGTAGAGCTCACTATCTTGAATTGGCAGAAAGACATCAGAGTTCAATCCTTCTGTCCCCAAATGATTCTTCAATCTGTCACAAAGAACAATGGACATTGAAGGGAAATAGGTGATTTTTTTTTTCCCCGTGCTATGGAGAGTCTCCAATATACAGTTTAAATTTCCACTTTGGAAGAGAAAAGGTACAAGCAGGACTTCACCTAATTTAAAGATCTCTGCTGTTGGCCTACAAAAGGACCAGGATCATTCAGTAGTCAGAGACTGATTTACTGTCACCATTTATTCCAAGAACCTTGTTTACTCTAATAAATCCTTATGCTCTTGCCTTACTCCAGAGGACAAATAATCACCAGGTCTTCCTCCTCTAACAGGGTGAGGAAGATAAATGCCCAAAGCCACTCAGCTTTGCAGACAGTGACAGCTTTGGGCTTTCATGGTGTTCCCTCACAGCTACTTCTGCTCATGCTATGGGGTCCTCCAGGGATGATTTGTCACAGCCCATAGCAAGTTGCCTAACATTTCCTCACATAATTCAGTGACAGGTTACATCATTGTTTCTCCTGGAGTGCCTCAGGGGGTCTCCTCCTTCTTGCTTTTCCCTTTGTTAGCTTCCACTCACATCTACCATCTCAGCAGTATTGTTATTGGAAGCAATGAAAAAGTTTTGGAACAGGTTCCAAGGTAAATTAGTTTGCATCTGTTACAAATTCTGCTATAAACTATGCTTGCATCCCACAAAAAAATCTCAGGGAGAGAAAACTTTTAAAGACAGTGGAGGCTCATAGACTCCAGTGGTTTATTACTGACCTAATCTCTCCCTTAAGAAGCTAAAGTAATCTGGCTGCAGCAGCAGTTTGGGAGATACAACTTGAATAAAATAATGATAGGAATAAACTCAGAAAAATCCCTTTTCTTACAGGCTATTAAATCCTCCTGAAGCAGAAGAAGTGTCAAGAATAAAGCTTAGGACAAATGGCTGGGTATATTTTTTTGCTTTCATATGTGTAAAGTAACTCAAGAGCCTTGAAGGAAAGAATCACTTCCTTGGGTATTCTGATTCAGTGAGCTAAGTTGAAAATCATTCCAAAACATGTTTCCCATCATTACAAAGGGACATTTGAGTCAACTGTGGTCTCAAAGTATTATTTACATCCACTTCTCAAGATTTCATCAAATGCAAAGTGACTATGCTGATTGAATGGACACAGCTCCTTAATTACATTCAGAAAAGAGAGCTGCTTGAATTTTATTTATTTACTGATTTATTATTATTATTTAGCTGTCTGCTTCCAACTGCAAATAAGTCTTTGCTGCTCCATTAACCTGATCACATATCTGTGTTTCAAACTCAGCCCAGAATGTCCACACAGGAAATATCTCTACAACACTTGGGGAGGCCATGTCCTGCAGTTTATGGCCAAATCGTGGGTTACATCCTTAATGAGCACCTGTCCAGGTTTCCTACACAGTAAATAGATATTCTCCAAGAGATTGTGTGTGCACATCTAACATCCTAGCAAGAGTTGCAGTGGCAAGGGAGCATCAGCACATATCTTCCTTTTGCTGTTCCCAAAAGAGAGGTTTCCTTGCCATCACAATCCTAACACACAGTGTTTGCTACTTGTTGTATTCCATCTGCCAGCAGATGTTCAAGCCAGATGTTTCACTGACAGCTTCTGATTGGTTCACAAAGCAGAGAGCTTGTTTTTAAAACAGAAGGATTTAAAAAAGAAAAAACAAAACCAAAAGAACCCAAAGATATCCCTGTTAGAATTCAGGGCATTGTGCTACACATGAAAATAAGCTCTTTAGAACAAGGTAATACCAATTCTTATTCCTTCTGCTCCTGGGCATAAGATTACCTCAGCAAACTTAGAAAATTTTTCCTTACCATCCCGTCATCATTAGAATGGCCTGCTCAGGATTCAGTATTGACACTTGGTGTCCCCTATTTAAACTGATGATGACTACAAATGTCAGGCTTTGTCCTCTTGGACCAGACTGCCATGTGATGCCTGTCAGTTCTTTACTATGCTTTTTTAACTTCCTTTCATCTGCTACTACATTGCATGGTGAAAAGAAAAGATGTTTTCATTCTGTTGCCTATAAACACTTCAAAGTATCAGGAGGGAAATAATTACAGATGGTGAAAAACATTGCTCAAAACAAATGAAAAGAGGAAAAAGTGAATCCTTCTCTTTAATAAATTGATGCATCAATATATATATTTTAACATGACCTTTTTATATCCAGAGGCACTGCAGATGTCATAGATAATTTAGAATAAATAAGGTGATCTTCCTTCCAAATGTACCACTAGCAAGTCTGACACAATATTTTTTTTTAAATCCAAAAATTATATGCAATATTAATTTCTGTTTCCTACCTTTTTTTGCCTCCTTTTTCCTATCTTTTTTTACCTCCTCCTTTTTCCTATCTGTTTTTACCTCCAGTTAGGACAGCTTATAAAAGCAACTCCTTTCCCAAATCCCTACTGGAAACAAAAGGAATATTACATTATAATCAGCTCCACACAGACAAATGTTGTACTCGTACCACACACCTAAAAAAAAAAACAAAAACAAACAAACAAACAAATATATATATCAGTTAATTTTATCTAAATAAGAACCACAATGTGGCTTTTAAATAACTTAAAATTCATTTCTCAACCAGCTGAGGTATTTTTTAATTGTTTGGGATGAGTGACACCAAATGCAGATACAGAGAGTGAAACCCAAGAGAAGTTTACAGTAGGTCATGGAATCCTGAGGCCCTTCCATAGATACTGCAGATAAATGGATTATTACTAACACAGTTTTTAAAACAAGTGATCAATTTCATTTCACTTAGCCAAAAGAATTCCAAGGAGGAAAATCAGAGGAATCTGCTGCCATTTTCAAGTTTGATGGCTGCTCTTCTCTTATAAATTCTTCCCCACTACCACCTGTTTCATACTTGCCATTAATATCATAATTACTGAACTGTTAGTCAGAGAATTTACAAGCACCACCTATTATTTCTTAGAGATTTAGGAAAAATGCCATAGAAATGAAAGCTATGGTTTGGAAGATACAAGCCCAGGAATCTTTTTCCTGGGATTTGAGCTTGTTCCAGATCTGAGGAAAGTTTAAGCTACACTAAAGATTCTGAATGCTATTAATTGGACCATATAACACTCTCTTATTTAATATAGAACAGTCTACATAAGTAATAGGGGGAAATATTGTAATAGCACAGGCCAACAGGGAGCAAAGCTACTTAATGAATCGAAAAGGAAGAATTATTTTACAAATACTGGAGAACTACTAGGCCAGAGTTTCCCCAGACTGAGGTATATTGTCAGAGCAGCAGAGGGAGGCCAGAAAGGGAAACAGGGCATAATACCCATCAGAACAGCTGATAACAGCTGACATAAAGCACACACTTTTCCAACAAGTACTACAGCTCCTAAAACACATAGTACCCTGAATAACTCATGGAATCTTGGTAATAATAATTAAGAAGACTAATTATTACCTAGATTTGGTAATAATTATTACCAAATCTAGGTAATAATTAGTCTTCTTGAGAACAGCTGGAGAAACCTTCTTATGTGCTGTGTGGAAGCTGCCCTCTCTGAACTACAGCATTTTGTGACCACAGAGTGGTTTGGGTTGGAAGGGACCTTCATGGCCATCTTGCTCCATCCATCCCCCTGTCATGTGCAGGGACACTTTCCACTGGACCAGGTTGCTCCAAGCCCCATCCAACCTGGCCTTGAATATTGCCAGAGATGAGGCATCTACAGTTTCTCTACGCAGCGTGTTCCAGCACCTCACCACCCTCAAAATATAGATTTTTTTCCCCCTAACATCTAATCTAAACTTACTTTCTTTTAGTTTGAAGCCATTCCCTTTTGTCCTGTCACTCCAGGCCTTGTAAATAGTCTCTTTCCTCTTGGCTTCCTTCAAGTACTGAAAGGCCATAATCATCCTAAAGCCTTTTCTTTCCCATTTCTCTCAACATTTCCTCGTAGCAGAGAAGTTCCAACCCTCTAAACATCTTGGTGGTCACCTCTGGGCTTGCTCCAGCAGGCTGATCTTCCTGGGCTGGGGAAGGAGGCAGCTCTGCAGGTGGGGTTTCACCTGAGTGGAGCAGAGGGGCAGAAGTCCCTCCTTGCCCTGCTGCCCACACTCCTCTGGATGCAGCCCAGGATGTGTTTGGCTTTCTGGGCTGACAGAGCACATGGCTGGGTCATGCCCAGCTTCTCAGCCACCAGCACTGGTTCTTGTTAAAACTCATTGAATTTCCAAGGGCCATTGCTCAAGCTTGCCATGGTCAATGTCCTTCTTTGAACCCATCTGACAATAATGAACTATTTTCAAAGAGTCTCTCCACTGCCAGGAAACAGCAGGAAACATTTCTCTGAGCAGTCCCCACCAGTAATGACAAGCAATAACCATGGAGCTTCCAAGGTCCTTGGTCCACTTTATGCTAAAGAGGAACTGAAAAAATCCTAGTGGATTACCAAAGCAAAAATAAATAAAGATGAAAAGTGGGAGACTGGGAGACAAAAGCCAGAAGGAGAACTTCATGGGGAGAGAGACATTCACAGAGAAGGAAAGGGCAAAAGTTTAAGACGAAGAGAGACAGATTCTGAACCGAGAAGAAATTAGGATATAACTCCCTGTGGGAGTAAAGCAAGGGAAAAACACCATATGCTGGGATAACAAGAAAAAGCAAGCAAAATATTTACATTTCTTTTCACATAACTGAAAAGGTATAAATCATAAGAAAAAGCAGCTTGGTACTCTGGGGGTTTCTCAGTATTGTTTTGTTTACACACAGAGACCCAGGACTTTGCTTAGAGCATCTTCCTTTAGCTCTACAGAGCAGAAATGAGAAACCAGATCATTCTCTGGAAATGATGCTAATATCAGTCTCCTATGGTTAATAAGCCTCTGCACTGTGGAGGTTTTGTCTGAAAGTTCATGCTCCAAATCCAAATAGCACTGGGAAACTTCAGATTGGAATCCTGGAAAAAATGCCAAACTCTTGCACCAAAATACAGAAAGGTAAGAAAAAAACACTCTTCTCATTTGACAATGTTGCTTTTCCTTCCCTGTTTGCTGCAAATACTGGAAAGAATCTAATTTTCAGTACAAAAGTTACCAAAAATTCTAACACAATTTATAGACTGTAATTATAAACCAGACAGTGAAACATGAAGAAACTGAAGACAACAGCTGTTCTCCAATTCAGAGCTAAGAATACATTATCAGTCCCAAAAAGCAATTACAGCCTACAGGACCTTTAAATCAGAAAAAAAAGGTGAAAAGCAAAGTCAAAGGCTGAGTTTCACTATCCAGCCTGAGATGCCAGTCCATCATCTGTGCCTGTAAGCTATTGACAGATTGCTCCATCAGGTTACAAGATACTGACATTATTTGTCTGTTACTGAAATGCAGCTAAAACATTCAAATATAATAAAGTGACACCTCCACATCATGTTGGAAGGTAAGCAAGAAACAGCTATCAACCAAAATTAGTGTTCCAAGGGAGGGAACAGCACAAGTGTTTGACACATCACCAAGGATTACTGCCCTATTTAACAAGATTCCTCTGATGACAGGTAATGACAAAATTGATGGCTCATAGCCTGGGCTATAGATTTTGCAGACCAAAGTAGAAGATGCCACGTGGCCTTACTCCTTCTCTGAAGGCAGTACACAGGGCTCACACTTTCAAGGGTTCTCTGAGTTTAGAGAAAATTCAATATCCAGAACAGAATTACTAAAAAGGTGTCATAACTGGAGTAAACGTTGACCTTTTTAATATCTGAAAAGATGTCTTTGTGTCACAGCTGCTCTAGATATTATTGAGATGTTGTGGGGGTTTTTTCCACCTATTTTGTGTTAAGAATGCACACTGAAAGCAGAATACACTACAGCATTCCACCAGTGCTCACTGATGATGGAGAGATGCATGGAGGGTATAGAGATGCTTTCCTTCACTCTATTGTTTCGTATGACTTCTCACATTAAATAAAACTGGAATTTAGAATTCCTCCCTGCTTTGCTTGTTCATCTTTTCTCCCAGCTTAACCTTTCTTTTTCAGCCTTACCCTTAGGATTTCTTACCCCTGGCTATGCCACTCCAAGCACTTCTTTTCTCTGTACTCAGCCAGGTCTGCCTCACTGTGACTTCAGCCGTAGGAGTTAGCAAAATTGGCTGCTTTGATTAGAAATGTGTGAGTGGAAGGCAGATAATAGCCTGGTTCTTTACACCTGATCTCCCAGTGAGGGGTCATTGACAGGGGTCAACAGCTGAAATAAGTGTCTCATCACATGAAGAGTTTGTGAAGGAAAATCCGCACTGTCAAACGAAGTGGAGCACAGCAGCACTGGGAGCTGGAGGGGCCTGACTTACCCATATATTTGGGCTGGTTTGTGTTTAGCAAATTTTGTTCTAGGAAGGAGCTTCCAGGAGCTGTAGAACCTGAAGTCCTGCGCTGAACTGCAGAACACATGAACCTGAGGGACTGGCAACTCCATCCTCCCAGAGATGGATTTGCCACAGGGGCAAGAGAAGCTATAAGCAACCACCCTTCTCCAAGGCAATGCTCTCATTCCTGCAGGCAGGCTGTAGGAATAATCTGGAAGTAAGGGGATTTCCTTAAGCCAGTTCACTGATGGGCTCTGATTAAATTATCTCCAGACTAATTAATTTGCTGATTGACACTTGTAACATGAAGACCATCCCAGATAATTTGACACTGGCCATTGGTGAATCATCAAGTTAAAGCCTTTACTTTAAATGTGACTGTTATGAATGAAATGTCACACAGTGACATTTGATATTTTGCACCAATTACTACTGTGCATGTGGGCACATAAGCACCATTTAAGCAGAGTCAGGCTTTTAGGAGCTCAGGGATCAAAAGAGACAGACTGCTTGTCTTGTCTAGGTTTATAGTCTACATAGCTATTGAGAGTCCATTAATCATGTAGAGGCAAGAAAGCCATTATGGCTAATGAAAAAGAGAGATGGACTCAAGGAGCTTGGAATGGATAGATGCCACTTGTGCCACACAACCTTTGAGCCTCCTGAATAGCCACTGGTGCATGTATCAAACTGAAATTAATTTTAAAAAATAAAGAGCTACTGTTGGGTTAAATATGACACAGAGAGAAGTCAGAGATCAAGTCATACACTTTCCAACAATGGGAGACAGAGCACTGGAAGTTTGTCCCATTACCGTTTAACTTGAATGGTCAAAATCAAAACAAGTAGGAAGTGTCCTACAGACAAGGTTCCTGTGTCAGGTGTGTTGAGGGTCAAAGCCCTGTTCCTTCTCTCAAGTCTCTTTTATCCCCCTTACATTTATAATAGCACTTGTACCACTTTGCCTGTGCTTCCTATGTCTCATACATGTAGGAAATTACAGATCAGGATTTTCATTCTGCTGCATTTCTGACTCAAACTAACAAACAGAGGTGAAAGGAAGAGAGGAAATCTGAGGAAAGAGGGAAAGTCTGGGGATGTATCAGGGCACAGAACCATGCTTCCAGTCCAAAACATGGTGCTAAACAGGCTTTCTTTAGAGAAAGCTTAAATCTTTAAAGCTAAACTTGGTGGCTTTTTGAAGCCTTTTGTCTTCATGATTTTTGAGACAGCTGTTGAAACTGAGGTTTATTCTTGACAAAGATGTAAAACTGGGGTACTACGGAAGTTTCAACAGAAAAAGACTTTAAAATTCTCAGCTCAAGATTCAGAGGCTATTATACCCATGAGAACATGCACTTCCAGCTTTTTTATTTTCTCTTTTGAGCACACCATTGACCCTACCTGCAGCTTCCCCCTGCTGTTTGTGAAGCTGCCTCTTGTTTTGGAGAGTGTGCTGAGAGGAAGCCAGCATGATGGATAACAGGAGTCCTTTGACATACCATGTCATTTATCACATAACAGCCTCAATCCTGCTAAGGTGGCCTTCTCCATATGTCACTGTCAGCTTCTGTGCCACCTCAATGCATCAAAAAGAAAAGTTTGAATATGAAGCACTGTAATTCCTAAGTCACAGCTCATTGCAGCTTTCCAGACATGAAGAACCATTCTGTCTATCTGCCAGCTTGTTTGTTTAATTTTCACTGTCTCACATATGTGAGAAATTAAGTCTTCAGTGTGGAAGAAAACCAGAAAAAGTCAGAGGTCTAGCAGAGGGAAGGAAGATAAAAATCTCTAATTCCATCAGGAATTCAACATGACATTTTGAAGTGGAAAAAGAAAAGGCAGGCTATGACCAATAGATATTAGGGAATTAGTAAGAATTCTTCCTTCTTCCCACTCAAGGAAAGAGGTTCTCTAATGGGCTGAGAGGTTGTCTAATGGGCTGATGTGAATGCAGCAAGCTTAAAGCAATGCAGATAAACTCCTGAACTTGGCTACCTAATGGACATCTATCTCATATCTTCTGCCATTTGAAAGGTATAAAATGAACTGAAGGCTTCCAGGAAAGGCTCTTGAGATTATCCAGCAGACCCTGCTTTGGGCTACCTCAATTAATCAGAGCTCAACCACCAGTGCAAGATTTAAGCAAGTCAGTTCCCAGGGGACACCTGAGAACACAAACAAGAGGAGGCTGGAGCCTCTGCTCCTCTCTGTCCTGCTGACACAAACCCAGGAGTCTCTGGGCAGACTCGTGAGCTTTACCACAGATGGAAAAGGAAGCATGAGCTACCCACACTTTTCCATGAGCCTGAAGGGATGTAGCCTGGCTCAGGTTAATTAAGTGTAATATCAAGTTTGGGCTGCCTGGAGCACTCATACCTCAGCTGGAGTTACCTTCCCCTCTCCAGTGTGAAATAGTCAAGGCCAACATTGTTCATTTCTAGTTCAAAACCACTCCTGCAACAGGGTGAGATCCCTTTTCTCAGTTTGCTCTAAGAAACCTCCCTCATCCTGCCTTGCTCATAGCCCAGTCCCTGCAGAGCACCTCCAGCACCATCAGGGCATCCATGGCTCTCCAGATGAGTCCAGAACAGGCTCAGTTTCAGCTTCTTGAGTGACCCATGACTGAGCATAGCTCCCACAATAAGCCAGGCAAATTGCCCTACCACCCATTCTGTCTGTGGATCACCATTTAGAAAGTCTAAGTTACAACCTTCCTTTTCCCATTCTTGTAGCAGCTTACAAAACTTACATTCCTGGCCTAAACTGATATGAATCATAGACCCATTTGCCAGGTTAGATAAATTTGCATATTACTTCCAATGATTCACAGACTGAATGGTGTTAAACTTCAAGAATTAAGATGTCATTTTGGATCACAGTAAGTGACTTAAAATATAGGGTTTCCCACTTCCTTGGGTCATTGTCATATAGTCTTAACATATTCCCATTTGATATCAACTCCTTCCAAAAGGATCACAGGCAAGCTGCAGCTTGAAAATTAATCAATGAACTTTTATTATGCTAAACCTTAAAAGGATTAATAATATGAAGGAACTTGAACACAAGTTTAAGCGTTCTTAACCAGGAACTGTCTACTGACAAAACCTCATCCTTCTGTGACATTCACATTGCTACTGTCCTTTCTGACATCTACTCTTTCTTAAAGAACCACAGAAGGGATATTAAACTCAATCTTCTTTCAAAGCCCTATTTCCACTTGTCATAAGTCAGATAACCCAAAAGTTCCTATTTTTGGTGCAAATTTCAGTGTGCTGAAGATCTTTGAGTAGTTTTGCTTCAGCCCAAATAGCCTTCCATTTCTGTGTCAGATTGGACATCTTCATCCTCTCTTGAATATTTGCAGTAGATGCTCTATATAGATATATTTTAAATGAGAAAAAATAAGAGCCTGTTGAGCCTTCACAAAGCCTATGAGCTAAGTCCCTAAAAGCCCCTTTAAAGGCCTTTGTAGTCCTATAGGCAGCTCTTTCCCTGAAGCTGCAGGATGGGGCTCTGAATCAACAATATTGCTTCTCCTATCCTTTGTTTTTCAGAGTTTGGCATAAAGACAGACTTGTTTATGTGCATGTAGGGAAAGTAGGAAGCATAAGAATGATAATTCAGCTAGGGGCAAGCCTTGGTCATTATTTGGGCCACTAGGCAATGGGGTTGAATTATGGCTTGCCATGACAGCATCCTAAATAACTGTTAGCAGGAAATATAATCTTACATTACAGAAACAATTACAAGAGTTAACCATTTGGAAAAGGAAATCATGCTGCTGAAGAAGTGCCATTCAGCCACCACAGCTCACATTCCTCAGATTAAAGTAAAAATTTCAAAGGGAAAAGAAGATAAATCAATCCAAGTTTATGTCCAAGTAATGCAACATGTTTTTAGGGTAGCACACACCAAAACATATGCATATTTGTATTGCTGATTTGCACAAACCCATTCCCCTAGGATGAACATCATAATTGAAAATGAGAGCACAAATGGCCACTTAAATGGCTAAACCACAGCTTGAGTAATTGTGCATGCACACACATATCTGTTTTTCAAGCACAACTGCATCCTTTCAGTCCTGGCAATCTGGATCAAAATGGTTTCTATTAACATTATATATGCATTTACATGCATAGAATACTGTAGCATTTGGAACTCAGAGTTTTTGGCAAACCTCAAAGCTAACTCCTTATTTAGGTTTCCATGAGGTTTCAGCAAGGATTAGCAATGACAGAGTCATACCTGCACCATAGCTAGTTTGTGGAGAATTAGATATGTGCTCTTTGGGGACCAATCCATCTGAGACTGTATGTAAAGTAATGGTTTCAGAGCTGCCACATGTGTTTCTCAGAGATTAATAAAATACTCAGGGAAAAACACAAAACAGAAGGGGGTTGATTGCACCTAAGTGATTTTTTTTCTGTGCTTTGCAACATCTGCTGCAGAGCTGGTTGCCACAATTCCTACCCGATGGCCTGAAAGCAGAAACTCACAACATTCACAAGGTAATGGGTCCATCAGTTATGAAAGAAAATAATCCAAAAGAGGGACAGTAAGCAATGCCTAAAAGTAAAGCAGATGCTTTGTTATGGCACTTTGAGACCAAAGGTATAACAAATAAACTTCTGTCATCAGTCCACACTGTCAGAACAGACACTCCTCAGTTAAAACACACACAGAGCTGTGAACACTGGCAAAGCCAGTTCATTAGAGAATGATCCACTCCAGGTGGACTCCAAAATTGTGTGGGACCTGCTACTCCAGCTGGATCCCTACAATCTATGGGGCCTGATGGGATTCGTCTGAAGATATTCAAAGAGCCACTGATATTGGAAAGGCCTTGTCAATGATCCTTGAGCAGTCTTGGGAATCCAGAGAGATTCTGTGATAAATAACAGCCCTGAGCTGGGCTTTTTCTTTGATAAGAAATTTTATAATGAAAAGATACACTTGATTTGAAGTATTTCTACTGTTTACAGCTACAGAACCTTTTTCTTAATATTCTCCTCTTTATTTACATTCCCAGCTGTATTACTGTTACGAGCCTGAAAGCTCACAGCCATTGATATGGACACTATTTGATTTTCGAACAGGAAACATACTGGATGGGATTACATCCCATTCAAAGCTGTCTAAATATAGACAGAGAAGTAGCACAGTTCAAGGGTGCCCTCACCTGCATGTCAGGGAAAGCAACAGAAATTATTGTGACTTCAAACATTTAGCTGCTCTCCACCTGAAATCCAGCATGTGCACAAGACCAGACAACAGTGATTCAAAAGCAAACTCTCTTTTGTGTGACATGCATGTTCCAGAAAGACTGTTCTCCCACTGTCTTTGGATTGCCATGCTCAGCCCCTACATGGGTTTACAGTACGACACTTGACAGGTAAACCTGCAGCCTTTGGTTTGGCTATTCCATGCCAAGTGTCAGCTGCCTATCCAGAAATCTCAGTCTAACCCCAAAGATGTGATTTTTGTCATCTAAAAATATCCATGAGAAATATAGCTTGCTCTTAACCTCCTACAGCTCCTTCCACTTCACATTCAGACCTGGAGTCATCTCTCTGCTCTCACAGATGTAATCCAGACCTGCTTTGGCTAACATCATATCCATCTGAGCACAGAATTAACTGTTACTCAAAGGAGGTGCTAGAGATTTCAATTATATAGACCGAGACCTATTAGAAAATTGGATGGGAGATCACCATTTTTTTTTTTTCACATCACTGGAGCAAGGACTTCAAGCCATGATAGTGCACTGTAGAAGTGACTGATTAGTGCAATAAACTATGTGGCTACATAAAGCCTCTTTCCCTGGTTCTTCTCAATGCTGAATGGTATTAAAATAGTTTATGAGTGTTCAGCTGCTTTGCACTTTACACCCTCTTATGTGCCATAACTGTTAGAGGGAAGACAGAAAACCCATCACTTTTTTAATCTTTTCCTTTTGTTTTTATGCTAATGACCTTTTGTTGTCTAACAAACAATGAATACAGGAAATATTCCTCAAAAGGTAAGCTTTCATTAATGTCATTCCTTTTACTGCTGGCAGAAGACACCACAGACTAGAGCTAGAACTGAGAACCAAACTTCTGCTTTAGGCAGTGCTCCATGAGAGTCAGGGTCCCTGGGAGGACTGGTACTTCCCTCTCCTTCAAAAGCTGAGCTTATGAGCATTTCAGGAGAAAATGGGAAAACAAAAAACAGAGAAGGAAGCTAATAATAGAGATGCTGTCATGGGATGCACCTGGAAAGAATTCTTGTACTCACACCTTGTTACTGCCTGGTAACAAAAAACCTCCCAATAAAACAACAAAACAGCATTACATGAAGATATTGATTTGATTATGAATTATTAGGTGTGTATTTTTGGCAATAAATCCTTTTTCCTATTGGCATTCCATGAAACAGACATATATACATGCAGAGAATATAGCAGCTCTTCTCCAACTGATGAGACCTTAAATCTTTGCTATTTGTGGCAGACAAACAAAAGCAATCAAAAAGGTGAATTAGGACCTAGACAACATTGCTCACTCCCACTTCTCCTCTGTGTTCTGTTTCCCCAGACACTGAAGGATCCTACGAGATCTAATGCAAGATGTAACAATTTTACATAAGGACACATCCACTGGTGAAATTCAATAAGCCAGTTCTAAAACACTGTGGAAAAATTTCTCACTTCTGCACAGCTCTGAACATAGCATAATTTCCAAAGAATTTTACATCATAAATCACCCCTATTCCCATGCAGAAAAACACCAGCACAGTTACCTGAGAGTCCCTGCCAAGGTTATGACATCATGGAGGTAGGATGTGTTCAAACACTGCCTTCAGAGGCATGCAGTGGGCACAGCCCCAAGGTGCACCATCACTGGAGCCTTTTCCCTGCCAGTGTCACCTCCTGCTTCTCTATTTCCTCCCTTCAGCTCAAACCTGAGCTATACAACTCCAAGAGCCCTTCAGTTTTTCTGCCCCTTTAAGACTCAGAGCTCCTTTGCAGCATTAAAACTGTGCTGCACCTTTTTCCTGCACCCTTCCCAGCAGTGCTGCCCATTAAACTGCAGAAAAGGTTTTGATTTCTCACCCTCTCATTGCAGTATTGACTCAATTTTCTGGTCTTTATTTTCTTGATGCTTCTGTGGGACATTCAGCTGGGTTTATGAAATTAGGATGGCAATTTGCTGAAACCACTGGAGCAAATTTTGCCCGTGTAATTACCCAATTGCATGTGCAATCACACAAGCCATGTGCACAGGTAAACAATTCAACTTCAGCTGGACCTCTGTAGGTACATTTTTGCACAGCAATTTTGAAAACATAAGCTCTCAAATGAAGCTTATTTTTGTAGATAAGGCTTTTCATCACTTTTCTACAAACACCATTTCCACTTGCCAGTCTGTTTCCCCACCCCAAGGTCATTTTATATCCCCTCTCCTATCACAGTACTTCACCAGCTTTTAATGCTACATTTGAATAACAGATTCCAAAGAGAGGGAAGGGAAAAAGTGAGAGAGAAATACATAAATAAATAAAAATGTTAAAGAACAACATTAGTCAAAACACAAAGCTAACCCAGCATAGAATTTTTAAAAAGCAAACTCATGGAAAATAAGCTTTACACTTGCAAAACTAAGCTCCTGATTTTTTTGTCCTTAAGCTTTCAAAAATTTCAGTGAATATTTCACAGAAAATTATGTGTTTAATACTTAAAAGGGCCAAATAGCAACATAAAATGAGAAATGTCACTGGAACTCCAGGGATGTCCAGTTTTCATGGTGAAAGAAATACTGCCTGATTTATTACACAGGGTAATATATGAAGGTATATTACAAGAGACAATAACCTTCATTCCCAGGCAATTTCAGCTTTCCAGGTAGTGTGGATATTGCAGTAAAGTACTGGACATTCTTCATTGCATCTATAAAAGTGAAGTTTTTACAATTTCATTTTGTGGACTTCTATTTTCCCATCCTATGAATAACAACTCCATCTCTGCATCTGTAGCTTCCAACAGGCTTTAACTCATGTAAACAGACTTGATCTTGAGATGAGTGGCCAAAAGATCCCCCTTACTTGTGATATTAGCTCAACTCCAAAATATTCAGCTTTGATATCAGTGTTTGATGCCTACCACAATCACCTAACAAGGCACCATCCAAGCTCAGTAGCAATTACATCTCAGTGTAAATTTGCTTATGCAGCCAGCTGGGCCAGGGTTTGCATACGTCTGGAAATCCCAAGAAGGTATAGATTCCTGATTTTTAACATTTCCCCAATTCCTGCCTTGATGGTAGTGAGGTATCCTTCACAAACTCTCATCAGGTGGTTGTGGCTGTCGTTGCAGCAGGATGATTTCCCTGTGCCAGGATGTAATCCTGAGGAAGAGCTGCCACTACAAAGCTCAGAGCTCCATAAAGTGCCTGGTGCATCCAGGGCTGAGATGCTGGGTCAGGCTGCATGGGAGCCAAGAGCCCATCATCCTTTTCATTCCCTCCAAACCCACTGCACAGCCTGTGGCACTAATGCACCAGGCCCTAACAAGGCACCAGCTGCTCCTTTCCTGGCTCTCTACAGAGCCCAGCACGGGCACAATTGTGGTGGGAATAATATCCCACAAATGGGACTCAAATAAGCATAATAACAAACAAAAGGGATAATGACACACAATCAAGCTAACAAGAATTATAATATAATTCAATCATCTCATTAACTTTACTAAAAGCTAGCTTTGTACACCAGTCTCCTGGCTCCTGAAAATGTCTTCAAAGGAGTGCACACATCTGATTACCAACTCACATCATCAGTTAGGAAAACAGACAGGAATGCAGAACAAAGGGATTCCTTTCTGAGCCTGTGGAACAACCTGTTCACATCTAATATTCATACTAACTTGAAAATGCAAGGTAGAACCTATCTAAAATGAAACAGTTCCCAAGGCTAGTAGCTGAAGTGTTTAGTAGTCCAAGGCAGTAACACCTCTGAGCCCACACCCAGTGATTTTTGTAGAAAAATTTCCATGTGACCTTGCATGACCAGCGTAAATTGTACAGGGGAGAGCACAGGGACACACACACAACTCACTGGGCACCTTCACAGTGTGAGAGCTCACAAGGACTGCACATGCTTTGGCAATTGGCAGCTGGGAGACTGATGAAACATGGAACAATGCCTTGGATCCTTCCAGGATTTAATATGGCCATTAACTAATTAGATTTCACGACCATTTAGAAGACAGATGATATTGCAATCTCCATTCTATTAGCAAGAACAATATGGTACCTCCATGAGAAACCTGCCAACAGGAGAATGAGACCCCAGAATTTAAACAAACCCTAGATCCTGCCCACACCACACTTTTTAGTCAAAAGGCAGCAGCTGTGATGCTCAGTTATTAGGGTGGACACTGAGACAAGCAGTTACAAGCAACAAATGTGTTCTCTATCTGGGTCAAACTCCTGAAAGCACATGGGATATGCTGAAGATAAAAGGAATTGCAGCAAAGCACCCAAAATTTCAGCTATACTGCTTCTGAGAAACAAAAGCACCAAGCAATAAAGCCAACTACTGACACAAGGCTGGTGCTGAGTCCCACAAACAATGATATCACACAGGCTCCTGTTTTAGAGGCTCAGGCACACTATAAATTAGGTGAGGGTGTTAAAACAACAGCTGGCTGCTAATTAGTCACAGCCCCCCTCAGCAGGGTATCAGCAAAGTGGCAGAGAACATCTCAAGTAAATTAAATTTTAAAAAATCCTACTGCAATCACTCCCCTGACAGACCCTTCCTTCATCTCCCCTCTCAGCTTTTTATTTATTGTAATTACTTTAGTAATAAGATTTGTTTCCTTGTTATTATATATATTACCATGCAGGGCAACAACAACAACAACAAAAAAAAAATAATAGCTGGGAAGAGTTATGGAGCTTATTTATCTCCTTGGCTGTTATTGGGCCGTTGGGTGGAGAGAGCAATGAGGAGGTGGGGGTCTGGGAAAAGCAGTAAATAGAAAAGAAAGCATATTCCTTGGGAGCAGAGACATATGGGGGCATATTTACGAAGGAGGAAACACTGACAATGAGTGAATAGAGCTAATAACTCAGGGGGCCCAGCAGCCCTGGCTGATAAAGGAAGGAATAAACAATCCTGCACTGGAAGTGCTGTCAGAAGGGAGAGTCCTAGGGTGCAGCTGTCTGCAGGGGGATGTTTATCACAGAAGGAGAGCCAAGGATGGGCTGTCACATCAGAACAGCACAAAGGGCCTTGGATGAAACTGGGGCACCTCCCACAGCAGAGAGGAAACTCAGAGGAGTGTGTGGTGCAGGGCCAGACACCATTTCTGGTTGTTCCACCAAGGAACAATTCACAGAAATGAGAGCTAAGAAATACTGCAGCTCATATTTTATCTCGTGCTGTGCAGGCACTACCCACATTTGGTACCCTAAGCTCTCAAATCCATCACTGCCCTCTCAGTGAAAGGCAACAGAAGCAACACCTGAGGCACCAAAGCAGCAAAGAGCTGTAAAAATTTCTGCTCCACTTGAGGAAAATTAGCCCACACTTCATATGCATGTCCCAGAGCCACCAAGGATCCCAGCACAGATGCTCACAGAACTTGCATCTTTGTCACCTCTGAGGTCTTAAGGAAAGCACCAGTGCACGTGCTCTTGCCGCCTCACAATGTGCATCTCAGAGCACAGCCAGTGTATGTGAGGGTTGAGTCTTTCACAATTTACAAAATGCTCTTTTTTTTCCAAGTATGCTTTGCCTTCCCATATGCCTTCCCAACTACTTTTGGCAAGATGATGATAATTTGGGTGCAGAACTCCTGAAGAAAACATGGGGACAGACTCACAGAACATCTGTCAAAGAGCAGCACATGACTCCTGTAGCACCTCTCTCCTAGAGAGAAATTCCATTAATTCAAAACCACTCCTTTCCCAGCCTTTTCACATCTCTGCTCTGTCCTTAGAGAAACAAACACATCACAGATTAACCAGTCTGGAGGGAGCCTCTGGAGTGTGTTTGCAGAGTGCATGGCACCAATTTAGAACTAAACTTCTCCTTCAACCCTCTGACCACAGAGAAGCAATAAAGAGAAGGAGGGATGTCTGCACTTGTACAGCTTTGTGTGACACCACCTCAAGATTTAGTCCTTAAGGATGCAGCTCTGCATCATAAACTGACTCCTTAGACCAGCCATTAGCTTTTTTTCCTATCCCTGATCCTTTCTGCCTCTTATTGCCCAGAGAACACAATGTGTCCATTCAAGAGAGTAAGCATTAATAGAAGAGAGAAAAAGGTCATTTATACAAATAGGGTTTTTGGTTATAGAGACAAATGTGGTACTTCTCCTCCTCTTAAGATTGTCCTTCCAAACAGAAGGCACCAGGTTCCAAAGGTTAAGTGGGAGCACACTCCTTTTTTTCTTTTGTACTTTTTGAGACTGTGCAGAGGAAAACTGTTCTAGGAGGGATTTTAGTAGGCATTTCTATCTCTTTATGTCAGTAATTTTCAAACAACTGAAGCTTTTCTCTGATAGGCTTGAGGAGGTGATGAACAAAGCCCCTGAGTAAACAAGGAACAGACAGAGTAAATTAAAGGGGAGGGAGCATCAAGGGAGAGACAGAATACCCAGCACCTCACTTGCCTTACCTTAGAGAACAAAGCTTAACTCAGCCTGTGCTGGAGGAGGGCAGATGCAGGAGAGAACAGGATGTTTTAAAACAGATAAAGAATAGTCTGTGGCTATATTCCAAAGAAAAACCAGGATTTCCTCTACCTAGCTGCTACTATGGTTACCCCATGCCTTTGAAGAAATCATGTGGCTTCCAATAAATTTCCTTCATCTAAAAAAGACTCCCCAGCTCCCATCTCCACTCATTGGTTCATTATTTAGAAAATCCATCAAGTTCTTTTCAATGAAAAACCTCCTTGATTCAACAGGAGTTAAGAGTGAGAAAAAGGAAGCAGATGAAAATAAAAAGGAAACATTAAAATCAGGTAAAGAAAGAGGAAGAGGATGCCAACTCTTACACACTCCCACAAGCTCTTACACACCCACACACACTCTAACATGCTACCAGTAAACCTGAGCCGCAGAACAAAAATATTTCTTTTAATATAGGAGGAACCATGGCTACTAAAAAGCATGCATATAAATAAACAAGAAGAATATGGGAGGAGAGAGAATCCATGGGAGGATTCACAAGAGAGATGTATTTGATTTAAACCATAAAGGAATTATTTATTCCCCTCCTCAAGCCTCATGATCAATAAAGGAGATATGGCCAAGTCCCTGTTCACCATTTAAGGTTTACTAAACTCTTCTTCATCACCAGGTTTAGCTACAGTTAAAGCTCATTTGCACCATGGAACACAAAACACACCTCCTGTGTGACATATACCCTTCATTCAGGTGTCACCAAGAGCCACATTCTCCCTCCTGAAGGTCCCTTTTCTGCTGTGCTGGTTCCTGACAGCTGGAGGAAAAGGTCAGCCATTCCCTCCAGTCCTGCATCTGATGGAAAATTTAACTGAGTGTAGTGAGAGGAAAAAAGTAAGGGGGAAAAGCCACAATTGTTTTTCCTGTTCCTTCTGTCTATGAGGATCAAGAAAGCATTTGGTGCCAACAGAGGCCTCAAATATCCTGGGGCAGTACCCAGCTATTCTGAACAGTGCTCCCAGACTTCTGGCAGACCCAGGCCCTGGAGAGCACAGCAGCCCAAAATCTGTGACTTCACAGACTAGAGACTGTCAGAAAAGCCCAAGGTGCTCCCTGGTGAGCCACCCACCCCAAACTCCAATGAGTTTGAAACCCAGCTCAATGCAGTTGTATCTCAGGACTTGCTTTTCTGTTCCTGTAACACTCAATCATCACAGCCCAACCCCAAAGCAGGTGTGGGACTGTAGCTTAAGAAAAGTTGTTCCTCTACACTTTGCTGTGTTCCAGTGCTTATTTAAGCCCATCTTTCAGCTTTGACATTTGTGTGCTCCTCTGCAATAAGCCAGGGGACAGGGTTGTTGCAAACCCTACAAGACCCCATCAGCAGGTCAAGACAGCAGCCAGTGGAGGGATGTGATCATGATGTTCTGCCCTTGTATTGGGCAGGACCCACAGTTACTAACTCACTGCTACTCCACAAACACCCAAAGTGAACAAATTCCACTCTCTGCAGAGAGGAGGGGATTTGTTTTCCAGCAAAGGACAAGACTACCTTAGCTTAGTGCCCTCTTCAAAGTTTCACACAATATTTATTTCAGTGCAAAATATTAGGAGTAGAGTTGTACCTTTTCCAGTCATATACAGGGAGAGGAAAGTTAGTGTGGGTGGATAGGGAGGGTCTAAGGTAAAGAATGCCAAAAGGAATCAATACTTTTTCTAAGATCAGATTCAGCATCTCTTAGGAAATGCGGGAAGGAAGATTGAAAAGAAGGTGGGAGAAGGAGGAAGGTTCACTATACAGAAATATTTCTGTGAAAATTTAAGAAATCCCTATTCATCCTCCCCCACCAGGTTATACAAAGCATTAATTACAGTCAGTTTTTCCCAAGCATATCTACTTTGCAGCTGTATTCTACCCTGCTGTTTTAGCAGAATGGATAAACCTCCATTTGTCAGTAAAGGTCCTGTTTCTCCAGCCCCACCAACACTCCTTCCAGGGAACTGAGAGATCTTCTGACCACGGACAGTACAGAACCACATGCACCTGACAATTGCAGGACAGCACACCAGGCCATGCCTTACAGTCACGTTTTCCATACAGGACTGATAACAGGATGAATAAAAACAGGGGGCAAAGGAAATTCTCCCAGCACAAACATTGAAGATGAGACCTGCTGGGTGCACAGACAAACCCCAGGATAAGCACACGTCACAACTCACTTGCCATTGATGACTCCATCAGGATTAAGCATGGGCACAATCTTGAAGATGAAACATTTCCTCAGGAGCTCAGCAATGGGATCACTGCTCACCAGGAACTCCAGGGTGCCCTTCATCACCCAGCTGGCATTGCTCTCCCCAGGGTGAACACGGGCTGTGAGGAACACGTAAGGACGGCTGCCTGCAAAGCAAAAACACCCAAAACTAAACAGGGCTTTTCTTTGAACAAGATCTTTGCAAGTGGAGTTTATTCCATTTGAATTCAGGTAACAATCCAAAATGCATTCTAAGGGAAATACATCCCTAGACATTCCAGATATTTTCCCAAGGTGCTATTTATAAACTGATCACAGATTTGGTCCTCAGAACCAGCACAGAGCTAATCTCTCTTTTTATTCTGTGATAACTTCTAGATATTTACATGCACCATTAGAAAGCATTCTGCAGGTGCAGGTTACTGCCTCCAAACAGTTTTACCATACTTTCTAGCAATTATTGAAAGTTTGATCCCATCCAATTTCATTAAGGTTTAAAAGGCAGCAAGAAGTTATTTAATTGTCTAAGGTCCTGCTCCACTTTCAGTATTTCACAATCAACAATTCAGACCTTTCTAAATATCTGAGCAGATTTGTCCACCTATAAGGGGCTCCAATGACATGCAAGCTGCCTGATCTCTGGAATTAATTTGTGTTGTAAGGTTAAAATCATAATTAATTGAACTAAACTGATATAATCAAAGAAAATGCACTAATATATTCACCAGAGCTGCAGAGGTTGAGTACACAAACCTAACCATTATTTCATAACAATACAACAAAGGCTAGAAATAACAATGCACATGGCTAAGGCAAGCTGTTGCTTTTGGTGGAAAGACTACTTCAGTTTTATATTATATAGATGCTCACTCAGATTAGAAAGGCTGATTTTCAGAAGTTTTAACTAGAAGAGTTCATCTGTTTGTAGCACTACTTTCATGCATGGGAAACATAAGCAGTGGCAATTTGAAGTAGGGGAGGGGATTTGGGGGGTTGCTTTTTTTAAAAAAAAAGCCAAAGAGTAAATCAAATTTTTACTGAACAGTTCATTGATAATCTCTACTGAACGTATTTCAAAACAGACTTGCAACTTAACAGCAAAAGTTTCCTTGTTATCAGATATGTTATTTGCTGTTCCTGTGAAAAAGCCACTAAACACATTTGGTCTGGGTACAAGCCTCCAAAAACTCTCAGCATACATATGCTTAGAAAAGACCAAGTTTGACAGCAGATTCTTTGAAGATCCCATCTGTGCTGAGCACACTTCAGGAATGGGCCAAGGAAACAGGAGAAGGCAGAAGGAGACACCTGCCAGGCACAGAAAATGAAAGGAAAGAAGAAAGCAATTATCTGTCTTAAAATGATCCTTTTGTGAGCATCCACTATCACAAGTCAAGCTGACAGATTTATTCAGTGGAAAGCTTTATCGCTCAGGGCATCACAGCCATGCCAGGGCAGCTTTGTCCTGCTCCATCAGGACAGTCAGAGCTCAGGATCTGTTTCCTTCATGGACTGAAGGCCCCCAGCTGACAGGGCTGGGAAAGGCAACAGGACAGCATGCAAAACCAAAGGCATCAGCTGAGTGCCCTTGTAAACAAATGCTGAATTTGCACCTTACACATCGTTATCTTTAGCTCCCAAAGCCATCCTTCAGTTTCCAAATGTGTTACAAATCATTAATCCATCATAGTAAAACAGGGAGGTAGAACACCATCCCCAAAAATACAGATGGTAATAAAGGATGTTTAGCTGTTTGTCTGACTAAGAAAAGGCTGTGTCAGAGCTGGGAATACAGGTGAAATTTCTCATTTCACCTTCAAACAAGGAATAAACATCAATTTGCCTTCTTACCTGTATATTCTGCACAGTTCTACCCAGTATATACTTTACAGCACAATTTATTTATACCATACAGGGACACACAGATTTGGAAATAATCCCACATCCACACTTCCCTCTTAAGCAGTTGGTGGGCACTAAAAGAGTGAACTGCACTGCCAGCTCGAAGAGCTCATACAGAGCAATCATGTTCTGGTCCAGTAAAGCAACTGGGGCTCTGTTTCTCAATAGCCACATATTAGGCTTTTGTCAGTCTTACACCTCACCATACTGGGGGGTTGGTACATTTTCATCAATATGTACTTAGGCACTTATGGATTGTCAAAGACTCCTTTAGCTCCTGCAGGACCAGCCATTCTGATTTTTTTTCTCCCCCAAAATTAGAAGACACTAGTTCTATTCTTCTCCAGCTAATTGTGCATTACCATCTACCTTAGTAATGCCTTATAATAGCAACAAACAAAAGCCAGATTTCACAGAGACATCAGCTGCATTTTGCCATTTCCAAACATTTTCTCCTTTCTCCCATCACCATGATTTAGTGCTGTTTTGCAGGCTCATTGCTGAGCTAAACTTATGGGGCTGTGCAGTTATAGCTGGGAATGAGGCTCCTGAGGACTTCTAATGGACAACAGCTGTAAATAGCACAGAGCAAAATAAAATGTGCTCTCTTTTGCAATTGATGAATACAGCTTTAACAACTCTTACCCCTCCTGGATATTGATATAGAGTTCAGTATCTTAACTGAGAGGTTCATTCCTCAGTCAAAATAAGAAAAATAAACTCTCTAAGCAACAGTTTTCTCATGTCAGAAACCCAGGACAATTTGCCATAATTCTGCTAATTGCAATAGCATGGGGCTGGCAGAGATCTGACTTCTGCTGTTTCTCTCAAGGCTCATCAAAGTCAAGCTCGTCTTACTCAGACTCAGCGTTGGAAAAGCTCCCGGAGTCTGCAGATCTTAAACCCCAGGAAACATGAGGGAAGGGAAAGAGACCAGAGATCACCTACACTGCTCTCCTGTGGGTGGCAACAGGAGGGCCCCATTGCCTGCAGGTCCAGCCAAGGAAATCTCTCTATTCCAGTGAAAGTTTCCTTTGAAAGATCCCCTCCTGCCAAGCACATCCTCAGCTCTGACATCCCACCCACAGGAGAGTTGTAAGGGAGGTTTGTACAAGCAAGGAAACCACAGAGCTTGTTAACTGTCTGTTCCCTTCACAGGAGCCATCACAGCCAAATCCCACCTCCAAATGCTGCTCCCCCAGAGTGCTCCCAGCGTGAAAACTAATGAAGCAGCAAATAGAGCAAAGAGCTGATGACATGGCCATAAAACTTGCTACTCTTGAAACACCTGGAAAACAGCAGGAATGGCCCAAACCTATGGTTTATAGCATATCCAGTTACTTTGGAATTACTGTGCTAACTGCTATTAACAGAGCTCATGAAAGGAGTAGACAGAGCACTGGGGCCAGCCATGCTCCACACCCAACTGGCAGCACCAGCGGAGATCAATGTACTCAGTTCAGCTGCTTCCCTTCATTCCTGACTTCCAGCACCCCCACAGCTGCAGTCCTGGCCAGACCAGCTCAGTACTACCCAGTACAGTTTACTGGTTTATACTGGTGCCCAGCTGTCCTCCTCTCTCTGCTCTTTCAGAGCTCCATGGTACAATTCCCCATGCCCTGCTAAAGCTGTGTTAAGGACTCACAAGCTCATGTTCTCTCATATACTTCCTCCCAGGACCAGAACTGAGCTTAAGTCTTCAGAATCCTCAGGCCAACACCTAGGCAGCTCCTTTCCAGGTTCAGAGGAAGCTAGCAGAAAGTTCAGGTTAGGCATTTATCTCTGCAAAGGCCACATGACACATAACTTTCTCTGGGAATATAAATAATAAAAAGGGAAAGGAGAGGAGCCTTTTTGTGCTACATAAAGCCTTATCCAACAAATCATGTCTCCTTACACTGTGTTACATTTCAACATGCCCAGAATATAACATGGCATCAACAATACCCAAGGTGGGAGATTAAAGAACCACTGATTCCTCTTGCAAAACTTCGAGCACAGAACCTTTGAATGATAATTTTACTAATGCGTCACCTAATTCCCATCTCTCCTTCTCTTCACTCATTTTTGAATGTGTATATTTGAATGAAAATGAGAGCTTTGTTCTTCCAGTAATGCTAACTTGCTGCCTAATCTCCTGCCTCTAAGGGTCCTCCTCTAGTCATGTCATCACCAAGGTTCACTAAGAGGTGACTTTGATGTCACTAATCGTGACATCAATTGGGGAAAGAGAAGCCTGAAAGAAAAGAACAAAACTCCATTACCACAGCAGTGTCCCTCATCAAGGGGAGCACAGAAAGGAAATGAAAAGCAGTTCCAGATGCCCTGACCTGGGCCGCTGCTCTAAATTATTTCAAGCTGAGATTTGAGCCATGCCATTTGTAAAGGGGCAGGGCGTTGAAATGACACAGGATTAGAATTTTTTAAGGAGTCAAAAGGAATTATGTACACAGCATGTGAAAAATTCAGTCTAGATCTGGGTCTTGGGCTGGAACTTTCTGGCTGTGCCTCTGCATACCTCTCTTTCCTTTGCACAAGCCCAGGGCCATTAGGACACAGGCTGCTTTTTCTGCTTTATGTCTAAGTACAGCATGCCTACCAAGAGCATTACACAGATCAAAGGGCCAAGTTTACCCCAGGATATAGTAGAGAAAAACCAAGAAAGTAAAACTTTTCCTTCCAACTTAATTAGCTGTTCCCACTACAGGCTGTTCTGTGAGTAAATGATGGGTAAAGAGGAGGACCATCACATAGCTCTTCCATGCATGCCACAGCTGCTTCATGTCCTGGATCCATCTGACATGCCCAAGGCTGCAGAGTTATGCAAAGCCAGAGAGAAGAGGAGATATGGTGTGATATACAATGAATATATTAAAGCATATTTGTAAAAAACATCAAATACTGAGATCACAGAAAACAATGAGCCTGATCTGAGGCAGAATGTGTGTCAGATACTTTTCTCCCCTCCTAAAACTTTTCCACCAGTTGTCAGATTTTCAGTTGTCTTAAGACAGAATAATTCTTCCCTGCCCATCTCCCCCTACACCAGATTGCTGTCTCCTTGCTGTGCCTGTTTTTGGCTAGATGCTGCAAAAGCAGATACATCTTAATACAGAGGCAAAACACAGTCTAGCAGGATCAGCTGTTGTTTTCCAGAATTATCAATGAGCTATTCCTTTCTTAAAAATTTCTTTATTATATGTATTATTACTGTTACCTATAGCAAAGAAGTGAACATAACAAATCAGCTCGCTGTTCTCTACCTTCATAGCTTGATGGGAGCGTTTCAGCCTCTAAGTTGCTTGGCAACCTTCTTTTGTGTACATGTTTTATGAATTCATTCACCTCTGAATCAGAGATGATCAGGAGCTGAACATGGGTACAGAGTGCTCAGCCTCAGTTCAGCTTGACCTCCTGTTAATGCTGGGATTGAACTCCAGGAAATTGGTAAGCAAGTTGTCAAGGCTGTTTTAGGGAAAGTTTCCAAAATCCTGAGCTCTTAAAGCAGCAGGAACCACCATCATTATTTAGCAGGACCTTCAGTATGACTGAAGGCAAAGGAAACCCACACAAATTAAATCCAGTTCAAATAAAAGCATTCCTCTTGGGGAAGGCTGGGGAACAACTGCACCTTATTTTCAGGACTTACACCCATGAATAGCCTACTGTAACCCTTTGCAAATTGCCTCAGATTATAAGGAACATCCCCATCCCAAGTGTGTGCACCTGCATTAGTCTAGCAGAAATTTCCAACCACAGCCTCATCCAGTCCTGGGTACACCCAGGATTCACTGGTATATCCAGTGTCGCTCTGCACAACCTCTGAGCTGCTCAAGTACATCAGACTTCAAAACTGAAACCATGCAGGTACCTTGTTAAGCTGCTCTCATGCAAGTTACCTGCCTCTACCTCCTGCCAGGGCTGGCAGAGGAATTCCTCTGCCTGGGTGCACCTCCCACACCCTTCTCAGTGCTGCCATCCATCTCTGCTCCCCTCAGCCACATTCCCAGGGCATGAAACCAAGATGGGGGACAGCTAGGAAAAAGTACTGCTAAGAAGGATTTACAGCAGATGAGACAGTAATGCAAAGCAGTTGCAAAAATGGCAACTCTCCTGGGACCCACACCAGGCAACGTCACAGCTGAGGCAAGGAACACTCTGTTTCTTCCCTCTGCTCAACACAGTGAGGAAAACCAAATAGCTGCAGTGCTGTGCCCACTGCTGCCCACCACAGGTCAAAAAAACTGATGAAAACTGAAGAAGTCATTGAAAATCATCAAATGTTTAGAAATCTTAGGCTGAAAAATTGGACAAAGTGGGTTTCAGACACTGAAAGAAAAGGTGAACAGAGAAGGAGAAATAACCTTTAAATTATAAAAGGCTGCTATAAAAAGATTGCAATCACCTGTCCTCCCTGTCCACTGGGACTAGGCTGCATAAAAAGAAACACAAGTTACTATCAGCTAAGCCAATCTCTAGTGACCTGACTGCCATGACTGAATGTTGGCCCTCCCTCCTGAAGGGTCCTCACTCATAAAATCCTCTGCCTCCTCAACAGTCCCAAAACAGTGCCAGCAGAGGCCTACAGCCACATATTAGCTGCTTTAGAAACTTGTCCATGCTTCCCCTTATTCCTCTGGAACTAACTCTCTGCTCTGAGGGCTGCTGGAATTACTATTCCAGTCCACAAGGCAGCTCTGCCACCTCCTGTGTTCTCTTTGATGCAAGGTGTCTGCTTATTACTTAATGTTAGCCATGTTAAGCCATGTTAACCATTAGCCACTAATTAGTGGCTAATCAGAAACTTGAGAAATATTTCATCATCATATTTTGACATCATTAGGGCTTCTTCCCACATACAGAACAGAATTATTTAAGGAAAATTATGTCTTACCTGCTCATTTAGTGACAGTCTTGCACTTCAAAATTGGAGTATTATAATTTCTGGAATTTCTCTCATTAGTAATGATCTTCCAAATCCTCTCTATTGCCCTTAAGATTACAATTTCTCAGCTTCTCCTTATGTATGCCTTGAAAGGTGTGAGCAGCAACCACTAAGATGAGGTCCAACACATGATCTAGGTAGCTGATGTAGGGAGCTCCAGATTATCTGTCAGAAGGCAGGCAAGGATCTATCACCTCCTGCTTCTATAACACACACATTATGGCTTTAATTTGTTCTGTGGCAGCAGGCAATTTCAGATACTCAAGTATTTTGTACTGCCACAGCCAGGCCATCAATCCATGTGTTTTTCAGTCAGCATGGGAGAAATGTAGACTGTCTTGCAGAGATGCAAGGCTTCTGAGACCTGGCAAGCAGTAAAAAGCAGTATTTTCAAGTTAGGCATATATGTGACTTTCACCTTCTGGGGTTTTTCCACAAAGACAAAAAAGCTGAACTGAGAGAAGAACTAGAACATTGCCCTAAACTGTCCCATGCCTAAAGGAAGGTGAAGGTAGGAGATGAGTACACAGGGACCTGAAGGACAGCTGCTGTAACAGGCAGAGTGCAGAGATCCATGGAGCTATAAAATCCATGGGCTCTTTTCCGAGAGAAGGATTTCATCTGAAATGAAATCAGGCAGGAGGAGCAGACTGAAAAAGCTTCCATTGTCATAAAAATATCTCCCTGGGTAATCCACAGTGATGGGAAAAGGAAACCCTGATAATTTATGTGACAGTTTAATGGGATTTTGGTGACATAGGATACTTTAGAAAGAATTTGCCCAAATAGGACAGACAGGACTTTAATAAGGCTTCAGCTCTGAACCAGCAATATTTTCACCCCTTGCTTTTCCATTTCATTCTACATACCCACTGCTCACTCACAGCTCATCTTTCTCATTTGCAAGGCACATTTCAACACTGTAAGAGCAACAACTGCACCTTCTGGTTAGATCCCCTGCCAGAGAGGCTTCTGAGTATCTGATCCCTAAAGGGATCAAGCTGCCTTTGCACCTATAGGGCAGAGCATCACTGAGCTGTGAACTCTGAGGCATGAGCTGCCCTCTGGCCATGTCCCCTGCTCTGTGGATGGCACTAATAGCTTCTGTGTGGAATTTAAGGGCAGCAGATGGACAGGCTGCAGCAGGAGCTGCTGGCAGAAGGGACGCCCCCAGAACACACTGCAGGAATAAATGGCTTTCACACCCAGTGAGTAATGCCTCAGTCCCCATCTCCTGCCTGTGGGGGACATAGCCTTTACCCCCAGCACAACACCCCATGCCCTTCACTGCCGTGGCTCCCAGAGCAGGCTCAGTGCAGGAGGAATTGCTCACAGTGCCAAACCCGGGTGAATCCGGGGTTAATGGCATGAAACTCCACAAAGGAACATTTAGACTGAATATCAGAGAGTTACACTAGAAAGTCTCCCCTGTGGAGAGGTGGAAGTTAACATTAAAACCACATTGCCCAGAGCACAAGGAGTCATTCTGTACACAACAACCCTGAAGTGGCTGGGGACAGAAATAACCCAAAAGGAATTCATTTTCTTTGCTAACTTCAATGGATCCAGTTAAGAAGCCCAAGTTGTGCTAATTTCTCCTTCTGGGAAATCCAGGCATGAAATAAATGGTAAAAAATTGGGTGAAGATCTCAATATTTTGTCCATTCTGAGATGAACTTAGAACGTGCCTGTGAGTCCTAAAATGGGCATGAGAAACACCTGCCAGTGTTTCTTTCACTGTTGGGAATAACAGCCAAGTTTAACAGTTTAACACAATTTGTGTAGTACTTCAAGCTGTTCTCTCTACAGAAGACAAACTCCATAGTTTATTCTAAAAAAGCTCTTTACTCTTTATGCAGTCCATATTTAAAACCCACCTATTACCACCTACAGCATAAAGTAATGTTTATTCTTAAATATGTGTTGTGCTTTTAAGTAGCACAGATCCATCTCTCCCTGACTTGAAGTCTTCCTCAGGGAATGACTTGAAAGTAGTAAAATATATTAAAAGAAAGTACAATCAGAGCCTCTCATTGTCAAAGTGATGAAATATCAATTTTTGTTAAGATAAAAAGCATCACAGATTGCCTCTGATGGTAAAAATTAAATTTCTGGTCTTCGCTTGATTTGATATTTATCACTTATTACTCCAGAATCAGTCAAGCAGGGAATGTTTCTTAAAAATAATATTATTCTGTATTTCTCCTGGAGTAACCAAACTGTAAGAATTTTAAATTGTGTGGGTTTTTACATATAAAAAACAAAGGAAAGAGGAAATAAGCAGAAAGTCTACAAAAAACCTTCTACTACACTATGTCAACAGCTTCACAGTAAAGGACCTTCTGCAGGTTGACCTCATTTGTGGCATCACTAAATTGACTTTTACATTATTGCTCTCTAAGTCTATCCTAAATCTTGGAACTGCACTGTCCAGAGCTGATCCCAAAGGAAAATCTTGCTTTCCACAAACAAAAGATCAATGAGGTTAAACTGTCTCCAAATTTTGAGTAATGCATCTTGTCTTCATGGCAAGGTCTTAGATGAACTCCCCAAATACCTGAGCAAAGGAACACAAATAAGGGGTCAACATAAAAGGTCTTTCAGTCAGATCATCAAGAGAGCAAAACATGATACAATGACCTTGTATCATGACATAAGCAGCACCATGTTCCATCTCCTAGACTGCATGATGTGTTTTGTGACAGACCATGAGCAGAACATAAGTTTTCCAGGAGAAACAGCGGAGATGAGCCCTGAAGTTCCCAACCAAGTTCATACTGTATTTTTTTCAAGTACTTCTACTATTGAGATATCCTAAAGATGAAGAAGGAATCAGGCTCACATAGCACAATCTCAGCCCCAGTGTACTTGACAAAATTTGCCACTGCATAAAGCAGATAACACACAGAAATTTCAAACAATCTGTGGAAAGACACACTAAGCAGACCCTGTCTCAGGTCAGTAAGTTCTTCCCTTCAGATGACAGCAAAATGATGGCTAATGGATGATGTCTTCCTGCATCAATCACTGCAGGGAGCAGAGTGTCAAGTTAGGAAGAGTCATCTGTTTGAGGAAATCAAATGGTAGGAAGGTCAGGGTGAGGAAAGAGGTCCCTTTTATCCCCACAAGTTGCTACAAAGCACAGAAAAAGTTCCCATGAATGAAGGAGCCAGGCTGCAGAACAGTCCTGGCAACCCCAGAAGAAACAGAAGTGGAAGATGAGATGTCCTTCCTTGGCACTCCATGTATCACTGCAAAAGTGGGAGATTTCACACAGGAGAGCTTTTAGTTCTTCATCGTTTCCTAAGTGATACTACATTTATTTTAAAAGCATTCTCCAGAAGGTTCTTTCAGGCAAATAATTTAACAGCACAACTGATAGTTCCTAATCAGTTTGAATTTCTGATGTGTAGTGCACAGACTGACTTCATAAAGCGGGTAACGGTGATGTTCCCTCAATCCCAGTGCCTTCCTGCACTTTCACCCCAACACTTCCACAGCAGAACTTTGAACTTTTCCAACTGACCCTTCCCCAAAATCCTTCCACTTAGAGCTCATTCACTGGATACAGCCTGTAAAATCCACAGCATGAGCTCCTCTCTCAACGTGCCATAAGAAACACTCATATCAAAACCATTTTTTTCCAGAGCATTCACAGCCACTTCATCTCCTGCTCTGTAAACTCCGAGTGCTTTTAAAAGAAACACTTATTTATATAGAAGAAAATCCCTGTAAATCATGGTCATGACAGGCTAATGGCTAGCATTGCAAAGATGAGTTATCTTCTTGCTGTATCTAACAAAGCTTATGTTAATACCTTGTTTTCAAAATATGAAGAGACGTCTAACTGATGTTTTCTAACTGCAAGAATATGCAGCTAATGAAAAATGCCTTACATCAAAAAATAACCTTCCCCTGCCACCTAACACTCCCATCAACTCAAAATCAAAGGATCTCCTTGAATTATTTCTTTCCTCTGTATTATTTAGGGTGCTTCCCTCATGGATGAAGAAACCAACCATTCAGTCTCACTGTCTGTTTATAACCCAAATTCATTTTAGGGCTTGCATGCATTACCTGCATGTTTTAATTTGACATATTTTATTCAATTTCTGCCTATTAAATTACACTTGAGGCGGCTTATGTGGCCTCATGGGGAGCACTACCCTTTGTGCAAACAGCAATTTTATCAGGGCTGAGCCTAACTTCACATTACATAGGCTGGAAAACAAGGTCCTGGTGTCTGCATGGCAAGTGATGCCCCAGCTGGTGGCAGGGACTTTTGATAAGCTAGAAGGAGGATCCTGGGAGTGTTGTGATTTAAAGGGTATGATCTAGGATAAGAAATCAAGGAGCAAGCCATCAGTGATGTGCTGTTTCAAGTCTACTGACAGGCATTCTCCATAGCTGGCAAGGCCATCACCTTTGCCAGCACAGAGACTATAAGCACCTCACTACATGTTTATTGCTCATTCAATAGTTAATAATGGCTAAAAATGGGGAGAATAGGGAGAGTGGGAACACCACAGCCCTTAATGACATGCCCAGAGCCCTTCATCTGTCTCTTGCTTGCTCTTTCAGCCTCTGGCCAGTAGCTCTTTTTGAAGCACAATTCCCATGAGTTGAGTTGTGCCTCATGGTGACCCTCTGGCTGTTGTTTTTGTGCCCTTTCAAAATGCTTGACAGAACTGTCACAGAAGGAGCTTGGCATCTGGAAGCTGTGGCAGACATGATATGACCTGATCCATAAAACACAGCTAAACAGCTTGGGCTGCCAGAGGCCAGGATTTACAGGACTGAGCTTAAAAATGGCCTTCAACGCCTGCTATGCTAAATGCACTTCCCTACTGCACACAAAACAATTCCCAAGTTGTGAGGGTGACCTGCAACACTGCAAAGTAAGAAAGCAGACAAGACACTAGAGACACTCATCTTGTTACAGCCTGCACTGTCCACTGCTACTCAGAACAGGAAAGGAATGACCTCAGCTCTGGCTGCACTTTTTGCACTTGGTTACAGGGGTAGGAAGAAAAAAAAAAAAAAAGGGGTTTTTTTTTTTTTTTCAGAATTTTTTTCAGAAATTCCCCAGTGCAGCAAGCACAAAGGAAAAAAAATTAAGGCAGAGATAGTTTCTGCTGCATTATACACTACAGCCTCATTTTTACAATAAAAGCCTCTCTGCATTTTTATTTCCAGCAGGCACAGCCTGATCAGCAAGGAATTTAAGGACTTTCTGCCCTCCCATCCATCTACCTATTTTCTTCATCTCTACTTCAATCACTAGTTACAGCCTTCTGTTAGGTGCTCACCATGGGACCTAAACATCCTCTGGGAGACCTGTCAAAGTCACTCTGATGCCAGTGATAATAAATTCCATCTCACTCATCTTCTCTTGAAGCACTTCATAGACTAAAGATTACATGTTTCAAGTGTGTTCCAAGTTATGAAGGTAAGGATTTACAGAAAAATCAAGTAGGTTGCCCAAGGATAAAATACAAATCAGTCAGAGCTGGAAGCTCAACAGCTGTTTCCCAAGCTCCAGTCAAAGAATTCTGTGCCATCCACATTCATCCTAGAAGTGATTTTCTACATAATCCATTACTTCAAATCACTTCCTCCTCTTTTCATTAGCTATGAAAATGAATTGAATTGTGCACTTAGACATAATCAATAGAGCCCTCTCTCAGTCATGTTACTTGTCCTATATCAAGATCAGCTGTCATTTTCATTCTGGAGCTCACCCATCCTTCCCAAAATTATCAAGCACACACATTTTCAGAGTGCTATGCTATTCCTTTATCCATCACTATCATGTCATGTTTTCAGACTAGGGGGAAAAGCAAAAGATGATATGAAAGTGGTAAGGGAAGAATGAGGAAATAAAGTAGAGTGTTGTAGTAGGTCTCTCTGCTTCTTAAAAAATAAAATTAAAAAAAGAAAGTTCCTAAGTTGTCCAGAAGTCCTTCCTTATCTGTGGGCCAAGACATATCTCCAACCCCATTCTGACTTCTTCATTTAACTCATCACCTCTGCCCACATAATGTTTTAATAAAAATTTTAACATATTTAATTTAACCTCACTATTTCAAAGCACCCAGGCTAAGCTAGAAATATTTTCAAAAGAGTTTGTTAAACAAATTCAAGGGAAAAAAAATGAGTAAAAGCTTATAAAAAGAATTGCCAAGTGGCAAGGAAAATTACTTTCTTTTTCCCCCCCACAGCTAAGAAACACAACAATTACAACTGATAGAGCAAATTAAATTCTAAGTGCATTGGTGATTTGATAGATATAATTTCCTAAGTGTTACAGCCACATAATAAGTGCCCTAAAATGATACAGAAGTCCAAGTTTAGCTGTCTGGGAACACTGGTGCACTTTGCAGTATCTACCATGTCACTTGTCAGCTCGTTGATCTTATCAGCACATTTGCAGTCTGAGCAGAGCAGCTGTCCCCACTTGGTTTTTATTTCTATTTCTGCATTAGAAACAGGTGGGCAAGCTCAGAGAGCTAACAAGTTTCTTTTTGATGTAGAGATGGACAAATCCTCTCATTAACAGAATGGCCTTTTAAAAATCATTATAGGGTATTTTTAGTCCCATTTCATTTCAGTATTTCTGTATAATTGCAGCCCATTAATCACAAATGCTTGTTTCTAGAATCTGTCAGTTACAGGCAACAAGTAGTAGCAGCCTGTGGCATCTGCAAACTACTACTTTCAACATATTGCTGGCTTATTTTACTGGGATAAGATTGGCTGCATCAGTCACCCAGAAATGGATCTCATTCTCCAATTACAGAAATTAAACTCAGTTAAACAGGTCAGGCAGAAATCCACATAGACCCTCCCAGCAAAACCAACTTACAGGTGGGAATTAGAAATAGCAGGTGTTCAGAATTCCAGATACAAAACCAGGAGAAAAACAAATGCATACCATGTATTGAAAAATGCCTCCTCACTCAATTATGCTCTTGGATAGATTAATATTAAAATCAGCACACAGAAATAGCATTTGATTAGGATCAGCACATAGAAATAGTGTTTGCTACATTTCACAAGAGTGTGGAGCCCCTCTCATGGATGTGGGCAGAGTAGCTGAACAAACTATCTGCTTGCAGCTCTGGCAAACATGCACTAAAGCTGTTCCATACAATCCAAACAACTCCAGGCATTCGTAATGCACGGCTAGCTAGGTCAGCCTTTATCAGACAAAAATGCATAGCTTGGAACATTAAATCCAGAAATTAGATTGTTGTTTTCCAGAAAGCTTTCAAAGCCTTGAGGTATCAGCTGAATGACTTTTCTATTTTCAAGTCAGACACAGTAGACAGTCTCCCCAAACCAGCCAGCCAAGATTTAAAAGCAACAAGAAGTTTCCCAGTTTAGAAGGATAAAGGTGAAAGCAACATGAAAGTTATAACACCACCCACATTGTTTCCCAACAGTCTGTTAGTTCTGGGTGTTGAGGAAGGGTTTGCCTGTACAAGCTGAAGCCTATTGTTAGAGTGAGAAATTCAAGAGTCACAGGAGCATGAAAAATCTACCTCAGAGTAGCAGAGTTCCCTGTTAGCAGGACACACTCTGGGTTCTGTCACAGCCTAGCAGTTCCTTAACACAAACTGTGCAAGACTTGACAAACTGGCCCTGAGCTGAGTTCCCAAACTAAAAGCAATGGTTTGCTAGAAGAGTGGCAGACCCCACTTTTTGCCAACTCTGCCCAATCTTGCCATCCAAATTAGTTTGTTCCCACCAGATCGTCAGGCATCAGAAAGCAATGTGTATCTACCTCAATCTGTGTATCAGCACAGCTTTTCTGGAACAGAAAAGGAAAAAATATTGAACCAGAAACAAAAACTGCTCTCTGAGATGGCAGGAGTAGCTGTGTAGGTCTGATAGCAGCTGGTACATGTGCTACACCCCCTGGGACTTCCAGCCACAGATTACTCTTCCACAAGGCCAACCTGCCAGCTGTCCTGCTCCCAAATCTCTAATCGCAGCTTGCCTAGCAGTTATCAATGAGCAGGTACAACCAAACAGAAATCTAAACAACTGGTCACATTTCTACAGCTAGAAAATGACAATTTCTTACCTTACAGAAGGCTTGAACCTGAGGAACATTTTACTGACCTTTGAATTCAAGGAGCAAGAGTGATTTACAGACTGCCCCACCATCTACACCTTCAGCACTACTGACCAGAAACAGCTGCTATAACACAGGTGTCCAAACACAACTGCCTTCAAGACAACCCACTTTACACATCAGCACTGCTCCAGACCTTCTGACTTGTGAAAAAACAACCACCCAGTGTAATATGGCACCTGACCAACTGGGCAAGATTGTGGCCAGATGAAGGAACCCCATCCTGACCTTGGCTTTTACCCTGAGGCACACAAGCATTGACTCTTCACACCTTGGTAAGCCCATTGTTCCTGTCAATATCCAATCTCCTGGGACAGTATGACCCTAAAATTATGTTCTCCCTCTCACAGCCCATCTCTGCCACACTGAGGAGAGATTTACCTCAATTCAAATCTTCTCTGGCTGACTTACACAGTACCACAGTGACCTTTCAGCACATGCCCCACAGGACTAGAATTTATGGCCAGGCATGGGAAATGTGCCACTCACAGGAACACGCTGATTTGGGGGATTTTTGCCACACCATAATTTGAAGCTGATAATAGAAACCCAGTAGCAGTTTAATGCTAGGGAGAAAGAGATGCCCTGCGGGGTCTGCTGGGCTGTGTTTCAATACCTTGATTGGCCATTGGAAACACAACACCTGCAGGCTTCTCACTGACTGTTTCCACCTAAGGGAGAGAAGATTATTTTTTTCCCCTTCTGCTAAGGAAAGAATTTGGGCAATCTAGCACTCCTGTAGAAGCTTGCAGGTCCTGGGGTGAGAGAACTGGTCCTGGGGTGTTGGAAGACAGGCATGTTCCAAGCAGCTGCCTATAAATTTCCAAAGTTATATAAGAAATACATACAACCAAACCATTTTCAGTTTCATTGATAATTTTCAATGCCTTGTAGCAAAAATACAAGTAGTACCACACTCCTGTGAGAAGATCCTTCTGAGGCACTTGACAAACCAATCAAGAAATAAAATAATTATGACTAAGATATGCTAATTTAGATTTTCAAGATGTTTAATTCATTAGTGTATCAGAAAAGGCTGTTATGTTCTGGAAGTCTGGAGGATTGCCAACCTTAAGCTCTACTGAGACAATCATAGAATATCTTGAGATGGAAGGGACCCACAGGGATCATCAAGTTCAACTCTTGATGTTCAAGCCCATGTCCATAGCAAGCAAGAAGATATTGATAACTTATGTTCCAGAAAGTTCTCCCTTTAATCAGATAATTTCTTTTCTAGAAAGAACATGCAAAGGTTATAAGTCTCTTGGGGCAAAAGTAAGTCTGTTCTAAATCAAAAAAGGAAAGGCAGCTGAACAAGTGCTGAAAAAAGTGCTACAGAAATATCTGCTCTATCCCCTAAGCAGAGGATGGCTTAGAAAAAATATCCAAATTTCAGAAGGAACTTTATTTTTAAAAAATGCAGAACATGGCAGCTGAATGAAGAACACTACAAATAATCTCATTTAAGGTGCTTATTCTGCCATCATGCTGCATTAGGCAGAGGGTGGGACAGAATGAGAGATTACCCTAATATTTACTTTCTCTCTTTGCTAAAAACACTGTGCTTGTCTATGCTTCAAAGCCCAGTTTTAGCATCCTTGTTCAGTGTTTTCTGTCCATTCCTTGCTCCTGGACTACTGGAATTCAATACATTAATATGTATTTTGCCAAGCTCACAGAAGGCTGACCGCAGTGTCAAATCTGTGCTGGCAGCGTCAGCTCCACCAAACACTGGGATTCAAAAAGCATTTGATACATCATGAAAAATACTGGCCTCAGCCTGCAGACAACCATGTGTCTGTCTCACAAATTTCATATTCCATTCAACCAGCTTCCATCTTTATGGCAGCAAGCTGGATAACTCAAACAGGAGCATAGTTTTGCAGAAATTTGTCTGCTCTTTTTGCAAGGAGCTGCCAACGCTGTTGTGACTGGGATAGCAGAAAGAAAAAGTAGAAGAGATCTTTGAAATTTAAAGACAATCTTGAAAAAAATTCAGCACAGACCATGAGTGTTGCATAACTGGACAGCTTTGCTTTGGCTTCAGAAGCTTGAGAAACTGTCTATTCAAGTGGAAAAAAAAACATATTCTCAATTCTGTAATTATTTAGCACTGTAGAACACATGACAATTTTATTCAGCCTTTCTTCACTGCTGCATTAAAACAGGATAACAGTTTTCACAACAGCTGACTCTTCCTGTCACCAAAAACAAAGTGTTTGGTATAAAATGAGAGAGAAATCAGCACCTCTGCCTGGCAGCCCTGCAAATTATGAGAAAATCTTCAAAAGAATACAAAGACACAAACCTCATTATTGCAGATGCAAAGATAAAGAAAAAATGTTTTTCTCCAGTGTTCCATAATCATCTCAATCAATTTCTATACACAGTAAAATCTGTTCACTTTTAACTATAATCACAAATAAGAGAAAAGATAGAGAACTGATGAAAGGAAAAAGCAGAACAGGTCTGTAAATGGAATACTTGAAGGAAATGTAATGCTGGTGGACATTTTCTGCATAAGATTGCAATTTGGTCCACATTAAGTACCTAGAAAGCTGCAAAAACAGTCTGTCAGAGATAAGACCTTCTGTTCCTATTTGATGGAAATGCCATCTAATGGGGGACCATCTGAGGAGCAGGGGCTTTCTTCAGTTCTTGGTTTCTCTCCTGAGATTATCATCAACAGCAGCAATAGCTCTTTCTTCTTGTATGACATTAGCACTGTGGAGTTGTCATTACAAAAGCCTGTCAGACCTTCCCACAGAAACCAGTCAGCAGCCAGACAGCTCTGGGCAGGTGGATTGGTCCCCATTTGGCAGACATGTGTGACCTGAGGGTCCATGAGCATGTGGCTGTGCTGTTTGAACACGTGCTGGAGGTAGGATCACATGCAGTAACTGTGAGGAGCAGATGTGCTTGCTGGTGTGAGCTGCTTCCAGCCAGCACAATGCCAGGTTAGCACTCCAGATGAATTGCTACAGGCAGCCCTTCTGCCTGCTGAAAAGATCATTACCAACCAAAGCAGGTCATTCTACCTCCTTATTTCAACATTATTAGTTGAGAGCTTCCTTTAAGGAGTGCAGCTTCCTTTGGGGCCAACTGACTCCAATAAGGTGTTGAACTAATTTGGTCCCTGTTTCACTAGGAGATGTGTCATCTCCAGGTCTGAAAAAGTTATTCAAGAGAGCTTGAGCCTTTCATAATTAACATGCAACACTGGTTGCCACACGGGGAGCAGGCACAGTTATAATAACTCTGAGTCAATAATTCATAAACTATAATGCATTATTAATCAATTATTGAGGCCTGAATTACATTTAATGAGATTAAGCTGATTGGAGCACTAAGCTGTTTGAGTCATATTGATTTAATCAATGTGCTTAATTAAACTGTGTACATTTTCCACATGATCATTATTTCCCAGTATCCTGCACAAGTGGCCCCTGCAATTCACATGCTCTGCTGTTCTTTGCTTAGGATTTGCTCTTTGCTGCAATTTATATTTAAAGGTAAAGGGCTTATTTCCTCCTAAGAAAAGATCAAAGTTTCAAAACAACCATCTAAATAGCTTATACAAGCAAATTGAGAAATGTTAGAATAGTTTTCACAGCAACAATGTTTTTTTTTATTCTGTAGGCCTAAAATGAGACTAGGTAAAGATACCTCTTTAGTCTCACTTTATCCCTCATTCCAGCTCCAGGAGCATCTTCAGATTCAATGGTATGAGCATCCTACCATATCTATCCCAAAAACATTACTCTATCCTTCTTCAGAAACATGCCTAGACAAAAAAATGTGCTTCAAATCCTCAGGAGACTACGTTTAAGATAAGCAGGTGACATTATCTTTTTTTGACAGTATTCATAATGGTTTCCTCAGCCATGCATAAAGAGGACATATGATGACAGAAGAGCAACTCAAAGTGACAGATTTTACAGATGTAAATGCATTTGCTAGTGTCATTTTTGTTTAATTTCCCTCCCCTCTGCTGCTAATTATCTGGCACAATTTGGGTTAACTTTAAACCCCAAAATTCAGATCTATAATGCTACCCACAGCTAAAAGAATACTCATTAGGTGTGTTGACTCTGGAATACACATAGCACACTGAATAATCACTGTTATTAATGGGGATGACAACAGTACAACCAGCCATGAAGAGAGCTGTGCAATTCCTTTGGGACTGTAAGAGTCATTACTCTGTGTTAGCACTAACCAGAATGGCACCTACACTACATCACATCTCAGAGGTGCCCTGCCCCTTCCCTTCTCCGGCTAAAGGTGAGAGCAAACCCACCCCGACTCAAGGTACAGCCAGGAAACACCTCCTGAAAAACAGTCACAGAGCAATGCAGACTGTACACTGTTCTTTTCTGACCAATCATTTTGGTTTTGGTGGTTTTAATTCCACCATTCTATTAACATTAGCATCATATCAGCATCCTTTATTTCTTAACAAGAATACAATTTCATCATTGCCTGGGTGTCAGTGTTTAGATATTTTCTTTACACTTCTTTGAAGAGTTAATCTGTCCATTTTCTCTGTCACAACAGTATCCTACTGCTTGCAGGGTCTACTCAGCTGTCTGCCAGGGAGTTTAGTGGAGTTACACACTGCACACATGCATAAATAATACTGTGAATTAAGAGTTTGCAAACTATTACTGAGTACACATACATGCTTCTAACACTGCCTTCCCTGGGCTCTGTGTGTGTGGCAAACAAAAAAATCAGAGCTCTGCAAACACCTATTAATTCATCAAGCAAGGAGCTGGCACCAAGATCTGGAAGCTTTTTGTTTCTGCATTTATTTGAGAATGCTCTGAATGATATTGGGAATTGCTCTCTCTTCAGAAGCACCTTTAACTCTCATCAGGCAGACCTAACATAGCCAGAAATAAAGTCAGAATGATTTTACCTTTATCACAAGACCAGGGAGGATATTGCACTTAGAATGGGTATTAAAGATATCTGTACTAGCTGGATGCTGAATCTTGTGTATCTGATGGTAGGAAGGGCAAGTTTAAAGTTAAAAAGCAGCCACAAAAAACAAAATAGACCCTCTCAGTCTCTATTTGTTCAAGTCTATGGAGCTGCAAAGCCCAGCACGGACCACTGACCAGCCCAGCTACCTTCAGACATGGATCAAGTTTGAGTGGAGATTGTGTGATTGTAACTGAGTGGTTGCATGAATCAGAGTAAAAGCACACAAAGCCAAAGAGCTCCCACCTCACTTCCTTCTGTGTTCATATCAATTTCAGAACTGAACATTTAATAAAAATTATTCAGTACACCACCATCATATAAAGGGCAGATATAAAGAGTGGAAGGAGAAAGGAGCCTAAAGTGGATATCAAAGCCTCACACAAACAAGGGATAATGAAGGAGAGAAGTAGCCCATTTTTCTTCCCTTCAGCATGGCTTGTGCTTCCTATTAACAAGGTGCACGTTAATAAATTTAACTCAGACAAATTTAACCATCCTAGGACCATATTAATCAAAAGCCTGACAAGAGCAATCTGAAAGAGTTGAGGAAGGGAAGTAAAGCACAGCTGACACAGAGGATGCCATGGCTTCACTCTCCCTAAGCACTTCCAATACAAAATAACTCCTTCCCAATGCACTCCTACCAGGCTGATCATGCTGCTTTCCCAGTGCTCCTCACCCATCCTGTGCCTCTTTATCTGTGATATTTCCTTATCCCTACATGTCTATACTTGAGAAAGACTTAGACTATTTCAGTATGATCGTGTGCAGGAACTATAAAGTCCTGGTGAGACTTGTGCCACTGGCATTGCTGAAAAGAAACTCTCAAGGTAGAGATTAACACATGTAACAAAGGCAACCTAAGTTTGATAAGAAATCAAAATTACTGTAGCTCATGGAAACTGTTCATTGGCCTGAACCAGAAGGAAAAACAAGGGCTGTCCATTTTTATTCATATCTATGTGCCAAGTTCCCCAGTGCTGGAGCTCCACGTTCCTTCTCAAGCTGAAATACCCATGGAGACTGTAAAAAGCCATGGGATTTATTGCAGGGAAACCCTCCATCCTTTGGTCTCTTCATATTTAGCTCTAAGTTGTTGCTCTTGAGTTATGTTTTTAGCATGGAAAACATTGACAAACAGGTCCTTCCATCAGCCAAAACACTTCACAGAAAGATGGGTATGCCATACAAAATGAGGAAACTGAGAAGTAAGTGCTGATCAAAGCAACACAAAGCAGCACAAATTAGACTAAGTGCATCCCCAAAAGCCATAATTATCCAAGCTACTCAAACAAAATAAGCACATACATGATTATTCAGATTTGCCTACAGGCATCCCCACAGCATAAAACATGGTGTGCTGCCTTGCTGTTCTTTCAGTTGATGAGACAATAAATATTTTCATCACTTAAGAGTATTGGTGTTTACTTTTTCAGTCTTGAAAACTTGAGTGAAACTGTGTTGCCTTGACAATGCCTTTCCCCCAGAAAAACTTCTCTTTCAGTTGGACAACTGGGGTTTCTACAAGTTCTGTTTTGATTGAGTTCCACGGGCTCATGGATAGGAAGTCTGCAATCTTATTGTCGTGCAAAGCTTCAGAGGAAGGGTTTAGTGGCAAAGGATTTGATGGCATTTCATAGAAAACTACAAGCTCCCACTGGCTTCAAGCACTACCACAAGGAAGGAGATATTTATTTTTATTGAAAATAAAGAGAACTTAAGCCACGTAATTGGGATTTGAACCTAGGTGCAATATATTAAACAGCCAAAGCATTTGGAAGAGGTATCTGTCCAAATTTTTCATAGATGTCTTATGAATCTTTCAGCAAACCTGGGCTGAATAAGCAAGCCAAGCCTTGTCTATGTAGACAAGTTAACAACCTTTGAAAACCTGCCAGGCTCTCTTCTAAGACTGCAAGAAGCAATTTAATATACTCTGAGAATACAGTGCTCCAGAAAATGGCCATGCCTCCCAACATGGTCACATTTATATCTCAATACTTTTTTGAATTTTTTTTTATTTTTATTTTCTATCACAAAATCCTCTTTTCAGAAAGTCCTTTCAAAACCAAAAGAGCAAAAGTCCAGTGTTTAGGATATTGACTCCTCATGTCACTGACTCACTCCAAGCTCTTGCTTAGATAAACCCAAATGTTAGCTTAGTTTTTGCTTTTTACCACCATTGGGAAGGGCTTCTCACTTGGGCAGAAAATCTTGGTCACTGCATGCCTCTTCCAGCTGGCTCCAATCCTCAAATAAAATACTTCAACTTACTTTCAGTTGTCCCCTTGAGACCTTCTGCCATGAGGTGCCAGCAAATAACATCTGACCAGGTGAACACTGTCATGTGCCAAAGGCTGCTTTAGGTAACCAACCTTCCCCTTCCCAACTCCCACCCATTGATTTTCTGTGTCATTATCATGGAAAAAAAAAACCACTTAAGGGCAGGAGTTCTCTCTTCAAGCCAGGCACGGACAGCCACAATTAAAGCTGTGTATGTAGATCATAAATTCCACATGTAGCCTGTACTTGGCTATTTTGCTTTAGTATTTCAACCAAGAAAAGCATGTTCATGATACAAATTTGCTAATCCAAGGTAAAAGCTGAAGTTGTAATCAAGTTATTACAGTAGAAAGGAAAGAGCTGTGGATGATTACACTGTAATGTCAGCATAGCTGCAGTCACTCTGCTCTAAACCTGGGCCAAAAAAGATAGCAATAACTTCCACCAACTCCCATATTTCAAATCCCTTATAGTTTAGAAGAAGACTGAAATGAGAATTATGGTTCATGTCACAGAATCCCTTTGGAATCTTCTAGCCTAGTGCCTAAGTCAGCTAATGAAGAGTATTCATTTAACATCTAAAAAGATCTTAAGACAATTTAAATATCAACACAGGTTGAGACCTTTGAGGCTTGTGATGTTTGAAGAGATTTAAAAAAAAAAATCACTGTACACCTTGTTTCTGATTTCAGAAAAAAAAAGCAAGCTACATATAAGTAGTTAATGATTTAGGCTCTAAAATCAAAGCTAACCCAATGTGATGCTAATCAAAATCTTAACACTTGCTGTTGAGTTACAGAAACATTCTTATCTTAATCTTGTTCATCAGGGCCACTGAAGGTCTAAATCTTTGGCTGTCACAAATAATCATCTCTAGATATAAAATAGCAATTACAATATTTACTATTAAACAGTACATAATCAGTATGGTCTCAGACAGAATGCAAAGAGTTCTCTTGTGTCCAGATGGATCTACTGGGCACACTGTAGGAGCTGGAATTTCATCAGAAGACTTCAATTGCTGGTCCAGCTTGGAATGAGTTATCTTTGTTTTGGTTTTTTTTTTTCGTTTAATACTTCAAAATAAATAAAAATTTTAGTAGAAAACATAAAATGTAAAAAAACTTGTTGAATTAGTTATTTCACAGTTTTTTGCTCTAGGTGATATTTTATTTTGAACTTTTCAAATGTTTTACATTATTGAAGAGAAATTAGAAGTACAAAATGGCATCAGTTCTCCTCCCTCTTCCAGGCAAACCTGTAATTTTTAAAGAGCATAATTTGCTATTCCTCATATTTATATTCCTTTTTCCAAAATGAGGAAGACAAGAAAATCAGCATGCTCACAAAAGAGGTTGTTATTGTCACTGCGACATGAGCACAATTCACCAGCATCTTTTTTAATCCTTCATTGGGCTACTTACAAAACTGCTCCAGGTCATCTCTAGTTTTAGACTCAGGCATGGCAGTGATTGTGAGCAGTGGGCATGGATTTCCTCCTAGAGTCTGGCAGAGTGTCTGCTGCCTCCAGTAAACCTTTTTAGGGTTCCTATTTTGTTCCAGGATATCAAGATGGGACTGAAAAAGAAGCAAGGAAGCAGATTTATAAAGGAGTTCACAGTCTATAAAACCTGATTTTATTCCAGTAGCTGTATATTATTTTTGATCCTAATTTCATATCTTGCTAACTTCCCAGCTGCTCTCTTTTACCAGTTAATATCAGCACCTTTTACATCCCACAAATATGCACAAGCCATTCACAGTGCATCCTAGTTCACTGAAGCTGCACAGAATATTTATTCTTATATCATTATCTACTTGAGGATGTCCCTTTTTATTGCAGAGGGGTTGGACCAGATGACCTTTAAATGTCTCTTCTAGCCCAAACTATTCTATGATTTTGCCTTAACAGTTCCGAGGTGCTTTTGGTAGCATAATGAAATTTCTATGCATACATAAAATCCAAAAGAGAAGCATTTACTCTTTATATTTTAATAAGGGTTTTGTAGAAATGTGAGAAAACTCACCACTTTTGAACATTTACAGAATTGATTGCCTAGCTGTCAAGCATATGCCAGTGAAACTCAGTGACAACTCCATATCAGAGGCAGCCAAAAAGTTTATATCAAAACAACATTTTGTGCAATCAGTAGTGGGAAATTTGAAGAGTGTCTTTCCAAGAAGTTATTTCAAAAGGGAGATTTTCTCCTCACCCCCCCAAATTTTATGATAGTTTTAAATCATTCTAAAGACCAACAGCTTCTTGAGAAATTTGAGGAAAAGAACTGGCAGCTTAGAAGAAAGACTTTTTGGAACAAATTGCGATCGCCTCATTAGACACGGAGCCACTTGTCACCCACACAGCAGATGAAGTGTGGTTCTGTTTGTCTGTTTGCAGTGCAGCTGAGGAGGGTGAGCACTGCCCCTGTGGGCTGGTGCTGAGTGCTGGGCAACACCAGTTGTCTCCCAGTTGGTAGGAATAGGAGCAGTGAACACACTTGTCCTAATAGAAACTAAAACATTTTAGTTCACTCAGTGACCCACAGAGGGTGAGGGTTTGTCCCTATGAGTCAGGGTTCAATTTTAATCTACATTTATGGGACACCACGTTCCTGTTTATCAAATCTTGGAGCTCACCCTGTTTCAGACTGCTTTCCCAGCATTCAAATAGAGCCATGTAAACACAGAACTGAAATTTACAGTCAGCTATGTTATAAAACAATTAAAATACAGCTCTATAAAGTAAATTCAATTATTAAGTGCATTTAACAATCTCACATAGATACAGAGAACTCAATATCATCATTTTCTCATGTTCCTGGTACCCAGTGAAACTTAATTGGGTATAGCTACCACAGAGATTTCAGCTAGATATCAAAACAATTAATACTGTGATGTAAAAATAGATAAATGACTGTTCATAAAAGAAATGTAATTACTAATGGACAAGAAGTAATGAACTGCAGAGTGCATCCAGTTCAAATAGGATTCTACAATATTTCCTGCAAATATGCCTATAACCATTAAATATATATCATATTTAAAAACATTTTCAAATTATGAACTCCATATACAAGTTTATCTCTTCCCCAAAGCACTATGTCTTTAATTGAGCCCTTGGGTTCATAATCAGTTTTAATTTATTATTGATATGTAAAACCAACACATTTCACCAGTGGACAAATGCTTTAAAATGCAATCTACTGACACACAAACCTGATTTAGCTTATTTACTGCAGAAATAAAAGTAAAATGGAGATGTGCAGAGTGCATGACTTGACATTTTAAATTAGCCCAAGCAAAGAGGCCTTTCAGAATTATTAGAAGTAGTGATTTTTGCTTTAGCCAGAACTGGACATGACAATCCATCAGCCTTTTCCATCCGTAATTCCCATTTACCAAACTTTATGGTCCTTATTGTGTCCGAGTTCATTTAAACTTTTCCTGGGGCAAAATTCCCTTTAACTTCAATAGGCATTTTATTTGAAGAGACAGTGAAATACTTAAAGACCTGATCCTGGAAGCCTAGGAATAACATCTTTTTCATCTCTATTCTTTTCATTCAGGAGCAGGTGAAACATTCAGTCATTCCCAGAGCACACAAACTCTCCAAGTCTCTCTTGCTTTGTGCCAGCAAAAGATAGAAATCAATAACAGTAAAATAATGATGAAGCACTGTATTTATGTGAAATGTATGGTGGTGAATAAGTCCAAACAATTCTTCAGTATTGCATGTCTTTTTTACCCTGCAGACTGTAGATATTTGTGTCTTCAGGGCAAAAGGTCAGACCCCACCACTGGACAACACAATCTTCCCCACAGAACTTTAGGAGTAACTGGTGAGGAACTGATGAGAAGTGAGCTGACAGAAATGTTTTGGACTGAAGGCTGGACTGGCCTTCCCCCAAATATTGAAAGCAGTTTCTTTGAATGTCTATAATGGGATGCAAAACAGTTGACAAGAGGCTTTCTTGAGTGGGAATCAATCCAAGCCTAACTCTGCTGATGTGCCAGGCAGCACAGTGAATCCTGGGGGAGGACACTGTCCCCTGGAAAGCACAGCCTCCAATATCTGCTTATGGCAAACTGATATCATTATAAAAAACACAGTGACCTCAAACTCCACCAACCCACACCAGCATGTATTGCCCAAAACAAAATGTGTTGACAATGGAAACTTAAGTGAGAAGGGAGGGAAACTGATTTACTGGAACTGTGTGGTTTCATTTGCAGTAGCATTACTCTCATCTTTAGCATCAAAGCAAAGCTACTCCCAGAACTATTCATTTCACTTCTTTCATCCTATCTCCCCTCCATCAATTATAGAAGAAGCACACTGGATGCATTTCCCAGAAAATTCCCTAACCATCCACCCTCCCTTCCCACAGAGAGGCTGTGGAAAACAAACCTGTGCCCAGCAAAAAAAAACTTGGTACAACTCAATAACTAAATTTATGCTATGGAGTTGAATTCTTTTAATTTCTGTATTGACAACACCGGTGGGAGTGTCACAAATTCCTACTGACACTCATCTGGCACCGAGGAAAGAGCTGGTAAAGTATCAGATGAGGTCCAGCAGTCTGGTGATTCTGGGTGCAGCTCTGAAAGCTGGGATGCTACCCTGTGTCAGGAGGAGGATCAGGCAGCACATCTAAACTGTCATTAGGTTTAGCCCCCTGCTTCCCATTCCCTCCAGCAGGAGGATCCTGCTGCCCCAAGTGAGTGGAGTCACCTCTGGTCTGTGTTATGACTGGTAAAGGCACTCATGGTTTGTGCTCAGCTTGTCCCACAGAGAAATTTCTTCTACAGCATTCTGGGCTTTACAGCTGGCAAAACAAGGCATTTACACCAATGATCACAGAATGGTTTCAGTGGGAAGGGACCTTAAAGATCATTTCATTCCAACACCCATGCTATTCCCCTAGACCAGGTTGCTCAAAGCCCCATCCATCCTGACTCCCTGAGCACAGCCAGGGATGAGGAGGTGAAATCAATCCTCAGTGTCATCCCAAAATCTACACATACCCAAGCAGCTCCCACCATTATCTTATCTAGGTGGACATGTCAGCATTACCATCATTGTGGAGTAGGTGTAGGGGTAGTGGTAGGCCAGGTAGCAGACATCATCCTTGTGAGGGAACTTGATGCTGAAGGTGAGGGTGTAGTAGAACCTTCTCCTCCCACCTCCTCCTGCTGCTGCACTCCTGCAGCGGTAGTGGTTTCTGGAAGAAGAGAGGAGGAGGAAAGTAAATGTTTTTCCACTTCTAGACATGAGTTTGAAGCAGCCATGGGAAAAATAAGCATTCAGAGAAGCATCTACACAACAGGACACAAAGCCCAGTGGGGAGTTGGGAGGCAGAACTGCACGTGGCAGTGCAGGGCACTGCCAGTCACGTGCTGCTGAGGGATGGGAGCACTCTCCTAGGAAAATAAAATCCATTAATGCTTCGTTTTCTTGAGATGCAAATAAAGAAGCAGTCAGCTAATAGTAGCTCATATAGCAGAGTCCAGACATATTTAAACTATGCATTCTGCTGAAATTGCTGTATTTCTTCAGATATTCATATTATCTTGCTGAGAGAGGCAGGTTCCTATTCACAGCCCTGAACAATGCCATAAGAAAATACTCTGCAAAAAGCCTGGAGACTTAGAAAATATGAATACCCTACCAAACCTACTATTCAGTTCCACCACAGGAAGAAAAATGATATTTCAGGAATAAAAATAAATAATAAATAGGACATACATAAAAATATTTCAGATAACATCAAAGGCATTTTGCTGAGAAGAAAGAAGAGAGTGGGTTTGGGTAGAGACTGGGCACAAAAGAGAAGTGACCTCATACAGATTTTCCAGTTGTGACCAACCCAAAAAATTCTTCTTTGTAACCCTCTTTTTTTGAAGATCTGACCCTCTCCCTCTCAAGGACCAGTGAGGACTAGCTGCTCCCTTAAATACAGGGAGCTGAGCTTGACGTGGAAGCCAGAAGAGCAGAGAACTCTTGAGGCAGGGTCATCTCCCACAGCACCTGATCAGGGAAAGACTGGGGACAGTGGAGGAGCTCAACCACAGGCTCAGATCATCAGACAAGATTGTGGTGACAGGTCTGGGTCCAGCCAGCAGGTCCCTTCATGGGTCAGGATCCAGATCAGGATGTGCAGCAAAGCAGTGACACAGCAGCAGGGACACAGCAATGACTGAGCTGAAGCCTCACTACAGCAGATCTCTGGGTGAGGCTGGTCAGCACTGACAAGGTCTAAGAGAGCACACAAATCCTTGACACTGCCTTCAGTAAAACTACAAATCTTGTAACAAGCTCCTCAGTCTAGCGTCAGGAGCTGATCTCTAGCAGGAGACTTACTCTGATGAAGAGATGACTTCAGGCTGAGTAGGAAAGTTTTCTTTTAGCAGAGATGAAGTGACAAATCATGCACTTTAGGGAGAAGCCTCAGAGCAAATTGCATCCATAAGTACATTTCAAACAATATTTTTCCCACATTGCACCAATTATGCTGTTGCCAAACCTTCTGATTCTGAAGGACTGTGAGGTTTCTTTGACAAATGTTATCATCAATGTTGCATTAAAATGCAAAATAGAAGAGGCAACCAAAAGATGCAATTTCAACTCCTGAATTTTACAATACTAGCTTATTTTGCTGCGGTTCATTTTTATTCAAAGGGGTGGAGAGAAAAGGTAATTATTCTTGTCAAATTCTCCAAAATAATCAGCTCTTTTTCATAAGGGAGAGACAATACAATGCTGCTAGGTTTTCACTTGAATTCAATAGTTTGGAACATATGGGGTGAGTGATACCAACTGGATCAATAGATAGTGCAGGAACACTGAGTCTCAGTGGCAACCTGAAAAGCCTATGATTTTATTCTCAGTTGAACCCTTTACCCCAACATTTCTTTTGAAAATAAAGCACCTTAATATTGGACAAAGACTCAAAAGAGAAAAAAAATCAATAAACCCACAAAAATAGAAAAATGAACTTAGCATTTATATATGTATTTCACTGGATCAAGGGTTAGAGTCTGCTATCTTTTTGAAGTCAGAATAATGACATTTATTATAGTTCCTGTTAATTTGACAATGAAGGATAATTAAGAACCATTTCCTGCATGGTGCAGAAGGAAAATGCTCTCTTCCATGGCCTCTATTATACTCAGGGCCACTTGGAAGGTTAGATCACCTTATTCATAAAGTGTGGCCACAAAAGTGCAGAATTCTTCCAAGCCCTCCCCTCCAAGCTGACATTTGTAGTTAGAGGTGTGGGAAGAAGCAGGTCTTTGCAGGCAGATACTGCATAAATATCTCACATTGACATTATTCCCACCCGTCCTTAACACTCCAGAGTAAAGGCTTCTCCCTCTGTAGTCTGTAATTCTGAAGACAAGTGTCCTCTCCTACCTAAAATGGCCACTTTAACCCAGGGGTTTTGCAGCAAGAGACACCTCTGACCTTGCCACACTGGTAGTTCAGTGTTGCTCACTCCTGCCTGCTCAGACACGATCCCCAGGGCAGGGATGCTCCCACAGCACTTGCTGGGCAGCACATTTCATCCTTGTTCCCAGCATCTCTGCTGTTCCACCCAACTACCCAGCAAGAAAAGACATTTCCAGACTTTTGAATCACTTCTTGACACCTGCTTCAATCCACAGCAAGCTATCTGGCAGCAATAGCAAGTTTACAGATGGCTTTGGCTTCTATATTCTTCTGTCTTGCACTGAAAAGAAAAACCCCTGTGTGTAAGCAGAGTAAATGATCATGTACTTTTACTGTATATAATCTGGTCTGCTCACAATCCATCATACAAAGCAGTACCTCTGAATATTTTTGAAAGAAACATAAAAAAAAAAAAAAATTTTCCTCTGTGCCTCCCTCTCCTCCTACTGCTGTCAAGCCAAAATAACTCTATTGCTTCCTTTTTCCTCCACCAGATTGATGCTTTTTAGTTCCTCACCACTTTTTCATCACAACACCCTACCATATCAGCATGGAGCCTAAAGTAAAAAGCAACGAAAAGGAAAGGAATAAAAGGCTCTGGAAACATCTGGTCCCCACTCCCTTATTTGTCTTCTCTTTCAAAAACACGTTGAAAGTCTCTCATGCTTTCTAGAAGCCAACACACCGATTATTGGAGAGAAAATAAAAAGAGACCCAAGTGTAGTTTTATCAATGAACATGTAAGCTGTATCTACTGTGCCTTTCAGTCACTTGGTAGCAGTGAAATCACTTTGTTTGCTGCTCTCCTTCAGAAAAAAATGCAAAAGTATTGTATTTCCAGCATAGCAGTGATGAAGAGTTAATTAATCATTATTATAGTACTACTTCTCTCTTACTCTGCAATTTTTTGAGCTTAAGAAAAAAAATCTTTGCAAACACTATCTGATTAAAACATCTTCCCCATTTATCTATTCCATTCTTTGGGTTGCAGATAAGTGACTCTAATTTTCCACCCTTTTTAAGGGGGGAAACAGACATAGACAGGTGAAGCAGCTTGGACAAAGATGCAAGCAGGAAAGGAGCTGGGTTATAATTGAGGAATTCAAAAGCACCTAGTGATTCAGGAGCAGTATCTCTTGGCCATCTGATCTTTAGACTTCCTATCTGCAGCATTTAGTATTGTAAAATACTAAATGTATTTTAGTACTAAATTACTATTTTAGTACTAAATATATTTTAGTACTGTTAGATGATGGAATATGGCATTTTCAGTTTAGACTTAAATCACCAAAGTATCAATATCCCAGACTTCTGGGCCATTTCAAAACAGAGTTCAAATGGAAAGTAGAATGTTTCTCTCTTCTAATCTGTTAATGTATTGCCTTTGTCCAAAATACTCCCCACCTGAAGTTTGGTGTCCTCGTTTTCCATGTCTGGACTTTTTTACATCTCTAAGTGTGGTTATTAAGTGCAAGACACTTTAGTAACACCCTGATTCATACCATAAAAAGTAGTATTCAACAATTTACTGGGCAGGACTGTTATTTTGGGGTCTGCCACTCTGGAAAGTAAAAAATGCACAACAGAACTTCCTTTCCAAAGAGCAAATCCTGATAAGACATTTTGTTGTCAATATTTTAGGCAGAATCCCAGCTGAAGTAGAACGTTCCCCCAGCCATTGTGCCATTAAGGTGTTCAGCCACACTGCAAAGGCCAGGTGCTTTCAGAGAGAGGCCGATGTCTCACCCTCTCACAGATATCATTAGAGCAGAGAAGTGACCTGCTAATGTTATGATGTTTATTTCATCTAATGTGATTATAAAGATGCTGAAAAGAGAAGGCCTAATTCTGACATTGTTGTGATCACTAAACAGCCAAATTGTTAGTGCTGATGTGGGAACAAAACACTCTATGTACCTCATAACTATCTGACCTGACTACTGGCTGAAAAAGCTGGAGGTTAGATAATGTGCTTAGAATGAGCCATGAAACCAAAGGCACAAGCACATTGTCACCAATTCAACACTCAGCTGCCATTATTCCTTAAATAATTTGCTAGAAAGGAATATTATTCAGTGCACAAAAGCTGCCAAGACAGCAAGAGAATTAGATGATCTTATTGTAACTGCAACTGTTTATCATGGGTGTATCCTGTCACTTCACAGAGAGACAATAAAATAGAGCAGAAGTGTCACTCAGCTATTTTCTGACAAGAGCTCTGCTAATATTCTCCACAACATAAAAACTCTTGTGAGACCTATGAGAAAGGCAGACAGTGACACAGCTGTGCCACAGCATCCATCTTTATGAGTAAACTACCCCATCCACAGGGAAGATGAATGCCAAAGATCAGCCAACCTGCTTCACACAGACATCTCACCAACAAGCTTTTCCTCCCCCTGTCCGTCAGCTCAGAAGTGTCTCTCTGTAAAAGCTGTCAAAGGCATGCCTGGGTTCCTCTGTAGTTTTCAAAGTGCATCACTATTTTCCCATATTTTTAATAACTCCTGGTAAAAATAACTGGATGAGATTCCCTTCAAAATATGCAGACCCCCTTAGGATACCTGTGACCAGAGGAAATGGAACTGAAGTGAGCTCTTTCCCCAAAATACTGGCAGTGTGATCTCACTGTAGGAATCCCAATTCCTCTTCTGAGACAAAGCCTGAGCAGCCCCAACCCCTCTAGTTTCACATTCCCTCCCCCCTATAACTTCTAATGACTGAGAATCTCTTTCATAATCACTGAAAGAAAAACATTAAAGTTTCAGCAGAGGTGAAAATGTATTTATGTGCGTGCATGCACATTCTTGTGTCTACAAAAATATGTGAGAACCAGAAACACGCAAAAAATGAGAAACAACGAGTGCTTATCCTAGATGATTATGTTGACATATAATTCAATGTACAGCTAGAAAACACAGAATATTCCAAATCAATAAGACAATTCTCTCATATATTCTGAACAAGAATCTGATTACAGGCTTAATTGCACAATCATGGCTTAATCTTGGAAGTCAGCTGCTGTTTAATCACTGCACAATAGCTGCCTTGCTAATGATATGGGAAGCCACTGCAATGGCATCCAGCATGAAAAGTCTGCCCATACTCAGAGAAGCCAGACATTATAGGCATGTAAAGGGAAACCACTGAACCACATATATGTGAGCTCTTGAGGTAGAAAAGATTAAGGTCAGGTGCATGAAGGTCAGCAAAGAGTACTTGAAACTAAATAAGATAGCTACTCAGATTGCTGTAGACAGATGTTAGGCTGAGAGAGGATAATCTGTGCCTTCAACCCGTCCCCAGCCCACCCCTGAAAAAAAAAATTCCAACAGAAACTGGGACAACTTCTTTTGAGGCTCTGGCACACTGCAAAAGCAGCCTGAAACAGGGAACTTGCCCAAATATCAGCATGAGCTCATCAGGTTTCCTTTACACCACTGTTGTATATTCATTGTAACCCATTCTTTGGCTCCTCCAAGAGTTCCTATATCTCTTGCAAAAGAAAAACAATGATCCCATCCAGCTCTTTTCTTCCCAGCCAGGAGAAAAAACAACTACACTACTTCTCCTTTCCTTCTCCTTCCCTCTGGGCAAGGGAATTCTGCACATTCCCTGGCATCTAACAGCAATATCTCACTTGTGGCTGGTGTCTGAGGGTGGAAGCACACAACACATTGAGCCAGCACCAATTACAGACATCTGAAGTAGGGGGCACTGGTGGCAAGAGGCTCATGACATCAGTGCAGCTCACAGGAGCCCACCAGTAGAGAAAGGAAGGCACAGATTATCCACCAAAAGTGCACTTACTTGTAGTAGCAGATCTCTTGCCCTGCCCGAGTCCAGCGAGGCCTGCCCTGGAGAGCTTCCCTCACTGAGTACAAGACCAGCTGCATGCCTGCAGAAAACAGCACAGGTTCAGGTGATGGGACATCCCTGGCTGGAAAAGACAGGAGTGGGAAGGAAAAGGCTAAAGAAGAAGCATCATTATTTTGTTTGTGCTCTCTCTGTTGATAGTTTATGCAGAGTAAATACATTCCCAAAGCTGTGTGTTTTGTTCTGAGACAGCCATGTCTGTACAAAAAGTCTCTCCAGAAGAAATGAGCTGAATGGAGTTTATTAAAAAAATAAATTATTCTTCTGACCTTTGCAAACCATTTTGTTTACAAACAGAGGAAGGGAAAGAAAATAATATGAATCAAGGCATCAACAAGATCAGTAATTTGGTTAGTCTAATATTTTATGCTTGGCTGCTCTATTATTGAACTCTTAATCCTACCGTAGCATCAGAGATCTGTGGCACATCCAGAACCCTGCCCTCCAAAATCAGCAAGCAAAATTACAAGGTTTTAAACTTACTATTAGTGCTAAATAACACCTAAGCATCATAAATGCTGATAACAAGGGCATCCATCTTTGTACTGCATTATCCCAGAGCGTGACCTCTTCCTGACCTCCAAAATATTACCATCTCATGCCCTGAGGGGGCAAGGCTTCCTCTGATCTGAGTTGCACATCCATTACTCACAGCTCCATGAAGCCAGCCCACCTGCAGGGAGTGTCTGTATCAATTTCCTTGCTGCACACACCTGCCTGCTCTTTAGGGCAGGGTGAGGATGCTGCCCTCCCCAGCAGAGCTCTCTGCTCAGGGAGTCCCTGGCCAGGGGCTGCAGGGGAGGCTCCTGTCAGCCACAGCTGAGCCCAGCAATGATGCTGGCACCACTTCTGTGAGAGCACATTTAAGAAAGAGAAAAATGCCCTCCCAAGTATTTTTGCATGTTGATAAGTTGCCCCCCAAGCCTTCTCTTGGCTGTTCTTGTGATGGGGAGAGGTGATGCTTGAAAATCATTAATACTGATGACACATTTCCATTAACAGCTATTCAGTTCCCTACTTCCTTTGGGTTTCCCGTTAAACTCCCCAGCACTGTTGGAGCCCACAAGTATCAGCAGCAATGCCTTTCCAGCTTCCCTTGGGCTGTGCTGTGGGGCAGCACTAACTCCCCACAGCCAGGAGCAGCCTCTATAATGCTGATTTCTGAACCAGTGCTATGAGTTATCTACAAAAGGCAATTCTGTGGTTGGTACCAGGACACGGTCACCACGAATTTTAAGAGACACAGGCCTGTCCAGGTGATCAGGAAAGGGATGTGAGGCTCAGTGTCTGCAGGGGTCTTTGATATTCTGAATGCCAGCTCCTGCCCTTCTGAGTCCAAAGGACACACACACAAAACTGTCCCAGAGCAATGGTTGCTACTCATTCTAATGGAAAAAAAAAAAAAAAACTAAAAAAAAAATCAGTTTTTCCTTTTTACTTCCCCTGTGGAAAAGTTCAGTTTTAGAAACCAAACTGAAGTCAGGGTTCTGATGAAATCCCCCATGGCAGAGTAAGTTAGTGAAAGAGGGGGAAGGAGAGAGGTGGAGGTTGTGCCTCCTGTCTCGCTCTGCTCCTGGCCACAACTATTTCATTAAAAATCCTTTCTGCTGATTTGAAAGTCACACAGTGCCATCTAACCAAGAGCAAATGGGAAAAATCCAACCAGACAAGTAACCAAGAGCTGCAAAGAATTGCCACCCAGGGCACTTTGGCACTACCTCACAACTGCAGGCTTTTTGTCTCAGAGTGTGGGCATTAGCCCAGGAAGGTACAGAGGGAATGTGACAAATAAACAGCATCTCTTACCACTGCTCTGTGCAAATGCTCTGCATGTGCTGGAAGGGGTAGTGAGCCTTGCTCAGCCAAGCCAGAAAAGCTGGAGCTTCACTGCCTGCTCAGAGCAGCAGAAGGAACCCACAGAGGAATTGCTAATAGCCAACCCCACAAACAAGCCATCCAAAAGCAAGCCATGGCTTAGCCTCCCTCCTTAGTCCAGATGGTATTTTCACATTTCTCTTCCAAATATGTTATTCATTGCATGCTTGAACATGTGAGTCATGTGCAGTTTCAGGTACACAAAATTGGATTATAAATGCTGACAACAGCCAAACTAGCAGATAACAATCTTCCACCAATAATAGCCTGAATCTCTGGCTACAAGAGTGAAGGGACTAGGGGCTTCATCAAAAATTGCATTGTGGTTTAAAATAGGACATTACCATCCTTCATTTTCAGGCTCCTACCATACACACCACACTGAATTGTGTGATAATTCAGGTAAGCAGTATAAGATGACCAAAAAAAATTCAATTGGGGTCTGTATGAATAGTTGAACTTCAGCCCTTTGGGTTAAAGAGTAAATGCCTTTTAATTTGTCATGTCACTCATCCAGCCAGTTTCACACATACAAGTGATCCCAACTCCTGAGGCTGTTTGTTATAGGTGCATTGATCCTCAGAGAGTCGTCTTGGTGATGCTAGAGGCTGTAGCCACAGGGCTTCAGAGGAATGCAAAGTCTAATATTATAGACTTATTAAACATTCTGAGCCAGGTGTTAAGCTGGTGTAAATTAACAGAGCTCCATGGAAACAAACCAAGAAAACCCCCAGCCCATGCCAGCTAAGAATTCAATCCACAGTCTCCTTGCACAAGAAATAATTTCTTTCTAAAACAGGCATTGAAAGATGGGATTTGCCCTGCCTATTTCTGAACAATTCTGCCTTCGTCCTGAATCATGACAGGAGCTCAAAGACAGCAAGGAACAGAATTTTTTACCATCATTAATATCAACAAAAATTTCAGTAGGTCCAAAGATGTCTTACTAGATGAGATCAAAGAATCGTGAATATTTGTTTGAGGATTATCACATTTATTTAAATCTTAGAAGTCCTTTCCAACCCTATACTGCTCATTCAGTTCCAACAGATTGCCTTTCCCCCTCAGCTCTCCTAACCCCAGTGCCATTCTTCTTCTTCAGTTCTGGTCTGTAAACACAACAGTGATGTTTATTTCCCCCCACAAATCCTCTCCCAAATCTCAATATTCAGTTTCCTCCTCAGTCCTCCTGAGGATAGACAAAGGTTCCTTGACAAATCTAAAGTGACTTTTTCAGTGGACTTCAGGGCAGATAAGACTGAATCTACAGTCTCCCGTATACTTACAGACATGGAGAGTTTGAAACCTTTACGGCATTAAAAAGATATTTTTGTGAGGAGAAGGCTGCCCCAATTCCCCAGAGGCTCATACCATAATTAAATTGGCTGTTGAGCTTCTCACAGTTGATGATGTTGAAGCGATAGGGAACCGCTGACTTCATGTCACGGACCTCGAAGTAGAACCACTGGTGGTGCTGGCTGCTGTTCACATCTGCATTCATAATTAGGTCATACTCATACCTGTGAAGGAAAATAATAAAAGCAGTGGTCATGAACACTCCTGTCTGCCACTGAAGACACTGACAGCAGGCTATGCAGTCAAATTGATTGATATTTTGTGAGCATCACCATCAAACACCATTAAATACTCACACTATAATAGTCAAAACATTTTGAGCTCTGTTTTCTTAATCATGTTCTTTCTGTGACATCCAGGTGTTAGAAGGCATAATAAGCTCCACATCATCTAAGCTGCTTCCCTGGCTGACCCTTTGCAAGGCCAGGAGAAGGCCACCATCCCACACTGTGGTCACAGCAGCAGGCAGGCTGGGACACTTTGTGCAGGGGTACTTACTCACGCACTTGGATCGCCTTCCGAAGGTTTCCTGACTCAAACTTGGAGAAAAATGTCAGACAGCCTGGAGCAGCTGGGCTTGAGAGACTGCTGGAAAGCAAAGCAAGGACACCTGTAGCAGATTGCTTCAAAGACAAGTTTTCCCCTGCACCTTTTCTATGCTAAAATTTGCTTTAATAATTTTTTTTTAATTAGCAAGACCCTGGGAAGGAGGAGGAGGTGAGAAAATCCATAACCTTCCTATCCAATGCAGCTTTTCTCTCTCTTGCTTAGTAATTCTAAATCATATCTTTCCTTTTCCCAATACTCTCTTTTGTCACTGTCCATGTTTGCTTTCTTCATTCCAATTACTTTCCCACTGGACTATTCCTATTATTTCATTATTTGCAGAAGGCAGCTTTATACAATTACTCTATATTTCCTCTTCCTTCATCTATAGAGTTTCTTTCTCCAACTGCTTAGAAACCCTTAAATTAATCCTAACCAACTTGATAACTTTTTCCTACCTCAAACTCTCACCTCTTGTCTGCTCCAAAGAATGTTCTCCAAGTCACCTATCCTTCCTCTGAATGCAATTTCTTTAAATTGGGGACCCTCTCAACTGCTCAGTGCTACATCTTCTCACAGACCAGAGTTGAGAGCCTAAAGCTTTCACAAGGCCAGATGTTTGAAGGGTTTTTTTGAAGTGCTGTGTGTGTGCCACACTTATGAAACAGGGTACATCTACAGCCTGTGCAGACACTCCATGGGCAATTCTGCCACGGGGCGGGGGGAGAAGATGGATTTGTCTGTACAGTTCCCAGCACCAGTCTTCACCCCTGCTCCAAATCACTGCATGCAATGCAGACAGATGCAGGGACAACCCACAGACCCTTTGATGTATGGATTTTCTTGTTCTATCTAAAAGTTCTGATGATTTCCTGCTCCAGGTTCTTCCACAACAAATCCTTTCCCCGGAGTCACTTAGAAACAATCTACCCCTCCTGGATATTTTTTCTGTTAGGCTTTTACCTCCTGTTACTTTGCCTTTATCAGAGCTGATAAGTAAACTGTGCTCAGTGACAGCACTGACAGTGCCCCTGGTTGCAGCACTCAATTTAAGGGACCCACCTGGGATCATCCAAATCAAACACAGTTCTTCCTATCACATCCCCGGGCTGGATTAGGCGGCGAACATCATCAAGGACTTTGTCTCTGGTAAAAAGAAAGCAGCAAATCAGCAAATTGTAGTGACAGTATGAAAAATATTAATATATTCTTCTAAAAAGAGTCTTAGGAAATTCTTTTTAAGGACTGGAAAGGACTTCCATGTGCTAATTCCAGGTGAACTTTTATTTTTCCCATCGTGAGAACACTTCTGCTCCATTCCCACTACAAGACATTGCCTTTTGGGTTAAATGACTAATTCTGGGGGATTATTCACTACTGGATTGAACTGATTTATCCTCAGTTTTTCCCAGTCAATGCCAAGCCCCAAGCAGCCAGTCTTACCCTGTGTGGAAATCTGCCGTTACTTTCAAACCTACTAGTCTGACTCATAGTGAATATTGACTATAAGTCAAGCTGATTTCTACTCATTATTAAATAGAGCTTCTCTGATCCCTGAAGATGATCAAATGTGGAACACCAGATTTTCTTCCTGACCTTTGAAGCATCATGAAGACATGTTATGCCTTGAAGCATGATATGATTAGTCCCATTTCAGCCATACAGTTACACATGTTGTTGTAGCCACAAAAGCAGAGCTTTTAGAGCAACAGTGCAAGAAGATGGTAAAGTGATTTTCATTCTAAACAAGATTTCTAGCTCATATATCTACTGCAGAAAGAATCATTCTCCTAGCAGTCAGAAATCAGTAGTCCTAATAAATGCCATTAGTTGATCAATGCTGAAGTTTAGCATAGAAACCACCATCTTTGCTGCCTGCTAATAATCCTCTATCCCACTAAAAAGAAATATAAAGCCATTGCATATAGGCTTATGTCAAGCCAAAAAGCTGTAATTAAGAGCTTTCTCTCCCAGCTCATCTTCAAAACACAGCTTCCCATTCATCTGAGCACCTAAATAAAGAGAGGGCCCTTCTGAAAGGACAGATATGATTTTCCCTGAAAGAATCAGATGGGACCAACAATGCAAGCACTAAAGTGGCTGAATAAAGAGTAAGATTGCAGGCAGAAACATATCACACAAGGATACAGAGGCCCCTCCATCTCTAAAATGGACTTGTTCTCATTTGTGTTCTAACAAGGTCATAGATTCACAACCAGCTTAGATTCCCATCACTGATGAATTTATCAGTCAATTGAGGCACATAATTGGGCAGCCAAAAATTTGCTCAATAACTTCCTAAGGCATTCAGAGCTGTTAGAGTCAGAACCTACACTAGCCAGTTTTGAGCCCAAGAGCTCTCAGCTTGGTCCCCAGTTTAAAGCACCATCACCTTTGGAGCCCATGCTTGCGCTCCAGCACAGGCTTGCTGTAAGGAGGTGGCTGGTGACCCCAGAAATCCGGGAATGCCAGCTCTCTGTAGCCTGGGATGGACTTCACACATTTGGCCCTGGCTGCATAGAAACAGGGGCTGTGGAATGGGATATCTCCTTGGTGTTTCTCCAGAAGATTTCCAACCATATCGGAGCTCTCCAGCCTCCCTTCAGGACTAGGATTGATCGAGGCCTCACAATGAGGGTAAAACACTTTTTTGTACCAAGCAGCATCTTTTAGGAGAGAGCACAAAGCAAACACATGATTCCTGGCTGGATCTTCCTCCTCACAGAAGTCTTTATCCTGGGCTTTTTCAGCAATGTCTCTGTTTTCATCATTCTTATCCCATATGCATTCCTCCTTCTTTCTCCAGCTCTGCAATGGGACTTTTAAATCCTGTTCTCCTGGATCTGGTCCCATCTCTGTGACACTTTGGTTTCTCCATCTGCAGTTTGGATGCTTCACAGAAGTAGCACTTGGAATGAAATGAGAGGGAGCAGAGGGAAGACTCTCAGTCCTGTCCTCCAAGCTCTTCTTTTCCTCAGACTCAAATTCAAGCTCCTTGAAATTTAAAAAGCAGAAGAAATTAAAAGAAACTACAGACAGATTGTGCCTCCTTCCAGAGGAAACCTTTCAAGGGGGAAAAGAGGAAATATTTACACATCTTCCAAAACTGTACTCAACCAATAAAACAGCCAGAGCAAAATCAGTGCATGGAGCACCTGCCAGCATTTCTCTATCCACAAAGCTGTTTCAACAGAAATCCTCAGAACCCAAAAGGATCTGATTGGAGATGACTCGCCCAGATGACTCAACCAAAACCAATCATTCAAACAAAGAAAGGAAGATATTTTGCAAGACATTTTTTTAAAATTATAAATGTTACAGGAGGGCAAAGGTGGCCAGTCTGTCATGCAAAACTCCACCCCCACCATCATGCAGGAGTATGATTTAATCCCATTTGTCTACTTATGGTCACAATCAGTATCACAATATTCTGTGTACAGCAGATAAATTAACCCAGTGATCTTTTTCAAATTCAAATTTGAAACAGGGTTTTCAGCTCTCCTAAATTCCAAAACTTGTAATGAGTACAACATTCCTTTTTTTTTTTTTTTTGGTCCCAAGCACCACTAGAAAAAAATTATTTGAACCGTTCATTTCATTCAGTGGCAGTGCAATCCCCTCTTCCTTCAAACCATTAGCTGACAGTATTTACTTTTCACATCTCATTTTGATTTTGATATTGCTGTTGAAATTGCCAGCAAGGATACAAATTATCTGGCAGATTTCTCGTGTGGCAATTGATTCAACAGTGCTTACTTAATCTACACACGGACAAATGTGCATCAAACATCATTCTTTTTATCACTCATGATTCACACCAATAAACTACTGCAAAAAGTCATAATCTTTGTCTTTCTAGTCCTGTAAGACTTACAGGTTCACTTTTGAAACAGCTTTGTCTAGCTATTATTTGTCAATACTCCCTTTCAAGTGTTTCTTAAATTCTAGAATACTCACAAATAAAAGAAACTGCACTACAATCATACCTGAAAATTCTGGAAGAGTTCTGCACACAGAGCTTCATATTTTTCAAGCTCTTGTTCTGGCCGGTCAAGCACTGGCCTTGACCTCAATTTATTCACATCTGTTTCCAAGTCACAATCCTACAAAAGCAGAATTAGAAAAGCATGTGTATTACACCTGCCCATCTCAACCATCAGTGAATTGAGGATAAAAACAATGTCTGAAACTTTCACAGTCAAAGGCTGCTGTGCATTAATGTGCAGCCTCATCCATATCAGATGTGAGAACCAAAGCCAAACTGTGTCAAGCATTCAGCTATTACATTATAAAAACTCAACCCCCCCAAAATAAAATTAAAAAAACCACCACACCAGGAAAAAGTTGGAGCAAGAGGAAAGGATGGAGACAGGGCATTGCATTACAGCATTATTCAAATAATTCAACATGTCTGTGTCCCACCAAATGCTATCAAAGAAATTATTTGCTCCTGAAAAACAGATTCATTTCCAAAACTGTTATAAAAAGAAAAAAGTAAAATTGCCTGAATGCACCAGTGCCCATGGCATTTCAAACCCTGAGCCACACTTGGGTCACAAAGCAGAGATGGTTGTTTGGGCAGAGATGAAAAGGCAGTGAGGACCTGCCAGAAACATGAGGTCAGTTGAAAAGGATTTGCCACTCAGAGCATACTGATGCCTAAGAAGCTTCAAATTTTGGATGGAAAAGAATCGATGGTTGATGTGGTGATTTTTATTTTCATAGAACTCTAAACAGCTCCTGATGGAAGGGTAGAGTCAAGTTTCAGTTTGGTTGGTGCTGCTAGCATGCATGGTTATGTGTTATGTTGCTGTGAAAATGTTTGCAAATCACATCAATACCAGCAAACGTTGTGCAAAAGATCTTAAACAAAAAAAAAAAGGGGGTAAGCTGAAAGTTCATTATCGATTCCCTGCTTACTTTTCCTTTAGCAAGGTTTTTTACAGGAGATATATGACCAGCAACCCAGACAAACAGTATTTAAAACTCATATTCAGAATAAGCTCTTAGGCAAAAAAAAAAGACAACCCCAAAACTGCTTACATCTACTTGGTTAATCCTTATGAATAATGAAATAGTTCAGAAGCATAGAGGAGCTGTTACTGAATGAATAACTAATTAAAGAAGGAGATAAATCCACTATGAGCCTTATTCCTAATGAGCATCTTGACGAGCTCTAATAGTCAGATAAAAACAGCCAGACAGGGGCAAGTTAGGACACTCAGATAATGTGTGTGGAGGGGTTTAACTTCCTTTTTTTACTGGGTTACATCAGTTTAATATTTGAGGAGAAAAAGACAGGGCAAGTAATGAGAACTCCCTTTCACAGAAGTCTCAATCATTTCTAATTAGACTTTATTTGCAACTTCATTTCTTTAATTCGCTTTCCCAAGCCACTTTGTGTGGATAAGACTTACTAGCAGCATCCACTACTTCACATTTGCATATGAACTAGTTTGTATTTTCACAACAGAAAAGTTTGCACCCTCATCCTCAGCTGATAGAAGTGGGTTTTTTTGCCAGTTAGGCCACTGCAGGGAGAGTGCTAAGGGAGAATTCAGAGAAGTGTTGAATAATTCATTTTATTATTTGCCTGTGTGCAGCAGCAAATAAAGAAGGAATATAGGTTCAAATGCACCAGCTGTGGCTTAAAAGAACGAGCCTTTTCCTCAGGGTAGCTGCCCAGCCCAAATATGCTCTGATATGGGAATAAAAGAGGGTTAGCCTTTCCTAGATGATAAATCAATTTCCCCTAAGTGCCATTTTCCTGGCATATGCCTAGCAGATCAAAGATCCACCATTTATCCCTGACTGTGCATGTGATTCTGGGCAGACTCTTTGCAGGAACAGAGGAGTCACCAAATCCCCTCCACCCTGGATGACAAGCATAAAAATGAATAGAATAAATGCAGAGCACTTTTTAGTGGAAGTCAGTGCATTCTCCTTCCCTTTTTTCAAGTATCCTCCCATTACCCATGTAGTGTGTTCATGTGGGACCACATGCACATCTACATTCTCTGCTTAGATATTGTTGTCTATTTTGACACCCTGAAAGACAATGTTTTATTTTCCAGTATGCAGATAATTACGGGAACTATGGCTTGTATACCTACTTCCTCTTTACTCTCCACATCCTCATTAGCCCAGTCTTTTTCATCCTCTTCCTCTCCTTCACTTTCACTGTCACCTGCAGAAGTAGGAAGGAGACACTGACAAAGGCGTTCAACCTAATATCCCTCTCATACCCTGAAGAGAAATACATGTAAATACTTCTATGTGTACCACACAGTCCACAACCCACCACAACCCTGATTAAAGCAAATCCCATTTGTTAATCTCATATAAATGAATTTGGCACTAATTCACCCAGTTTTTAAAGCCCTGTTCTCTTGGACTCAAGCGCTGCCTTTCAAAACCATGACAAATGTCCCCATGATATGGATCCAACTCATTTTACAAAGCAATACAGAGATTTTCTGCTTGGCTGCAATGATATTACAGGATGCTCTTAATCTGTATTATCTAGATTAGGGTGTTTTACTGCTATGATTGTTATAGTATTTCAGCATCTTCCACACAAAATTGAATGTAGCAGAAATTGCTTCTGTGTATCATGGAGCCTTTTCTGCAGAGTAGCTGTCCTGCCTGTGCTTGTGCTCTGCTTTCCAGCAAGAGCTTCCATCTTTTACTCATGCAGCATGACTGCTGCCTGCTTTTACTTTAGAAAGGGAAAAGGATAATAATTCTTGCAGTTCTTTATTGAAAAAGCTGCAGGGCAGTTTTTACCCCCCAAGCAGCCAATGCACAGGCACAATTACATCTCTGTCTGCTACTGGGGAGCAAAAATGGCATCTCCAGCCTCTGCTATACCCACTCTGTTCCTTGATGTTTTTTTTGATAATAGAATATTTTTTTCTTTTTTCCTTGCCCTTTTACATCTTCTCTCATTTGTTCTCCAAACAGACTCTTGCAGCTTCAAGAAGACCTGGGAGTAATTTTTTCCCTATTGAGTGACTCTGTAGGTTATCAGATTAATTTTAACTGTAAACCTCAGGATTATGCCAAGACTCCCTTCCTCAGATCCCACACTTAATTCTCATGTCATGCTCCTTTTCCTCCTTCTGAGCTCACCCTTTAGCCATTTACCTTCAGATCCCTCATAAGGAGGTTCAGCATTGGCATTCCCAGGCAGAGGGAAGGAATAAGAACTCCTTACAGTCACCACAGGCAGATGCTCCTTGGGGTAGCACTTTCTCAGAATATGAGTTGCAGTAGTTATGATAGGATCCAGATTTTTACAAGATAAACACTCCTAGGAAACAAAGGAGAACTACATTAAGAATAGTCTTTTACAACAGCCCTGCCTGTCATAATCCCCCATAGCAGAGCTCTTCTTCTGGTGAGAAGACAATTCCCTTCACCACTCATGGTTCACACCCATAAACTGCAGCAAAACAGCATAATTTTGGTTTTCCAGTCCTATAACACTTACAGGTTTACTCTTGAAAAAATCTTGTCATGTGTATGTTTTGGCTGCCAAAACATGCCAAAATCTGTGCTTCTGCAGCTTCAGCACAGAATCATGCCAAAACCCACAGAGATAAACTAACAGAGTTAACACCACTACTTCAGTGTGTTCAGGGTACACTATGTCTTCTCAAAGAGAATACCCTCCCACTGTACTCTGTTCCCTGTGGGTAAATCCCTAGGCCCAATAGCTGTTCTGAAAGATCACTATATATTACCTAATCATAAAATAATTAATAACTGCAGCATCCCACAATTTCTACTGCTATAATCCAGAGGAGGAAACAGACATTTAAAGATTTTTTTAGATCCCAGGTATACTTTGAAGACACAGAATATTCTGTGGTTTTGTTGTACTGTTATGCAAGTGAGCTCCTCAGACTTTTGTTGCAAAGAAAACAAACCAAAATCCCCACAGAACTAAAGAAAGACCCCCTGAGACATCATAGAAGTGATGTATTATCTTCATACATCACAGTGTATGTCTTCAATATAACAGAGTTAGGGAGTTTGGATAAAGGAATGATAATGCTGCACAAAGGCAAAGTTGTTTAAAACCAAAGGGTGCAATTCTCAGAAAACCCAGCCCTTGGGTTTGCACAAATCCAGCAGACCCAAAGCACAGCCTCCATCAGAGTGACTGAGTCATAAGCGCAGTATTCTACCCAAATTCACAATTTTCACTCTGCCTCTCAGCATGTTTTCTTCAGTGGTTTGGAACTAAGACTGAGCTCATCAGGACGCGAATGCAACTTAAATAAGCAGCATGAATATGCTACAAGGCAATAGAGAACTGCAATACATTTTACTACCATTTCATACTTTTACATCCCTGCGGTAGAGATAAAATAGGACAACCAAGAGGAGAGAACAGATGCTTCATGTCATTGCCTGACAGCCCATAGTCAGCATTTGGGCTGGACAGAAAAAAAAAAAAAAAAAAAAAAAAAACAACAAACAAACAAAAAACCCACCAAAAAAAACCCCCCACCAACAGACAATCCAAGCGTTCCTCAGAACCAGACAGAGAGCCAAAAGAACATAAAAAAAGAACATAAAATCACCATTGGATCACAGGTTCTGCCTGACTAACCTCATCTCCTTCTAGGAAAAGGTGACACTGTTTGGTGGTGGACTTGAGAGTGCTGGGTTAATGATTGGATTCAATCTTAAAGGCCTTTTCCAATCTAAATGATTCTGTGATAAAGTACTTTATCATAACCAGGAACAGGAAAATGGCTGTACTGGGGTTCTTTTGGTTGGGGAGGATTTTACTGTTTTCTCATGTATGATTGAACGGCATTATAAGATTCTGTGGGATTAACCAGGATTCCTGTAGGGAGGCTAGAAAAAATCATCTAAAGCTGACATGCTTACAAGACTCACTACAAGAATTTTAATATGTATTTCTGGTTCTCTGGCTGTTTGGAACTAGGGGGAGAGAAAAGAAAATTATGAAAGCATCTCTGAGGAAATTTTTATTATGGGTAGAGCAAACACCAAGGAGAACTGGTTTCTATTTCTGTTTCAATTTATTCACTCCTTCATATGGTTGCCTTTGTTTGCTTGTTATTAAAGGAAAGATTAGGAAAGTTTGTCTACACATGGGAACAGGCTAATATTCTCAACAGTCTACTAGTTTAGTTTACTAAAACTGATCTGTTTTTGCTCAAACAGTGAATGCAGGACTGTTTAATTGCCTGCCTTGGGACAACCTCCTTAATTCATTGCCAAGTGAATTTAAATAGTCAAGACCAAGGCATGTTCATCCAGACAATGAACTTCAACACATGGAGTTACTCAGTGATGGAGTTACTCAGTGATGTTATTTGGAAGTCATTTTTCTGTACAGCAAATTAGCTAACAAGTGCAAACAAGCCTTCAGATACCTTAGAGGGAATTTGTGGGACTGTTTTCATTACTGCTCATAAAGTGCTCTCAGATTCTGAGGTAACACTGTTTACAAATGGCTGGAAATGATTACATCAGTGTATTGGAAAAGCCCTTTTTACTGACACCTGGGAAGCAGACACGAGACTGCTCTGTATGTGTGTAAGCTATCCCATTTATTTTGTGGTGGGATAATGTGAATGAGGGAAGGGTAAATTCTTAGCTCAGAAAATTCATGTAAAGCTAACCTGGATTCAAATCTGCTTTTTAATCCCCACACAATCTTTCCCTTTTTAATCCCCACACAATCTTTCCTCCACTGAATCTGGAATAGGACAGATATTATGGCATGTGATACATAGGAAAAAAAAATAAAGGAGGCTCAATATGACAGTAAGACAAAAGATAGTGATGTTGATTGATGCTCCTACTGGGAAACAGAGTGGAATATAGGATAATATTATACTAGAGTAGTAGGGGAGGCTGAAGAGAAACAAGGCAAGCTTAAGAAAGCAGATGGAAAAGTGATAAACTATCAAGATAACGTTCTATGCAGCAGTATCTCCTAAAGCACATACAAACCTGTTTTCTTGTCACAGAGTAGGAAGCTCTGTCACTGCACAAAAAACCAGACAATGCTAACGTGAATATACCATTTAACTGTCAGGAAAATCTAAGTGCACCTAGGAAAAGGGAATGGGAACAGAAAGTACTTCCTTTCCATGAATGATTTCATTACCTGTAATTATTTTTCATTCCAGGTAGGAGTAGAATTCAAAATATCTCTAAATTCCTCTAAAATATCTCTAAACTCTCCTCAAACTGAGTAGCAGCCATTTCTAATCTATGTGAGGTGACAGTTTTTGAACTATTGGCTCCTCCTGTAAAGAAATAAGCTTAAGGGCTATTAAAAGCTCAGGTATTTCATCTGTTCATCAGCCCAGACAATAGGCAGCCAGAGAGGTTTCAATTGAAAATCAGCCTTGTAAATAGAGTTTTCACTGGAGTTTAAAAAAACCCATACTAGCAAAATGGTTTTCATTTCAATAAATATGTGCATATAAGAAAAAAACAAAACCAACCAACCAAACAAAAAAGCTTTAAAAATTTCAGCAGAACTTTTCTAGCCAGATTTTAAAACCTTAAAAATCTCATTAGCTGCTCAGATTTTGGTCCAGGTTAATCACCAGAGCCAGTGCATTCCCTAAAGGCACTAAAATACTGTCCACACACAGAGCCATTGCTTTCGCAATCAAGAGTTGTTTGTCTTGTCCTGTCTTCATCTTTTTCTCTCTTGCTACAGCCCGTTGTCCATCTCAGGAGACAAGATTTCCCATCTCTCTCTCATGAAAATTATGAAGATTTTTGTGGCAGCAGGAGCCTCTAGCTCAGGTTAGATAGGGAAGAGCATGAGTGAGATCTCCTAGGGCTGCCAGACTCCTGCCAACACTTCATGTCTTGGAGAGACACTGCAAGACTGACAATATCCCAAAGAAGCAGTGAGAGAATATTGAGCTTTGAATCTATTAACCTTGGTTATTTCTTGTCCAAGGTCTCCCTAATAGCACACACTGGGAAAAAAGCAAACTGGAGGCCCCTGAAGCTGTCATTTCTGCTCCATTTCTGACCTTTGGAAGGATTAGCATTATCAGTGTTTACTGGAGCCTTAGGATGCCATTTCCTGTTTGTGCACCCAAGGTGACCCCATGTTTGCACTTGCCATGGAGTTGCTCCAGGCTGAGCTATCAGGAGGTGTTAGCTCAGAAAGCTTCATGGGCTGTGGGAGCCTCTTGAGAGGGAACATCCATCCTCAGCAGCTCTTTCCATCCACCCTATTCATGTTTCTTCAGAAAGGAACTTGTCATTAACAGCAGCCAATCCCTTGGGAGGTCTGCTGGCTCTGGCCACCTCATCCTACCTAAAGAAAAGGTCAATTCTTCATGATAAAAGTGAAGTGAAAAATTCCAGAAGTTTCCCATAGGCTGTTGGTAAAAAATGACTCACAGAAGAATCCTTCATGACAGTGATGGAAAAGGGGAAGAAAAACACACTGAATCACAAGGCAATGGATTTTTTTTTTAAGGGGGAAGGAAACAGGCTGTCTTTCTGATGGTTCTAGAGTGAGATAATGCATTGCCAGTAAGAATGACAATGGAAACACTCCTAGGGAATCACATAGGTGATTTTCTTTAAGTTCAAAGCATTTTGCTAAGAGATTGAGGAAACTCTCACAGTACTGTGCCTGCCTTTTCTATACCTTATAGGCATCCCATCTGCAGGACCATAGCATCTTTCTTGAACTCACATTAATGTTTCACAGGATTAAAATTTACCCTCCTGAAAAACTGTTGATGGATGTTTCTCATTAGGAAAGCCTTGGCTAAATGAGAATTTTGTTTAAAAGGCTAATTGAGTGGAATTATCTGGTTATTGTAAAGGAAAATCTCACAAAAGACCTAAGCAATTCCCCTTTAGAGATATTGTAGTATTCTTCAAGAGATGTCCAAGCAGGCAGCAGGATGCACAGGGAAAGAGAAAGGAAGCCCTACAAGCATGAACTAGAATTCCCATAGAAATTAAGTCTTGTTTTAAACTGAAACATTTCAGTTTTTCTAAAGTACTAACTGTGTAAAAATCAATAGTTCTTCATGCAATCAGTTTTTTCATCTACATGTCCTATCCTGAATTTAGATAATGATGGAATTTCCTGCGGTGGGATGTAGAACCCAGCCATAACCACTAAATCACCAAATTTAAAGACAAAAAGCACCATTTACCTGCACACTTGTGAAGAGAATCTCCATTCCCCGGGAACCAAGGAAAGTCTCCCTGCCCAGCTGGATGTTGGTGATGTACTTTAGGCAGAGCAGGAGGCCTCTACGAATGTAAATGTAGTTGTTGGAGACATCATTGCGATGCCAGTCTTGGTAGAGCCTCAGCAATTCACCCAAGTAGCCTCTGTTCACTGCCCTGCGGCTGTTGGACTCTGAAAAGGAGAGAAAAGGCTGAATTAAACTCCTGTTGGGTAATACAGTGCTTGAACTCAGACTTTAACAACTGCTCATTCTTAATGGTCTCAGTTTAAAAAAAGTTAAAACTTTTTTTAAATTTAAAATATTGTTTTCTAAACATGACCTATGTTCTTGGAACATTACATGGAAAAATACCCCAAAAAACACAACAGTGTCCTGTCTGAAAACAGGAACCCTCCAGACGAACCAAACTACAAGCCTGTATCTCCTCCCAAGTGCTAATAAACATAATTCCAGTTGCAGCACCACAAGATATCCTGAAACTACCAAAGCTCCTGAGGAGTAAGAAAAGCTGAATAAAGTAAGAACAGTCAACAGCATAAAATCTTCAGCACAGTGCTGCACTTCAGTCCTGAGAGAACACCTTGCTGAGATAAACAAATTCAAACACCTTATGGCTGTACAGTCCTGTCACAGCCAGAGAAATTATTTTTAACTTCTAAATGTATTCCCACAAATACCTGTATAATGAAAGCCATGAATCAAGTGATTCTGAAAACTCACAGTATTTAAAAATTAACAAAACACCAACATGAGCAATAGGCACGGCTTCTTTTCTGCTGCTTCCTAGCTCCAAGATTTTAAAGGTCACATTCAGGTAATGTTTAAAGGCTTTATTGCATGGGCAAGAAAATTACAAAAAATGTTACAAAAAAAATAAGATTTATAAGAGCTTGTGATTTAATACAAAGTCTGCTGAGCTTCTAAAACACATCCCTCCACCTCCTTGCCCTGGCCCTCAGGACAAACATGAAGGCACACCAGACCCCAGGCTCCCTCCCTTTAAACCAACCCTGCCTAAATTTTCCTGACATTCCTTGCTGTGACACGCATTAAAAGCTGTCAGGAGCTCAGTAATCAACTGGGGGGCAGGTAGCATATGTAAGGCAGGAGCTCAGCTCTCTGAATAGCAATCAGCACTTGCAGCTCACAGCAGATGGCTCTTGGTACCAGAGCTGGTGAGCTCCAATCCATTTCCACTTCATTAAACAAAGTGCCAGAGCCTCTCACACCTGGAACTTTAAATCCATCAGAGGGGATTCATGGGACAGGAGAAGCAGCTAGAGGTTAAGTGAGAGAATAGAAAGATTGCTGCCCGAAGAAAAACAGCAAGAAGAGAAGCCATGGAAGGAATAAGCAGGAAGCAGCAGGAGCAGCAAACCTCAATCCCAATGATGAGGTAAATAGAGATCCTAAAAAAGTGAAAGAAGCCACCTGAAGTGAAGTCTTCTCTCAGTCTGCTCTCTGCAGTAGATGAGCAAACCCCTACCTGGAGGAGGGATTGGAGGGTTTTTCTGCTACCTGGCCAGGTCCTGCAATTTTCTCTACCATTGGCACCCACCAGCACCCCCAGCCCAGGCTACCAACTCCTTTTAATGCTGCTCTGCACCTTCTCAGCACTCTGCTGTCATGGTCCTGCACTGACCCTGCTGGTCCCACAGCAATTCCAGTCCCACACAACTCTGCCCAGGTTCCCACACCTTGGCCTGCAGCTCTCTAGCCCTGCCTCCCCTTGCTGGTAACCACCTACACTAACTCTGAGGCTCAGTGGTTGTCAGATGGAGAAGGTCACCCTCCTCCTCTGACCTTCACTCTGTATTTCTGTTTTCTATTTGACTCTCTGTGAGAAAACTTTAATTGCTTATCAATCCAAGTGATTTTATTCATGATTTCCTGTTAATCCTCAACCAGCTGTCATGTTTACTAACCTGCAGGATGACTAACCCCTTAAATCAGTCAATCTTCCTTGAAGAATTACTCAGAAAGCTCTGTAAAAGTCAATAAGTGTATAAAACATGACAAGAAGAACAGAGTTGGGGAGCATAAGGTAGGGACAATTTAGATCAGACTCAGAGCTTCCCTGAGCTGTTCAGGGACAGATGAAATTGGACTAGATCTAGGCTTTTATAGCCTCTAGCACACAGAGCTTGAAGTCTAAGCTTTCTGTGTCAATGTCAATAGGAATAGGGAAAAACCGGGAAGCACTCTGTGTAGAGCTTCTTGGGGAATTTGTTGGAAAAAAAATTCTCTCAAAGTGTGTCTGTGATCTTTTAAGACAGATTTCCACATTTGAATCTCAGCTCCATAGGGACCAAACCACACAACTGTCCTATGCTTTAGTTTTAATACTCATTGAAAAGCATGGAGGGAGGTGAGCAGAATAATTTTGCTGTTTCCTCACATGTTTTCTGTAGTACTCTCCACCTTCAGGATCAAAATAGTCTCTTTTCAAAGTGAAGCTGAGATAGTCTGTTCTGTGAGAGAGATGGAGAGGCAGGACTAGATTTCCCTGAACCCTTTGATCAGAAGCAATGAGAATTAATTGCTGAAGGGGCATAAAACACATTAATTTTGTTTCTCCTTTCTGATTTCATTGATTCTCTTCTGCTCTCCTGTGCTGTCAGTGTTTTTTCTTTATTTTTGTTCCATTTTTTCAGTTCTATAGTCAATAAAGTAGTGAATAAATGAAAGAGGAAGTATGCCAAGATCTCCAGAAGGCAGAATGGAAAAAGGAGGCCTCCCCACCTGTCTGTGTCTGTTGGTCTCTGCATCTAGGGATGCACCAGCATGGGTATCTATCTATATTTTGGCACAAATACAGATGGTGGAAATGAATCATACAGGTACAAGCAGCACTGCACAGATTTGTAGGCAGCAAGAACCACCCCTCCTGGAGTGAGTGCATACAATCTGTGTGGTAAGTGGCAAAATGTCCTGTCTTTTGACCCTCTTCCTGATATTCTTTAGTTAGGCCTTTTCCCTGGGTGTGGCCAGTGGCAATGGAAGTTTTCCTGCCATGCAGCTTTCAGAGGTTGTTCCCAGGGGCTGTTCCTCCTATTTTGAGTGGGCTGAAGGGATTCCTGTCTGGTGAGGCCATCAGTGAGAATTCAGCACCAAACAAAATAAAACCCTACTTTAGCTAAAGACTGAGCTGATCAGTGGCCAAAGCTGCATTAACAGCAAAAACATCTTAATTAGCAAGGGCATCTCACTAGAAAAAAATCCCCAATTCTAGCAGAATTCTCATTTTGTGGTGGGGGCCTAAAGTCAGGTTTTCAGTCTAGGAGATGAAAGCCTCATGACCACCAGTGCTACTGTGGACATTTCTGAAGCCCTCTTTGCAATCCTGTCTCCTTTGAAGTGCTTGCCAAGAACACAGGTACCACTGGAAAACATGCAGTGTATTTAATCAAAAACTGAATTACAGTCAACCTGGAATATGATGAGCAATGCACTGCTTACCAGGCAGAACAAAGAGATATTTATCTTTCTGTCTATCTGCTTAAATCTCTTTGTTGATGCCACTCAGCTGATTCATTATGCCAAGAACATACATTGCTACAGCTTGGAGATAAGAATACTCTGCTAAATTAACCCTATGGCCCCTAAAGCAGTGAAAGGAATAAGAAAAACTCCAACTTCTCCACTCTGCTCTAGTGATTGCCTCTTAGGAATAAAAAATGCAAGATGTAACACAGCTGTGTTCTCTTTGCTGTAGGAGATTTGGTCATTGAGAGGCCACTTTTGCAGAGAAAAGCACAAGGGCTCTCTGTAGACACAAAGTTAATTGTCCTCATGAAGAAACCAAGTCACACATGAAGTGCTGGGATCACTTCAGACACACTGGGCTCTACAGCAAGAAGGTGGTATTAGCTCAGCTCGTGGTGAAAGCCAGAAGACTGCCCTGTAGTTTTGCCCTAAACAGTTTCCCTTTCCTTCTTTGCTTTTCAGAAAACAAGAAATAAAATTAAAAACAAAAATACAGTTGCACAAAATCTACAGTTTGATTTTTTTCTGACTGAAGTGCTTTGAAAGTTTTAACAAGGACACCAGAATTTGGAAGACTTCCTCAAATTCAGGCACTGAATTTACAGAAGCCAGATTATCACTGGAGGCACAAACACTGCCCATGCCAAGACAAGGAGGTAAACAATCATCATTAAGGATGTCAACAGAGAACAATGCAGCTCCTCAATACTTAGTTTTTATTACACCTATCCTGAGAGGCAAAACATCAGGAAGTTGCCATGCCCCAGGAGAAAAAGCCAACACTTTCCTCTGGAGCACTTAGTTACATCAGTTTGGAATATGTCTGTGAATGAAGAGTCTGGGGAAGGGAATATAAAGGACAAAGAAAAATTATTTTCTTTCCCACAAAGTGGCTCTTCTCAAAGAGATACAAGTATAGAATCAAGACTGTTTGCATTCTAAAATTCAGCAAGAAAAAACAGACACAATGCTTGGTTTAGATTACCATGAAAGGAACTGCAAAATTCCACTCTGATCAGAATACCTGACAAGATGTGTTCACAGATTTGGAGCCAGGCTGACACTGGAGTTTGAATCCAGAGGTGGATAATAAGGATTTCCATGGATGATGAGAGATGGGTACATGGTGCAGTATGAGGCAAATCCCAGACATTGTACTGTTGGCTACAGGAACTGGGATGGTTTAACAATGGGATATTTCCACTTGAGATCAAAGAGCTGCCTCTCTAGATCTGTTGTCAAGCATTATGAATTCAGAAGCAAATAGTGCAGGTCTTTCATACTCCCTAATCTGCTTCTGTGCTAGAACATCACTTTCTCTTCCTCAGAGTTACTTGCCCCTCCTTGATGCCAACATAAAAGGAAAAGAATGACAATGACTATTTTATCCCAGTAGCCACAAAATATAATTCTTATGGTTTGATAAAAAAGTGGGTAAATGGTTAAATAAAGGTTAGTTGATGGAAGATGGGGAGGAAAGAGTAGGAAAATGAGAGATGAAAAGCTGTGCAGGAAGATCGAGATAGTAAAAGAAGGGAGATTTAGAAAGAGAGAAGGGAAAGGCCATTAGCAGTAACTGCTGTTAGCACACAGAACAGTCTTGATGAAATCAGCACCATCAGGAGGTCACCACAACCTGTCTTTTTAAATTGCTCATTACAATTTTCCCAGGCAAGCATTGCACCAAGGGCCCTGCCCGTTTCCCCAGCCTTCTCCCTCAATATCCGCTCAGCCAATGCCTCTGAGAGCAGCTCCAGCTAATTTCCTCACAGACATGCAAGCCAGTGATTCTGGGAAGCACAGATAGTCTGGAATAACAAACACGACCAAAATTAGATTAAAATAACCTGCTGATAAACAAATTACTCACCCAAAATACACATTGGATTAGGCACAGTGGGGATCCCTATAATCACATCGCCACCGTGTGGCTCCTGCTCCCTCACATCCCCTCCAGCCTCAGCACCCCTGGCTTGGCTTTGCCTGGGCTTGAGTAGCAGGTGTCCAGTTTAATTCCACTGCTCCCAAACTGGGAATGGTTTGCCTGGTTTATTCTGGGGTTTGGGGTCACTAAAAACAATAGACCCCACGGCTAGGAGTGCCCTGGAGGGCATCCCACATCTGCTCAAACAAGCTCCAGCCCCTCCATACCTTGAAGACAGAGGAGTGCTCCACAATGAGCTCCTCAGGCCTTAATACAGAGCTGAAACAAGATATGAAGACACATGTACAGAGAAGAAGTAGAGCAAAGCCAAAGGAGGCTGGGAAAAATAGCACGTTCACCCTGGGACAGAGAGAGGAGACTTTGGGAAAGTTTCAGTGCCTCACCCCACCTCAGTTTATCTATATCAGGATCTGCCTCCTTCTCCCCACCCTGGCCTGTAATGAGCATCTAGAAATTGATAGAGAAAGAATGAACATGAGTAACACTGGAAAGTTTGACTGTAACATTGAAGAGAAAGACAAAAAAAATCTCCTGATGTTCTCATAGAAATTGAGCACCACTCAATTGAGTGATAGATATTTACCAATCAGAATGTTCAGCCTTATTATAAAGTCAGAGTTAACACGGTGGAGAGACAGCAGATTTTAAAAAGGCAGCCAGGCAATTGGAGGAAGAACTTGCTGTGAGCTGTTTGTTGAGTGCATGTGGCCATGGCAGGTGGTGAACAACAACTGGGAGAGCAGCATGCAAGGACTGGGATGTGTGCAAAGAGATAAGTCAGGAGTGAGAGACTAGCTGATGATAAGACAAGAAATGCCTTCTTCATATCAGTAATCTGAGCTTTCACTGATAGAAAGGTGCAGCACTGCCATTAGAAAGGACTTCAACTCCTCCATTATTCACCATCTCTGATTATCACCTCGTGGCTATCACTGGATACAGGGACACAGCACAACCAAGGTCTCTCATCTCACTGGATTTCCAAGCATTTATTCCCTGCTGTGGATGAAGCACAAGTTAGTTGTGCTCCACTACTTATTTCTTTAAGCCATCTTATACTCCCCCCTCTGAAACACAACAGCAACAATTTCCCAGGTCCATCTGGGCTGGCAATTTTTTTCTTACATTGATGTCTCTTTCCCAGGCATATCTTGCTTCTTGCAGTTATGCACCTGATAAGTGAGCATTTAGCATCAGCTTCTTTTAGGAAGGAGACAGAAGCCAAACAGATTCTAGCCATCCCATGGCTCTGCAGGTGGACAGAGTCTCAAGTGGAAGCCTGAGATGAAGATGGATGTTTCAGTCTCCATCAGGGAGACACACTGCCATCTGCCTGCTCCCTTTAAAACTGCTTTCTCAGTGCAGCTCTGCTAAAAGCAAGAGGCACACTGAACCTTCAGCACAGCTCCGTGTATAACCATAATCCCCTGGATCACTTTGGGCTGAAACACTCAAGGACAGGCCTAAAAGGGTACCCCAAAATGGCCACGTTCTTGTCCTGTCTGTCTTATAGCCTTCAGCAACACCAAAATACAATCTCCCCACCATTTTCCAGCAAGGTTTTCTCAAAAAACCTCACAATAATCAGTCCACCACTTCACTGCTGTAGCACTTTCCAGGATTCCTGCCTTCTGTATAGTTTGCATCCCAGCTAAAACATGCTCAGGTGCCTCTGGGTGCTTTACTGTGTACAGCTTTAGCCCCTGTCTTCATAAGCAATTTTCAAGTGCTATAGCATTCACCAGATTTGATTTCTGCCTTTCCAAGAACCCCTGCACCACTCAAAAGCACTGAGGCCAGGGCCAGAAATATGTTAATTGTGACAAAGAAAGATGTCCTGGTGCAATCCTGAAAAAGAATTCATCACTCTTCCAAGCATAGTGAATTTATCTCAAGGAACCAGAGCTGTTTCTCACATCTCCTGACCCACACTTCCCAAAAGACACAACCTGCTCATTTGTATGCAGCTCCCCGAGCAGACTGCTCCACAAGCCTGGAGCTTCTCATGCTCTAAACCACAGGACAAGGAGAAAACCAGAATACATTCTTGGCCACTCAGAACTGCAGAAATCATCCAAAAAACACCAGTCAGGCTGACTTCTGGCACATGATGCTCAATTTGATTTTACAGTATCAGTACCATTTCCTAAATTGTAGCTCCAGGACCTTTATTAAAAAAAAAAAAAAAAGGCAAAAAAACCCAACTGTAAATAGACAATATCTTTTCCTAAAATCACTACCATTCACATCCAAACAACATTGCTGTTATTTACATCCTTTTCTCCCTTTCTAAGGAAGAAACAACAAACTGTGAAGGGAAATAAGTATTTTCACTGGCTGGAGAAATTCCCCATTTCTCCTATTATACCAAGCCCCAGGACAAGCAATGCACTCTAACTACTCAAAATGAGGGTCCAGCCTGGCTCCCTGGGCACTCAGAGCACTCTCAGGGCTGGAGCACTGCAAGGATCAGAACTGGTACAGGAAACCTCTGCACTACTGCCTCCTTCCTGTGCATTGCTCTTTGGGACCAAGGGATGAGGGAATATCAAGGGAGAATGAAGTTTAACAGGATCACTCTGTCCAGCAGTACAGCACAGAAAGGAAAGTCAAAGAATATGAAGAAAAAAAGCTTACTTGATTTCAGCAGAGCTGCCAGAGCTCCAATGGCTGCCCTGGGGAAAGAAGAGAGATGGAGAAATAACGTCAATTTCTTCATTAATTTTTGTAACCTTCATCTTCACAGTCTTCTGGGCCAGGCCTCCCAGATGGTCTAAACTGACAGTTTATGATGGACTTAGACAGAATTGCAATGTTTTACACCAAGAGAGGATCCAGCCTCTGCAGCTGAGTCAGTTATTCTAAAAGACCATTAGCCCTCTAGCTTTACTGTTTCACTGATTTGTAGTGACCATTAAAATTTAAAGCAACACCCACAAAGTGATCTAACAAGTCTTTAAAATGCTGCCCCAGAGCTTTTTCTTTGTACCAGAGACTTAGCACTTGCCCACTCCAGAAGTGCTTCTATCTACATCAGCAGATTACTTTCATATCAAGCTGGGACATCAATGTCAATATTTCCAGCAAAATCACACTCCTTTTTCTATTTTTCCAAAACAAGCTTAACCCCTATCCTCCCTCCCAGCTTTAACTGAGAAAAAAACTGAATTTCTTTTAATTGAAACCATGCCTTGCATTGCAGGGGCGTGAAGACGGCCCCACTCAGAGGAGAACTGGTAGGAAAGCTGCTACAGCTCTGCAGGGAGAGTGCTTGCAGTGAGTAAGGGTAGGGACAGACACATTTGTGAGGACCTTCTGTGTCATTTCATTGTGCAGGTAAGCAAGTGAACCTGCCTGACTGCTTTGGCTGGGAGCTGGTCACTAACATTTGCAGCTTGGGAAGTTGAACTTGGACATCATTGCTCCCCAACTTCTGGAGGCAAGTTCCTTCCTTATGTGGTAAATTCTCCATCCCACTTGTCTCACAGATGACCTTCTCTTCCAGACAAGTTCTGCTGGAGCAAGATCCCTGTTCTAACATTGCTTACTGCTGTGAAGCTTCAAGTGCCCAGAGGTGATTAAATAAATACAGCTACAAAAACCTCTATGTGCAAGGATTCCTTAAAATGTAATCTCTTTACAAACCAATCCCCAAATAAAATTGTATTAAATTCCATACTGAGTCAATTATCATCCTGCAGCAAATAAATATTTTTTTACACCAAGCCCCTGTTCTTTATGTGTCCTAACAGCAGCTGAGACTAAGATTCAAGAGCTGGTTCTTGCTGATAATGGGTCAACATCTCTATCTGAAGTCATTCTTTCATAATGAATCTGTCAGAGTTCAACAGCAGCTTTACAAACTTCAAAGAAAACACACTCAAATACAGATAGAACAGGAAATCAGTAGCTAAAAATTTCACCAGTAGAAGCACAGCCATGCTTTCATTACTTCTTTAGCACCAACTGATCAGCAATCATTCAGATGGTGGAGGAGTAATGTCATCCCCCAGCTATTCAGCCTTCTGAGAAAAGGAACACTCTACAGCCGCTGATCACTCAGTCTCTCCACAAGTTCAAAGCCTGGGACAAACAACTCTAAGCAAGTCAAAATTCCACCCAGAGCATCTCCCAAAGCTCACACTCCAGTGTGTCTTTAAAGAGAGACTGCTCTGCATGCCTATTTTACAGGCCTAATGTGATGTCTCAATCACCTGCTAGAGCAGCAGAGCAATGGAGGAATGACCAGAATATCTCTGGCTCCAAGCAGAAGAGTTCTCAGTATTTCCTCCAGGCATCTGTTTTATGTTGTAGGTGCTTATGAGCATTGCTAAGAGTTTCAGCAGAGCTACACTACTGTCATAAAGAAGACAACACTGCCAGCAAACCTCCCTTCAGACAATAAATCCGCAAATCTGGATCTTCCAATATTTTTGGGGGAGGTCTGTGAATCACATTGTATGCAGACAACTTCATTCATCCTCAGAGGATCCCAGAACTCCCAGAGAATGCTCTTAGTCTAATCTCCAGCTCCAACTGTCCAGGCCTTGTAGACTCCAATGATATGCATTGCTTTAGAACAGATTTTGAGAGAAAAAAACATAAAAGACATGAGGATAAACTGCAAAACGGGTAAAATCATTTGAAGGGATAAAACAGACTTACCAAGAGTAGATCAAACCAGCCTAACTTTGATAAGAAAACCAACTTCTTCTACACAAGGGCAGTGTGGCAGATCAATTTATCTGTACTTCAATAAAGCATTTGATATGATGCCACACTGAAAATTATTAGCCAAGCTGGGGAACATAGGGATTAGTGTAAGAATTACAATGGGGGAAAGGAATTGGTTAAACACTCAATGACAGGAGTTGTGCTGGAAGAGGAATTAGTCTAGAGGGAACTTATGTGTGGAAGTCCTCAAGGATCTTTTCAGACTGATCTTATTTCAGCTTTTCATTAATGACCTTGGCACAAAAAGTCAGAGTATACTAACAAAATCTGCTGACCGTGTGAAGTCAGGAACTGCTGCCAATAGCAGGGAGTTCAGAATATCTTTCAGGAGTAACAAGATGTTCTTGAGTTCTGAAGGAACAGAAATGTGATGAAATATAATAGTCAAAGTGCAAGGTTAAGCATTTAGGGTTTAATAAGGATTACTGTTATGACCAGGGGCTCATAATTTGGAAATGAGTAGAAGGACACCCTGGATATATGAGCCCATTAAGGGATAAGGACAAGCATAACCAGCAGGGTGACAACCATGAAAAGGACAGATCAGGTCTCAGAAAACCAGAGGAGAAGGGAGCATGGACATTCTCACAGAAGGCTTCACCTGAACAGCTGTGTGCAGAACTCAGAAGGAACCATGCAGAAACCTGCCAAGGAAATCAGTATGGGACCAGAGACATAACTCATTAGGAGTCTTAAAGATCAGAGTTTAGTCACCTTAACAAAGTGATAGCCAAGAGACAACTGGATTGTTCCCCTCAGACACACTGGGTGGCAGAGAAGTAAACACTAAGGAAGGCAGAGAGATACTTGGGCTGAGGAAAAAATTTGGCCCTAGGACAAATGGATATAAAACGGCCGTGAATAAATTTAGCTGGAATTGAAAGGATAGGTTTTAAGCACTGGAAAATGAAGGCATGAAACATCCTCTTGGCAGCAATGGGACAAACATCCTAATGACTTTCAAATGGCAGCCTGGGTTGCTTATAATGGGACTGCCAGGGCCAGTTCCAACAAGGAAAAGGTCTGAGAAAAGTGACCCAGGAATGACTGTACCCCTATAGCCTTACATTTTAAACATGGATATAATGGGAATGAAATGAGAAACATGTACTCTAAGTGCAGAGTTAATCAGCCAGCCCAGAAAAGAGCAGCTGCATCAGCTTAAGATGGAAGTCCAAAGAGTCCAGTGCCCTGTGGCCAGCAGTGCCAAGGAAAGCATGCAAGGCCACAGCAGAAACACAGTGCTAGGACTTGCAGAACAGATTCAAACTCCAGCAGTTTTCAGCCCAGAGATCCTACAAACTAGCAGTGGTGCCTTTGGGAGGGGTTTCAGCTCTTAGCTGATTTTGCTTCCATATATTTGCCTGAGAACTTTTGAACTTATTTAAGCTCTTAGCAGTCATAATTATCCTGGAAAAGGACTTCACACCTACATTTGTTTTAAGTTTGGACTTTCAATCAGCATTGTAATTTGCACATCAAGTCAGGTGTTGGCCACCCCCAGAATATTACCTATCTTTGATGCTGAACAAAACCAAACACACAAAATACCTTATGGGAAACAATAAATCATAGAAGAGGAATAGAAGCAGACTAGGATTTCACTGAAAGCAGCAGCAGGACCATTGAAACATCAGTGATGCTACAGGAAGCCAGGCAATGGTGTTTGTGATAATACCAGCACCTCTTTGCACCACATGGCAAACCAACAGCATCTTTGCTGGCACCAGGAGATATAATGAGATGGGTAAGCCTAGGACAGGAATGCAGAGAGAGGAGTTCATAAATTGTGTACAAGAGCAAAGACAGGGCAGGAGGAAGATGAGAACAGGAGGAGAAGTTTGAGAGCACAAGAAAGATGACTTGATGAGCCATATGCCAGAACAGAGAATTTGATAGCATGCCCAGAGCAAATCTCTGCATTTGTCTCAAGAAGGGGTGGAGGGGAGATGAGGAGGGGGAAAAGGGATTAAATCATTAAAAAAACTTGCCAAATCTGTCCAGATGCCTTCCTCTGATTTTCTGATTTCTGTGGTAATACATTAGCAAAATCTTAGCTGTTTTATCATGTCCAGTGTATCCCAAAAGAGACTCATTTATATATTAACCAAAAAAGAGGCATAAATAAAGTTGCACTGTCTTATAAAGCATAATAATAAATGCTGCTCCATAATCAGAAAACATTAAAAACTCCCTGTAGTAGCAGTCGAGACAGCCACTCTGCAGAATGTAAAACTTTGAAGTGTTTCCAAGTCAGCAGCTTGGATATCTGGGCAAGAGTACAACTAGCAGACAGATAGACAAATGCAACTTCCAGATCCTTTGCTTAGGAACCAGGAGCAACAACAAAGAAAAACTCCATGTCCCAAGCCAAAGCACAATTGGATTAGCCAGTAAAACCAGGCTGTAAAAGAGCCTGGACAAAGGAGCCCTGTGCCTAGGTCACCCTTTCAGATCTGAGCTGCCAGGATATTTTTTTGCTGGAAATAACTGCAGGCAGAGGAGCCTGAAAACCAAGATCCCTTCTGTTCTCTTCTGCACTCTAATCTCAGCTCACAGCACAAGGCACTCTGATGGACAATCCTGGGCCTGTTTCTGTCTCTTGAAGAAAACAGGACTCCTGAAAATACAAAACCCCACTCCAGAGGAGATAGAGGGTTGACTGCATGGAAGGATTGAAATACTCACAGAACACATTGATGGACTAGGTTGGAACTATGGACAGGGGACAGCAGAGAAGCCAAAGACTGAACAAAGAAATGAACCAAAAGGACTCTGCAGATCAGCCCCCAAGTAACTTAACCATCCTTCCGTCTGTGAAATTGTGCCTTCTACATGCTAAAACAGAGAAAACCCTCTTTAAATTATTGAATGAAAGCTAATGATTTGGTGCTTTATTAACATCTCCAACCTGATGCCTAATTCTTTAGGCAATCAGGTTGCACCTGGATGATAAAGCCATAAAGAACTATTTCTATAGAAATGTAAGAAAAAAGTTCTGCCCTGGCTGAACTCATGTTGATCAACTTCTGCCCTTCACCCTGCTATTTCTCATATACTCACTTTTTGCTGTTATGATTCTTTATACCACAAGCAGTGTGGGGAAGGAGCCCTGCAGTATGTACAGCACCTGGCACAATGGACCCCTGACTCAGAGCTCAAAACCCCTAAGCTTCCACAGCCCCCCTCTCCAGGCAGAATTAAGTGTCCTCAAGTGTACACACAACCTGGCTGCATTTTGCCTTAAACCCTTGGGACTTGTACTTAAGTACTGGAATTTATCCAGTCACAGAACCACTGACTGTAAAGATGATTTCACATTTGACAACTGAGACATTCCGGAACAACAGGCAGGCACCACAGCAAGAGGTGCTTTATAAATCCTATCAGAAGGTAGATCTCATCTGAGGTAGATGCCTTGAAAGTCATTTCCCCATAGCCCAGGAATACACATCTGAAATACTCAGGCACTCACACAGTGATTTGTTTTGAAGACTGAAAACCAGCAGTTTCATAAGTCTTGGGTATATGGGTGGGGAAAAGCTGCTTTATGCTGCTGGCATCTTCATAGCAGGGCTAGTCTAGGACTTATGTAAAAGCCCCCATCATCTTGTCCTCTTTAATTCCAGCTTGTTAGCAAGGCATTAAAACTTACACTGAAGGCAAAGTTTGCTTACAGTCTGCAAGGTCCCACACTCTGCCAACAGGTGGAGTTTGGAGATCCAGCTGTTGTGTACAGATGTGCTTTCAGTGTAATGCTGAAAGATGAGAGCAAAAAAACCCACACAATCCTTTTCTAATGGATACATCCATTCCAGTGGCCAGCATGTCTCAGTTCCCAGGTTCAGCTCAAAGCCTTCACTGCAGCATCTCCCAAACATCTCTGCCTGCTCTGTCAGGTTAAAATCAGAGAAAAGGCACAGCCTTCCAAGCCTCTTTCATCTCTGCCTCCCAGAAAGAAGAGTGACTCCAGGCTTATCCTCCAGGCATCCTTACAAGTATCCTACTTTTTCTTGTGCACAAGTACAGAAGTGGAGACACCTGTATCCTAAAAAGTCAAGCTAGCCTTTACACTCTAAATTAAATTAGCTTCAAAATGGTAACAAAGAACAACAAGGTCCATGAAATGCACTTAAAATCTTGCCAAAAGAACACCCAGGCATTTCTCCCAGTGCAGTGCAGAGCTGGCACTGCCTCCCCAGGCAGAAGCCATACCTCAGAAGATTATGTCAGCTCCCTCTCCAGGGTCAAATGTCACTGACATGGCTGAGGCTGTGACAGCCTGTCATTCACATCAAGATAAAGAGGCTGGAAGGTTCACAATCAGACAGAATTCTTAACAAATTCATCACCCAGGCAGTTCCAGGCTGACAGAGTGAGAACCCAGCTCTCCCACCCCAGGGACACAAGGAAAGGGACTGACAAAGGGGGTCAATACTATCCTTGATTGATTAAGAGGAGTGGTGAGGACACTCATCGAGGCCACATCTGCTAACAAGCACCAGCAGAGCCCTATGGAACATCTCATACATGGTAAAGCGTGTCAGGGAATGTGGTTAAATCCCCCTCCTTCCCCCAGGCAGCTGTCTTCCACTCCCAATACAGTTACTACTCAGTTCAGAAGAGCCTGGTGTTCTCTTGGCTCATTCCTTAGCTGTCATTTTATTTGCAGCTCATCCATTCCCAGCAGCTTTTTGCTCTGGAAACCACAGGGATTGACATGAAGACTCTGCTGACAGGAGAGTGTGTGCTCCACACATGGGGGAAGACACCCAGCCTCATTTATTTTTACTTCTGGATCATTCAGCATTAAACTGTTCTGAGTGCTGTGTACATCCAGAGTAAGGGCAGGGAGAGGGACACAATCTCTGCACCCTGCTTCAGACAGGGTGAAGTCAAATGACACTTCTTGGTGATATACCCAGGAACCCTGGGCTCAAATCTCAGCAGGACAACTTGGGGACTTCTTTAAGAGAAATTGAACTGCAGGTGCTTTGCCACTAGGGTGTCTCTGATGGTGAACAATTCAGGGAGAGTTTGGGGGTACCCAGGGGTTTATGATGCCAGAAAATAAGACAGCACACACACCATATTGCTGGCAAACCACTGCAAGATTTTCACTTTATGAATACTCTCAGTTACAGGCAGTGAAATATCCAAGGGCAGCCTGTGTTACTGACAGCCCAGGTAGAGAAGTATCTAACATGTCACTGCTTGTGCCCAGAGCTATTTGAGAGCATAAAAGGGAGGCTGGTTTCAATGCAATCAAGGCTAAGAGCCATAGCTCTTCCTGACTGCTGGTTAGTACAAACCATCTCTAAGGCAGCAGTAATCTCAGGGTACAACATCTTTAAAAAGCACTTTGTAGTGAAAGGTTCCCTTGAGCTGTGTTTTAAAGAGTCACCTTTCCTGCATGGAGCTGGGTTGCTGCAATGGATGGGAAACCTGAGTTCTCATTTCAACTTCTCCTGTTGTTTTCAGAATTTTGAGGTCTGTTTTGTTTGAGGGTTTTGGTTGGTTGATCTTTTTAACCAAAGAAACAAACACCTTTCAGAGAAGCTAATTTTAAAAAAGTGTACAACATAAGAGACTTGAAAACTACATGAATTATGAAGCTGAAGGACTGAGAAAGCATCATCTTCCTTGATCTCTTCCAAGAAAGAAGGCTGACTTGTACACAAGCCTTCTCTTTAAGCAGCAGTCAGATGTTTAAGAATAAAAGAAGGAATGACTTATTTTGAACACAAGATAAAAAAACTCTGCTCTTTTTAATCTGATGGTATTGTTTCCATATTACAAAGCCCTAGAAATAGAACCATCAGTTTGATTTTATATTGCACTTCACCCCTCTGGCCCTATTCAGATGAAGCACATTCATAAGGTCCATCCAAAGGAAACTCAAAGCTTAAAATCTCTAGGGAAGAGGGCTGGATTGCAGAGGGGTTTTTGAATGTGCCAAAGCTGGAAGCTGTTTCATGCAGCAGGTGCAAGTGCAAAAAGAAACCTCTGAAATGAATCTACTTGCATGCAATGCATTTATCAATCCCCATGAGCTTCCCAAGGAGACATCACTTCCCCTGTTATGCACACAGGTCAGGCTGTTTCTATCCATTACCAAATGCCAAAAGATGGTGGACAGAGCTAGACCTGACTGAAAAGCTCATAACAAGTGGAATATCAATGAAATACGCAGAAGAAAATGTGCAGAATAGGTCACCAAATCTTTCCTGTTATCCAGTTATTCCCACTTTTCAACTCTCTAATGATTGTGGTCCCTAAGTACATCCCTCCAGCACTAAATTCAGTGTGAATTGGGCACTTTACAGTTTGTTGGTCCTAACTGATGCTGCCAAACAGGAACATGCTTGGAAATACTGGGGTATTCATTTGTATGCCACACGTGCACACAATACAGAGCTTAATTGGCATTATTAAATCAGCCTCAAATTGAGAACAATGCATAAACATGCTCGAGAATCACAAAGTGACATTCTCTTGCAGATTCACAATAGGCATCTTGACCTGAATTTAAAAGGCATTTCTATGTCTAAACATGCAGGTAGCACTCAGCAGGATTTTTCAAAGCTCCTTTGTATACTAAGGTCAGAAATACCTTTTAATTGTACAAGTTAATCCATTAACCTGCTGAGAGGCTTTCTTTTAAGGTTGCATTCCCTTTCGTCCTCACACATTTAAATATCTGAAAATCTGGACATTCATTTAAAAAATTAGGTCTCTCCTAGGTACCTTCAGCCAGTGCCAATAGCTAATTATATGAAATTTTTCAAATTTATCTTTTGTGCTAGAAAAAAAAAGCCTATTTTACCCACCATGTGTGCCAAAACAGAGGACTGCAAAACATATGTAGAATGCTGCTAGAAATGTATAATAGTGACTAGTTTTGCCACAGGTAAGCATGAAGTTTTAGGGGGAAAAATGCTGCAAATGCAGAGCAGGGAGAAAAGCTTATTAATTTGCCTGGGATTTTCAATAAGGATTTAGCAGAAAAAGCCATCCTGCTCTTCACCTTTCTCTCTGCCATTCTGTGATTTGTCTTGCTGGATAGTGAGGTGGGGATACTGCTGTATTATGCAGTATATCCAGAGATACATCTGCAGGAAAAGGAGCCAAGGTGTGGAAAGCTGACAGCTTTCCCACTGCCCTGCAGCAGCTTTTTGGACCTAAGACTGCCAGGCTGTGATAGGGGAGAGAGAATCACTTGAGGACTGAGCAGGCTCACCCAAAACAGGGCAGATGCTGCCAATGAGGATGCATTTTCTGCAGAAGCTGTCCCTGCAAGCAGGCTGAGCCACCATCCCCAACAGCAGCATCCCAACACCTGCTGTGACCCTTGGTCCTTGTCCTGTCCTCATCTCCACAGCTCTGCAGGACAGAAGTAGGACATCTGACTGCAGGGAAGGCAAGCTGCAGGCTGCAGGTCAGAGATGAGACTCTGCATCCACAGTTCCTTGAGGTTTGCAGCATTTCAAAGAACAGCCTGTATAAGACAGCAGTGGGAACAGCACAGGTGGGGTCTTGAGAAAGAATGAGATGTTGGTTTATTCATTTCCCTAGAATGCACAAGAGTCAGAGAAATATGTTTAGAAAAACTGCTAGATCATCCACATAGCACTTTGCCCAGCTGGTGCCTGAGGTTCAACACACAGGAAAAGACTGACTCAGACTTTGAGGGGATGGGCAGAAAGACTGCCAGGGGCAGCCACAGCACAGCTTTAGCTTTCCACCCCTCACCTACAAGCAAGGGATTTAAGAGCAGGCAGTTCACACCAGCCTCAATTGCCACATAGGTCACTACAGCACCGTGGAGCAAGTGAGGCTGGTGCTAAGGCAGCATCTGCCTGCTGAGGTCAGACCCAGCCTAACACTAACCCTGATCTAGCCACCCACAGTCTAATGAATTTGTTCAGTTGCACATGTCTAACTCCTTATTAAGCAATAATCTGGTCACATCATAATGCCTGTTCTTCATACATTTAGCTATGATGTTTAAAAGGAAGATAAAGTCAGGAAATGTCAAAATGCAGCACATACTGGGTCAAATTCTCTTAATATTTGCTGTTTGAAAGCTTCAGTGTCACACTGGCATAACTTCAGGGGCTTTTTGAAGCAGTAATTTGTAGAAGCCTAAATAATGAAAGTTAAGGGTTGGGTTTGGTTTTTTTCCCTTCCTTTCCATTGGATATGTTCCATTTGATATAATCCAGCCAAATTCTGTGATCTGAAAACAGACCATATCAAAGCCAAGGCTGGTAGAACTTAAGGTGTAAATATAATAATGAAGCAACAGGGATAAAGAATTGAAATTAATAGGAAAAAACCTGAGCATTATTGGGATGGTTCTTCCACATTCCTGTTTTTTCTACATAGTAAAATTTGGAAGGTGATTAAAACTGAAATGACCACAAAATTTAAAGTGCAATTTTAAATAATGAAAAACAAGGAGGAAATTAAGCTTTTGACTAGACAGTGACAGCTGTTGTGCCATTGCAGCATATGCCCTCTGGTCCACATAAAGCCTGAACTGTATCCCTTCAACACAGGAAAGAAACACATGGATTTGGTGTGCTGAAGTTATAGGATGATGCTCTCTTTTCTATTCTGCAATAATCTGTCTTTTGCTGTCTCAGAGCCATGACCTTTCCAAGGTTTGCACTTCAGGGGGAGTTTCCATTCCCATCCCCAGATCTGCAGCCCTGTTCTTCCTCATCAGCCACTTCCTCAAGTCTTCAGGTTCTCCCCTCCACATTCCAAGCCCTGCCTCCAAACACCTCCCACAGCAGCTCAGCCCTGGGTTTATTTACAGATTTTACTGGCATTGCTGCAATTCCAAGTGTTGCCCTGCAGATAAAGAGATTGAGAAGAGCTGTGCCAGCATTAGTGAGCCAGAGCCCTGTGCTGAATCAGTGCCACTGCTGTTACAAAACTTTCCCTCCCTAAAAAATTCATTTCACCTTCATTGGCAAAACCCTATTATTTACTTTCTCTCTTTAGTAAGTGTTTAATAACAATTCAAAAGAGCCTGAAAGACTGAAGGCTTTGGAGCTCTCTTTCACCCACTGGAAATGAGTCTCCTGGGCTGCCTCTATCTCTAAATCCAGTTACCCTGCTGCTGTTACTGCTGGTGAGGGTCCAACAGTGCTATCAGGACAGGGAACCCTGCAGCAGAAAGGCTGTTGCTAAGGCTTTGACAGTGTGTCATATAACTCTGCTCAGGACAGTCTAATCACTGCTGTGCTTTAAAACCACTGATAGTTCTAGAGACTGGCTCACACTCTACCTGCCAGCATTGTCAGCACTGCTGGAGCTGAGGAAAAGCCTCAGCAACCACAGGAAATTATTGGGGCTGATTTCCTTGTAGGGACAGCATTGTGCAAATTGCTTCTGTGGAAGTTCTGCATTGAGACTTATTTTGATTGTTTCTTTCGAGTTTCCCTTGTCTATCTTTGGACTGAAAGCTTTTGTAGGGAGGATTTCACAGCTGCTTTCTACCTTCTTCATAAGGGCAAGAGGCTTCTGAGTGGGAGGAGAAATGGCAATAAATCAAGTGAAAGGCAAAGAAGAAGAGATTCCTGGGCTCTCACATGTGCTGACACACAAGTGAGTGCCCTCAGCTTTATCTGCTCACTCTCTGGCCTCTATCAGAGATTCACGTCATTACCCAGCCCAGTGATTTCCGAGGGGAATTCTTTCTTTGTCTCCTTGACACAGGAAAACCAATGCAGGCAAACAGGCAGGGTGGGCACTCTACATGCGCATTCAGATAAGCTTTGTTTGGAAATCCCTTCCCTTCAGTCCCCATCCTCCAGGGCTGCCTGGCTGAGGTTTTCTGAAGGCTTGGCACATCACAGCCACTTCAAACATGATTACAAGGTCACCTAACCACATTGCTCAACCTTCTCCTCACTGCACCAGCTCCACATTCACTCCACAGTCCATTTCAGTTGCATCCCACCTGAACATAAAATCACAAATTCACTACTGTTCTTCTCTGCCCTCTCATGTGCCCCATCTCTGGTCTCACTGAACACCTCAGACAGAGCTGAGTGTACTCTCACTACCCTTGGTAAGGCATGAGAAAGGTATGGGTTTAAGCATATGAAAAGTCTGATGTCAGGTGACTTGCCCACAGCAACACACAGTGTTTAACACCTCAGACATGAAAGATCCTTCGTCTCCTAACCTCAGACTTTTTGCCTTCTTTACTCTTATAGCCCCACCACCATTGGTGAAAGATCTCCCTGCACCTCCACACCAGGAGCCCACACACTCCACATCTCACAGATTATCCACCAGCTTCCAGAAGTCATCCCAACCCTTCATTTCTTCCTAAATTATGAAATATTTTATAATCCTTCTAGCTGTGTTCTAATTTTAAAAAAATAATAATTCCACTCTGATTTTGACATGCTGCTTACAAAATGCTTGGCACAACCAGTTCACACTATTCTTGACCCAATCTCCTGTGGGGGACTATCATATTCAGCTGCAAGACAGCATTAATAATATTATCAATTCATCTAACTCTGGGGAGCACTCAGTGATGCAACTGATGTGTGAAATCAAGTCACATCTCCCATTTGGATGGGAGTGGCAGTAGATTCCATGGGATGTATTCCATGGGATGGATACATGGGATATGCATCTCAGAGAGGTCCTAGGAGGCAGGGGGATTGCAGTGAGGCACCCAGGTGTTAGTTTTAATCCAGTTAGAACAAAGAGCAACAGCAAGACAGATAAAGCAACATGAATAATATTGCCAAACTGGATAACATGTCCTTAGAAGCTTGGGCAGCCCACACTGGAGGCCCTGTTGCAAGCCTGAGCATTTGTTAGGAGAAGAAGATTCAAGCTCAGGCAGAGGGAATCTCCCGCCCAACAAAGCCAGAGTTAGCTGCAGTATGGACATACCCAAAGCCATCACATAAACCTGGCCATGAACTGCATCTGCCATAGCCACTGGCTGTAAAAAGCCAACTTGAGAACAGCAGGGACTTGCCCTCACAGCATCTTTCCAAATATAGAACTCTGGCTCACCAGAGGGGAGAAAGAATGGGCAGGCAAAGAAAAGCCTTCAGCTGAAAGCATTGTTTCTCCTTCAAACTCTGGCCTAAAATAGATGTACAACATAAGCTAGACCTAAAAAAAATAAAAAAAGGCAAACATCTCTTTCAAAATAACAGTCTCAGCAACTTGCTCCATTTATAAATCAGTTCCTCTCTTCCCATGACATATAAACTTAAGTTCAGAAGTGAGTTTCTCTCCATAATGCTAATTCACCACTTTTTAATGCCTCGGAGGTGGGGGCATCTGTGGTGAAACATGCCATTCCAAAGGCTACCAAGAGATGGCACCAGGATTTCTGAGTGCCCCGTGTTCACCCAGACCTCTGGAACAACCTTGGGAGATGCTGTTCCTCTCCGCCTCATCAATTCCTCATCTATTTTCAAATCTCAGCTGAAAACATCTCTTTTTCCCTTGTCTCTACCTCTTAATTTTTCAATTTCTCTCATCTACTGCTATTAACAGTGCCATGCCAGTAAAGTGTAATTCTGAAATGCAACTCCATTTGTTCTGCAAAGCAGCACTGACATACCACCAGTCTGAAATAAGATTCTGTAACTGATTATTGATATTAGAACAGGTCATTCTTTGAGAGAAACCACACAGACCATAAAAATAATGAAAGAGAAGGAACTGCATGAAACTAGGACACCTCGGGCTCCAAGATCATTACCTCTATTACAATGGCTCATTGCAATAAATTTGCTCAGTAGGGTTTATTTACTTATCTTAGTGATGCAACCATCCCTGCTTCATGTTATCTGAGATTTTATTCAAGTTGAAAAGATACTTTACATAAAGAAAAATTTTCAAGACAACACTCTTTCCTTTGTTGCTGGCATAGTCTCATTCAGAACAGTATTTTCTAGTTTTATTTAACAGGACTTCTAGGATAAATCCCATGTAGATCAAGGCCAGATGGGAAGCAAGTCATTTAGCTGTGATATAGCTCAACAGAAATGTTTTTTCCCTTCCTATGAATTTTCTACACGAATGAAGTGAACCAAATAGTGTCTGTTTATTCTCAAAATGCTAAGCATTGATTAATTCTGACCACATTCCAATAGAATCATGTGTTACTTTCCAATTAAATATCCAGACTGCTCAACATGATTAATGACAAAACACAGACTAACAAGATGAATTAAGAATGATTTGCTTTTGATCTTCTATCAGGAACCATTGCCAAATAAACAAAGGCATAAAGCTCTACATAGAGCATTCCTCAAAAACAACCCATCACAACAGCTTCTCCATCAGGTTGAAGAAGAACCTGATAACCCAAACTAATCACCATGTTTGGGCCTTGAGTTTCTGCTCTTTCTCAAAATACAGTCTGCAGTGGCCAGATAAACCACATATTCTGTTCAAGAAGAGAGCAGCTGGAAGTTTAGACCAAACCAGGAGATGGAATAGCAGTACATGTTTATGGGGGTCTACCAGCAAGACAATATCCAGGATTAAGGATAGGGAGAAAGCCTAACTGCCTGCACTGGGGTCTAAGGCACATCTGCAGCTGGATCTCTTCCATATGCCTGTCCATCATTGCCAGCAGAAGAGGCAAGTCCAGTATTCAGGTCATCACATCATCTCTCTTTGTCTAAACAGCAGAGTTTTATTTATATATATATATCCCTATATTCAAAATCTATTTTGAAGTTATGTACAGCCTCTTAAACTTATATCTTCAGCATTTCCAGGGTCTTCTTATTCTCCCTGGTCAATCTGACACAATATCTGATTAAACATGGCTTTTAGCTTTACATGTGCTCTTTGATCACCTTGGCATTACTCTTTTCACTTGCATGAGCTCTGCTTCTTATAGCCAGTAAAAGTCTCCTCAGCTCCCACTATGACAGAAATATGTGATACAGGAATCACTTCATGGCCATGGCAACAGTGCCATCAATATTGCTGCATGTTTCAGGTTCATCCTTCCCCACCTCAAATCACCCCTGAGCCCTTATCAGCACAGAAAAGACACCTGTGGTATTCTCACTCCTCCTGGGTTTTAAGCCTTGACACCAGATGGCTCTGACTCCACTTTACAAATCTCTCTCAGCAACCTTTACCAGACCCAGCTTTAAATGCCCATCATGCCACTTCCAGGTTGCCCACTGCAGACTCATCCTCCACTGCACAGAGAGAAATAAATTTGCAAGACTCCAAGCTTCTAGAGGCAAACATTTACCACAGGTGAAGAGAACTTGCTTCTTTTTCCCTTCAGTATGTGAGGAATCCAGATATCCACCTCAGGTGAAAGAGTTACATGGGAGGATTTCCTCCCTTTAATGAAAAGGAGATTATCAGCATGCATTTGAGGCTTTGGAACTATCCAATAAGCACCAAGCATAAGAAGAATTGTGATCAAATGTCAGAAGTGGGTAATGCCGGACATGAGCAAAGGCAGATAATTTCTGCATATCACATTTTCTAGTGAATTAATTTGGCACCATTCCCAGACCCTTTTTATTCACTTTCCACTTTTAATTAAGTAGTCAAACTTTACTGGAATAGTCCAATGTAGAAAGCCAAGTATTCTGAATACCCAGAGAAAGAGTTTTTATTTCTGATGAATACTCACCCTTGTTGTAATCTTTCATACAAGGTTTATGCGAACACTTAGCATGAGCCAGCTCTGCTCAGTATGATAAATAGATGTACTCATAGAGGTTTGAAAAACAAAGACATTTTAACAGACTATCCAAATTGCTTCAATAAAACTGTGCACCAGCCTTTTAACAGCAGAAAAGGAAAATATAATGGAGGGAATGACCAATGCACCAGTCACCCTGCCATTTGCCATTTTCTAAATGGCACAGGTCTTCCTCTTATGAAAGGAGAATAAACTCTGAGAGTTTTGTTTTCAGCTTCTTTGATACTCTGTTTTCAACATGAGAAGTCCTAGAAGAGCCTGCACAACCTGTAGCCACAGACAGCTCATGGTCTCCAAAGCCACTGGTGAGGATACTTGACAACCTGGACAGAGTCATGCAGAAGGAACCAGCTCCTGGCTGACCAGAGAGCAAACATCTCTCACTTTCACATTCCACAACCCATCCAAACACATCTCAGAACAAGATGGGAAAACAAGCAGCAGTGTTGAAAGGGACACTGGAAAGTAAGAGAGGGGTGGAAGCTGTGGAACATACAGGGAATAATAAGGATGAAAGGTGAAAAGGGCAGTGATCATTGCACTGTGTGAGGCATCAGAGATGCTACACTAGAGAAGGTGTTGATGGAGTGAAGATTTGAGCATCCCACACAGACTCCTATCAGATAACCCAGCTAGTGACATAAACAGAGCTGAGAAAAGCAGAACATCATCTGGCTTTATTTTAAACTGTCCCTGTAAAAGGTAACAGAAAACCTTTTCTGCAGCACAGCATCATGAGAGATGGGCAAGACAGCCTTAAGTCTTGGATTTCACAGTGGTTAACTCAAGAGTTCTCTACACCTCAGAGAGTCCCATGTTTTTTCCATATAACTTTTAGCTGAGATATGGATAGTTCTGGAGAGATCCACAGACATGGCACCAGCAAGCTGAAGACCTCAAATGCCTAACTGAAGCCAGTAAAGCCCATGAGTCACAGTCTCAGGGGAATCAGAGCTACTTGGCACATACCCAGAGAAGGTCAATTGGAGCATGGGGAGACTATTTCTAAATACCCCAGAGCTTTGCCACTGGGAAAAATAAATAGAACTATGGATCTTGTTTCCACATCTTAGCGGGCTAAATAAATAGCTCTCACTATAGGGCACTCTCCAGGGCAGATTCTTAAAGTGACCTTGGCCCTGCTGCTGCCCAGGGCAGGGGAAGGCGGGTGTACCCACCAGAGCAGTGGTGCATTTTCAATGCTGCATTCCTGGCAGCTGATCAGAGAGCCAGGGTAATCTCAGCTCCCACAGTTGCCGGCTGTTCCTTCACAGCAAAAAGGCAAACCATGGTTGCACATAGTTATGAGGTGGAGAGAAGGTATCAACAGCAAATACAAAGCGAGGGTCAAAGGATTTCTGAGACAATATTGGAGCTTTCCTCTGTCAGCAGGTTAGAAGCTGGTGCTCTTTACAACTTACAGGCAAAAAGAAACAGATGCTTTTGTGACCAAAAACCACACTAAAATACCACACTCCCCATTTCAGCATAGCCACAGCCACTTTGGGAAGAGCTGCAGCAGTGTCAGAGAGCCGGGAGCACATTCTGAGCTAGACAAAGAACATGACCCCTTTTTATCCTTTCTCCCCAGCTCAGAAAACCCATCCATGAGCTCCCCACCCCAGTCATCTCACAAAGCTGTAGCTAGAGCAAGTCAAATCATGGAAGGACATGTTCTCCACACGTACCTACCTCCATTTTCTGATGAGCTGCAAAGATGCTTAGGGCTTTCAGACTGCACCTATTCCAGGCATTTGCTAATGCTGGGAGAGAAGATCTGTAAACCACTCTACAGTCTATTCTTCTGGTCTTAAGGCCTAAATTCTTGCCAAAAATATCTCTTAAAGCCACTTTCCACAATGAAAGCAGCCCTTCCAAGTGAACTGCAAACAAACAGAACCTCAACTGACTAACAAGAAACTAGTGCCTTTTAATGGGTTGCAATTACGTTTTAACACACAACAGGATTGTGTGGTTCCTCTGATGTAAAACAGGCTGTCTCCACTGTGCCACTGAGCTGCCCCTAGTTATGAAACAAAAGGCACAGCTCTGAGCCCTGGGCAGGCCAGCTGAGTGGCCAACCAGGCTTCAGCTGATTTATGGTTCTTGTTCATTAGACTGAGAGTAGGTGGGAGCAGAAAAGATTGTGTAAAGATTGTATGCACTGTTTGCACACTCATGAAAAATATGTTTTAATAAGAGCACAAATATTTTAGGAAATAAAAAGAAAATTAGGAAACTGAACTAGCAGTGAGAAAGCTCAGGTAGACAAAAATTAATGCACAAGATGCATTTTTTCAGATGAAAAATAAATTCAAGTTTTTCAGTAATAAATAAAAACGCTTATTAGCTATAAAATGGGATTTACTGAGGGCAATTTTGAGTTTGCTTTTCTGGTGTTTGTGTCTGTGTTCCAAATGGAAAAAATGTCCACAGAAGAATTCAAAACAATCACTGTACACCAGATAAAAGGAAGTTAAAGCTAAATATGGCATATTGACAATGTGGAATCATTTAAATCAAAAGCAGCATGTTTCTCTGATTGTTTCCCTTAGAAGTGAGTATTTTAGAGCACTTTATAGACTACATTTACAGCAACCCTCAGCAACACTCCCTGCATCTCCAAATGTATCTCAGCAAGAAGCCAGGCTAGAAAGGTGTGACAGATACCAAAGTTTCCAATTCCTCTGTGGGAAACAGTCAATGGAAAATAAAGCACTTCTGCACAAAATTCATTTTAAAAGCCTTAAGATAGCCAGTCCCATTGTTTAACAGAAAACTGATACAGGCCCGAGTCCCATCACACACAGATGCTGGACTATCACAGAAGCAGAACTAACACTGTTCTAATCACAGCCAACACTTCCACAGGAAGGAAAACAGGGAGTTGAGTGGAATTTGCTTATTTAAGCATGGGCTTGGACCCATCAATCACTTTGGTTGCCTCAGAAGCCAAGCCCAGCTCTGGGTCTAACTCATCCTGGACACCCCTGTCATACACAAAACAGTTCTCCAGGCTGCCTAGATCTTAAAGTTATTACATGAGGCCTGAGGGGAATGTTGAAGGATGCTCAGATATCCTAGGAATAATATCTTGGTGGTAAAATTCTTTGAGTTGGGTAATATCCAAACATCTGTGTAAGAAGCATCCTGGTATCCCCACGCAGAGGAATCTCAGGTACTTTGTCTAAGAGAGAACTGAAGCTGTGAAGCAGTTCCAGGTACTTGGCACTGTGCTAGAAATCCAAAAGTACAGGCAAAATGAGTTGGCTCCCATCAACAAGGCAGCTGCAGGAAGTTGTGCATATGCTGGGCCCCCTCAGTATCTTATTTAGAAAAGTAAACTGTCCAAAAAATTGTGCATCTCCAGACATGTAAGCATAGGAATGGGAAGAAAACTGCGCTTAGCAAACAACAGTGCTGTGTGTTGATGTGCAGCTTCAGCACTGGTGGCTGGTGGAAATTAATTCAAAATTCTTCCCAGTTATTGAGTAAGTCATGATGTTGAGAGAACTGGTATTAGTCTTTGATGGCAACAGCAGGATGGACATTATTTAACACATCCAGGGTGGCTGGCACCCATTTCAATCACAGCTAAGCCAACTGTGTCCAAACTGTTGTGCTGTGTCTGTCCATCCTACTCACCTTGTGCTCTACCTGAAGCTGCTTCCTTAGCAATCACCAGCCATGGACCTCACCCATGTCAGGTCCATGCAGAATCCAGAACTGGCTGAATGCTGCCTTGTCCATGCTGACACGTGCCTGAGCAAGTAGGGACTGTGCCCCACAAGCCATTGCATGTCCCAGCAGGAGAACTGGCAGGTTCTGCTTAAGCAAAAGGGATTGTGTGGACACAGCTCACAGCAGCAAATTCTTCTTCCTGCTTTTAAAGAGCAAGCCAGAGATATGTGTTTCACTCTCATAAAGTTTGCCTTGAAAGGCATCTGAGGAAGTGGTCAGAACAGACAGCTTGGGGACTAACATTCAGCACTGAGATGAAGATATAAAATGGACTTGATGTCTTCAGAAAAGAACTATTTGAAATATGTGGGATGGCTTGAAAGCAGATACAAATTAATACTAGTATGAACTGTCATACTTCAAAAATATCATGATGACCAGGTCATGATCCTGTGCAAATGGAGGATGAGGCAGCACTGCCTTGATTCCACTCTATCTACCCCCAGGCTGATGGGGGCAGGCAGTTCTGGCTGAGTGGGAGGCAGGAGTGCTTTGTCTGCTGCCAGCACATGCTTCTCCAAACCCAGTTGTGGCTGGGAAATGAAGGAGGGTACCTTGCAATCAAACTGCCATCGCTGTCTAGGGCACACTACAAATAAAGGGCCACCAGCATGAATCATATGATGAATCACAGCATTAACGTGTCCTTCAGGGATCTATTTCTGCCTCTTAAAAAACCCTGCAGATTTAAAGTGAGTGGAAACTGCATACATTTCTGATTTCTTTGCCTCTTCAAGTGGAACCAGAATTTTATTTCTTGCTGTCCTGGAAAGAGGAGTTCCCTTGGGGCTACTGCCTACCTGACCGTCCTGACGTGTCTCTTGCTGTAGGGAGTGATGACTTTGAAAAGCAGCTCCATGGCTCCATTGATGCCAAGCATAGTTCCTGTGGTAACTATGGCAATAAAAGGAAAAAAGCAGTCAGCTCTGAAGGAGGCAGCTGGCAAACATTGCTTAGAAGAGATGTGGGGACGAGTAGCTGCCCCTGGGGCTATGAGCTCTCTGGGCTCCCATCTGGACTCCACAGGTCCCCTTACAGACACTGAAAGTGAAGCACAAAGCTGTCAGTGGACACAACCTGAGCCAAAATCAGGTGCAAAACCAGTCCTGCAGCTCTTTCCCAATTTCCCCAAAGCCCCTTTTCCTGTAGACATTGCATTCTCCAGAAAACAAATCATAATTAAATAGGATCTTCTCCCAGAAAAAAATGGCAGAGCTCAAATTCATCCCCCATTTCCTACATGCAACTCAGTGAGGACAGTTCATTTCATAGGGGCTTAAAAGTCAGGGTTTTCTTTCTGTGCTGTTATTCAGCAGAGTGAAAGTGGGTTCGGGGGGCTTCTGAATGCAGTTTAATTTCATCTAGGCAAATTTTCTCTTTAATCCTTCATTTTTTAACAGACTAGGAACTTTTTTAGGTAGATTTTGCAATCAGTTTCAATACCTACTGCATAGCCTAGGTGTTTAGCCAGACCTCCCCACTATGAGACAGGATATCTCTGTGTAATGAAGGAACAAATACAGCCCTGAAATATTAAATGGATGCAACCAAGGTGAAAGGATCAGTAATCAACAGCAGCCAGAAGGAGCCCTGGCTGCCTGCCCACTGCTGGGTTTTGGCTGTTTTGTAGATATCACCCAGTGGTCATCAGAGAGCTGCCAGAGGGCTCATCATCTCCTGCTGTCCTACAGTGTCCCTGCCAAGCTGTCCTGTGATGGAAAGCCTCCAAGGCCTGCCAGCCACATTCACACTGGCTGGCAATCCATTAGAGCCAGGGTGGTGGACAAGGCTGCTCGAGCTCATCCTGCTCCAGAGCAGCCACAAACATCTGGTGGCAGTGAAGGGTGCAGCCCAGAGTGGGACATGAGGGGAGGCAAGGACTCATCTTTACTGCTTTCATACCTAAGTACTCTCGAGAGCTTTGTATGATTTTGGCTTCCTTTAAGTTCCACTCCATAATTTTTAAGGCTGGGATCGTGTAATCCCCTGGTTTAATATCACACCCATACAGATTTTCACCTAACCTCCCCTGAAGTTTCCCAGCTGGGCCACAGAACCCACAAATTCAAAGTTACTAATGGAGAGTGCTGGAGATACCTGGAGAGTAACAGAGATGCTCCAGCAAAGGTGCAGAGCTGGGGTTCTGTGGTCTGACATTAACAGAAAGGAGGGCAGGCTGCAGTGTATATCCTAAAACCTCTGCAGAAACAGCAGCTGAACTGGGTGCAGGTGCACTGAAGCAGGGAGCAGGGAAGTAGGCAAATCATAACCTTGAGTGAGAGGCAGCACAGGGTCACTGCACAGCTGTGAAACCCAAATAAAGGCACATTTCATCTTCTGGCTTTGGCTGCATTTTCAGCCACACTCAGACTTTCAAACACTGCTTATCACGGGGAGAGGGGTTGAATGTTGAGGCTTGGCTGCTTGCCTGAGGAAGCCCAAAGCATGAAGCCAGCTCCTGTACAAGCAGAGGGGACCTGCAGGGCTGGGTGCCAAGAGAGCTAAATCTCAGGATGCACAGAGAAGACTGCAGACAGGATGGCCATCAAGAATTATCTGCTGGGTGAGGGATGTAGGGAAGGAGAGGAAAGAGTTAGAGTGAGCAAAGGGAAATTTGTACTGACGAGCTCAGTGCTTTATAGCACAGAAAGTCTGGATGAGTCTGTAATGATCCCGAGAGAGAATACTGGAAATCCCTTTGCTTGAATCATTTAACATGAGGGCATTGCCAAGCAAGAAAAGCTGGGAGAGTGAACATCTGAGGGGATACTAGCCAGAAGACCAGGATCTAATATCTCCTTCCTGGGGGACCTTGAATAAGTAACAGATTTCTCTCACCCTCTGCTTCTCCTCCCTCATGGAGATGCTCTGAGGATCAATACAATCAACAATAGTGAGACATTTGGCTGTTATGATAATGGCAACTGTATAGAGACTTAAGGTACCCAAGTCTCAGAGCAAAAGAATTGACTGTCTATATTCCAGAATAGGAGATCTTTGCCATGAATATTTTTCACTACAGCACTTTTATTTCCATAGCTCACAGATGAAATGCACTGTAAAGGCTGCATAGGCCCCTTGAGGAACACCTTTTTCTAAGGTTGTTCTGGCTTTTGTGCTTTTCTGTATATTAATGGTACATGCAGGAACTAACCCTAGCAGGAATAATGTTTCTTTGCATTGAAATGAGTAAAAAAGAACCCTGGTGGTTGTCACATGGAAAAAAGGAGGAAAATCCTGGCACTCACCATTAGAAGCACAAACCCTCAGGACCCAGAGGCAGTGGGTGAGGTGCAGGTGGTGGCCCAGGTGTCTTCTTGTCAAGCTCAGTATTATATCAGTGGCTTCTGCCTTCTGCACTTTAAGCCCAAACTTCCTATCTGTGAAAAGAAAATGAGTATTAAACTATTGCAAAGGCCAGGTCATTGCAGCTGTGCTGCTAAAAATGTGTTTATTAAGCCTTGTAACTTAAAATCTTGTAAGACATTTAAATGTATCAATGAGTTAAACCAATATTAATCTCTCTGAAAATGGAAAGACATGGGGTTCACTTTGTGTCACCATGTATGGAACACAGAATAGTCTGGATTGAAAAAGACCTTTAAAGGCCACCTAGTCCAAACGCCCTGTTGCACCAGACAAGGTTGCTCAGAGCCCTGTCCAACCTGACCCTGAATGCTTCCAGGGATGGCACATCTGCCACCTCTCTGGGCAACCCGTGCCAGTGCCTCACCATCCTCATCATGAAATATTTCTTCCTCACCTCTTATCTAAACCTATCCTCTTTCAGTTTAAAAGCATTACTCCCTGTCCCGTACCAACAGGCCCTACTACAATGTCTGTCCCCTTGAGCTACTGCAAGGCTACACTGAGATGATCCTGATATCTGTCTCCCCTCCAGAAGCCCCCCAGCACCCTCAGTACCTCGTTTCTGACCCCCCTCCAGAAGCCCCCCAGCAGTACCTCGTTGGCCCACCCTGGCCAGCAGGCGCAGCAGGGGCAGGAGGGTGCCATGGTCGGGCGGCTCTGTCTGGGCAGCCGTGGCCAGGGCCTGCAGCAGAGCCTCACTGCCCCCTTTGCTGACCACGTAGTGAATCCTCCGACCAGTGCCTGGGGAAGAGAGGAGAGACAGCTCAGAGTACCCCCTTCCTGAGCCACAGCTTCCACAAGGCCTCAGTCTGCAAGGAGGACACGGAGCCTCCATGGCCTGTTACCCTGACAGTCCTGGTCTCCCCAAAGCCATGTGCTGCAAAAGTTTTGCAGTGTGCATTGAAATGTGGCAGGGAGGAATAAGCCCAGACACCGACAGGTTTCAAAGCACCAAAAGGCTCAGTGATCTTTTCTTGGATACTGGAAATTAAACAAGGAAAGAACTAAAGCTGCACTGGGCTTCTGCCAAATGAAAAGGAATCCTAGGGAAGCCTTGGGGACAGCTTTCAAATAAATGTAGGTCTCCAAAGGAACCACACTCTAACCCTGGGAGCTTTAGTGTGTTAACAAACATTGATCCAGGCTCAGTGGTTGGGGGATGCTGCTCCTTCAGTTCCTAGAAGAAGCAGGACCCCCTGTTCCCCATGGAGGCCATCCTTGCACCCAGCTGAGGAACAAGGTTCCCGGGCTCCAAAGGAGAGAAGGGAGGCCCAGATGGACAGGTGATGTCTCTGGTGGGGTTCCAGGAGTGAGGGACCCAGGAGGATCCAGCACCTACCAATGCAGCCCCCAGAGCCTGGCAGCTTAGCTGGGATGGGAATTGTTTGGTAGATTCTATTTTTGTGGTGGAGCAGAAAGGAAAAGGAACTTGACTTTTTTTTTTTTTTTTTTTTTTTTCAGTTCTTTTGCCAATACACTTATTTTTCCTTACAGCTTTGAGCACACAAACTGACATCCATTCCTGCAGCCCCAAGGCAGAAGTGCCTTCTGGAGAGAGGCTAAGCCCTCTGCATTGGAGGGTCTCTGGGCTCTGAAAAGTCAGGTTCCTTTCCCTGTCTCCCAGTCCTCTCTCCAATGGCACTGGTGAACATTTCCAGTGTTGACTGCCAGGGATTATGAAAGATTTTGCAACCCATGGGCATTTTCGAAACTAAAAGGAAAAAATTGATACTTTCCCTGAGTCTCTTTTTCTTTTCTTTAATACATTGAAAAAGCTCAGTTTTCCAAACACAGGAGTAAGGACTGCTGATCTATAGATACAATTTACATTTTTTTCACCTTGCAAACACCTGGTCAAGATTGAATGCAAGTATGAAATCCCTTACTTACTTTAGGACCCCCTTTCTGCCCTAGCCCACAGCTACTGCCCCAGATCTTTGCTTCCTTACCCAAAGACAGCAAGTCAGTGAGGACACTGAGAATGTTCAGGATGACATCCTTGTCACAGGAGCTCTGGAATGGAAACACACCGAATTTACAGATCAGTTCAGAACAGGACACTTTGTGCTGAACAGGGCTGCAGTGCATCATGCAGTGCAGGGGCACTGAGATCCTTGTTTGGATACTGAGCACTCTGTGCCATCTGGACAGTGAATATGTGGAAACATATTGATGACACATTTTAAAAGCCTTTAACAAATCATACTACACAGTATTTAATATACAATAGCATTTCTATAGAACTTACATCTAAATTCTAAACCAAAGCTCTCTTTTTTGATTTGATTTGGCTATCTCAAAGTTGAGGAAATTCTGTATCACACAGATATGCTAAACGTGAGGTGGTTTTCAATGACAGTATCTCTTATTACTGGAGTTGAACAACAATGTATTTAAATTATATTAATTCAATCTACAAGAAAATTCTCCTGTCTTTGCAGCCACAACCACGTGGAAGCCTTGAATTTGAGCAGAAAAAATTCCTAAGCTTATTTTTAAACTAATATAATTTAATTTTAAGACCAAGTTACCACCACACTTTGACACGACACATTCTGCTTTAGAGTCACTTTAAATTTTGCATTAGAGGAAATAAGATATAATGCACTTGAGGAGAAGGAAACACATGATATCTACCATCCATCTGTGTGATACACTAGACCCCTTCATTAATCCTGCTCCAAACAGATTTCACTGCTGTGATTCAAAAGTTAATCACTTTTCTGTATTGCAATTAGAGGGACTTGGGTTAAGAACTGCATGTCTTTATTTCTGAACAGATACAGCACCATAAAAGTTTCTAATATAATAAAAAATTGCACTTGAATAGCCTTGGTCCCAAAGAACTTTAGGATCACACAAACTATAACAGAATCACTTTATTTTCAATTAAATGATGACAATAAGATAACATCTCACAAATATATGGGTCTCATATTTCTGAATGTTGAACTGCTTCAGAAACTTAACCTACCTTGTAAATTAAACTAACTAGTATCCATTCTAGATATATGTGGTCATTTTACCAGCCAAATTGACTCAACCATTCTCTGACACATTTAACATTATGCAACTGTATATTGAAACAAGGAGTCAAGAAGTAACACCTTTCAAAAAGTAAAAGAATAGAAAGAATATTAGGGAAAGTCTAATTCAGATCTGTAATAATGATTGTTAATGCAAATAGACCTTTTTTTCCCAATGGATCCCTGAAAAAATGACAGCACAGGCTGACAAGGTGCTGAGGATTGTGTAGCTAATTAGGGAGCTGCAGTCCATACCTCCTCCTTAGTTATAACTGGGGAGGGTATGCACTGGGTGAGACATGGGATGAAGCAGGGAATTGATCAGTCTGCAGTCAGAGCAGGTGACTGCCAGCCTGGAGAAACAGATTTCCACCCCAGTCACAGAAATCTTGTAGGATGTTTGGCAGCTCCCTGCAACCAAATCTCCTTCTGTATTGGTAAACTGTACATGCCATTTTCTGCAAGGAATAACTACATTAGTGCCAATGTTTCCTAGCTTCTCTATCCTAAACCTAGAGTGTATTCTTAGATTTCTTTTTTTTTTTTTTTTTTTTTTTTTTGGTCATAATTACTAACAAAAAAACCTCTGAATCTCTGAAAAATTAGGTTTACCATCATACTGGTTTTGGTCAATTAGCAGAGCTACAAACCATTCCCTGTCCAATATATATTCCAAGGGAGCCAGAGGGACAAGAGGTGTCAGCAGGGGAATGAGAGAAAAGAACAAGATGTGGTCAGGGAAGAGGAAGGAAGGAAAGAAGAAGAGTCAGATGAGGATGAGATTGGAGAATCACTTCTGAAATGAGTACTCACTGGAGAGGGTCTGTGAGCACTGATGGCTTTCCCAAGGCTCAACTTGCTTTTGCTCTTAGCTAAAATCCACAAAGTGCCTGTCTCATCCCCACATCAGAGCTGGCCCATGCCTAGAGAGAGAGCCTGCTGTTTCTCTTCGTTATTAACTCAACAAGCAGAGACCTCAGCACTGAACATAAAAGTTCAGCCCTTTTATGATCCATGCTGAAGTCAAAAGGCTAGGTGTGATAGGATTGCTGCTCCTTTCAGAGCCAAGACAAACAGAACATGTGGCTTTAATGAAATCCAGTAACTCTGGCTTCACCAAGTATTGCCACCCTCACCTTAGAGGAGTCCAGATTTGTGCCACTGGCTCAAGCAGGGTCAGAGCAGTTCTGAGCAGAATTACTCTTGGGTAAAATATATCATTTTAATTCTGTGTTAATCTTCCTAATTCTGTTCATTTGGGCTGGCTCAAGTCTCCCAGATTAAACAAAGGACACTCAGAGCTTTCTCCCCAAGGGTTTCTTGGCATTTTTTAGCGTAGGGACTTAATAGTCAGGGGCAGGTTGTCAGGAGTGATGAGTATCCATCAAATTTACCGACTCCAGGAAGACTTACTGTTCTCAACACCTTTTTAAATATCAGGGTTGCCTAAATCAGACTGTCCTCTGGTTTTGTCTGGCTGCCTCTCAGTATCCCTTTCCTCTGTAGGTGGATGGATTACACATTAAGGTTTCAGTAATGAAGTCTTCATTGATTTATACTCCTATTACACTGGGTTGTTTATTTTAACTGATTGGATTGTGGGTTCCTAAGCCATTAACACAAATAGTGATGACATAAGATATCCTCTGATTTTCCATGCACTTTATCCAGGGACTCAGGCAAACAAAGAACTTGAGGGAACATGAAAGATCAACCTTTAAAATGTGAAAATTAAAGCTGGGTGATATGGCCAAATATTTTACCTGAGTATTTACTCTTGATGTTTTAACACTAAAATTCTGTGTTGGTGCCTCATTGCTCCCCTTCCTGCTGCACACCATTGAAGGAGTTGGATGACTCAAGTGTTGCTGAAACAATGGATAAAACCCCAGTCCCATTACAAATTCTAACATATTTCCCACTAACTTTAGTGGCACCACTGAATAACAGAGACTTCTGCAGAAGAGCACAGCTCCCATTTATAATAGCAAGGCAACACAGAAAAAAACCCCCTAAAGTTGTTATTGTCTTGCTAGACAACAACTTGCCTCTTGAAAAGAAACAGCTCAGATTTTGACTAATTAGCTTCAGGTTTTCAAAGTCATCAAAGATATTTGGACATTGAAATCCCTTAGAAGTGGTTGTTGAAATTAATACACATAACAAACTCCTTGTGGATGAATATGTTGGCAATTCATTCATAAAAAATATTCAGTAAATCTTTTTGAACAGTAAGTACAAATGAGAAAATCGCAACTTGTGCCTGATCTAAAAAAGATGAATAGTGTAATTTCTTTAATGCAAATTTCTTACTCTACTCTGGGAAAAATAAACACGTTAGTTATTTTTATTGAAAGAGATGTTTGATGGTTTAAGAACAAACCATAACCAAAGAAAAGAGAAAAGTAAAATTCCTCTTGCTAAGTATTTTCCATTCCTGCCAGCACTTACAAATGTTAGATGCAGCATCTACAAGTGCACAGACTAATGAAGATGCATTTGTTGTATATGGGTGGAATAAGAGGAGAGAAAAGTTCCCAGAAGCCTAAATTAGATTACAAAATTACTGACCTCCTGCAGAATTTCACTAAAAGGATTTAAAGTCAGAGCCAAATTGTTACCTATTAACAATGGCCTATAGTTGCCTTTCACAGCTTGTGGCTGTACAAAGGCTAAAGTAGCAAAAACATCACTTTAAATATCAAGCATGGCTGTACTTTTTGATCAGAGCCCCTCATCTTTCTTAGTCCTACTCCAGCAAAGCATCCTGTCTTCCTCACCCAACCAGGAATATCACAGGGCTGAGCTCAGATACATTTAATCAGCTCCTGGCTGAGAGCTCCTCTCTGAGCTTTTTCTGGGAATTAATCCCTGAAACACTGGGGTTAGCTTGGCAGAAGCTCCTCAGAGATAAACAGCAGAAGGATGGAGAAAGCCAGGAATAAAAAAATACCCCATCACATCGTCATTGATAGGTTACAGGCAGCAAGTGATTAATTGGTGACATTGGACTTGGAGGACAACAGCTCGATCCCAACATTTCTGACTGGCAGCTCGGGTTATTGCACTGACCCACAGTCAAGCAGGGAACAGCTCCTGTCTCCTTGTTCTGCTCCTGGGAACATGCCAAGACCAGCTGTTATTTACTCAAGACAAGATTATAAAATTGCCACTAAGCCACAGGACCAGGTAACCTCAGGGAAGTCTCTGGGGATGTTTTCCACAAGACTCAGAAACCCAACAGAGGTGGGATTTTCCTTGTACCACCTGCAGGATAGCAGGCATCAGTGCCATTTCCCTTCCAGCACTGCCTTCAAACAAAAACCTCCCATAAGTTCAGTCTTTTGGGCTTTTTGTCTTTTGCCCAAAGGCAGGTATTTCCTTGAGTGAGACACACAACCTACTGAGAGGGTTTGTTGGGAGTCTAAGCATTAATGCTGAAAAAAGGAGGATGCCCAGAAAGAAATCAAACAGCATTAATTTGCACGGTGTGAGATTTACTAATAAATATTTTATTTGGGGGAAGAAATACAAAGCAGTTATTCCAATCACAAAAATAATGAATGCAAAATGAAAGAAGTCGCTCTTGCAAGACAATGCATAACATGGTTCCTACCAATACATCCTTTAAATTTACTGTTGAATTGTCTCACAAAGCTGGGTGACTGCTTAGGAAAAATCTCCCAAACAAACAACAAAACAAAATGGTCTAATTTTAAAGAAAAGGTACTGCTTTACTGGGCTAAAAAATTTCCAGACCAGTTTGTTTGGGTCCTTTTTAGTGCGACTAAGGAATAGGATATCCAGTTCCAGGGTTTGTTTGTTTATTTGTTTGTTTGTTTTAAAATAGCCTGTTTCTAAATACGGAAGCAGGGTTTGACCTCTCCAAAATATATCCTCCTCTCTTCTCTTTCCTTTAATAAATTTGCTCACACAAATAGCAGTCAGCAGCCCAACTGCCTGTGTAATGAGATTTACATCTGCAAGTCAGATTTTTCACTCTCTGTGCTTGAAGTCTATTGAAGAGAAATTCTGGTGCAAAATTACTACTGGCTAAAATCAAGAGCAGGTTAGAGGCTGAGCAGCAATAGTCCTCACTGTTTCCTGAGAGCGCTAGAAAATATTGAGTCCTAATTACTCTCTTAATGCTTAAATCAGAGAGTCCTCTACCAGCAAGGCAGAGGTGCCTACCAGCCCAAAGTGCTGGGCACAGCCACTCACCACTGGCATTATGGATTTGCCAGCTGGATATCTCCTTCCCACAGCTGACTATCCAGCCTTACAATAACTGTGAAGCCAGGTTTGGTGCCTTATGTTCTGGGTTTTGTCAGAGTAAATTGCTTTTTCTAATTTAAGAGGAGCTAAAAATTCACACTTAACTAAGAGAGCAAAATACCCTGGAGAGTTTATTGTCTGAATGCTCCCATCTTCAGCCTCAACATTCAGCCAGCAAAGCATGATTTCTTCTTGTTGGAAGGTCCACAGTATTTGTTACATGGAGGTTTAAAAATCATTATTTCTGAGGGGGGTGGGAAAGGGGTTCAGAGACCTCTGAAATATCAGTAGGCAACCACAGAGTAAGGGAGGATTCCAATTAAAGTGATTATAGCCTGAATTTTGGCTATTATAAGTGGAGCACCTTCTTAACAAACATCCTCAGCATCACCACAGGAGCCACCATCCTCTGTGGTAAACAGTACATGCTTTTCTTTGTCCAAATCTGCATCTCCTCTTCTGAAGAGTCAGATAGGCCTGAGCAAGCCAGGGAACTCAGAAGAGGCATGGAAGGAGAGGGGGCTATTTAAAGCCTCAGAGAGGAGGACCTTGCTGCTCTGGGAGTGTCCTAAGTGACCTCTTTAATCCTGGGAGAAAGGCGTCCACAGCTGTGGGGGATCACGTAGCCTCAAACTGTACCCGGGGCAGCCAAGGGGCCTCCAGGGACAGGACACGTGGCCAGGCAACCTCTTGCTCCTGTTCCCAAGCCTTGGAGACAGGTCCCTCTCGCTGGCCCTGGCCACCCCTGTGAGGCATGGCAAGCACCCCACTGAGCCAAGCACCAGACATTTCTTTTCCTGCTGATGCTTCACACCACACCAAGCCCAAAGCAGAAATTATGGGGTTTAGATCAGAAAATATGGCAAAGACTCATTAAAAACATCCCTCCATTTGGCCTGCTGCAATCAGGTGGGTGGCTTTTTTTGTGGCTTGCAATGACCTGAAGGTCTGGTTTTTTTATCACCTTTGTTGGTTTTTTCTCACCTTTGTTTGCACTTGGGTGTGATAACCTGCAGCATCTTTTTCAGTAGCACATTAGATCACAGCTGGGTGCTATGATTCCAACTCTTCACAGTGAGTGGCAGCTCATCCAGGTGAGCAGGAATAGTGCCTCAAAGCAAACTTCTAACATGCAAGTGAACAGGGCTTTGCTCCTCTTCACTGAGCTTCAGGACTTCTTCTCAGAGGATACAGGCTACACTCTGCAGGACTGAACTGCTTCAAGGCAGGGATAGGAAAATTCCAAACTTACATTATAATGTCTTCAAAACACTGAAGGTGTTGAGATGAAACAGCTTGGCTCAAGCTGATCTCTAGCCAAAATAACTTGGTGAATAACATGGTGAAAATCATCTGTGCCAAGGAACCTTACAACATTTAATGAAACAAATTGCACTAACATAACACCTTGCTTTAGAGGATCAGACTTCTACATAATTAGCTAACACCTGCCCAATAGCATCCCTCATCAAGATCAGATTGTTTCTTATTTTCCTGGTGGGAAATATCACCCTGTGGTGGGAAATTCACTTAGTCAATACCTAAGATAGCTGGCAGAGCCAGGATAGCTATCACAACAAAATGAAGCAGAAACACTGCATGCACAGAAGTACTGTGGCCCTCAATCTCAGACTTACTTCCATCTATTTGTGAGGAGTTCAAAATTTCCCTTCCCTGAGATCAGTCTTCTCCTCCCAACTTACCTGAAGTAAGTGCAGCAGAAAAATCTATCCCCTGCAAGAAATACTGATGCCAGCTTGGGAGAAGAAAGAGCAACTCCCCACCAGTGGGTCCCAGAGCTATTTGAAGAGAGATTCATCCTTGTGCCAAGGAATGAGGGGGTACTACATTTAATAAATCCATACAGAAATTAGGAAGCACATAGACCATGGCCTGATTTTTTTCCAAAGGATGTTTTACCTGCTGTGTCCAAAGGACTCAAAGGTGTTTCCCCTAACTTCAGAGCAAGGTTGTTCATCTCAGTGCCACATTATTAGTGGCAATATATTCACAGTCAGATATCTGCAGGAATTATGCCCTGACAGACTGCAATATCTTGGATACTGTTGGCAAAGTAAACTGCTTTTTTTCTTTCTTTTTCCACACCAAAGTTTTCTCACTATTCTCAAAGAAAAGCTTATCCTTGTGCAGAAGTTCCTCCTTATACAAAGTTCCTTTATGTCACTTGTTCCTCTCACTAATGCTCCTCTAATAGAGCAATTACTTTATTATGCAGAAACGATGGTAAAACATTATTATATAACCCTCAAATGCTTCTGTCAAATTGGAAGTGTTAAAAGAATGAGGAAACTTTGAGATAAATCAAAACACGTGACACTCTGCAAAAGGCTTTTAGACTTTCTTTTGAATATTTCTAATGTTCTTTCTGTAATTTCTACTGCAGATAAATTCTCCCAGGTTTTATCTCTTATTTCACAATAAGTTACCTATGACACCTGAAGATTTTGACTGGATTTAATGTTATATTATTCTCCTTTTGCTCTTTTTAATCTACTTTTATTTTAATGCCAAGATTATCCTAGCATATGCCTTTCACACTTTCTTATTAAGTTTCTGTAAGGCATTAACCATTCTTGTACAATGAATTCTATATGCATGCCATCACCTACTGTTTATTGCTGTTTCTTGGATTTATTCCTATATTTTATATTACTTTTGCTGTTACTGAACTAATTTAAAATATTAATGTTTCATTCAAATGCCACTCTGTTGCAGATATTTAACACAGCTGCCACCCAAATTTAATAGGGAGGGATCTGTTTTCTCCATTCAGTTTTAGTTTTATTTTCCCCACCAACAATGAAAAAGCAACATGAAACATAATACTCTTTCTTTTTTGTGAGATTTGATGGGTGTCAGTCCAGAGAACACTTTGTCTTTCAAAGATGAAGCACATTTTGGAGTTGACAAACTTTTTTACAAGCAATGGCATTTCTCAAAGTACAAATGAGTCTGGAGAATCTTGGAAAATTTCCAGATGTACTTGCTTTTTAATGAAACCACAGATTTTTGAATGCTATAGCAAATGTGAGTGTGTGTACATGGAAATAAATGGCCATAATGAAGGCACTGCTATCCTTGCCTTCTCTGGAATATTCCTGCTTGGACCACCCATGATTAAGCCCAAGAATCCCTGGGTCTCATCTCAGTCTGCCCTAATACTTGCCTATGTTCAGTCCAGGCTTCTCTCTGTATTCCTGTGCAAATAATCACACTTTTTGCAAATTATTCTGACACTGACTTGCACAGGCTGAAGATGAGAATCACTATAAGGTACACACTGGTTTAGAAAAACACCAGTCCTTTCTCTTGCCAAGACAAGTGTCCTTATGTGTCAATCTACCCCACTTCCAAAAGCACCTTCTGGAACAGCCATGCAAATGCTTTTAATCAATCACATTTAATAACAATGATTGAGGTATGGGCAGTGGAGACAAGCCACTAATAACTATTGTTAGTCACAGCTTATTTTCTTCGGAGATGGAACCTGAAAGTGAAAATGATGAACCTATTTTTGCCATCCAGCCTAAGTGAAAAATCAAACAACAAACGAAACTCGGCATCCGTAATGAATATCAAACTGTGCTTTGAAATTCTAATGATTTAAAGTAATATTACCAGTAATATAAAGCAGAACTTCAGTTTAACTGCATTGCTGAGACCCATCCATCTAGATTTAAACAGCGATCTCTCAACAGCAAAGCCCCTAGTTCTCTGAAAAGGTTGCCAAATTTTTAAGAGGCATGATAGGGGTATGTCATTTTCCATCCAGAAGGTAACAAAGGTTTTTATGTCCTTTATCTTCAGTCTATACCCCGTGCTAAACAGCTAACAGCAGCAAGGCAATGCCACCATGCCAAAACCAGGAATGTTTGGGGCTTTATTCTACCCTTGTTACTTCATCCAGTAGCTCAGATGCACCTGAAAATTAAGGTATTTTGGCTTGACTTGGTCAGTCAAGCTAAAAGGCATTTTATTAGCTCCACGAATGAGCCTGTGTCTGTGTTTCTGCTCCAGGAAAAGGGACAGGAGTTATATTTAAAAATACCCATCTTCATACATTCTGCTAGGGCCCCCTGTGTAGTTCACCCAACCAAGCCCCTTGGGCTCTGTCTTCTGAGACTCTCTCACATGAGAACAGGCTGATCTGTGTCAGAATCTACCTCTGCATCCATTACCAGCAGGGAAAGATGGCCAAAAAGTTGTTGTTGTGTCCTGTTTTGTTTAAGCATGTTCCCAAGGAGCCCTGTTGGTGGAATAGTGCCCACAGGCTTTGTAGGACATAACAGGGGACTCTCAGCTAGGGAGATTTCCAACTGTTTGATCATCCAGCCATGCAGACCTTTTAGACAAACCCTCCAGAGTTTTCAGTCAGTGAGGTACAGCTGCTGCTGTGAGAGCTTTTGAACCAAGCTGTTAATAATCATGGTTTTCATCTCAAAGAGCAGTCATTTTAATGCATCTCTGCATCCAGCTGTCCCCTTGAAGTCCCTGTGCATCATGGGGAGATCAAATGACCCCAGCCATATGGGAAGAGAAATTGTCAAAGAAAACAGAGCCAGGCACACGTTCTCTTTCTCCTTTGTCACCTCCAGCTTTCTCCCTCACTTGCAGAACTTCAGCATGAAGCCAGAGGCTGTTCAAATTGCAGAAGTTTGTCCCAAAGAGAAGGTCAGTAATGCTGCTTTCCCCTAGCCTCTCCAGAAACTCTCTCCATATGGATGGTGCTGGTTTATTCCTGGAAGAATTGAGGGTTGAAAGAGGCAGTTCAGTTTGTTCCTCTGACTTCATCAGATCAGCATTTTAATCATAGGGAAAGGTCAGGTGGTCCATTCTCCCTCCTCCCCTCCTTTGAAGTGAGACAGGTGGGCATTCACCATGCCAAGTGAACTGCTTATGGGAGGATCTCTCTCTCCCTGTCAATCTTCTGCTTGCCAGGTTAATCCTGAATGAAATGGAGGGCCAGCTTTATCTTCACTGTAAATCTGCTGCTTTGGCCTTTCATCAGGAATCCCATAAAAACCACAAAAGATGGCAAAGGACAACAGGCACTGTACTGATTTCACCCAGGCTGCACAAGTGTCATCTGCTCAGGCTGTGAGTTGTTCCACCCTTTGATTTGGGAAACAATGTGGGCTAAGATTCCCTTTGCCCTTACTTGACAGACGAACCTTATCTCCATCTACTGTCCAAATGAAGAAAGCAGAAGGCACAGACATTGAATTAGTTTGATGGGGTTTATAACAGTTCTGAAATAAAGCCCAGCACTTCTGCTTTATCCATCAATAAAGCATCATTCCTTCCTTTGAAAGGAAAGGAATAGGTACCAGAGAGTGCACTGAGATGATGGGCCACGGGGAGGAGAGTATGTCTCAGTTTACTACAGGGATCAAATTCCCATTAGACTCAGTGGGAAAGCCTTTGCCTGTAAATTACACCAAAAATTAATGTGCATAAAAGGCTTCTCAGAAGTTGATTGCAGTAAAACACAATGCTGTGGTGTTTCCATGTCAGAAGAAAACCCCATATGTTTTGGTTTCAAAGCATCCCTTGTTGAAAGGCAGGGGGACAAAAGCCAAGATTTCTTTGGTAGTGATTTCTCCCGCAGGAATTCTGTGTCAGAATTACTCAATTTTCTAACAAGAACCATCATGAAAGCTTTGCAGATCTCATTAATTCCACCTCAACCTACACTACCTTTTGAAACTAAGGCTGTGTTCTTCCATGAGAAGAGACCATGAGAAAAAAACCCATCCTTGTTCTCTAGACCCCCAAAGGAAAGGAGATTCAGCTTTGCCTGTGTGATTTCTTATCAAGCAAATGTTATTCTATTAATCAATAGTTGGTCTAAAACACTAATTCTCTTTTTTGTACCTTAGTGGTGCCTGCAGGCAGAAGAATCTCTACTGTGTTATCTTTGTCCTCTCTAGAAGACATCTCATGAAATCAATGACAAATTCTTGATTTCTGAGACCTTGATTTCTCTATGATGTGTTTGGTCCCCACTCAGCAAAACAGAAGTCATAACAGCACACAGATCATAAGGAAATACTAAGTCATGGATATGAATGGGGTCTGTCTCCATCAGGCTCTGGAGAAGAATGACCAAGTTTCCTTTATTTTAAGAGATGATCTTCATCACATTAGACTTTCCTTCCCAAAACTGTACTAAGATAAATTGTTTTGCCTGTATGAAAAGGAAAAAGTTTATCCAGTTCTTGGAGATTAGAATCTCCACCCAAAGAATCCACCTAGAATATATTTAGGTTAACTTCTCATAAAATGGAACAATCAGGGAATAAACCCACATTTTTAGTAACAGAAAATGTCTACAAATATTTTATTGATTTGGATTCATGTTCTTGCTTCTTAGCCATCCTAAATTAAGGTGTATTTTCTGAAATAAACCATCTCTTCTGAAGCACCACCACAGTAATGTACTCTATGGCACAAAAAACTTGCAGGATTGCAGGCACCAGTCTCAGCTGGGCTGGACAATGCATTTGTTCAAGAACCTACCACACTGCTTTCCCCTAACACTCCCTCCTCACCTCCTGCAGCAAACCTGGTTTTGTCCAGGGCAGAAGGAGAGCTGGCTGGTGAGCTACTGCTCCTGGTCTCCTTGGAGAAGGTTGTTACTCCCTCTCACAGAATGTCTCACCAATACCTCCCAGTTCCCTGGGGACTGAAATCAGCCTGCTTTTCCCAGGAATCCCAGCTCCCCATCCTTCCCTGCGGAGATTCCCGGCGCACAGAGCAGCTCCGCCGGTGGATCGGCGCTCTGTTCTCGGGGGCAAACAGGTGCAAATAGACTGTCTGTGAGACAAGAGATTATTAAAAGAACAGGGGAAGGCAGGAGGGAATTATTTTCTGTCCTGGTCTGGTGAGAACAGCATAGTCAGGAGACCAGAGTCAGGCAGAGCCCAGTGGCACGTGTTGGCACTGTGTGTGGATTTGGGATCTCAGAGCCGGAGGGTCCCAAGTGTGCACACACCAATCCAACAGACACAGGAAAGGGACACCTCTGCCCAGCATCACAGCCAGTTCATGAGCAGCTGCTAGCACACACTGCCTCATTCTGCATTCCCACTGACTGCTCTTGGAGCCCTGAGGAAGGAGGGGTTTTACCTGCACTTCCAGAGGCTTAAATCCCCCCATATTTCACTGCAAGGGCAATGATGGTATGAGCAGTGTTATCTATCCTGGCATAAACAGGAGTGATCACACAGAGGCAGTGTGTCCATGATAACAACTCCAGGAGCAATTTCCAACCCTGCCGTCCCAGACCAAGCAACATAAAAATCCCTCCCCATCTCTTAAACTCCCAGAATGTGTATGAAATTATTTTCTCTCAGTTACCACACATCAGTGAGATCTCTGCTGGTACTAGTAGACACTGCTAGAGCCAACCATTATAAGCCCATATGTTTTTCAATACAAGCAACTTTTTGTGTCTGCTTTGCTGAACATAATATAATAAACTTTAATTCAAAATGCCCATGAACACATTTTGTACTACAGACAGTTTTTTCCTATTACAGATAAAACCAAGAGGACTGGACCAATGCATTGGACAGAAAAATGTGTCTAAGCCATCACAACAAATGCAGCATAATATACTGAAAATAAGATTATGCTACACAAAGGAACACTAGCAAGACCTATTCAGGCAAACACCTCTTTGTATGAAAACATCTCCTCTTCTATTTCAAAAAGGAAAATTACTGAAACCTAAGAAAAAGAGGGTGGAAATTTTCCATTGTCATAAAAATATTGATGTAATATATAAATACATCTTTAGACATACAAAACAGCTAGGGAGGCTCGATAACTACCAATAATTATCCTCAACTTAGAGATAGAAAACCAGATATTTTTTAAGTATATTTGCATACTGTATGTGAAAGATAATAGTTTAAACAAATCCATACACCTCCTTCCATAATGTTGTTCATTCTATTAATTTGTTTGTGTCTACAATGCAGTACCAAAATACACAATATTGAGTTGCATGACATGGCATAATGTACCATTATATTACATCCAAATAGTCTAAGTTAAACAGCTTGGCCATAAGCATAAAGTCAGCCCCTCAACAGCCAAAAAGCACCAGTTTTAAAGCATTCCTGATATTTCATTCGATCCCCTGGAGTAACTGCATTTTTTAATTTCCACATGACAACTTGTTTTATTTCACAAAACCTCTGCTTCAGGATGAGCAGTGCCTGTTGCCTGGAAAATCCCCCCATGCAGCATTTTGTCCTCATCATTTAGCATGTGGTTCTGTGCATTATTTATTGTGCAGCATCCAAGCCCTGCATGAAAACAAATTATTAATTTGCTTCTCAATTTTCTTTTTTTTTTTTTTTTTTACTGTATTGGTACCAGAACCTCAGGGGTTTTTTTCCCCCTGTGTTCATCACCTGGTTTCTTAAACACTGATGTGAATCATGGTGGGATTATTTGCCTTGTTACACATGACTGACTCAGAAGCAGAGGTTTATAAACCATTTTTTCAGGCTGGCACCCAACTGATCCAGCAACAAGGCCATCCTGTCACATTTTCATTGCTGCAGGGAGGGAGAAAGGGCTCTCCTCAACCATTAATGACAGAGCCTCAAAGCACAAACCCTCCTAGACAAGGATGAGGGACAGCAGAAGATGAACAGAACTCCACTTTCCTTCTCTGTTACAAAGTTGTGCTGAGCTCAGACTGTGACCCACTCTTGTGCTCAGCTCAGCCACTGCTGCTGCTCCCATCAATCTCTTGGTACATTTTGCACCCCAAGGTCCTCAATTCTCATAAATTCAGCCACAAAAAATTCTGGATAGCCCATCTGGAGGCATTTGCAGAGGAGCTGACAGTGTGCTCAGGGAAACAGCTGGGGCCAGCCCAGGGACAGAGAGCAATTCTGGTCCCAGCTCTGTCGGTGGAAGGATTTCCGCAGAGTCCAAGACCTGTCACAGCTTCCTCTGAGGGCTTTTAGAGCTCTGGTTTTTCACAGGAGTGAAAAACCTCAATGTTTCATCTGTGGCCTGGCAGGAATTTGGGATTAATGTATGGATTTTAGCCTCCTTTCCTCTTTGTTGCTTAGCAGTGCCCCATGGTGGTGAGCCAAGGGTTGTAGGGAAAAGCTCTGGGTTACCTTCAGGTTCTCCTTGGACAGGGAAGAGATGACAGTGGAGGTGGGAAGGAAAAGCAGCAACTCTGAAAGCTGAAGTTGGGACCTGCACTATCTCTGTAGGATTTTTTATGGATGATTATGCCTTTTCTACCACAGTTAAAGTCAAAACCAGGCTCATGCAGCCCAAGTGGCATTTGCAGTAGAGACATGAAAAAGTTGCACCCACTATTTCTCCTTGAACCCTACAAGCCAAGTGTTTCCCTGTCCTAACTGTACTTCTTCTGCTGTTCCAAAGCTAAAACAGTTTTTATAAGGAATAGCAGAAATAAGTCCACTGCTGCTCACTGTAAGTACAACAATCACAGTAAAACTCAGTTAATGAACCACATAAAAATGGCCATCTGGTTTTGAGTTGATTTTTGTTTCCCTCTAAGGCTATTCCACTAAACCCAGCCTGCCAGGCTGCCTCCCAAAAACACCAATCCAAACTTTGAGCTGCTCTCTTCCCAAATGAGTGGCCATTCTGCTACCTGAGCAGTTCCTAAGATTTTTTTTTGCATTTATTTCTCTCAAAGCCAGGAATCTCAGCAGCTCTGCTGACAGAGTAAGTGCAAGGATGCAGAGCAGACAAAAGCATTTTGCAAAATGCATTTCTATTCACTGTCAGTGGAGCAGCACAGATACCTTCCCACTTGTCCTTAGGACAACAATAGCTCTGCCTTGTCAGCCAGCCAGCACAACAGCTCAGAAGGGGCAGCACAAAGAGCTGAGAGCTCCAAGTTAGCAAACAGCAGATCCTGTGGCTGTTCTGCTGGACACTGGGGCCACTCACAGATAAATCCCTCTGCAAAACCAACATCCACCACTGATACATAAGATTTGCATCTTTTCCCTGTCAAGCTGTAGCATTTGGGAACCTGTGAAGTCCAACACAGCAAGACAGAGTTTGAGCCAAAGATCTGCCAACGGCCCCAGGGGCTGCCAGCTTTGCAGAATATGTGAACGGGAAACTGTGGCTTTGGGAAACATGTGAAAACCACGCTGAGAGCCAACAGGAAATCTGGGACTCCTCAGGCAACACAATGTATCCTGCCATGGAATAAAATGTTCTCGGGGGCAACCAAGGCATGGGCAGTGAGGAGGAGAGCAGGGAGAAGGAAAGGGAAAAATAAAAATATTTCTTATTTGTCCAAATGATCAGAGGGTGGGGAGAGATGAAGGCCAGGGCAACGAGGAGGAGACTAAAATACTCTACAGTCTCAAGGGATTCAGGGTCACAAGGCAAGATGCTGGCTCCAATTTTCTATTGCCCTTCTTAGCAAGTACCAGCTGTTTTTAACTAACACTCAGATAACTCCTCCTAGCATTAAAATAACCAAGAGATCTAATCCCAAATCTCTTGGGATTTTTCATTGAGGAGGCTGCCTGTAAGATGGGATGTCAGACTTTTTTGCCTGGTCAAAAGCCATACATGCAGAGGGTGTTTACTTCTGCCACACTGTGGCCAGGGGCCAGGGTGAGAGTGGCAACCAGCCCAGCCTTTACTGAGGAACTGCATTATCTGTGTATGAGAGACAGAGTGGGGCTGGGTTGGGGCTGAGGAGCTCAGTGTCATGCAGTGAGAGGTGTGAACAGAAACAGGTAACACTATCCAGGCCAGAGGGATGGGAGGTGATAACTGTTGGATTACACTGGAGAGGGAGAGTCAAGAAGAGAGAGCAAGGAAGAAGGTACCAGGGTTAGAAAGAAAATGAGAAATGACAGTGAAATCCTCAGAGCTTGGCTCTGCCATGCTGACACAAAACCTGTGAGACAGGGAGAGGGTTTTCTTAAATCTGAATTTCACATTTTTAAAGCCTCACATTGTAAGCAGTGAAGCACTTTTTACCTAGAGATCTGAAATGTCACGTCTTCCCTGCAGTGACATTTTGGTGACAAAATGCAGCTGCACTTTGAAAGGAGTTTTTGCTATTCACCTTGTCACTTTGCAGAACATCCATAGCACGTTGCACTTCCAGGGGTTTGAGCTGCCTTTGGAGGATCACGTTCCTTCATAGCACTGGGAACAGTTTTGAAGAACTAAAAAAATGTGTTTCTTTCTGTGACTGCTCAGTTACAAAGTGCACTGTGTTCTGGATTTGTTCTGCTTGATACTGCCCTCACCAAAGCCAGGCTGTGAGTCTAGGAGTGAAAGTGTCTATGCCAGGAAGAAATGGGGGAGAGCCCTCCCTCAGCAAAAGGTGACAGAACCTGTCTCAGGTCTGGACATTCCTCCAACTGGGAATAAAAATCTATGCCAGTGCTTGGAAGGGAGGTAGAAATTTAGTCCTGTGTAACTGACTGATGGAGAAAGGATGATTTTATTCTCAGTTTATAAAGACTGGCTGAATGTTTCCTCATTCTTCACCTGAAAGCTTTCTGCATTCAAAGCAATATTATGTGCTAACAGAAATGGATAATGCCCAGTAATACCCTGCAGAATAGCCTGTTGTAAGCAGCAGATATGTTCTTCGTGCCCAATAAAAGAATATGAACCAGCACTGACAGTCCAGCAGGTCACAAAAACAAAGCAACCATGTTTTGGACAGCTGTTGCAGAAAATAACAAAGTGGGGAGAGATGCTATCAGCAAAGGCAAACATCATCCAAAGTTATTATTTCCCAGGCCAATACTTTCCAACTGTGTCAAGTAAAGGTCTTTTTTATCACCTGATTTTTTAGCAGAGATAGGTAATGGTATTATAAAGCCATGCCGGTAATTTTTTGGCTGAAGGCAAAGGAAAGAGGTGAATCAGAACAAATAATTGTCATCAACCCCTTACTTTCTGCCTTTTTGGCACTCAAGCCTCTGCATCAAATTGAAGATATAACAAGAAAGATTTTTTTTATGTCCTTCAAGTGAATACAGAATTTTTGGGAATAAGGGTCTTGTACCAAGGGGGGGTTTTGTGGCACTGGGGCTGAATGCTGTGCTGCCTTGTGGTTTTACCAATACCATGCCTGCAGTGCTCCTAACCATTTCCAGTTTAGACCTCCATGTAGCTTTGTCAATGAACTGCACTTGTGATTTTAAACTATAGGTTCCAGTTTAGGTCTGGATCTTGTCCAGTTCTGTTCCCAGATTATGCAAACACCAGGACTGTTGTGTTAGAGAGCAAAAGAAAAACAGATGTGCACTCAGCTCTCAATTATCCAGAGAAGGAGAGGACTATAGCCTGGATTCAGCACAAACATGATCTACTACAAAATATGAATTAAATAAGCTGTAACAACATAAGGCAAACAAGTTACACTGCCAAAACATAAAAGGACAGCAGGATAATTTTCTTCAGCATGCCAGTTTACCTGCAGAACTCACTGACACAAGGGGCTACAGAGACCAACCAGTGCTTGAAATGAGAAGTAAAAGTTGTTGACATTACATACGGCAAGGTTGATCAGCCCCCACAACTATAGTTTCAAAGCCAATTTCTATCATTGGGTTTTATAACCTCCTCTGCATGCTTGTAGCTGGTCACAGAGACCTCCTGAGACAGGGCTGGAACACATGAATCCTTGGGCTGACCCAAGCAGGTCAGTCTTTTTTGCACACCCTCTCCCTCATTTTCTGTGCCTGCAATGTGTGAGGCTTTGATGGCACACGTAGCAGTCAGAGGATGCTGCTGCCTCAGACACAAAACTCCTGTCCCCAGAGGGCTCTGGGCCATGTCAGCACAGCTGCACACAAAGATGGCTCAGGGCACCTGAAGAGTGCACACAAGTGGCATTTCACCATGACTGTCTAAAAGCTGCTTTATATGCAAGTAGCTTGTCTAGGCAAAGCAGTTCCCACCCATCCCTCATGACAAAACAAGGCTTATAAAAGCACAGGTTCCCTCCCAAAACACGCTCCCCTATTTCACAGGGTAGCTCATGCCACAACCTGGGCATCTTCTCCTGCCAGGAGGAACGCATCCTGGCAGTGGGAAAACAGAGCTAGAAATGCCTCTCCATCTCATGGCCAAGCTTGTCCACCAAGTATGATCCTGGGCTGGGACACTTCCCTCTGGTCCATGGGACCTGTCACAGAGCACACCCAACACCAGCACCTCACCCATCTCAAGAGTTTTTGTCACTTCCCCAGAGTATTTGAGGGTCCTGGGCAGACAATTTGACAGGGAGGAACTTGCTCCTCACAGGCAGATCTGTTTACTCGTGCCCCTCAGCCCTGAGCTCAGACTGACAGTGCTGTCAGGTCCCATTCATTTCACAGCAGCCCATGGCTCACACCTCCCCGCTGCCCTGGAGAACACAGCGAGAACTCGGCAGCACAGCCTCTGCCCTCAGCCGGGCCCTGAGATTGAGGCATAGCAGTAATTGCCAGCACTCACTGAGCAGTGAAACTTCAATTCATAAAGGCTTTTCAGGGTGGGAGGTGCAGGTCAGGGCTCCTGCATGCTGATGCTTTTAGAGCCAAGCCAGCCAGGAGCTCGTACCAACAGCCTCAGCCCAACAGGTCACTGATGGGGGATTAAAGAGGAAAACAAGCCCAAGCACCTCTCTTGTTAGTTCAAGCTGTTCTTACCTGGAGGGTGGAGAGAAGGACTTGCAAGCCACTGGCTTCTTGTTCTGCCATGCTGCTCCCCACTCACACTCCCTCCTTGTAGCAGCAGACACAAAGCAGCTCGAAAGCCAAGCTGCCAACTTGCCTTGCTGCTGCCCCTGCGTCGTTTAAGAAACGAAGAACTAAACACAGATCCCCAGACACACGCACACTGCTACCACCAATAATCACAGCAATGCAACTCTAGACCTCAGCAGGAGAGATAAATGTACCCCCTCCCTCCCAGCTCTCCCTCTGTGACGAGAAGATTAATTCCTATATAAAGAATCCCAGGGATTAAGTAAAGTGCCCAGGAAAGGTCTGGGTGCTTGGTGTGTGGTAGGGGGAATGTGGGGAGGGTGGCAATAGCAACAAGAAAGCAGAAGAGCTACAAACCTCAAAGAAAGCCAGGGAGAAGGGAGGGAGCAGCGCTGGCTGCCTGACAGGCATTCCCAGCTGACCTGCTGATCCGTTCCAGACCCTGCCTGTGGACTCGTCTCCGTTTGACTTGGTTCCAGTGAAACCGGAGACTCGGAGAAGGCAAAGCGAGCGGGAGAGATGCCCTCGGTCTTAACGAGCGCTGACAACGAACGGAAGATACACCCGGCATGAGGGACAGGTGGAGCAAGGCTCGGCAGGGTTTTGGCTTCCAAGCCCCACGATTGTCCCAAGTGGCAGCTGCTGTGGCCACAGGCAGTGCCCTGCGGCGCAGGGAGTGACCGCAGAGGGTCATCTCGTGGCTGCACAGAGCGGAAAGCCACCTCTTCAAGGTGTAGTTTGGGGGAAGACTTTGCTCCAAGGGCCCCCAGAGTGATCCACATGTACCTATATTGGCCTATAAGCACAGCAACTCGGAGCCTGGTTTGCTCCCTGGTGCACAAGACACGCTGTAGTACAGTTGTAGTTGTAGCTTAAATTCCTAGGAGGGCACGGAGTCCACTTTTAGCTTCAGCCCAGTGATATCAAAGGGCTTGGTAAACAAGAAGGAGCAGATAAAGAAGCTGAGTAGAGGGTTAGATGAGGATTTTCCAGCAAAATATTTTCAATGTGAAAAGGTCAATTAGTCCCACGACAGGTATTTTTTTCAGCTTTCTCAACACCAGAATGGCATTTTTGGTCCTGAGAGACAACACTACAGGATGGTTAGAAGGCTGTCAGTTGAGATAATTACTGGATATGAAGAAGACAAAGGTTAACTCTTGTCTTTCCAATTTGGGGACACTAATTTCAGTCTTTTACCTCTAGAATAGCTTTATTCTGGTGTGGTTTTTTTTTAATTCGTCCCTTTTGAAAGAATAACTAAGGAATTTTGGAGCAGTAACATAAACCTGGGTCTCTGGGCACAAGGCAGATGCTTACAGAACTCAGTGGCACACAAACACATGCCAGACACTCAATGTGCATGCACTTTCCTGATGTCAGTATAAAACCCTAATCTTCTAAGAAGCAATCAAATTAAGAATAAAACACTCCAGTCTTGGCCAAGGACTATTTTCACATGATGAACCTTCATTGATAAGTGCTTTATGCAAATGGTAAGACTAATCCTCCCCAACTCATCCCAGCAATGTGTGAACAAATGGCACAAGCATGACATTCCTCAGTTTCTGTGTGTGCCAGCAGGGTCCCAGGATGTCAATACCAGGTTATAAAATGAAACATATTAAAATGCCTTTGTCATAACTATGGAGACACATCAGTCCCTTCAGAAAAAGTGTTGCAAAGACCACTCATTGATGGACATGATACTATACAGACAGCTAGGCAGAATAAGACAAGAAATTTCCTTTCCTATGAAAATTCAGGTTAAAGGATTTTAATTTTCTTAAAAACAGGTTTTATTTAATTTTAAAAATAAATCTCTCAAACATCATGAAATACCATATTTTAGACATAGAGCTGGTGTTCAGCCATTAGAACACTGAATTTTTGGCCATTTTGGGTAAGTTCCTGGCAGCTTCCCACAGAAGTCACTCCTGTATCCTCCCACTACCAAACTTTGCCACGCAAACACAGTACAGCTTCGGGGGTTCTTTCCCATCTGCAGAATTCAATAAAACCTGATAAGAGGTCACAAATAAGTGGGGAGAGAGGCAATGCAGGCAGTGCCCCCAAGTGTGCTGGGTGGGAGGAAGATGGGTACTGGGTTTGTGAGCAGTGCCAACACATATCTCTTCTGCAAATTATAACAGTGACAGAAAACTACTTCAGAGCTAATTAGAAGCTGTTTAAAGAAGCTCTTCCACATTGTCTTCACAGTCTCTTTCTTGTGACAATTGTTCCTGTCAGCATAGCTGTGTGGAACTATTAATTCCTGCTGTGTGGATTTTCAGAAGGCAGGGAGAACTGATGGATGAAAGCAGGCAGTGGCTGCAGGCAGCCTGGATGCCCTGACCCCCTGACTAAAACACGACTTTGGCCTTTTCTATGAGATTCTATAACAGATTCTCTAACTGGCCCGTGGTCTGGTTCTTCCTCTCTCTGAGAGCTTTAGAAATAATTGCAAAAATTTCACTGCAAATACACCAACCCAAGAGGAAAGGGACACCAACATCGAAGTTTGGGGGTGGGGGAAAATCTCTTAAGTGCCTTAAAATTTTGGGGTATTTAGCTTGGTTGAACTGAGAGAGTAAAAGAAAATATTGCACACAGAAACCTCTGGAGCTCGCATTTGATTTGAAAAAAGAGACAACTGAGAAGAGTGATTAAAGCATAAGACTCTCATGAAAAACCCCAGCAGTGACAGTGATGCTTACATTGATGTAGAGTGTACAGCAAAACCCCTTTGAAACCAAATTTTAAGCTGTAAATCATAGAGACTTCTAATTATTCACCATTCCCAAGCCATTTTGTCCAGAATTTGTTGAATTTCCAATGTTGTTGCTTTCTAAGAATAGAAGGTCCCCCACCTCAACACACAAAGGCTTAATGAATTAGGAAACCTACAGGGAGCTAAATGCCAGAATTAAAGCATTCAGATTCTCCCATTCATATTACAATGCAAGCTCAGTTTGAAGATTAGCTTGTTAGTTTATATCAATGGCATTGTTGTTTCCCCTGTGCCCTCAGGATTATGTGATCCTTAAACAAAACGAAAATTAAACTCCTATCACCACCTTCCTGCTAGTGCTAATGGTCTTGTGGGGAGGACAGAGGGATTACAAACACAAAGGCAGGACCTCTGAGCTCTCTGCAGGTGCTGCACACGCTCAGACCAGTAATTTCCTTTCCTGGTGCTCCAGGGCTCAGACACACAAACAAGCTAGAGATGTCATCTGATCTGTAAATATGTGTACATACATTTAGCCCATAGCAAAGGGAAGGTAATTCAGGATCATTTCACCTACATTAAAAGAGCACTCAGTCCAATTATTTCACATTTTATGAGCATATGCAGAAACCCTTACCATGGATCAGCTGACATTAAGTAATACACTAAGCACAGAAACTTGTTCTTGTGATTAAACCAATGTTTTCCCTACCTGTGAAAGCCTGAAGTTTTCCTCATAGAGACATTGTACAGCTATAAAATTGGTAAGCTTTCATCCAGAAGCATTTTTGCTCAGATAGAGCATTGCATAAGAGTAATACAAGGTCAGAAATCTTCCTGGATGAGATAATCTGGAAACTGATGAGAGGAAAACAGAAGTCCTCTGCCAGGCATCAGCAACCATAGTGTTATTGGTTTGATATTTATTAAAAGTAGAAAAACCATACAAAGAGATATTTAAACAACATTTTACTCTGTTACTAGCACTTTTCTATTTATTCCATCACCTCCAAAACAGAATTCATGCTTATCCATCAGAACCCTGTAAAATCGCATTTGAAAGTAATTTACAGGCTAAACCAAAATTAGCTTAAAGAAGTCTTAAACACTACAAAAGCAGCACCAGAATCAATACCAGCAGAATAAAGTGACCAGCCACAGCCAAGCTTCACATTTCCTGTCCAGAGTCTGTACCAAGGAACTGCAGAAATCTTTTTTTCACATTAGCATTAAATGAAGTCCAAATAATAAAATCAGCTTGGAAACCTGTGATTAACCTGAGGATATTTTCCTTCTCATTCTCAAAATATTGACACCACTTTTGCACTCACATTGCACACCTGATTTCTAATAGAATCATTTCAATTTTTAAACCAGTAAGATAGATAAGAGAATGGCAAGGTTCTATTAAAAATGAAGAAAAAAATCAAAAAATCTAATTGGATAAATTATTCATTCTGAAGCCAGCCTGAATTTTATGAAATGCAATTGAAATATCACTGTGTAAAATACCCAGTTAACTGTCCATATTTCATTTATATTAAATAGAGGATTGACTTCCCCTATCAAAATTATGTGTAGCCAAGAAATATACCTGTTTTAATAAAGGGATATTGCTTTTTCTATTTGGATGCTTTCCTCTCTAACAAACCCTTCATTTTCATTCTTTCATTCAAGCACAATGCTTATTGTAAGTGATTGCCAAAACAAACTTAATATATTTGAATGTGGAGGAGTGATGATGTTCCATTTGTGTATGACTGTGCAGAGGTTTACCCCTCTAAATAATGTCATGTTTGCCCCGCTCTCTGGAAATAATTTACTCTTCTACACAAGGGAAAGGGTTAAAATCAAAGTGAAAACACAAGTCATGACAGTTAAATTGATTTTCAGATTCTGCTGGAAGCAACTCAAGGCTCCTGTAGCCACTGGATGTGAGGATAACATCTGGGTGAAAACCAGACCACTGGGAGCTGCTGGTGTTACTGGTTTAATGGAGGCTGGGACTGTACAGAGCACCAGGGGCAGAGAGGGGCACAGGCAGGCTTGGTCAGGGCTTTGTTTCTCTGGGAACATCCCCATCCAAGCTGCCTTCCACTTTGTCACTGCCCAGCGGCATGGCCTGGGGAGGGGGTTTGGCAGGGACAGGAAAACAGGTAATGGCTTTAAACTGAAAAAGGGTGGGGTTAGGTTGGAGGTAAGGAAGAAATTCTTCCTTGTGAGGGTGCTGAGACACTGGCACAGTTTACCAGAGAAGCTGTGGCCACCCCATTCCTGGAAGTGTTCAAGGCCAGGTCAGACAGGGCTTTGAGCACCCTGGGATAGTGGAAGGTGTCCCTGCCCATGGCAGGGGGTAGGATGGGGGGACCTTTAAGGTCCCTTGCAATTCTACAATTTTATGGCTCTGTGAAAAGTCATACCTTAGACACACAAACACAGCTCACCTTGACAAAGGTGTATTTAATCTCTTGACTGCTGTGATATGTTCCCACTTTTTCCCTATGGAACATCTTGCTGTGTCCTTCAATGCCTCACATACAGCAGGTGGAAAATCCCTGCCCTTTTATTGAATGCTGCAAGTGTGTTCAAGTCAGATCTACCCATGGAGCTACTGATTGCACCCAGTGCCCTGGCAGAGGAGACACCTGCTACACCTCTGAGCCTGTGAGACTTGCTGGGCTGCTGCTCTTCTGGCTGGTGATAGAGCCCTCACAGCATGAGGCTCCCTGTCCCACCCCTGGCCAAATAACCCATAATGCCACCCCCCTTGTTGAATTATAAACAGTAAGATGTACTAAAGAAGCAAAAGAGGAAGATGAAATCATAGAAAAATACTTAAATTAAGAGCTTTGATGTTTTAATCCTCTTTGGCAGATCCCTGGGCAGCAGTACAAGGCAAAGCCTTCTTTATCCTGATGCTCAGTAAATGTTTCTGCTGGACAAAACATCTTTTCCCACAGACTTAACTACATCACGCTTTTCTATTGCTTATAAAAAAGAAAACATTTTTTCTCCTACCTTGACAGCCTTACTTTGCCACTTGCGTCATTATTTTTTTTTCTGTTAAAAATGTCTGTGTTCTAATTTAAAAGTACCCAGCACTCCCATTGCAAAACTGAGCACAGACACACGCAGGAAGAGGAAGAATCTGGTTTTTTTGAATGTTTAAGGAAGTGGACTTTACAGCAGCCAGATGCAGCAGTAGACAAAACTTTCCACTTAGCACAACAAATTGTGTTATTTCTGTCTTTTTAGTTTATCTTACATTTAACATCTCTGACACATGCAGTATGCAAAGGTGCCAGAAAAAAAAAAGGTGGTTCTGAAAGGATAAACAAAGAAAAAAAAGAGAGAATTCAACCCAAATAATCCCATGGAAGCAATGACAAAAACAGTGATGATAGGAGAATCCCTATCCTATTTCCTCTGGGTCCATCAAAACAAGCTAAATATGGAGCTGAACTTTCCAAATCTGAAGGAATCACTGAGATTTGCCCAAGACTGAATTTGAATAATGGTTTGTGACCTAATAAATTTATCAGTGCTATGGAGGCCCTGGAAGGAGCTGCCATCACGAGAAACACAATTGGAACTGAGGATGGCCTGTTTTTTGCAAATACTTCATCATTAAAATCCTCTCCATCCTGAATGATGAACAGTTCCCTATAGGAATACAGAGCAGTGGCTTTTTGCAGGCACTGCAGAAGGAAGTGGTTCAGAAAACTGGCCCAGTTTCCCACACCCCAGAACCCAGTGCAAACACACACTGCTACAGGAGCCATATTATGCCCACAGATCCTATCTCTGGTTCCAGCTTCTGCTTCCTCTCCCCATCCTAGAGTTCTTTTCCTTACTCTGCCTCCCTGGAGGAACCCCTGCAGACCTGCTGAAGAAGAAGGTTTGGTACAGTTTCAGAAGACTCTTCTTCTCAAAGCCCAGACCCTGTGGAAATCACCCTGGAGAAAAGCTATTTCTGGAAGCAATAGAGTTACTGAAGCTAGGCTTCTTACTGAGCGCAGTTTCACAGCTGACCAGCTGTGGCTGAGAGCACAATCTTTCCTACTGAAGTGCTTGGGGCAATCTTTTCCACACTTTCCTGGTCCACAGAGCCTCCAGGGTGTCTAGGAAAGCCATTTCCTCACCAGTGGTACATCACACATGTCTCACTTATCCCAGACACCTACTTTTCCTAAAACCATAGTAACTACATTATCTTTGGGATTTCTGCTTCTCTGTACAACTCATTTTGAAGAAGGCCAACAAGCTTGTAAGTTTTTAGGGCAATAGAACAAAATCAGAAAGGGAAGGATTTCCTCAATCATGTTTCCAAATGAAGCTAAATTAAAGAACAGCTGTTAGAATAAAAATCATTCAATGTTGTCTTAGATAGCATAAATTCTAACATCATTATAGTGCAAGGATTTCATATTGCCAGAGCTTCATACCTCTTCAATGCTCCTCACAGGCAACTCCTCTAAGCACTGACTACTCCTGGTCCTTGCAGCAGCAATCTGACTCCAGAGCCCCCCAATCCACTCTTTTATACCACTTGTCCTTATTGCCTACAGGTGTGGCCTGTTAGGATCAGGCCTGCTTCTAATCTTCAGTAATTGGTCCAGCTGCAACTCATTGGGGGATAAGATCACCTTCTATGCCACCTTCATTTATCCATTCTGTATCCCCCTACAATTCAATGCCATTTTCACATAATCTCTGAATGCATGAATAATGTGACCCACCAGTGCTGGTATATTCCAGGCCCTACCTGCTCAAACCTGTGGTGGTTGCTATGAACATGACACAATTGCTAACAAACCCCAGGCTGCTCCTCTTGTTCAAGCTGTGGCAGCTCATCCTTTTACCTTTGGATGTGCCTGCTACATTCCCTGGTGTGCCTATCAATAGCTCTTGACACGTGCAAAATGCAGCAAGTATTAATCCATCAAGCCTCACAACCCCCTCTTGGGGAGTGAGACAATTTTTTTCCAGCTTACACTCTGCAAATCCAGGGAAAAGTCTCTCAAGGAGATGTCCAGCCTCAGTGGCAGAGGGGAGGGGACAGTACAGGTCACACAGCCCCCAGTGCCACCATGGGAAAACCCAAAGCAATAATATCTGGGACAGAAAGGAAAAAATTTTGTCATCTATTCAGCTGTTGCATTTTTCTCCCGAAAGTCAAAGAGGCTGTGGCCAGGTGCACATTTGTCAGTGTTTCAAGCAGGCAGAGCTTATTACTGATGCCTGAGTGTTCATCTGAACATCTGCACCCCTTTGTCCTTTGGGCAGCATTTGGCGAGCCCTTGGTTTGTCCCAGCAAGCTTCTGTGTGCATCTGCCTTGTTCTGGAGACAGGCTCAGTGAAATCATGAGGGTTTTGACTCATTTCTAATGAAAACTTGCCTCAGAGACCATCTTCAATTAAGAGTGGCCACAAAGGTTCATTCCTCCACTTTTCTCAACACAAGCCAAGTGTTGATTATTCCAGGACGTGTCCCTGCAGGCTGCTGGTGGGACAGTGCTGGCATTCATACAGACTTGGGCTCTCAGGTAGAAGTCAAAACCTTGTGAATTCAGGCTTATCCTTCTGGAAGTGGGGAAACAAACACAGAGCCAGGGAGAGCCAGAGGAAGCAAACTGCCTTGCAACTTCATTATCCTAAGTGTTTCTTCTTCAGCTCATTATGGGAATCCAGTTCTCCATGTATTTCCTCCAAAATTTGTTGGGGAAGGGGAGCCCCATGGCTTGATATATCCACTTCACCTCCCTCCTCCAACCAAGAACTCGTCAATCACTGCTGACTCTTTTTCAGCAAAACCTTCATTTCATTAAAATTTAATTATTGGTTTAATTAAAATAGGCAAGCAGCAGTGTGAGATGTGTATGGTTTTTTATGGCTGAAGGAGATTGTAAAGTCCTCATTCATTTCCCAAATGAGCTTCCTCTAAAAATTGGGCTGCCTTTTTATAGGCCAATTCTCAATGCTGCTTTCAAATGGATCCCACAGCCATTCATACAGATTAATTCGGGCAGTGAATCAGATCCTGCTTATTGGCTGTCTTTCAGAACACACTGAAGATGCTCCAGGAGCCCTGTGGTAGAGCCCTGGGAGCCCATGGGTCTCTCCAAATGATTAATTAATCCTCATACAGGAATTTTTCAGTTCCGTCTTAATTTATTCACATTGCAAAACAAATTTAGACTTGGTGAAATGGGCCAGGTTGACAAGTCTTGTGTGACTGACAACTGCTCTGTTATTCCTACAGAAAGTGTGACAGGGGGAAGGTTCTCCTATGCTGGTGAAACTTGTCCTGTGACACAGGAGACAACAATTATCTTTTTTTTTTTTTAATGCAAAAATACAGTGGTCCTTGTCTCTTCTCTCAATGGCTTCTCCAGCACCCCTGTCCCCTCATCCAACATCTTGGGAACACATGTCTGTGCACAGTGAGAAATCAACACAAAGCAGACAACACACAGAAAACTGGCCTGGGTCACTATACAAGGAGATTTCTTGCTGTCCCATGGAAAAAGGGGGGGACAGTGACACACTGGAGTGTGTGGATGTATTTCTAGAGGGACAGACAGCACCACACAAGGACTAGCAATGAGACACCCCAGTGCAGTCATGGCTTCCCTGAGAAACAAGTCCTTGAGCTGTTAATGATTTTCAAGTAATAAAAGTGGTTTTCACCTCACAATAGAGATGTGAATCTTTAGACTCTCTCGAATCCCCAAACCATCTGGTATTTGGATTTGTTTTAATCACTCTTCTCTTTGCACCAGTGAATTGGGTTTCAAAGAGCTGTGTAGCTCTTTGTAAATGCTGGTTGCAAAATAATCACAACAAAAAAGAGGAATATTGAAACTTTCCATTCAGTTCATGCTCCTAGGCAATGCTGGGCTGCCTTCCCAGGGCTTTGCAATCTTCAGATCTCTTTGGCCATAGTCCGTGAGGAAATGAGAGAAGCAACCTTTCATTTTGAAGCAACCCTCCAGACGCTTTTGCAAGCACCTGCAGTGACCTCCAGTTATCCAACCCTCTCCAGCAACACCAGATGAGAAAGCAAGTGCAGGGCTGGGAACAGAGTGTGCTGTTTCAAAAAGCTTTTACGTCCTTTGTACTCTAGTCTCATCATTTTTCATTTTAAATATCTTCCTACATATTTGTGAAGGTTGTGGATCTCTTTATAACAAAAAGTATAAATCAATCTGCAGGTAGAGGTCTAATTTTCAGCATTTTCACTGAGTTCCCAGGGAGCTTGGAAGTACTTGAGAAAATCAGGTAGCAATGCTGGCACCCTATATCCTTCTCCTAAAGGTGAGAGCCTTGTATGATGTGAAATGGAAGGATTTCTTTTCCTCTTCTCATGGCTTGACTGAGCAATACCTCATTAACTCCTTGTTGTTGATGCTAAAATGGTACTTGACTCCATGGATCCTATTGGATCTTTGTGAATACATTAATAGGTTGTCATGGTTGCTGTTTAGAACAAATAAAACCATAGACTGGCAATAAGTTTAAAGAAAAGAGTACTTGGGGGATCAGAAAGTGTTTCAAACTGTCATGCCCACAGGAGAAGCAAGGCTGGGCTAGACAGGCTTTCATGTGAGACAGTAGATCCACAGGACATGGCTTTATGCCTTCATGTTCAGCCTCTTTGGGCTCTCTTGCCTTCTGCAATGGCATTAGATTCACATCACAAGGTCTCGTGAGGCTCTGCACCTCTGAGCTCCTCAGCTGGAAGGAGCCATGTAAGTGTGGACATAATTGTATCTTACTGAGGAATGCTGCTGTAATAAACAGCTTCTATTACCAACTGTCCAGCTGTAATATTTGTGTTTATGTCAGCACTTAAAAACCATTGATCTGCAATAAGCTTGGTGTGGGGAAAAGGATCTGATCTAGAGGTCAGAGAACAGAAATTCAATTTTTCCTTATCAGGCTGGGGAGCTCAGCCAGGCAATGTGGGATTGCACAAAGCTCTGCTGCTGCTCCCTTCCCTGCTGCAAGAGCAGTGCTCAGGGAGATGACCCAAGATCAAAGCTGCTTGCAGCAGCAGTCTGGCTGCAAGGCTAATCATCATTCCTCTGCTTGGGCTGCCAGGTTGCAGGTGACCACCCACTGTGGTGTTTGCTGCTGTGCCAGAGCTGCACAGGCACTTTCCAAAGAGCCTCCCCACAGCCCTGTGAGTGGCAGCAGCAGGGTGAGCTCTGTGGATATCTGCTAACAGGTTTTGCTCCTCGCAGAGCCTTTGAACTAGGAAGTGCCCCAGTGCTTTCTCTGGGAGCAGGAGGGTTTCTGAACAATGGGTGTTATGGAGAGCAGCAGGAACTGCCCCACTGGCTCTGTGACAGCTTCCAAGGTTGCTCAAGGATCAGCAAATCTGCTCTCAGAGGTCAAGGAACCTGCAATTCCTCTGTGAATCTCCACTGGAAGGTTAAATGGGATGAGAAGTTGGTCCTAGCTCATTACAGAGAAACTGCAGGGAAAAAAAAAGATAAATTAGACTGACCTTGCCCTTTCCAAGCACTGGGGTGTGGGAGAAGAAGGGGTGATGCAAGGGAAAGGGCTGGTGATGGGAAACAAGGCTCATGGAGGGTGCCAGGGCTGGTTTCTGTGCTAAACCACAGTAAAACAGCACAATACCATCACCTGCCAGCTCCTTCCTTTAATCCTTCTGAGCCTGCAATCCATAGCTGGGGACTTGTCTCTCCCATCTAGGGCACCTGGCAGCTCACAGCTCACCTCCCTGGAAGAGAGATTTGTGATCAGATTAAAGCCCATTTCATGTTCCCCTGCTCAGGTCCTTGTCAGCTCCCTGCTCCCCCTGATGTTTACACAGGATTCCTGATTCATTTCCACATGAAGAGCTGACATTTCCCTCTCAAACCCAGCACAGGGGTCATGGGTTGCTGTGTTAAAGGGAAAAAATACAATGAAGAGATTTTTCTAATCACTGCATCAGATTACAAAGAAATGTAAATCACTGAGCAGTGGGGGTTTTTTTGTTAGAAGCAGAGCAAGGTTACTCCAGGTAGTCCTCAGGAGCATTTGGATATCTCACATGATACGCCCACGTGCAGAAGCTCACACGAGTTCACACGAACTCAGCTGTCTCTGCAATCTTTAGGAGAAGTTAACCATGGCATGGGAAAGGAAGATGCTCTGATATTCAGAGTGTCTCCATCCTATGCTGCACCCCAGAGCTCCCCCTTCATCTCCACAGGGTCATTTTTTGCTCTATGTCCCTCTCTGACATCTGATAAACTGGGGTAATGGATAAGTATGATAAACATACAGCACTAAGAGAAGGCCTGGAAGGAGACAAGGCAGATATGAGACATCCAGCCATCAGCTGGGACCAGATTTAGAATATGGTTATTCACAGAAATGTCACTATGGACTTGCAAAAACATCACCAGAGAAGCTGTGGCTGCCCCATCCCTGGAAGTGTCTGAGGTCAGGTTGGATGGAGCTCTGAGCAGCCTGGCCTGGTGGAAGTGTCCCTGTCCATGGCAGGAAGGCTGAAACTTTAACATTCCTTTCCAATCCAAACCATTCTGTGATTCTGTGATTTAACCTCAATTTTGTCCTTTCCCCCTAATGAAACTGAGGTGGTGCAAGGGAAGATGGGGAGGAAACAAACCAATAAAAGAATACAGAAAAATTGTTTCTCTTTTGTGACAAGTGTTGGAGATGGTGTAAAAGAGCATAGATGTTGTCCTTGCCTTAGAGGCATCAGGCGCTGCCTGCAATGCTTTTGCAAAAAAAAATGGTGAATATATGTTTCTCACTATTTCCTGTGATTTTTGGAGCCACCTGCTAAGGCCTTGCTTCAGAAAAAGTATGATAAAAATGGAGATCAGTTAAATGTGACCTGAGCCCCACTGAAATGCTCTGGAGGGGTCTCCATGCAGCCCTGTTTCAGCCCTTTTTTGCCTTGAATGAAAAGACAGGGAAGAGGAGGGGAGGCCAGATGGGAGCCACCTCTCTGGCAGCCAGCAAACTGCCACCCAAATCAAGCAGCAGAGTCAAGGAAAAAAAAATAAAAATAATAATAGAAAAAAAAAGGCAGGAGGCCATAATCATTTTATGATTCTAATTTAACTTTTATGAACATGTTTTGAGCTCCCCTAGTCAGACTCTGGTATTGATCTTTTCAGTATTGTTAACTCATAACCAGACCATATTTGAAGACATAAACTTTAAGAGGGGTAATAAAGAAGAGCCAGACTGCACCAGCTTTATTCTTCTCAGCACAGGGACTGGGAGCTGTAAATCCTGCTGGAATCAGTGAAATTATGCAAGTGGAGATGAACTCCTGGCTGTGCCAATTTTTTAGATATTGGGCACCAATGACATCAGTCTTTATTTCTATTTCAAAGTGGAACTGTCTTGGGATATACAGCAGTGGGAGAGTAAGAAGATAAACAATGGAAAAGAGCACTGACTTCTCTGTCTCTGTGAGCTTTTGAGAGATGGGCCAGATTGCATCATTTTGGCCCATCTCTGGACCAGCTGCAGATTCTCCCAAAATTATTAATTTCCTAGATTTGGGTCTTTCCTTCCAACACCATTAAAGATTTGAGCTAAGCAGGAATATTTAGATCTTGCAAATGCTTTTAAGGTGAGCTGCCCTGAGCACTAGCACAGGGTGATGGATCTCCTGGCTTTGCTGTACTGCATGTCTGCTTGTGTTTTAGGTCAGGGACATTTGTGTAGCTTGCTCTCTGCTTCTGACTGATAACATGAAAAGCCTTAATAACAATGTTAATGGGCTTTTTTTCTCTCCATGGTAACAGTACAAGAAGGACAATCTTCCAGCCTCTGTCTGCTTCTTGGAAAAAAAGGAACATGAAAATATGAGATAAATAAAATAAATGTGATGTATTTCATTTCTTTATGAAATTAATCCCAGTCTAAGGAAGTGAGAGCAGGGTGGGGAGTGGCACTGCTTTTTACCCTGCTTATGCAAGATGTGAAAGGTGTTCTCAGCTTGAGTAGAAGGCTGAAAAAACTGGAGGTGTGACTTACACAATTCCTCTGAGGCCTAAAATGGTCTTCAAATTTAGAACAGCAAACAGGAAAGATTAGGTGTGAAGCTGCAGGTGCTTGCTGTCAGACTGAGTGGTCCTTGTGAGACCTTACCCAGCCACAAGCCACAGGGAACTGCACGCTAAACCTCACAGGCTACAGGTGATGCTGAAATCTCATTAACTCAGCCATGCTTTTTGTTAAAAACAATCCACAGCTCTCAGTTCTCAGTTCTGAACAATGCCCTGAAACAGGTGAGTTGTTATAACTTCAGGTCTTGTTGCTAACACTTGAAATAGAACAACTCTCTTCGTGCTCAGCATCTCCGATCCCCTCCACTCCCTGCAGCTCCCCAAGCTTGCCAAGGTTGGAACACATCCCACGACCCTAATTCTGCATTTTCCAGGACTCACACCTCCATGCTGTCTCATGCTAGCTGGAATTAAAACACAAAGGAGATCTTAAAAGAAAATAAAAGGCTGTGGGTGGGGTGTGTCCTGCCAACAACTTGGAGGGAGCTCAGCGAAGAGCAGCTGGAATGATCAGGGTACTCAAGGCAGTGACTTTGGAGGAAAGATTAACATTGCCAAAAATAGCTCACATGGATAACCAATGACTAGCAGGGTCTGTGATAAAAGTCCCTGTGTATCAAGGGGTATAAATAATCAAGGATGGAATTAAAGTATTTAGAGGGCACAGAGGGCAACTACCCAAGTGCACTTCTAGGAGTGATGATATTAAATAAGGAAAGTAGGGGAAACAGAATAGGGACATCACCTTCTCTCTCCCTAAATGAACTCTGTTTAACCAGGTCTTGAACTAGAGCATACTGCAGTCTCTGGAAATTTTCCTCCAGCACAGCAGTGCCCCCTGCAAGAAGGTGACAATTCTAATTTACAATTGGAATTGTAAATACAGGGTCTTTTTCAGAGGCACAAGGAACCCAGGACACCAGACTGGGCATCCCTATTTTTCTCTCAGTGGCCTGTCTGCCCTGCAAAACTGACAGTAACTATGTGGAGCCAGACCTTGGTCTCTTTATCCAGAAGCAGCAGCTCACTGCAGCTGGCAGAGCCACAGCCAGAAGGGTTCTCCAGGGGAGATTATTCTGACCCAGTGAGAGACACATGGTCCTTCCATGCTGCTTCTGCTTCCTCGGGTAAGAGAGGTGCAAATCACTGAACACAGTACACACTGCCTTTGCTGCTACTCTTGTCTCTGTGTCCTCAGAGTTACCATGGAACCAGCACAAATCACTACTACAAGCTCCAGATCTGACTCACAGACAGGGAGAGAGCTGCTGGTCCCTTCCTCGCTCGTTTCTGCCCATCCTCAGGCACCCCTCCTCTCTGAGATGCATCCACACATTTCTATGCCAGGAAATTCCCTCTTGCACTGAGATCCATTCTGCAGTTTTCTTTCACTGCTGGGGTGTTAGCAGGACTGTGTATATATGTTTTGTTATATATGTCATATGTGTTAAGAAAATCATAGTAAGTTATTCCATCCTTCCAGAGACTCTGTACCTAAGCAAACACAGTAGCTAAGCTGTATTTTCACTTTCTAAGGTTTTAACTGTTGTTGCTCATGACAAAGTAAAGAAACATACTCATCTTTTCTGTGAAGAGCTGTTTGACAAGCCATATCCAGAATAATAAATGGCTCATTGTTGGACTAGCAGGATAAGTCTTGTGGAGGATTTACATGGTGCCTCTTAATTCTGGTGCTGCTCAATATTTTCATTAATAACCTGAGTGGTAAAATATAAACAAAACTTATTAAATTTAGTCCCAAGATTCTATTCAGAGCAAGTAAATTTGCTCCAGAGGACAGGCTTAAAATGCAGCAGAGATAAGCAGGGACGGTCAAAAATATAAGTACAAAGTGGCAACAACTGGTTAAATAACTGCATGGAAGGGGATCTGGAGTGACCACCAAACAGAAAAAGAGGCAAAAATGTCACACTGCTGAGAAAGGGACAAACCATGCTGGGATGCAGACAGCAGTAAGGCCTGTGGGATGCACAAAAGCAGCTTTCTGTTGACTTTGTGCAGGCTCAGCTGAGAACTGCAGCCTGTGACAGGCACTGCCTGGATCAGCTGGAGGAGAGCAGGGAACAGCAGGACCTACAGGAACCAGTGAAGGAATTGGGGCTCTTGGACTCACACAGAAGAGGATAAAAAGGGAAAGAAAAACCCACTGTCCTGCTCAGAACATAAACTGGGGCACGAGCAGGGGACTGAGTGTCCAGCTGGGGTTAAGCCACAACAGAACCCTGCTTGTAGTGCCCTTCATCTGTGCTTGAGACCTGCATCCTGACTCCTCTTCACTTTATAGGGAGGTGACAATGGAGCTCAATCAGGAATTTTTGGGATGCTGTTTTGTTTTATTTGCACTGAAGCAGTATTTATTTTATTTCATCTGACAGCTGTTTTAGACCATTTCACTCTGCTGGAAGCATGATCAGATCTGAAATGTGGGTTGTAAATAGCTGGGAAAACTGCACATTTAAGTCTAATTTTATGTGTCACATCTTTTATTAATGTTACAACATTTACTGTGTATTTTAAGTCATCATTGATTTTTATTAAAAAAGATATTTCTATTATATGTGCATGCTGCCAGCAAAATAAAATATTATGTTTTTTCCCCCTCAGTATGAATTCTCATTAATCTTCTCTAAGAGCACAAGAAAGTATGAAGACAACTCTCTCAGTTCAAGGCAGCATCACTGCCTAAGCTCTGTGACTGAGACATTTTCATGCATTCATTGCACCAGGATGCAGAAGAGCTGCCTAATTGCATCAACCAGCACGTGCAAGGTGGGGGCCAAGGCAACACAACACTCCCTTGTGACTTATTACATCTGGGGCTGATTAGTGCTGTTAATATATCATTAAGATTCAGAGGAGAGGGATAAAACAGCCAGTAAGGACACAGAGTTTTCTGAGGTGTGTACAGGCAGCTGAGTAAAGCCAGGCACAGGAAAACTGCAGCATTTTGCACTCAGTCTCCTGGTGCTCTCTTCAGTCAGGCTGTATTGGGGCTTAGCAATGACACAAAGGTTTTCCAGCAAAAGAGCAGTGCATGCTGCAGAGAACGTGGTCCACCCCAAGAAGCCTCATTCATTAGGAGTTTTATTACCTAGAATGGGTAAAAGTGTAATGAGGACAATGATTTTTGTTTGATTTTCAGCTAGACCAGGTAACGTTGCTTTGCATTCATTGAAGGCTTGACTTTGACCCTGCATCAGCTGAGGAGCAGACTATAAAATCTGGTTGCTTACTGGAGTAGAATGCTGGAAAGCCAAACCTCAGACAGTTTTGGTTCTGGGCATTTTGATAAGACACCTGCAAGCATCAGCTTTAATAATAACGAAGCCATGACAGTGGGGTTAATGGCAGAAATTTGAATGAGTAAATGCTGTTGCAACTGAAAAGGGGGCATAAGAATGTACATGATTAAGGAAATTTATATATAAACTGGATACAGGGTATATGAAAGAACATATAGAGGTCTTTACCACTCTTTTCTCTAGCTCCAGCACTAGGGGACCACTGTGTCATGCCACACCAAGGAGCCTGTGAGCACATGAAAGGCAGAACTGCCTGCTGGCAGGTTTTGTGTGCTGGAGCATTGCTTTGATTTTAATGATAAAAAAGGGCTCCTTTTCCTCTCATTTATCTTTTACCATGCAGGTGTGCAAAAATCAAAGTGCTAATTTCAGGGACCTGTTCAGACACATGAGCCTGCACAGGGAGGCCACCTGGCCCAGATCATCCAACCATTTGCAGTCCCGAGCACCTCCCTCAGCATCACCTCACAGGGAGGCTGTCAGCTGAAGGTGCTGGCAGCACCAGGATGGGGCTGCTTGTGTGGGCCTAGCTGGGAACATCAGATCTATGAGAAAACCACCTCCATTTCCCTCCCAGAAAAACATCTTCAAGAAAGTGGCTCATTTCTGGGCTTACTTTCACCCAAACACATCTCAGCACTTAGGGAGCATCCATCAGGGAGGGAGAGATGCTGGTCCAGGTGCCATTAAATGCTCCACAGAAGTAAGGCCCATCCTCTCTGAAAGTTTTAAGGCTTGGTGGCTTTTTAGCCTTTTTCTAGTCCTCACAATTAAGGCCCCCTAATCAGCTGTTCAATACCACAATCAGCCCCAGCAATCAGCCTCCTGCCTCTGCCACTGATGAATGTCTGGAAGGGACCTCAGAGTCAAGAGATTAATTGACCTCTTTGTTAAAAAAACAACACAAGAACAACAGGAGAGGGTGGAAGTGAGTTTATTCCCCCAGATTTGGGGAGCCCAGGAAGGAGGCTGGTACTTTGCTGATGCTGAATTTGCCAGAAGCTCTGTATTTGTTGTGAACAAAAGCTCATGTCACACAAGAGGCTGATCTATTCTAGGTCTGCATGAGCCTCAAATCAGGAGCATGGTTTTTATCATAGGTTATCACATGTGTTACTGAATTATATCAAAATTAGTATAAGAACTCTGTCCATTCAACTTTTTTAGAGGAACCATCTCAAGCATTCAGTCAATGGACAGCATTTGCTTCCTCTCTGGTAGTTTAGGTAGAAATAAATCTAGGATTACTGAGCTCCTGTTAAATTATTTATTGTAGGTATTTTCATGGTCCTTAAAATCCAAACTGTGAGCTGGGTCACTGCTTTGTATCCAAAAGAGAAAACAATATGCAGTGAAGACATTTTGCATATGAATCACAGCAGCTTCCCCAGTTTAATCTTCATTTTACCTGTTCTTAGCACACCCAGCTCAGTGCTGCTGATTTCTTTGCCCAAGGCTCCATGACAGAGGCAGATGAGAAGTGGTTGAGAGGCAGAGGGGCCATGGTCCTGCTGTATTTCTTCCAGACCATGGCTGGAAATTGGCAGTGTTCCTGCCTGAGAAATCATCTCTACCTCAGAGCTCACCTTTGAAAAGGAAAGATTTGTTCTCAGATGTGTTTCAGATGCATCACTTGGTTTGTTTATTGACCCATTAATTATGGTCTGTGTCTTTCAGTGGTCAGGGCAGAGCAGCAAACTGGGATTACAGCTCCAGTGCGACTCTTCAGAGGCAGAATTAGCAAAGCTGTTCAGCCCAGTCTCTGTAACAAGGTTATAATGTAAAGCACTAAACAATTAGCTGGGAGATTTACCTCCCTGTCTTAAAAGCATTTTTATTACTTAATCAATCACAAGCAATTTATAAACAAGGCTGAAATTTTACATGGAGCCATAAGCCTGTCTTATTTGCTTCCACAACAAAGCAGGAAAAACAGACCTGAAGTTTCAAAAGACATTTGATCAATTAAATAAAAAAAAAGCAAAACTACCTCAAAAGAAGATAAATGGTTTTTCAAAGGGAGGAAGGACTTCAACAGAGGCTGGAGGTAAAAAAGTCCATCTGTCTGTCCATTTGCTAGTCTGTAACATCATCCATAAGTAGCTTGAAGAAGTAGTAGAGTTGTAAAGTGAAAATGTGAATTGTTTGGGGCAGAGACTTTGTTTGTCTGTGCATGCCCTCCTCAAATTGGATTGAAGCCACTGAGTGCAATTGCAGCACTGTGCAATTGCAAAATAAATGTCTTGAGAGTGCTGAATCAGCAATATCTCTTATGCTCCAGGTGCCCTTTTTGCTTTCTGAGCTTCTGACTCAGTGCCAGGACAGGGCTGCATTAAGAACCTGTTAGGTAGAGACAAGATACTCGACACCTCCCGAGAGCTTCTCCAAGCCACAGGAGTGCTCAGACTCTCCCCATTTTCTCTTTTGATTTGTCAAAATCAAAAGAGAAAATGGGGAGAGTAACACATTTTCTGTGAGCAGCTGCCAGTAACCCATCCTGAGGACAAGACATCTGCCTTGTCCTCAGGATGGGTTACTGGCAGCTGCTCACAGGCAGGACGGGTGCAGGCAGCAGCAGCTGACCATGGGCTGCACCACAAACAGAGGTGCACAAAGATGCCCCAGTCTGAATCCTTCCTCAGCCACTGAGGCTGTTTTGCATCCTTGCACCACATCTCTCCAGCATAACTGGTTGGGCCAGTTAGATTTCCATGCTGGGCCGTTGGGGTAGCTGCCTTGATAGAGATGGAATCAGCACTTGCTGGCTGAGTGTGCTGTAGCTGGTTTGGCAGCAGTCCCAGCTGTGCCAGCCCTGTACCTCTGACATTCAGTGCCTCAGCAATCATGCTGACTGCTGCGAAACTGGGGCACCGACACAGACATCAAAGCCCCTCTTTGGAGAGAGCTACTGAGGAGCTCAGTGCTGCACTACCTGCAAGAGCTTCACTGGAGGCTAAATTCCCCTTGGCTTGTGGTGATCTAATTCTTCCAACATCAGCTTTTGACTGGCTTTGACTGCTCTGATCTTACAGCTGCCAGTCCTGGTTCTTCTGCCATTTCCCACCCCACCTGTTGGCTCTTGATTTATCCTTTGCAGAGCAGAAACACATTGATTTGATTCAGAGAAGTGTTACTTCTGTATGGCCCTTGCTTCTAGTAACTACCAGCTTCTGATGAGGGGGATTGTAAGGGAATAAATGGAGGGGATGCTCTTGTGTTTGTGTGGGTTTCACAATGCAGTGTGGGAAGTCCAAGGCAGCTTCACCCAACCCCACTCCCCCACATCTGCAGCTAAGGAGAAACAGAAATCTGTGCTGCTCCCCATCCCAGGACAGCAACATGCTTCTGTGAGGAACAACACCCTTCCTTTTCCCAAAGGCAGTGACAGGACCTTGAAATGCCCTGGCAGACGCTCACTTGTGCCCTTCACTCCTTCAGGAGATCCCTGAAACCACACACCCACCCAAGACCTTGTTTGTATGGCTGATGACAACATGAAGCAGCTCAGGGAGACCCTTTGGACTTCATAGGTTTTCTCAAACTGTCTGTCCCATGTTTCAGGTTCATAGGTACAGGAGGCAGCAGCAATTCTCTACAGCTCCATGGTGACAGGAGGGAAATGCTGCCTTGATGAATAGCCTTGTTTCCAAAGTATTCTTGACTGAGATTTCCTCTCCCTGAGCCAGGTGGGAGTCTCCTGTGTTGGGAAGGCTCTTTCAGTCTCAGTTCATCCACGGGCAGGTCTGGGGCTGAGCCCCCAGGACCCCTGGGTGACAGCAGGGAGAGCTGCATGGTGGCATCACAAGTGGGTCTCACATTTCAAGGCCTGGTAGGAACAAATGTGTCATCACATTGTTCAGTGATTTAACAGCTCTGAGTGTTTTTGACAACTAGGGGCTCCCTGGTTTCAGTTTGTGCACTTTTGTGGCTGATAATGGAAGTCAGATGCTGACTAGGTTAGGACTTGCAAAGCTGAATCCCAGCTTTTGGCCAGAGAGATGGGAAGAGTCACAGTCAGAAACTGTCACCCCTGCACCTTTGGGGTACAGATTCCTGCCCCATCCTGAGATTCAGGAACATATTTAACAAAATAAATCTCTCTCATAAGAATATTGCAAATTATTTTAAATTTAAGAGTAGAGGAAGTGTTATCCCAACTGACTTTTTCCACCATAGCAAATAATACCTGCCTGTAGTTCTTTAGCATGGAATTATCACTGGATGATTTAATGTCCTGGCCCATCACACTTGCCTGAAATAAATACTTCTAACTGGCAATGAAAATGCAGGTTAATTTTCATTGCATCCTGGCACTTATTATCAACATTATTTATTATTGATCAAGTACTGACAAACGCTTTCTATGTTCTACAGCCATAAGGAGATAAAGCCTCTGTCCCATTAAATATACACACAGTGTTTAACCAAAGGCCACTGAGAATCCCACTAAAGTCAATGTCCATTTATCTTCTCAGGGGAGTTTCCACAGACAGAATATTTGGACATGTGAAATTCTCCTGTTGAAGCCTAGATACAATGTGCTCTGAAGGAGACTGTCCCCAAAACTGTGCTCCATCACAGATTTTCTTCTCTAGGAGGGTATGGTGAGATTTAACACAGAGAGGCAGGGAAAAGCAGGTGATGTGTAGCAACATCCACGTTCTGATAAATAAATACTCTGGGAAACAACAGGACCTTGGTGTCCAAGCAATCTAAATAACATGTTTTATTGCTACAAACAGCTCTGGCTGCCCCTGCCAAAGAGAGAAATGTGGCTATGGTTTCACTGGACTCACTGAAAGGTCTGGCCTATTCCTGTTCCAGAGCACCCTGTAACTGATGGGTCCACAGCACTTGTGGGAGAAGGTTTCCATCAGCTAACTAGAAATTTTATTCATAGCCAACACAGATTATTTAATTTCTTTGTAATGCAGAGCTGTTGGTGGTCTAAAAGCAGACTTTCTAGTGAGATTCACAGGGAATGTTCAAATAGGTGCTAAAAAATACTGTAAGATCAAGCTATTATGGTATCTCAGCATTTGTGAGTCCAATTTTTCTGGAGACTGAAATTGAACTTTACTGTGCTGAGTACATCACAATACCCAGGAAGATTTTAAGTGGATTTCACTGAAAATTCATGAACCTCTTTGAATTAGCCAACCCATTTCCTACACCACTGCTGCAAAGTCTGGCTGGATCAGCAGAGGTTTCAGGGGTGGATTTTACAATTGTGTGCTGCTTATAGACTCAGAGATCTTCAACACCTCTTCAGCTTGCAGGGCTTGTGTTTCACTTCTGCAGATGTTTAAAATTGCATGCAGGCTCTAAAAAGAAATTCTGTTTATTTATGTGCACCTGCACTTTGACATTTCAGGAACTGCTGAACTGAATTCAGCGTGGGAGATTAAATATATTTCCACTTTTTTTATAGGATAAATGATATTTTGTATTTCACCCTGTTTTTTAAGCCCAGACTGGCATCAGTAGTGATGCACATCCATCCAGAGTCTTTCAAATTATGAAATTTAGATACATTTACTTCCCATCCCACTTCTGCCATTTTTCTGTGTTGCAGGCCATTGATTAATACAATAAGCCTCATCAACTGCAAATGCAGTACAGCAGTTATTGAGCTAATCTATCTTATTTCTAAGCAGTATTTTATCATGTAATTATTGTAATTATTTTAACAGACAAAAAACTTTAAGTACTGGGAGCTTTCTTCTCCACTCAAGCCAGAAATTAGCAAAAAGAGCTTTTCTCTTATTTATTTAAGCAGCGGCAGAAATACAGGATTTTCAAAAGAAAAAGAGGATATCAAAAGTTTTACAGCTTCTGAACAAGCCTTAGCTTTTAACTGTGGAAGACGATGGCAGAATTGAGGGTTAGTCAGAAGAGCAGTTGCTCCATCTAGGATGGAAATCTCATCTCCAACTTGTAAGTGGCAAATATGAGCAGTGAATTTTGCTCTCAACTTCCATGAACAAAATCAGAGGGTGTTTTGTGAGAGTGGGGATGAAATCCAGCTCTATGGAAACATAATAATGGAATCACAGAATCATTTAGGTAGGAAAAGAACTTTAAGATCATTGACTTCAACCTTTAACCCAGTAGTGCAAAGCCCACCCCTAAACTGTGTCCCTCAGTGCCCCATCTTTAAAATATCTCCTTTGCAAACCATATTTTTATTCTTTAGAACATAATTTTATTTATTTGATTTTTCAAAAATAAAAATTCTATATGAAACATTGTTTTAACATTCTTCACTTCCTGTTTCCCCTCAGTTTTCTTTTTCTGATATATTTCTTTTCATGATTGCTTTCTCCCCCCCGTTTATCACAGAGAAAGAGGCTCAAAATAAGAATGAACAATACATATGGAAAGACTTAATTGACCTAAATATTCACATATAGAAGAAAGAAAATGTAGCCAAGCTCAACAGATATTATCAAGGAAAAAAATTCTGTTTCTCTGGGAAGGGATTAAACATTGAATGTAAATAATGTGCACCCTTGGCAAGTGTCTTCATACTTCTGGCCTTACCTCAAACACATCATAAACCAGCACAGCTGTGAAAAGCTCTCTGGGGACATTCAGTTTAATTGCCAAAGCTTTTCTCCTCAATATGAGGTTTGCAAATGCTGCAAAATGTGTGCCTGAAACCTTTCTGTGCAGCATTAATTCACAGTGCTCAGTGTCACCAGGTACTGAACACCTCCTGGCTGTTTCCAGCTCGGTGCTTCTGGGATCCACAATGAGGATTTGGGCTTCACTTTCTGGGGGCACTGGGCACACAGGCAGGGGTGATGTGACAGGGCATTGCTCCTCCACCCTTAGCCCATCTGAGCACAGAAATGAGTTTATCCACCAGCCAGGACAGAAGTTTGTCATTGTTAAGGTGTCCCTGCCCATAGCAGGGGGTGGAAATAGAAGATTTTTGAGGTCCCTTCCAGCCCAAACCATTCAATGATTTCATGATGACAATTCTGTGGTCACTCCCTTCCCTGCAGCTGCTTGGCAAATCTTAAATCCCTTCCCAGCAGTTTGATCTTTCAGCTTAATTTCTCATTTTTTCACTGTTAGATTCTTCCCAGCTCTCTGGGCAAGGGCAGAGAGCAAAGCAAAGGAACCAGACACTACAGGATGAGCAGCAGAAACACTCAGCAGCTTGCTGCCCTCCCTGACACCTGCTCTCTGGAGGTGCATTTTACCCTATAAATCATCTCTAAATGGGGCAGACATAGTTGTGCCCACATATTTCTGCCTTTCAATGCCCTCTGCACCAGTAGAAATCGTGCCTTTTATGCCATGGGCTAGTTAGCCCAGCTAGCCAGTGTATCAGGAAGGTCCTGGGTAAGCACACCCCAGGCTCATAAATTAGGTGCCAGCAACTTTGGAAATTGGCCCTTGTCACCTCCAAGCACGTTCCCTTCCACACCATTGCTGCAGAGATGTTGTGGGATTCACTAGGGCAAGAAGCATTTCTAGGCACTGTCTGAGGCAGCACAAAATGCACATTGCTGCACCTTGCACAAAAATAGAACTTTCAGTGTGCAGGAACTTGCTGTGCCAACTTTGTAGAGGTGGTTTCTGCTCTGCTAGACTCCTTCCTTCAGAGCAGAAGATGTGATGTTTCTCAGGGAAGTTTCTGCCTCATCATCTCCAGTTCTTTTCAACATTCATTTTAAAATTAATTTCCTCTCTTCTCCTTGCATCTACCTCTTAATTTGGCTCATACACTGTTATGAGTTTTCTGACTGAAATTTATTCACAAGACAATGTCTTTATGACTGTTTTGCCTCATTTCATTCTAAAAAATACTTTGCAATCCAGTTTCTGTAGAAGCCTGCTTACAAAATAACTTTTTGTTTTTATGTTATGGGTAAAATCTGCAAAGCTCTTAGATTGCTTCATGCAGGACAATAATTTCAGCTTGTGAACACTTTTTTTTTTTTTTTTTTGAATCCTGCAGCTCTATAAGTGGAATTGCTTTGATGAGTAAACTGCTAAATCAACACTTGTCTCACTCTCTTTAAAAAATAATTAAATCAAGCCTCCTTCACCTGCCACTGAAACAAACAGAAAACAGACAGATCCCTTGTTGTGACTCAACATTTTCAGCAGCTACCAAGTGCTGTCATGATTACATTTTTCTCTTCTGTGAATAGTTTTAACTTCACATTTTTTTGGAAGAAGTAAGAGAGGTAATATTTCCATTTCTTTCCCACTTTCATGTGTTTCTGAGACTTGAAAAGACTTCAGAAACCACAGAAATGGATGGATTAGCATTGCCAATGGGACAGAGGTGACAGATAAAGCTGGGTCACTGCCTAGCCCCTGTCCACAAAGATGGAATAGCACTGCTATCTGGTGGCTGCTCCATGACTCATGGAAAATGCCTTGGTTGTCTCAGGCCTCTATTTGGAGGCCAGGTATACATAGCACAGAGGTTTGCCATACAGCTGATCCCAGAAAAAAAGCCAAGGATTAGCCAGCCTGCCAAGCTTACACTCACTTTGACTGACAGGCCAAAAAAAAAAGTAAAGAAAAAAAAAGCAAAGAGCTGTTGAGAGGGGTGAGATGGGGAGAATATATTTGCCAGATTGCTGGGGGACAGGGAAAGGTTTGCAAAAAGTTTCCAACATGACAGTTTCCTGATTGTCATCAGATTTTACTCTGCAAAAAATGAAACAGATAATATCAGCATGTCCCACTTGTAACAGTCATGGAATTGAAAGCTGTCATGTTGTTGCTCAAAACATGCTTTTGAAAAGAAAATGGATGTTTCTTTTGTTAAAAAAAAATATTTTTTTAAAGAGCTGACATCTGAACTAAATGTTTCAATCGTGTTGAAATGTTACATTTTGACCCAAGATCAATGGGGATGTGAGATGTGTTCATTTAGTTCTATGATTCTGGTACAGTATTTCCAGTCCTTTCAGTCCTATCTGAGTCTGGTGACAAAATCAGGCTAAAAAAATAAAATATTTTCAAGCAGAGAATCAGGATCCCAGCCAGATTTTGACAAGAAAGTAATTTGGAAGAAAGCTGTTCAATTAGATACAATGCAGACCCTCGCTGCTGTTTAGTTTGGGATGTACAGAAATGAGTCAGCCATGGGGTCTGGATCCAGAGGCACACCCTTGAGGGGGGCTGCTCCCAGTAAAACAGCCTGTGGCCACCCATCACCACCCATCCCAGCTGAGGATCTGCAGTTCTGTATTGATGAGCACAAGATGTGCCACAGAGAGGTCTGGACCTAAGAGCTGGAGCTGATAATTACAACAGATCCCCACCTCACCTTGAGCTTGACTGCCAGAACAATCACTGGGATTGGCCAAGGCGAAATGAAGTGGCAAAATCCATCCTGCAGAGATTGTTCAGGGACTTTCAGGCCCATCTAAGGAAGCCTTGCTTTCTCCTTGACAGTTTAAAGACCAGCCGTGAACAACTGTGGCCTTGACTTGCTGCTCTAAATATAGAATAACACAAATTATCACATGCTGACAGGTTTCAGTTCCAGGGATGAGTCTGCCAGCAAGGCCTTGAAAGCATCTCCACTCAGCTGCCTGCAAGCCCAGCAGATAAACTGGCTGAGAACAACATGGTCAAACCAGCAGCTTTCTTCTTCCAGCCCATCTCATGCTCTCCCCCATCCCTCTCAAGTTAAACTCAGCCTACATGAGCACCCTTCTCCTTCTCCTCACAGGGTAGATGCTTTGTCATTGACATAACTTGTTGGGGGGCAATTACAACCCTGGAATTAGACAGCACATAATTTTTCTTATAGCAACAGTAATAAATCTGTGCCTGGCACTTTATCATGAATCTGGCCCTGCAGACCCCCAGCCAATGTCTTTTCCTACTTCTCACACAATTAAAGGTGCCAAAGCTTTTTTCCCTCTTAAGTCACACTTGTGACAATTTCACAAAAACAGTATTACAGAGGGAAAGAGTCAGCATCAGACCAGGGAGTTGTGAAATGTAACAATGTTTGGATGTTTGCATTCTGGTGTTTCCTAGAATTAACCTTCTTCATGCAAATTTATTACAGTTTTGAAATAAAAAACACTGTTGTGAAAAAAAAAAGGAAAAAAAATCACAGCAAGTGTTAGGAAAAAAGCATTCCGACCACTTCAGTGCTATTCCTTAAAATATTAGTTGTGAGATTTGTAATGCAATAATTTTGGGATTTCTTTGTTCACATTTTACCCACTGGCTGGAAAATGCACTTTGTACTCAGGAAAGGCAGTGTGTACTCATCACCAAAAAACGACTGTCATTATTATTCAGGAAGAAGGAGGCACATTTAGCCCTCTAAAACCCTAGAATTAATCCTTTTCCCCACTTTTCCTGCAAGGAAATTATCCCTGAGGGAGCACTACCACAAAGGCTGTAAAAAGTGGATTCTTCATAAAACTCACCAAGCAGCAGAGATGAGCAATGAGTTTGTGTTGTCACAGCACTGGGGATGCCACCTGGCTGTGAGACCAGCTGGAATAAAAAAAGAAGCTGAATTGTAGGTGGATGTAGGGGGCAAAAAAGAAGGTGGTGACATAAAGAAACTACACCTGCAAAGAAGACTCTCAGGACTCAGAAGGACTCTGACCAAACAGACAGTGACCAGGGAAAGAGAGCAGGCAAATGCAGGCAGGATTTTATCCTTCTGGGATGAATTGGTTTGTATTCTTCTCATAAAGTTACTCAGAGTGCCTGGAAAATCCTGGGCTGTTTGTTTTATTATCATGGGTCCCTGGAGATGTAACTGCAAACCCTGAGGGAGCAATTCATACCACCAAAGTCTTATCACCTGTCCAGATAATCATGGAAAAGAGAAAGGGCACTTCAGCCTGCCTAGGATACAAATTACACTCCAGAAGTGCTTATCTGTCACCGCTGGTTTTGTGGGGAGCCTGGGGCAATCAGAGCAGAGCAAACTGAATCTCCCTGATCCCTGGGGACCACAGGGTAGAGTTGTGGCAAAGAGCAAGACCTTAAGCCATGGGAGAGCAACTGGACCATGGGCCCTTCTGTGATGGCACAGGAGTCTCTGCCCAAATGCGTGCCCCCAAACCTGTCTGAGGTGTAGGATTGGTGTCTTTGACTCACCACGGCTCACTGACCTCTTCCAGTGTGAAATTACTCAGCCAGCAAATTCACAGCCAGCAGCCTTTCCCTCCAAGTCTCCTACACAGAATGTGGCAAGCCCCTGAGGTTTTTTTCTCTCCTCATGGTGTTTCATCTCCTGAGAGAATCAGCATTGCAACAAGGAATGGTTTGTTCCCTTGATCCTCCCCCTGCTGATGCCTCATCCCCTTTACTTCCATGGCTCCATTAATGCCTTGCTTCGAGCACATGAATGCAGGTATTTTGTGAGTGTTCTTCACTCTGGGGACTGGGATAACTTCTTATTCAGGACGGAAAGGGACATAAACAGAATTTTTAACAAAATTACTGTAAGCACCAGTTATACCTGAACAAAGAACTGCAAATGGCCCTGTAATGTACTTTATTCCTGCTTCTTCTCACAGATTGCACTACAGGCTATTTACAATTCACATTCCACGTACCCCTGCATCTGAAATGTCTTTTTCTCTCACTTACTTGCTGATTGGCAGAGTCTAATCTCAGCACAGCCTCCAAAGCCCCAGCAAACACAAATCTTCCCAGAGATAACTGAAATAGCGGATTTATTTATTTCCATTTTTTGCAACTCAAAATTTGCATATTAGAGTGGTTATTGGGAGGAGAAAAGTCACAGATGCAAATCTGACATTCAGAAGTCAGCTTCTCCATCCATAAGGTCAGCTCTGATGAGGACACTTGCTAGTCTCCAATTATAGGTCTCCTAATGCGTAAATAACGCTAATGAATGGCATCTGCCATGGAGCACATCTCATAAAGAAGATGTTAATCGAAGCCAACCCAGCTGAAATTTGCTCCTCTTGCTGTTTCACGGCCTTTTGATTCTCAGGAGATTAAGATGTTGACTTGAAAGTGGTTCGAATCACTCAGAGCACATAGCTGGGGTCTGCCCAGCCCTCCTGGATCAAAATGTGTCCCCTGTCACCTTCTCCCTCCCTGGGCACCCTTCCCAGCCCAGAGCAGAGTGGCCTAATTTTACAAATTAGGGTGACTCCAGCTCAGGTTCCAGCCCAGGCGTAACCACCTGCAATTCAATCCCTGTGGAAAGAAGATCTTGGTCCTTTTCAAAGAGGACACTTGCCACTGCTGGGAGGACAAGTCCTCTCAGCCCATCTTCAGGAGGGGAGATGAGAGTTCAGTTTAGTGCTTTGGAGAGAGGGCTTTGCCACAGACATTGCTGAGCCTGGCAGAAGTGCCAGTGCTTGACCTCTCACTGTATTTTCTCAGGTAAATAACTCCCCACAGGGCTGAGTGGCACAGCCCTTGTAGCTGAAGCTAATTGCTGACTCCTTTTTATTACCTCTCCAGTATCATCTGGATAAACTGGCTCTATCACTCTACAGCCCCAGAAAGGTGAGTAGGGTAACAGGCTAAAGATGAGAACACGGGGCTGGCTGCCAAATGCTTCTGGGGCTTGTTCTTCAGGCATCTTGGTTCCTCACTAATACTTTTATCCTCTCTCCATAAATCTCTGTCTTCAGGTTGGCATTTTTTGCTTTTTTTAGAGCAGTGCAATGGCAGTTCCTACAGCTGGAAGCCCTGGTGCAACCTTCAAACAGAAAGTGAAAGGCTTGCAGGACCAGCAAGGTGACAGTGGCCCAGGCAGCAGCACACACGAGAGCTGCTGAAAACCTGGGCTCTTCACCTGGTTTTGCCTTGGCTTTCAAGGGAACTGAAATAAGCTTTTTAGGTCTCAGTTTTTACTCCTGCAAGAAGGAGCTGCTTGCAGCCATCTTTGTAAAGTACTTGAAAGCTTTGTGGACGGGAAATGCACAGCAGCAAGGACTCACTAAAATCAGGGGGAGATATTTTGTCTTTCTCAGATCAGGGTAATAAAGTACCAATGCAAAGAGAAAGGCAGCAGTAGTTAACACTAGGAAAGAATCGACATCCATCTGGTACAATAACTTCCTTTGGGCTTTTCTCCAGCTCTACCTCAATAATCTCCCTTTTATTACCCTTTATATGAGCTTCAAATTCCCTAGCTGCAGAGGCTGGCAGGGCAGGAGGTGGAGCTGCTCTTCTGAGACAGATCCCTTGGCTTTCTCCAGCCTGGTGACTGTAAGCTGGAGCTCAGAGCAAAAGCTGTGGTGAGAAATGTGGGCAAACAGCAAGTCAGAAATGCCCACAGCTCTCCAACCTCCAGGTCACTCCATATAGCAGCAACATGCACCCATAAGCCTGGAGTTACCCCAATGCACTTGTTGGGGCATCCGGGGTTGAAGAGAGAGATTAGCCAGTGGGAGGGCAAGGGGCTAAAGATAGAGAGCAAGACAGAGGCAGCAGCTACCTGCAGAGGAGACCTGCAAATGCTAAGCACTTGCAAAGCTTTGTTTACACGCAGCATGAAAAAAAAGCTGTGGATCAAAGTCAGTCTTTGGAGTAGTGATAAGAGAGTGGCACCGCTGTGAAAGCCGGTGGCTCCCAGCGTTAACAGGAGCTTTTTAGCCTTTTCCCAGCCTCGTTAGTAAGGGGTTTATTTACAGTTTCCAAAGAAGAGAGAGCTGAGAGATGCCTGGGAGTGGTCACGGGAAAAGCAGACATTTTCTCCCTTTTTAAGAGGCACCGGTGAGCTGTGAAGCCTGGTGCATCCAGCATCTTTGCTTCCCTTCTTCTGTATCCCTGTAAGGGCTTCCCTCAGCACTCCAGCAGAGTGATCCCTGGAGCTGTCCCTCCTGCCTGGGGAGCATCTCTCCCTCCATGCAATGAGACAAATTCAGTGTGCAAGTGAAGACAAGATCAAACCTTGATGAAGTCCACACAACACCACCCAACCTTGGGTTACTCATGAAATTAGTGCAAAAGTCTGTGAATTTATTTTAAGACCTTTTTTATTTTCAAGAATAGCAGATAACCATTCAGGCGGGTCAATGATCTCAGTCTCTGAGACCTTTCTTTATTACTTCATTTAATGAAAAAAATTTAAAATCCTCACATCCATCAACCTAAAACCAATAAAGAAGTACAGCTGACACTCAGACAGCAAAGTCTGGCTCTGGGAGTTGCCTGTGACCTGAGACTCTCTTGCCTCATACCGAAGATATTCTTATTAACAGGAATTCACCCGCACAAAAGGAATTGCTAACAACTTTCAGATCACAAAGTTTCCCTTTTGTATTCAGTGGAAATGGGGAAAAGCAGTCACACAATACAAAACTTGTTAATATACCATCATCTGCTCATATATTATAAAACTTGCTTATTGCTCTAGTGATTGATATATTTTTAGTATGCAAGAAGCTGAGCATTGTGTGCCTTCCAACTGCTTGAGCACAATTATTGTATTGATTTGATGTGACAGTAGCTCTGTGTTTAAGGTGGTTTATGTTTTTTAATTTGCAATTAAATAAAAGGATGTCTACTCTCCAAGATGGCTGACGGTTGTTTATACCCTGCAGTAGTTGATGAAACAAACTTTTATTTAGCTTCATAAAACATAGTTGTTCTGTCACTCTGCAGCACATTAGCTAGAGTTTTCAGAGTGGTTTCTTACCTAGCAAAAGATAAAACTAAACTCCAATCTATTTTAAAGCAGGCAAGGTAACAACATCAATGTTGCAATGGGACTATAATGAAGTAAGTGAGCTGGCAATATTGTACTATGGATAAAAGTAATGGTGATAATATATTTCTATAACACCTTTCATCTTGAAGTGCTCTGGGTATTCACGTGTTCCTTTGCTCTGCCCCCTCCCTCCCCTCCTCTCTTTCACTGTATGTATATAAATACAGTCATATACACATATATTTTATTTAAGCCCTCCTCTTCTTCATTGATTATATCTTCTCAGCTTTGCAGAAAGGAGGGATCTTGGCAGCTACTTAAAATCATGTGCTGCACAAGAGTTACAGAGCTGAGGATGAGATTGCTCCATTGCCCATGACTAGAAGGGAATAACCCTGCTGTGGGAGATCCCCAGTGTCTCACCCAGAAGCAGGAAATGCTCATGCTGCCTGACTGCTTCATCAATCTGAGGTGCTGCACAAAAAATGGGAAGAAAACATTTTCTCTCTGTAAAGGCGTGCTGTAGCTCTGAAGCTTACAGTCAGAGGAGGAGCCATAAATGTGAGCTGGGCACATCTCTGCCTCTGTCTCTTCTCCACAGACCCTGTGTGCCAATGGCAGAAGATGACTGATCTTCCTCCAACACACACCATAACCTCATCTCAATACCCCACTCTTAAAGTGGGAAAATTTCTCCACCAGGGCTGCCCAAGAAAGAGAAAGATCACTGATTCCTCCCTTGAAAACTTGATGCATTATCTCTTAAGTTCACAGCATATTTTCTACCATCTTCAGTAGCTTTGAATTGATCCCACGTCAGTACAGAGGCACTGGATATTTTCCAGCACCACAAAGTTCAGCTTGGTGCCTGCCAAGCTAAAGAGTTAAATCAGCTGGGGGGACATTTAAAACCAATGCACATTTCAAGTATAGATAAGGCCTGGTCCTGCTGACCTCCATCCAGCTGGCCTGTGCCCAGAGCTAAACCCTCCAGGAGATGTGATCGCCATCTCTCCATTACCTTCGTCATTCCCAGGATTCTTCCCCACACAAACGTAGCAGGAAGAAACACAAAACACCAGCAGGGTCAAATGTTTCCAAATGTTGAGTAGCACATCTCTGCAGCCTTGGGTGGGCCTCCAAAAATTCCACAGATTCTGGGCCATCCATTCATCAACCCCAATTGGGTTCTCATGCTTGTCATGCCACATGAAACATGTGTTGGTTATCATATGATGTACCACAGCACATATTCAGCTGAATTCCTGTGTCACCTTGTGCTCCTTCTGACAAAATAATCTATAAATACCAGGTCTGACCCTGACAATGGATTGGGTTTGACTGCAGCAATGCCACTTGTGCATGAATATTCCAGCAAGCAATTACAACAGGAATGTAGCAGAGAGTAATATTATTAAATACTCCCCTGAAGGAGACTATGAGACAAGTCATCATGTCATCCTTTGCCATTACTCAGTCCAGAGATCTCACATAAGGAGTTGGGTCCATCCAGTGTAGGAACCAGCTTGTGCCATGTGATCTCATCTACCTCAAACATCCAAAGTAATAAGTTATGAAAATCAAGTACACCAAACACTGCTGATGGCCAGCATTTTTAAGCAGCTAAAATGTGCATTCCATTGTCTGATCAATTATTAGGGAAGACAGGACAATTACATAATTTAGCTCCCAAACAGGAGAGGCCATTATATCTCAGTTTATCAGCCTTACATAACATGACCCAGACTTTTTGGCGCAATGCACACACCCCAAAACTAGTTTTGGTCGTAGTTGAAGGCACGTGCAAAGTGATTTTATGACAAACAGAAGCATTTCTGGCAAGTTCTGCCATGAGTGAAAGTGAGATTAACACCAGATTGGCTCCACAAGGGAATTGAGAGGGACAGAAAGGGACATTTACACAAGATTAAAGGGGAATTCTGTAATGCATTAGTTATTCTGTGTGTCATTTCTGAACTTGATGCCTAATCCCAAATCTTCTAATTAAGTGGGGAGGAGAGACAGCACATGAAGAATACATTAAATAGCACACAATATATAGATAACCAGTATTTCAGAGTAAAAGAATTCAAAACCAATTTTTCTTCTACTATATATAAAGCCTTTATTCCAAAATCTCTTTAACTTGACATATAATAACCTTTTATTTCACTATAGGTGATGCTTCTAAGTGACTGATTTTGGACATACTAATTTTCCAACAATTTCCTGTTGCTCACAGTTTAAAACACATTTAAAGAAACAATTTAGGGGTTTGTGTCATTTTAAAAGCATTCTCAAACACCTGGCTTGTAAAAGGATATAAATTTATTATTTCTTTCTTAACAGAATACAGGTTATCAGAACATTGCAATTTACATATTTTTCAAATTCCTTGGAGTAAAAAACCCCCATAATTATTGGATGAGTATAGGAGAACCAGAAGAAATATCTGGAAAACAAGGAAGCCCCACTAGAACAGACCCACTGAAACCTAGAGTATCACACAGACCTCAAACAACCACAGCTTTGTCCCAGGATTTTTGATCTGACAAAGAAACTTATAAAAATAGGAAAGTCTACATAAAAAAGAAAGATTTATTTCATGCTATGCAGGTGTCTGAGAGAGATATGTGGTGTTGGGATTAATAATGACATAGGCCTTCTGGTGTGAAGAAGTGACTGAATTGGTCCCAATTCTCTCAGCTCATGAAAACCTTGTGGCAAACCTTGCCATGACAAGGAAAGATTGAATGAAGGGACTTTGTGGTTTAAGGAACAGCAATTTTCCACCTTGCTTACTTAAGTCTGAGCATTTCCCTTCTGTTAAAATGCACGTGGCAGTCTCAGACCATACCTTCCAATCCCCTGCCATGGGCCAGGACCCCTTCAATGAGATGAGATTCCTCAAAGTCCCATCCAACCTGGCCTTGAACCACAGCAGGGGGATTAGATGATCTTGAAAAGTCTCTTCCAACCCAAATTCCACAGTTCTATGTTTAAAAACTGCTTTGTGACACAAACCAGATTCAGGTGTTCCTTTCTAGGAACAGAGGATTCACAAAGCACGTTAAACAACACTGTCTCTCCCCACAGAAGTTTAGGACTACAGCAAGGCCTTTTGTAAACACAGCTTTTCACACACCACACCTCCCAAAAGTGCCAACAAGATCCCATCATCCTCCTGCTTTTCACACATTACTCAGTTTCAGTGCTGAAAGCAGGGCCCAGGACTTGGAGCCCGCCCAGAACAAAGCCACCCTGACACTGTTATGTTTTGCTGCTCCAAAAAACAGATTCCAACTCAGCACCAGTGCAATGTTGTAATCACACTGTGAGATGCAAGACCACAAACAAAAGGCACAGGAAAAGTCTTTCTAATCCTGCAGAAAAATTTCTAGAACTACAAAGCCATTCTCGTTCCATGCTGGAGGAAAATAAAACAACCCCTTTTGAAGAGTTTTGATGGCACAAGAACTGTAATCCATATCTGATCCAGTGACTGGAATCTCAGGGCTTGCCTGTGCTGTATACTGCTTCTGAAATGAGAGGCAGCATATCTGTGTCAGTGTGATTCCCAAATTAATGTCTGCTTTTTTAAAGAGGACTATTCCTGGCCAAGGCAGGCATATGGTGCTGGGAACCCCAGAGCTGTGCTGGATACATGCACAGGCATATGGGTGTGCTAGGATGCCTCTGCTTCAGGCAGCACAGTGCACCAGCCATGATACATTTCCCACAAACCAGTTTACAGTTCAGACCAGAACACAATTCACTGTTTTAAGGAGACTGCAATTCTCTCTCCTGCTTTTTCTCTCTGTTCCTCTCAGAGATTTTGGACTCAAAATTGATGCTAACAAACCAGGTCTGAATGCCACAGTGAATATTCCTGTGAATATTTAAATTTCTTTCCACAGATAATCTATATATATGTGAACCTTCAATTTTTACTGTACCTTACAGCACCAAAAGTAGTCACCTAAGGCATTGCAGAGAGAGAATCTCCATTGCAATGAGCTGTAGAACAAAACAGATCAGAGAAGCAATTTCCTTCTTGGTCACAGGAGAGGTCATTAATTGCACACAGTCCTCAGGTCATGGGCACGGGTGCTGTATTTACTGGAGTTATTTCAGGGATTTAGACCCAGAGAGGAACAAGTGGGCCCCTCTCAGACAGTCAGGAATGGCCAGTGAAGCCTTTGGCAGCACCACACATGGGAACCCTCCTGGGGCTGGTGACCATCCTGTGCCCACCCTGTCAGTGACAGCTCTGAGCTCTGTACTGCCCTCCCTTCACTCAAACATAGATTTCAGCAGCCAAGACTCACCTCCCATCTCTCCCTAGGACAGGCATAGGAGTCACCAGAGGTAACCAAATGAATTCTGAGTGTGAGTCCAGGGGGCAAGAAGAGCAACAGAGAAATGGGAGATGTTTTCTGGGTGTGCAGCGCACTGAGTGCATCTCCAGATCACAGGCCCTGCAGCATGTCCACAGATTGCAGCCAGATTTTTTGTGGCAGTTCCTTTGAGAGCAGAAGCTTCTATTTGTGAAGAGATCACTAAGGCTGGGAGTGATTTTAACCTGAAAAGGACACATATAAAAATACGAACCCGCTATCATTGCAGTAAGTAGGTGCTTTATCTTTAATTTTAAAGAATTTAAAAGATTGTAAGCTGAGAGCTTGGCAGTTAAGAAAGAAAATTAACTCTGTGGTGAATCCTGACCTAATGCTCCTCTTCTCCCCTCCTCCTAGAATGATGGAGGATTTTTTGTGAAACTAAAAAGGCACAAAATTTAAAGTCACAAGAAGAAAGCTGTTTTCTTTTTTTTTTTTAGCACACTGCAGACACCCTGTGGAATTAGCTATTGCAGCAGGTCAACAAGTCAAACAGTTTGTAAGGATTCAAACAAACTCAGTCTTACGAAAAAAGATAATCACTGGGAGGAGCACAACATCCAGCTGAAGGAGACAGGGAGAAAATCAAGCTGCCTTTTTCAGACCCAGCTTGCTGGTCAATCTTACCCACAGAGAAGGTGAAGGAATGGCCACCAATGGAACAGCACAGGAGGAACAGCTTTAGAGAAGGATGAGGCATCCATTACAAATGCTGCTGAATCTCACCCACTGTGTCTGTTCTGCTCTCCCTCCTCAGGATGCTGAAATAACTCCCCCATCAGCTCCTGCTCTCAGCCTCATGGGTTGAGAGAGCTCTTAAGAGAAAGAAATCTTATCTGTGGGAAATGTTTTCAGACACAGAAAAACAAATCAAGTTACATTTGGAAGGACCAAATGAATTGATTCCACACATCACATAAGGCTGCCTCTACATTAGCATTTTGCTTCAGAACAAGAGTGGGATTTTGAAGTAAATCTCCCAGTCATCAATTTACTATGCATTGGCTCCATTTGCAGAGCTGTTTTGATGCCCATGAACTAGATTCTTTCAAAGAAAATTAAACCAGAAGCTCCAACCAAAATGTGCAGCAAACGTGCTCCAAACCCTGAGGCAGACACAAGACATAATGACCAAATTGATGTCTGATCCTCCAGACAGGTTTGGATCCCCTGTATGACGGAGATATTCGGTCCATGGGACCAGATTAGGTCTAGGCAGAAATAAAACTCCCAAACTTCACGTAGGACAGAAGAAGTGCCTCAGGACAACCTGCTCCAAACCATTCTTGCAACTCTATTCCCCAAGTTTGCTTGCTGATCCTATATAATCTACAAATTAGGGGAAGGTCTACACATACAGCTTTCCGCATCTAGCCGAGATAAGAGAAACCCAAGCAGACAGAAAGATTTCCCAGGATAAATAATGAAGGCAAATAGAGGAAATTTCAGCCTCGAGAGGTAAAGCCAGTCTGTGTCCATCAAGGAGTGGAAGGGTGACAACAAAGGTGTGTCATGCAGGTCAAAGCCAGGCCAAGACTCCAAGTCCTATGTGTTCCCTTCTAAAGGAAATCTCACAGAGCTGAGTAACAAACCCCATAAAATGCTACCATAAAGCAAAAATAGGCATGACAGGCAGCTCCAGATATACATCATGAAATTCTCATTCAGAGCGACAAGGAGAAAAACTCTGCCAAACAAAACCACTATATGGGCTTTTTTAAATACAGAAGCCTAAGCAAAAGCAAAAAAAAAAAAACTAACAAGAAAAAAAAAAAATATTTCCTATATCAGTATGATGGACATCGGGAACAACAAAAGCGTTCCAATTTTCATGCCTTAGGTTAGCATCTCGAAAAAAGAAAAGCCCACAGTCCCAGGCACACTGCAGCCGCGAAAGGCAGCCAAAGGAGAGCGCAAAACTGCCCCAACATGCCTGCCTCCACGGCTTTTTCCTAGGAGGCATTACTAGGCCAGGACTGCTTTTCTGCCTGGAGCTAGGGTTAGGGTTACGCCTAGGGTTAGCATCTCGGAAACCACAAAGCCCACAGCCCCAGGCACACTGCTGACACGAAAGGCAGCCCAAGGAGAGCGCAAAACTGCCCCAACATGCCTGCCTCCATGGATTTTACCTAGGAAGCGGCACTAGGCCAGGACTGCTTTTCTGCCTGGAGCTAGGGTTAGGGTTAAGCCTAGCGTTAGCATCTCGGAAACCACAAACCCCACAGCTCCAAGCCCACTGCAGCCGCGAAAGGCAGCCCAAGAAGAGCGCAAAACTGCCCCAACATGCCTGCCTCCACGGCATTTTCCTAGGAGGGAGCTCTAGGCCAGGACTGCTTTTCTGCCTGGAGCTAGGGTTAGGGTTACGCCTAGGGTTAGCATCTCGGAAACCACAAAGCCCACAGCCCCAGGCACACTGCTGACACGAAAGGCAGCCCAAGGAGAGCGCAAAACTGCCCCAACATGCCTGCCTCCATTGCCTTTTCCTCGCAGGCTGCCCTAGCTGTGTTTTATTTTAAAACTTTATCGATAATACAAATGTTAGAATAAAAAAAGTTTTTCATTTTTTAGGTCCAACACCTACCCAATTTTTTTTTCTAAGGCTACGGTCAAATTCTTCATCTGTATTCCTTGGGGATCTTCATCCTCTGACTTTTTCACTCTGCTTCCATATCCTTTTCCTAATAGAATATAAACATTTCTTCAGAAAAGTTTAAGAACTCTTTTTTTCCTTTTTTTTTTTCTTCTTCTTCTACCACTACTTGCCAGTAAGATGTCCCCGAGTTGCTTCTGCTTTACTCATTTGTTGGAACTAGTGGCCATCTTACAGATGTTTGTAGGCAGGATGGTACTTTAATGGTTTTGATCAGTCAAATCAATTTACAAGCTGTTTTGTGAACTTGGGTAACAGTATATTCTTCAGCTACCCAATGGATAAATATATAGGAAATGAGTATCCCATGTTTTCTCCCCTTTTTCTACCCAATAGAAGCAATTCAAAAGTGAGCTGCATTTTGAAAACAAGCCATATCTTCACCCTGTTCTACTCAATGGAAAGATCTGCTGCTGTCACTCCTGCTGGGAGTTTGAGAAGTCAATCCATGGCCTGTACAACAAGTACAGAGCAAAATTGGAGTTGGAGTTGGTTTTCCAGCATCAGAGCTAAATTAAGCACTGCATTTCTCCATGTCCAAAGCTGACCTGATCCAGTCTAGATTTGGGCCAGAACTCTGGGGAAAGGTTAATTTTCAGAACTCTGAGGTGTTCAGAACTTAGGTTCCAAGCTCTGGCTCTCCTCTGATGAAAAACAGTTTGTGCATCTCTTCACACACCAAGGGAATGTTGCTCAGCTTGACCCCCCTCCAACTTTATGATTGGAAGGAGTATGATACACAGGAAGCAAAATCTCCAGACTGAAGCACTGCCAGAAAATTCCCCCACTGAGTGTAAAAATGAGAGACAAAATTGGATCTCAACTAATTTAAAGTTTCAGGAAAAGAACAGACTGTGGCCTAGCATATCAGTGCAACATTATCCCCCTGATTCACTCTAGCAGCTTGACCAGGCTGATCTCATTTAGCTCCAGCACAACCATAGAAAAATCTGAATATTGTCTCCAAGGCAAAAAAAAAGAAATCAATGGAGGGGAACAACTGTGTTTCCAAGAGATACTGACTGGTCTATAAAGGCATCACTGAGGGATGGATGGGTGCCACAACCCTTTCTTACTCCTGAGGTGACTTTTCTTGAAACAGCAGTGATACAACAATGTGTATGTGGGGTGAGATTGTCCCACCCCTGCCCATCCTGTGGGCAGTGCAGCTGCTGGCCATGGCTTTCCCATGCTGTCACTCATACCTTCTTTTCCACTCTGGGTTGGCACCAGTTTCTCTTTCCTTTTGGGATGCTTGAATCCCTTGTAACTGGGATCCTTTAAGCAGTTCCACCCCTGATCAGTGAAAGCAGAGTCCTTTTCTCAGGACTTGTCTGCCTCTCAGTTTACCTCAGGACTGCAAAATGCCTGGGCATATTGTATACAGCGCCCAAGAGCATTTTAAATAGCCTGGGTGTGGGTCCTTCCTGCAGAGCTCTGAGCCCCTCTCTGCTTCAGAGGAAGCCTGCTGCACTGTATTGTGCCTGCACTGAGATGCCACTGTGGTTTTCTCTGAGAGATTAAGCAGAGATTTATTTCTCCACTTCAAGTGATGGTTTTTGGTTGTTTTTTTTTTTTTTTTATGCTGCCACCAAGCTTGGATTTCAAACTTGAGCTTGATTGGGCCTTAATGGATTTTCTACACAGCATGGCCATTGAGCACCTCCCATGTACTTCTGGAGTGACTTCACTGCACAGGGATATAAAGTGCTTAAATGGTAGATGGTGCTGTTACTCACTTAGCTACCAAGGTCTGCTTCTAAACCACGTCACAAAATTCATCCAGCACTGCTCTCCCTGATAGCACAGCTTGCAGGAGCCAGCATCCATCTTTTCAGCTAAGGTTAATCAGCACCAGAAAATATTGTACCTTAGACAGTATTTATTAATTTGTTACAGGACTCAAGTAAGGAGCAACTCAGGCTGTCAGGCTGCCTACCAAGACTGCCTGCTTTGGACTGGAAGTAAGCAGAAACACAAAGAAAATCAGCCCTTGGTGAATCTCCACCCAAGGAGGAGCTTTGCAACCTTTTCTCCAGAGAAATGAGAAATGGAAAAGAGAACCCACAGGAAAACGCAGCTGAGACAATGGTGCAGTTGCAGGAGAAAGGCAGGAGTTTGCATAATCCTGGATATCTGGACTCAAACCTGGGTTCTAAAAGCTGATTTTGCTTGATGACAGATCCACAAGAGGATCAGCATAGTCTGTCAGCAACAATTCACGACAGAACAGGGTTGGTCAAGAGGAGTCTGGGACTCAGGAGTGTCACTGCATGACACCAGACACCCACCAGATGAGGGGACTGAGGTGGCATCAGCTGTGATGGGGCTTCAGAGCTCTGGGGCATTAGTTCTGTGGGTCAGAGCTGTGTGCTGGGCTGGCCCAGGGCTGGCACAGCCTCTGCTTTCCACATCACTCTCTGAATCAACAAGTAACTCCCCAGTAACTCCACAACCTGCTCTTTGCAGATAACCTGTACATGACAGCAAAATACACAGGAACTAGCAGTTTACAGGTTTTTTTTTTCCCTAAAAAAAGCATCTAAACAGTCCCCATGGATATTTTGATTATCTCAGGTCTTCCAGAGCTGTGAAGAAATTGAAATTTCCCCTTTAGTGTTTGCCCATTGCCTCTTCAAAAGACACAAGCTTCACCAAGCACCCACACTAAATCTGCCAACACTTATTTTCCACCATCTGCATAGTAATTGCACTAGGAGCTGAGTTTAATATCCTTAAATTTCCATTTTGACATGCTGGAGAGCTCCTGGTGTACAAGGTGCAAGGGGATATTTAGTCTCAGATTACTGACCTGGAATGAAGAAATCCAAGTACCAGCTTTCCTCTCATTCTTCCCTCACCTCAGTGGCTTCATCAATTAAATGTTCCCTATCTCTTCAGCAGAGACAGCTCTCCTATCACCCTATTCTTATTTGCTTAGAGTGTCTCCTTCCAGCTGTATCCTACTGAGTTTGTTGCATGATGATCTGTAGGGTTTTTTTTTCCCTTTTCCTTCACTTTGCACTGAACTGTGTTTATCTGACATACTCCTGTGGTCTTAGGCAGGCTCTCTGTGCTCCCCCATGCCAAGCTACCAGAGGGCAGCTGCTCTGTGAAATGAACTCCTCAGCTGCCTCAAAGGAGCCCCAGGCCTCAGACTGAATATGCCCCCAGCAATCTGAATGAAACTGAAATTTTTGCAGCCTCAAACCAATTCTATCTGTACTTAAAAAGTAGACTGTTTTCTCAGAGCAATCCTCCTTCTGCTTCCACCCAAAGAAAGCACTCTTGGAGGCTGTGAAATCAGAGGTGGGGAGTCCCTGCTGTAGATCACAGACTGGTAAAGACCTTGTTCATTCACTCCTGTGAGCTGTCTATTAAAAAATGATGCTGTTTAGCCTCATGTCACTTAGGACTGAATGTAAAACTCATCACTTTGACTATAATACCTAAATATACCTCCTCACTCCTAAAATACCTCATCACTCCTAAAATTCCCTACCAATGCCCAAACAGCCCTTCAGGCACACCTTTGTCCCCATGGAGCTCCCTCAGACCTCCCTTTCTGTAACTCCTGATACCTTAGGATCAGGTGTTCTGATCTCAGGTTTGTCCTTCCATCCCTACTCATTCACTCAGAAATTCAAAAACCTTCACCAACACAAAAAACAACCTACCCTGGAGTACCCTGAGATAAAATCTTATTGTACAAGAGGATAAAAAGTCCAGGGCTGCTGGGAAGTCAGGGAACTGATTCAGCCCCATCATCTCAGTGCAAGTCAGCATCTTGTTAAGCTTTGCAGGGCAGGTGTGTCTGAGCCTGCCCTGCACTGCTGGCCAGCCACTGCTGGGGGAACTCTGACATAGTTTTATTCCAGCCAGAAAACACAAGAGCATAAAATTGCAGGCAGCAATCTGGATGACAGTGAAGCTTTGCCAGCTCCCCCACTTCCACACCATGACTCCTCCAAGGCATCACCTTGCTGAGGGTGGAGCAGAGCTCTGTTTGCTGCTTAAAGGTGATTTTTAGAGTCAGGTGAGGCTGCCTCAATATGAGTGTGTGCACAAGCACATGGGTACTATAAAATATCTGCTTCAACAGGTCCCAGGTAGGGACTAGGGACCTTCAATAGGTCCCTCTGTTTTACACAATGAAAATCAAGCTGCTGATCAATGCATTCTTCAGCCTTCCCCAGTGGAAATGGTGCAGCCCAGACACAACAGAGAAAATTATTGCTTAGTGTCGGATCATCCTTCCTAGAGTGGGGCTGGAATGGGGGATCACAGCCACAAAAGGCCAAGTTACATGGGGCAGAAGCTCCACCAGCACAAGGATATCAGTTCCCACAGCTGATATCCTCCAGCACCAGCAGGGGAACCACAGACCTGTGGTGGGTTTGCTCTGTGTCAGCAGATATCCTTCAGGCAGCCACACATGGGGAAAAAAAACCCTTCTAGGTGAAATCTACAGCTCAATCAGAGTGGAGAAATTTGGCCTTGGACAGGAGAATAGATGAAAAGCTGCCCTGCTCTTCAAAGTAGAGGTCAACACAAGACTTTTCGAAATGCATCTTTTCTCCTAAAGTGAAAACTTTTTTTCTTTTCTAAGCATGGTGAATTCATCTTTAGTGCAGACATCAAACCTTGCAGCACTGAGAACAAAGGAGCCTGTACTATGTAGCATAGTTACTTTTTATGATTTTATTTTTAGTAGCATGCAATGACACAAAAGCATTTAGTTAAAATAAAACAGTATTTAGTGTGAAAATAAACCATGAAGTTCACTACAGGGATTATACTTTGTTTAAGATTTACTAAATATATGGGAAAGACAAAAGCTTTGGAGGATTTTTCCATTAATACAAAAATGTTATTTGCTCTTTGACGAGGGAGAACCATCACTTAGTGTTTTAAAACACAACATTATCCATAAAAAGCATGAAAAAAGCTAGATTTTCTGAAATTTTAATAGCTACTGACATGTTATTAAAAATAGCAAGCCTCCCACTTTACAAATTCTGCTGTAACTTTTGAGGAATTAGATATACATGATATCCAAACAAGAAAATTCAGATCTAGTCTGGGAACCAATGGCCAAAAGCAATGAGGAGCAGATACCAAAACTGACATGAAACAGAAACTGAAACAGGTTTCTCAAATGCCTGAGCTGACACAAGTACATAAGTATAGAAATATGGTGAAAAAAAAAAAAAGTGGATTACAATTATTTTGGTTCCCTTAACATTGAAAATTATCATTAATTTAAGCTACCTATCTTTATTTACACATCACACTGTGCATTGGCAATGAATAGTAAATGTGTGGAAACACTGTAATTTTAGGGCAAGAGGAGTCCTTACTAACTTTAAGTTTATCCCACTGAAAAATTATTGCAATTCCTAACCTGCCAAAATTATCATCATATTTCAAAATTCTCATACCTTCTTGGTGATTTCTCATGGGCAGCGCCTCACAGCACCTTCTTCTTCACAGCCTCCAACTCTCTTCACAACACAACCAACCAACCCCACCTCTCTTCACAGCCACCCAACCCACTTTTTTGCAGCACTCTTCTTATTGGACACAGCTAGGCCTATTAAGGGCAGGCTTGTTCCTAATCTTTGGTGATTAGTACAGCTGCAACAGCTCAGGTGTGAGTCTACCTTCTGCACTATCTTTATTTTCTTACATTCTATCCCTACACACAAAATCAGAACTAACTTTCCAAATTCACACAAACCCTGGAACCCACTTTCACAATCCAATCCTCAGAAGCCGCCTTTTGCTTTTGCAGTTAATGTAAGATTTTTCAGAGTTGTAATGAAAGCACATCCAGAGAAACAGCTGAACATTTAGACTCTCATCTTCCCTACACTTTTGCCCTCCCTATCAAGTAATGCAGGTACTTGGGTGCACATATAACCCTGTGGCAGAAATAAATGCTGCTCCTGCCTTTACACAAATTGGAGATGAAGTGCCCCTGACTAATGCCTCTGCTGCTGCTCTAGGAAGACAGAGGAATGGATTATTCAGAGGTTTCCTCTTTTCCTCATCTGTATGCATGTTGCATAATATGTAGTACTTTAACATCAGGCCAAAATTTTTATTATGCAAACTTATTGTGACTATCAAGTCCTCATTGAGCCTTAACAAGCTCTGAAAGATACTATTAAATGTGTCACTTTAACTTCAAATTGAAGCCTATGTATTTTTAGTTAATAAGGAGAAGTGTGTGAGTGTAGCAGATGCTGCCATTAACCATCTTACCAGGTTAGGGGATGTTAGGGGTTCTTCCCCAGCACTGGCTGGGAGAGCATATGCTCCTTTTATAAACTTGGAAGCCATTATACATCCATGTGCATCACAAAACCCGGGCTGCAGCTCCAGAGCAGAGGGCACATGTAATTAGACCTTTTGTTTCATCTGTGTCTCTGATCTCCACCTCCTCACCACCAAGATTTTGCCCTTTTCCTCCGTCGTTTCCATCTGCAGCTGGAATCAAAGGGTGTGTGTAGGAGGGCTGGTGTGGGCAGGATTTCAAGGAGATGGTAAGATGCTTCAGCTGGCTGATACATGGGAACAAATAAGCCACTGGAAGGCTCCCAAAGCCTGCAGGGCATGGCCAGAACATGGACAGGAACTGGGGGAAGAAGCATTCTCCCACTGGTTGCTGCTTTCTACCCTCTGAGCCAGTCTTTCACCAGCTACACATGGGAGCAGGCCTGCCTGAGGTGAAGGAGAACACTTACAGGAGGCACAGATTCAGTTTCTACCCTTCACATCCTCTGGAAATACACTTTCCTTCCCATGGTAATTTGTTTTAGCTAGAGCTGGCTCTGACACAGATGCTTGTCATCCCTCGATTCTGTAAAAAGGGATGAGATATTTAGGACCCTTCTTCATGGGAATCCTAAATCCCTTCAAATCCTCCTGGCTTTGGTCAAAAATTGCCAGGGCTACAAATGCCTCAGGCACTATACCCAGCACCTGGACTTCCTCTTTAAAGAGCAGGAAGGGGGCCTGAAGAGAAGCAAAGTGATGGTTATCTTTAATAACAAGCTGTTGCTGAAAGGTGGGATAAGCTGATTACAGTGCAGCCTAGGAGTAATTTTAAATAATTGACATGGCACTCAGAACTCATATCAGGATGCTTTTTCACTGTTCATGCATCAAAAGGAATTAAATACATTAAATAAATGTATTGGAGGGGTGAAGTATATCAAGCTGGTTAATGGATACAATCTGATATTATGCAAATTCAGATCAAGTAGCAGGAGATGATTTTGCTTGCATTGCTTCTAGCTAGAAAGAACAGTGGAAGGACATTGTACCTACTCCTTCCTGCCTTTGCCATTGGGCTTTGTTATCTTTATTTCAGAGCCTGCTGCCCTTCAGACCTAGACCAGCACCCAAAATGAGGGGGGAATTTGCTCTTTGCTCTGATCCCAGTAACCCTTGTACCTTGTTGTTCAAGGTCATGTGTGCTCCTTTTAAATAGGTTCTTGGGTGCTATTTGACCTATGTCAGATATAAAACCAGGGAAGAGGAAGCTCCCGAGAGCCTTAACTGAAAACAGAAAGTATCACTGTCTAAACTCCCACAGATTGCAGATCATTGAATTCAACCCTGGTGCTTCTGTTGGGTATAAGAATTTTTGCCTGTCAAAGTTGTCCAGGCATCTGATCTGGGAACTGAAGAGATTTTCAGGTGAAGAAACTACATATTCCCTTGTTAATTCATTCCGGTGGCTAATTTTCCTCATTACCAAATCACATGGAGGTAACATTTCTGCTAACTTTAGTGTGATACTGCCTTTAACAATTTGTATGAGAACACTTCATATGCTCTTGTGCTGCTCTGTGTATATTTCTGAGTCTGTGTTGTCTCTTCCCATTTTTAAAGTTATTTAAGCAAAAAAAATCTTAGGTAGGACACTGGTAGAGAGATTAAGTTATCTCCCCAAGTGTAGTGTAGAAAGGGAAATCTAACTCAAGAGAGGGACCTGAGAACTTCAATTGTCTTAAATGCCCATTCTGGAAAAGCTAGTGAATTTTAAGGGTATCTTTTCCCTGGCACGAAGAGCAGCAATTTAAATCAGTCTATTATGGTTCCATTGGTTTAAGGATCTGTATCTTGTGGATGTTAGCAAAGCCAAACTGTTCTGCTGAATGTTTATAATCTACCAGGCCACTCCAGCATAGTCATGGTCCATTGCTCTAATCTAACATGTCACCAATTTCACCAGCTGGCAAACCCAGCAACAGTGGTTTTGTCTGCTTAATAGATAACGAGCATCTTAATAGGCAACAATTAAATATTCATTTAGGAACTGATGGAAATCAAGTCACCGGGGATTCTGCCTTCTAAAAAGCTCTATTCTACCAATAATTGCCTCACCCATGTAAAAAGTTTAAGGCTGTAATCCTGGTTGCCTCAACAGCTGGTAGAATTTCTGTCTCAATATTTCTCTCTCCCTCCCCTGTCCCTATCCAGGGTTATTCACAGTAGGAAAAGGAAAGGAGAACACCAGAAGTTCACTCTGTTCAGCCATAAAGGAAAACACTGATTGACAGCCAAAGGGGGGAAGAAAAACACAAATCAAAAAAGGACTGAAGCAAGAGGACACTTGGGGGGCAAGAGGGGGCATTTTCTTACAATGAATTTCCTTTACTCCAGCTATACTAATAAAATTCCCAATGCACTATCACTTCATCTCCAGTTCATCAAATTCTTCTCTGATGGGCAGTTAGTTGCAAAGGATCTCTTTCATGGCACGAGGTGGGTGAGAAAGAGCTTCTTTGTCTTCAGAAAGAAACCATCTCTGCTTTTGAACTACTTCCTTCAACACTGATAAAAAAGTCCTTTCATGCTCCTTTCAGTGCATCCATTTTAAGCTGGAGTCAGTCAGCTTTTCAAAGTTAGCACAACTTGATCAAAACTGAGTTTGCCTTGGAAACTGCACATTAACTAGAATGTGATGTTCGATTAAGGAAGCAGAGAAGTACAATGAGAAAAGTTCTCTGAGACTTTAAATATCTCCTGTAGGAAGCATTCAGGCACTACCTCATCTTTTCTGCAATGCAAACAGGAGGCAAAAACAATAGAGTGTAGCTTTTATTTAATAACCTGGGAGGGATATGCCAACTCAGATGCTCTTCTACAAGAAGTCTGACTGATTTTCTGAGTTCTTCATGGGAGTATAATTAGTGCTGGAAGCGGCTGGAGGGAACTAAGGATGCAAGAATTCTGCTTATCCAGCACGTCTGTGGTAAAAACACATGTGTTGTCCCCATGGCACTTTTACCCTCCAGCCTGACTAAAGGCATTGTGGCACAAAATACACCAGCCAAAAGACTTAGAAATTATTTTGGCTATTGTTAATAATAATTATTATTATCTGAGCAGGTGTTGGCTTGTCAGTTCAGCTTAGTAAGGTAAAGGTGTGTGGATACAAATATGGATGATGTGGGGACAAGCAGCCCAACTCATGGGAAACAACCGTTCTGGAAGACCAAATTATTTACATTTAGATCACCAAACAGTAAATAATTTTTGGATGCTTCTATTTTGGCTATAAGTAGCCTGAATTCTCTGGCAACATTTTAAAATAATTCAGTCACTGAGACATCTGTAAAGCCACAGTTATCATGAGAGAAAAAGAAAGTTCATAACATATTTCTGCTATTGCATTCTGGAACTGATGCCCTGAAACATCTCACCCCATTGCACTGGACAACTAGAAAAATTTATCCTGGTCTGTATCTCTTCTTCAGAGTATTTTATTGTAGACACTGAAAAAATACTAGAGATAGAACAGAGATTCTAACTTGTAGTAACACAAGTGACTGCAATCCTGTGTTGCAGCAACAAATTGTAATAGCATGGGTATTTCAACTCATAAATCAATTTCTTGATAATCTTCCAGAGAATCTGTAGGAAAATTAAGTCCCATAAGTTCTCTTAGAGGGGTTGGTAATATTGCTGCTGCAGTAGTTCATGTGTTTCAGACCTTAGTGACTCTTTTTAGCCGTGCTTCCTGTGATGTGCTTCTTAAGACAAATATTCCACAGAAGAAGCTAAACCAATTTCCTGTACTTTAGAGCCAATTTACTAAACCTTTCTTTAAGAACACTTAGAGCATATTTTTAGTGATAAGAAAATCTCTTCAGTGCCCAAGCTATAATTTTATTGAATATTCCACTGTAGGTTATACACATTTACGAGAATGAAAATAATCATGTAATTAAGCTTGCCACCTAAATTATCATGTGTTTTTCTTATTTATGTGGCCGATTCTTCCAGTGGAAAGTGATTCTAAAATCACAGTCTACAGAGAAATGCTGAAATCACAATTTCTGCACTACTAGATCTAAAATGCTCTATCTCAGAAATGCTTTAATGTTCTTCAACCCAACCAGGGGTTTCCAAAGGAGAGAGGAGCATTGCAGCTTAAGGTAACTGCAGGGGTTCAGGGCACCCTTGCCAGGAGGGGCCAGTCTGACAGCTGGAGTGAGCAGAGATATCTACTTCAGTTCCCTTCATTTGGGAGAATTGTCCTAGAAGCTAAAATATGCACTGTGAGAAGGGGAGAGAGAAATCCCCTTCTCCACAGGGAGGCCCTGGTGTCATCTCTGTTTCGGGAAAAAATGCCAATATTAGAGGTATGACTGTGCTGAAAATGTGGGGAAGCTCCCCAGGAGGCTCCCTACGCCAAACTGCCTTTCCATCCTCCCGGCTCCTTTTGGGTGCCACGGGATAAGGAGGTATTAAAGCTGTTAGAGAGTGCCAAAGGAGGGCTATGAAGATGGTGGAGGATCCGGAGGGGAAGAAGCTGAGAGCACTGGAGAGGAGGAGAGTGAGCTGCAGCTTCCTCGGGAGGGACAGCTCCGATCTCTTCTCTGTGTCACCAGCGATAGGATCCGAGGGAACTCTGGAATAGGTCCGGGGAGGCTTAGGATGGATATTGGGGAAAGGTTCTTCACCCAGAGGGTGGTGAGCACTGGAACAGACTGCCCCGGGCACTGACAGAGCTCAAGGTGTATTTGGACAACGCTGTGGGGCATTTGATGGGATTTTGGGTGTTCCTGTGCAGGACCGGACTCCATGACCCTCCGAGCTGGGGGTGCGCTGTAATTCTGTCTCCCGGGAGCGGAGCTGCGTGCCCGGGAGCCGAGCCGTGCCAGGACACAGAGATGCGCTGGCGGCGAGTGCCATCTTGTGGGGACAGAGCCACGGAGAGGGGACACGGGGACACGGACAGCCCGAGGCAGCCGCGGGGCCAGCGGGATGCTGCGAGCGCCGGGATGCTCCAGCACCAGCAGCCAAACTCCCCATCTCAGAGGCTGAGCCGCGCCTTTCTGCCGCTCCGTCAGCTATCCGGAGCGCAGGGATTAAACCAGACGAGCAGCAGCCCACTCGGAGTTCAGGCAGGTGAGGGTGCTGTGTGTCTTTTCTCACCAGCCAGAAAATGTGGGCACACGGCATCAGCTGTGCCATGGAGTTCAGCCCGTTTCAAGGTCTCATGCCAGCATGTTTCAAGACAGTCCTTAATCTGGAGTTATAAAATCTACATCCTGAAAAAAAAAAAAAGTTTATTCATATTTCAAATTTACACACAGTCAGAGAAGTAAATTCGAAATCTTTGCATGACTGGGGCCAAGGAAGACCAACCTGCTATTATTTTTCTTTTCTACTGGCTGTCACACTTCAGTGGCTTCAGCAAGTAAAGGTGAGAGAAATCATTTAGTGGCACATTTCAGTACATTTTGCTCATTTTTGCTCCCAGCTGCAATTGTCTGCGCTCTGCAGTTTGCAAAACCCTCATTCATGGTGTCCAAGGAATTCTTAGAGCAATTTCCTCATGTAAGACAGGCCTTCATGAATAAGCAGAGCTGAGTAAATCACAGCACAGAAAAGTTAAGTGACATTCCAAAAATCATGAAATGAGTCATTGGAACAGCTGACACAAGGCAGGTCACTGTCATAATCATGCAGTGTGTTCCTGTCTATCCTCCATAACATCTCAAACAAATTCTGCCATCACAGATATCAGAGAAACCTCATGGATGGAAATGGGGACAGAATTTGGCCAGCTCACACTCTATAGCATTTGTAGATCTCATTTCATAGACTATTTAGCTGCAATTATCCTTCAGTGCTGAGCCAAATGCACATCTGATAAAAGCCACTCTGGGTAACATCCATAAACATGACAGAAAGGGATCAACTTTAACATCTTTTTAATAGATGCAGGTCATCTTCCAGCAACACTTATACCAGGGTACCAGCTCCAGTGGCCTGTTCTTTCTTTCAGGCTCTTCCCCACTTCAGTTTCAATAAGCTGAGGTACTCTTCCCTTTGCAGAAGTTTTTTCAAGCCCTCAAGAGCTCAGTAAACCACATCTCTGCTGTGGCTCTCCTGCTGTAACCAACCTCCTCAGTAAACATCCACTCTAACTCCTTCACTTCCCAGCATCTCCTCAGCCTTCATCTCCTCTCTTACTGCCACTCTTGGCCAGCCTGAGCTCCTTGGTCAGCTGCTTCAGCCCAGTTAGAAATAAAAGCATTGGTCTGGCTTCTGGTAAGGCTAAATTTGGCCTTGTTTCCCTTAGCCAGCCGCATTTAGAGCCCTCCTACTTCCCACATGGTTCTGGGGAAATCCTGACCCTGCTGTTAGCCTAAACCTCCAAGGAGGTGGGTGTCATCCCTGTTCCAAGGGTTTTGATGTGATTTGCCAGCACTGGGGGGTCCATTTTCCTGGCTAGACCTGTCAATATCATCACTATCTACTTTGAGTACTACCCAAGAGCACCAGGAGACAATGGAGACAGCTTGCAAGCCTGCTCCTCCACTTTTAATTGAAACCATTTTAATTCCTTCTTCCCCTCATCCTTTTGGAAGGCATTGGTCCCACACCACTGCTGCTTTAGGGTGTTTGAGGTTTCCTCTGAAAAGCTGTTGTGCTAATCAAGCCCACTATGTTCTTTCTATAGGTCCTCTGCTGTTTTCCCAGCAGACAGACATTCACTGGAGCAATTCTTCCATTCACACCAGCTCTGAGCCTGTTTGCCATTCTCTGTGGGGAAAATAAGACATTGCAAAATCAGGACAGCATGTGAGAAAGGAGTCTAAGAACCCCATCCTCCCTACAGCTTCTTCCCAGTAGGGAAAGTTATCCTGGGAACGCACCAAACGTAATGGAGAAATAAAATGCTTTCTAATGCATGACTGGAATAAAGCAGCATGACACAGTTAGCTGGGTGTTGCATCCTGATCAGCCAGACAGCAAAGACATCATGCTTCACTTAGTCCCAAAGCACCCACTGTGTGACAAGGATGAAAAGATGTGTTGGAGGGAGAGGAAGAGAAGGCTGCTTTGGGTCCAAAAGACCCTTTTGCCCCCAGTGCACTCACAAAAGGGGTCCTGAATAGGAACCCAAATGAGCCCAGGGAATATTCATACGATCTTAATTTACCATGACTGCTGCCTACCAGCTCCAGATAAGTTGGATTAATAAACTGCCTTTCACTTGTGACACCTTGGCATGAATTTTGCATTAGACTCAATTCAGTAAAGTTCACAACTGACATGCTTGCTTTTATGACAATCCTTTTCAATTGTTTTTTTGCACTGGGATGTCATAAAGATGTTTGAGCTCTTTTTTTTTTTTTTTCTGGTGAGGAACTGTCTTTTATCCTGAAAAAGAGCTTTTATAACCCACTCATGCCGATAGCACTCTTGAATTAAGCTGGAAGGCAAAGCCCCTAGTCCATTTATACTATTAACAAGACAGGATTTTTCAGTGTCAATGAAAGCAGTGACGTGCTTGCTTCAGAGCTGGGCTTGTCACAGCAAAAAATTTCAATGCAGTGGGGGTGGGGGTGATTAAAACACAAAGAGCACACAATCTGTGATAAGATCAGCAGAACCTTTTGGAATTAATGCAAAGCGAGTGGATCATGCCCACCAATTAGAGCTTACATGGTACTTGCTGAATTTATCAGACCATGAATCTGTTCTTCCTTAATTGATAAGCAGGTGGCATGGCTGATCTGCATCCAGATTCAAGGAGGAGAGATAAAAGTGGATGGATGGATGGATGGATGGATGGATGGATGGATGGATGGATGGATGGATGGATGGATGGATGGATGGATGGATGGATGGATGGATGGATGGATGGATAAATGGACGATAGGTTTATGAGATTTTTTCATCTCTTAATGATGCACCCTGGTTTGATATTGCCTCTCTCAGCAGCAGCTACTCAGATCCCTAACCTGAGCAGACCTGAGGATCTCTACTGGAGCTAGATGAAAATGAGGTTTGGGGAACTATTTGGGAGACACTTTGACTGACAAAATAAATAAAACTTAAAGTTGGCTGGAAGATTTCATTCCTGACCCAAGGTGCTGGCTCAGAGCCATTATACAGAACTCAGCCCCGCAAAACCTCACAGAACCCAGCTAAAATCAGTTCCTGAGCAGTTTCATCTGTGAAAAAGGGAAAATTTTACCATAATACTTTTTTCTCTTCCCCTTTATCTTTTGGGCACCTTCATACAACATGTCCTTCAGAGAAGGAAATGTTCCTTACTATGCATGCAGCTCTGATCTCACTGGGCTATCACACATACTCAAAAACATCTGGATGGATTGCAAAGTCAGAGCAGGCTTATATGTTATTATTATCCACCTGCTCTCTGTAGAGAGATCAGCCATTTACTCCTGGGCTGCATGAAAGGGAACTTGGTGCTGTGCTTCAATCCCAAATGCACTCTAGTTCCTTTTTTTTTTCCACTCTGAGCATGAGTGGAGGCAGATTTAAGGCGTTGTGTGTAAGGGAAATACTTTTCTAGACAGTAGGTTCAAAGTGGCTATGCAGATACTTCCCTTCCTCCATGAAATTCTCAAAGATAGGAATCTTAATTTTGAAATTACTGAAATATTTGATGACCCTGAAACATCTCAGCTTAGATATAAGGAAGGCAACTTGGAAAGAGTCTGGTTTCATCTGTGTGTGCTTTGGATGACTGCTCCTCTGTTTCATAGCTCCAGTTTGATAAACCACAGATTGGTTCAGGGGCTTATCCCAAATAAGCCATCAAGACCTATATATTTCCTCAAAATTGCCCTGTAAAGTGATTCTTCAGTTACATCAAATGTTTTGCAATTACTTTTATTCCTGTGCTGACAAAGCCAGGTGTCTTAGCTATTGCTGCAATCAGAGAAGAAGGAAAAGCAACACATATAAAAATGGCTTAAACCAGCTCTTTGCATAACCAAGGCAGGACTTCAGGGATATCTACACAGATTAGTCTGACTGTGCTCCCTTGCAAAGGGTCAAGCCTCCCATTTTTTCACCAGGGACAGAGCTCTAGTTTCTGACTTCTCAGTGTTCAACTCTAATACCATGATTTTACTTGCTCAGAGCTGATTCTAGGCTGTTTGGGCTGTGAATTAGGGAACATTTCAAGGAGAAGACAAGATTATTTGATCTACTAAAGAACTGGTGTTTCTCACAAGGCTCAGAGGAGAGGATTGATGCAGTCAGGAATTATCAGCCATAGGAAGGAAAAGGACACAGGAACACAGGAGACTTTCCCAGGCTCTGATAACATTATAAAAGCACAATTCTGCAAATCCTTGTCCCTTCAAATCAGCCACGCACCTCTCTACTAGGAGCAGCTCCTTCCCTCCCTCCCCTAGAAACACCATCCTCTGCTTGATGTGCTGTTTCCATAGCAACATTTAATTAATATAAACCCCCTGGCTGCTGCACAGCACAGGTAGTATCTATGAGCAGCATTAAACATGAAATAAAAGCAGGAAGTTCAGCCAGCAAAAGGCCCAGCTCCAATCTCAAGTGTGCTTACAACAGTGGAGTGGAGCCTGTGCACTGAGGAGGAGAAGAGCTGCTCTTGCTTTTAATTACACGAGATGTACATAGCAGTTAATTAATATGGAGCAAAATCTGGAGGTGCCTGAGCTTCCAACCCTCTGATCAGCACCTTGGTTCACACATGTGGGATGCAGCAGCTCCAAACTCCATGCAGCATCCTCCACAGCTCCCTAGGTACCCCCAATGCACAGTGATTTGGGGACAAGGACCTGGGCTTTCTCTCCAGCTGCCACCAGAGGCATACCCACAATCCCCCTTTCCCCAGTGTCTGGGAGGTCAGGGCTGGGTATTTCTGATGAATACCCCCCACACCTTCTCTCCCCTCCTCCAGGAGCCACTTTGGCATCTCCTGACGGAAAGCAGGGGGGTTGCAATTACACTGAGGCATCAGAAACAAACTGGTTTTGTGGTTTATAGGAATTGCAGATGTGTGGACGTGTTTCCAGCAATAAATTCTGGGCTGTAAATTGATAACAGGCTGCAATTGATAACAAACCTTCCATTTTTGCTTTTTCTGGCAAAGCACCTCCACACCACAGTGCTTTCAGGGAGTTTAGAACAGGTGACAAGATCTGTAGATGTAGAGGAGAAGGCACAATGCTCCCTCTGAGCCACCAAACCCCTCTTCTGATTGCTTTGGTTTCATTGCTTGTCCAATTTAATATGAAAGCATTTAATAAGTCACTTGGAATAAGGGTCCCTGAGCAAGGCCTGTTATATAATTGCACAATCCCTGGGATCACAGAGATTTTGGGAGCAAGTCACCCTAATTTAAATACACCATCCAGGTAGACACCACATAATAAGACCACCTCTCCACTTCCATTTTAATGATCTAATCCTTGGTTTTTGCTTATGTAAAGCTTCTGTGGGTTGCAGTGGGATGCCTTGCATTTGGAGAAGTCCTTAATTTGGCAGTCTGAACAATATATAGAGAGTCACAATTAAACAGGCAGCAAGGATCAGTGTTAGGATACCTCTGAAGGAGGTGCTTGGACCCTGGTCTAAAAGCCAGGCATTGTCCAGCTGCCTCTAAAAACTCCTTAAAAAGGACACAGGACATCTGTCTCCCCTTTGTGTATGAAATGGGTTTTAATTCACATCCCTCAGGTTTTCTGGTCTCTTTTGGGAGAAGAAGGGAAGCCTGAAGCTTGAGGAAATAACCAATACTGTTCACCTTATATCCAGCACTCAGAGAAGCAGGTTTCAGTCTCTCTGTCCCTGGGGTGTGTGGAAGAGATTTGCTCTGGGTGTCAATACTTTGGTTTCACCCTGGAATTCAGAATTACCACCTCGCTTTTCTAAAAAGAGCTTCTCATCAAGTCTAATTGTACTGGCATGTCAATTACCTGGTATCTGAATCAGTTTCTTTCCTGAAACTTAATCCTTATAGAAGTAAAGAAAAAGAAACTATTCCAGTTAGAATTTTACAGTGAATAATTTTTGAATGGAAAAGGGTTTTGCAGTGAAAAAAAAATTAAAATACATGTAAATACACTAAAATAAATACACATTAAATATACATTAAAATACACTTTTTTATTTATCTTCTAATTTAAAAGACTGAAATGTTAACTACAGGAAAAAAAATTGGAGTCAGTAGCTGAAAATGGTCTTTCAGGTTGCCACTGGAATTCAGTAGAAGGTAAAGATTTGCATGAATATAGTACTTTTTTTCTTCTTGATTTTCACTGGCATGGAGAAAACAGGGAGGAGAACAAAAGGAAACTTTCCCACTTGGATGCACCAATATCTGCTCTCCCAGGGCCTTGGCAATGGTCTGTTTGCTAATGCCCTTGTGAAAAGCACTTTTGAAAGTGCTTTGAAACTCTCCCTTGAGACACAGAAAAATCAACAGCTAAACAACAGAGCCCAGGGGCTCATTTCTGTCGCTGAAACAACATTCTAAATCAGACTTATGAAACCTTTAGTATTTACTAGTATATAATAATATTGATTTGGACATGAGGGGATATAAGAACTAATGGAGGCAGGCAGGACTGGTATGGGGCTGGCAGCTCAGTTTAGGTTTGCAGTGAGCACTTCTGAAATCAGCCTAATTAACAGTGACACCAGCAAGCATCTGGACCCTGCTGAGGGTTTGGCAGAGATAAGCTTAAAGCTTTACTTCACAGCAGAAGTGTTCAAGGAGGTGTCTGTGCTTATTGGGGGGATGTCAGGCCTGAAGAAAAATAATTAAAGTAAATCAGCGGGAACAGACCTGTAAATTCAAACACATACCAAGTACTGCACTTTCAGCTAGAAAAGCTTCACAACTACAGCACAGGGTCTGTGCACAGAAAGATGAAACATGACATGACTCTTTTGAATATGTATCACATACAAGGGCCAGAAAGGTGGAGGAATCTCCAGCCTGAGAGTCATTCAAAGCTCAGCTCAACAAGCCCCTAAACAAGCTGGTCTAGCCGGGTCTGTGCTGAGTGTTGGGCCAAATGAGTGCCTGTGATCTGCTCCAGCCCAAATTATTATGTGACTTTAGCACCATATTATTTGTATGTGCTGGTTCAAATACAAGGAAAATATTTTTTTTAATTATTTTTTAAAATTCTTAAAGCTTTTGTGCTCTGAATTGGATGTTAACATGGGTGAAGCAGCATTTTAGGTGGCAGCATCCTCCAGTCTGCTTATAATTTTATGATCCTTTTTTTCTTGGTATTTTTGATGCTTCTTAAATTACACAGCCTGTCAATGACTAGCAGGTTGTCTTCAGCAAGTGTTAATACAGCTATTCCAATGCAGAAGCTGGAACTCAAAGAGCAGCATTGGCAGGTGATTATTCACAGGGAGAAGAAAAAAGACTCTTAGGAAAGAAACAGTGTCCAATTATTTGGTTGCAGCATGTGAGACTATATTTTGTAAAAAAGTCTTAAATCTTTTTAAGTTTTCTTCCTTGGCTATGAAGTAAAAATTGGAACACATTTGAGAAGACCCAGGCCTGAAGAAGAGAGCAGAGAATGGACATATGAGGAATAGGGAATTCCTGCCAAGGGTCATGTTTACAGCAGGAAATGGCTTTTTTTCTCCTATATAAAATATTCAAATTGCTGCAAACACCATTTGACTCAGGATTTTGCATAAGGCCATGTCCTTTGACTGATAGAGCCCAGGAACAGAAATTAAGCAGGCTTGGGACAACGTGGAAGGAAGGGGGCAGAAAAGGATAATGTGAAGGATACTTTAAATTACTTGGGTTTGAAATTGCAACTAAAACTCAGCTTCTCACCTCAACCCACTGCTGTGGCTGCTGGAGACTGAGCTGGCCTGGGCTATTCAGCACAATAATGCTGCACCATCATCCAGTTTTTACCTGGATTTTTAAATGGTAAGGGTTTTGGTATGCATGTGGCAATAATTCAATTCTGCAGGCTCTCTCTACTCAGTCATTTCTCTCAGCAGCAGCAAAACCAGAAGCAGGCTAGAAAAAAAACCTGAGTGGGCAATATGTGGAATTTTTAAGCTTACAGTGTTTCAAACCATCCATGTGGAGGAATGTCCAGCCTTGGATGGGAGATGTTACTTGGATTGGAGAAGATTTTTTTTTTTCTTTAATTTTGGATCATTGCCTTTGACATGGTTCATAAATGGTTAAAATAGATTGGAATTCGGCCACTGACTTTTTTTGTATACATAGTTTTATGTAAATAGAAAATAAACAGAAATGGGAGGTTGAGTTCATTTGGGTGCACACTTGGGCCATTTGTGAAATTAATGTTCACCACTAGAGGACTCTACAGCAATAGCTAATTGTCTTTTTTTTCCCCTTCCCCCCCCCCTTTTTTTTCTTTTCACTTCATGCTCCCTCTGGTAATCCTTTCTCTGAAGACAAGAAATCCTGCTCCAGAAGCCCCAGGTGCCCCAGATTTTGAAACAAGTTCTCAGACAAGGCCAATTTAAAGTCACTGAGCTTCTTGTCCTGTTTAACATGGAGAATAAATGATCCCATTTTCAAGAAAACAATTCACATGCTATCCTGCAGGGGTGTGCTAGGGGCCTCCTGGGATCACCTTTTCATTTCCTTCACTCACCCCTGCCAAGACAAAGGACTTTGGGTTCATGGAGGTGGACAGCCCAGGGACACAGACTTCAGACCTTAGGAATGAGTAGGAGGCAGTGACACAGTGCTGCAGCAGAGTCACAGAAAGGCTGTCTGTACTCTCCCTCCTCCTAACTCGATGCTGTCAGGACCCCTTCCCAGCTGGAGCTGCTTCCTCTGGAGTCCCTTGGCTCCCCTCAGTACCCCCAAGGCAAAGAGGGCAGCCAAAAGGCTCCTTGTGCTCCCCGGTCACACTTCTTCTCTGCCTTTCTCAGATTCAAGGCACTGCAGAAAACTGGCCATTGATGGATAAATTAAGAGTTTTAGAAGCACTTCTGGGCTTTTTCTTTTCCCTCTGAAACCTCTTAGAAGGAAGTCTGGGTCTAAAACACAGACATTTTAACTCCAGGCAGCCAGCCAAAATCTGTGGCTTCTCAAGAACACTGGGAAGCTTCACAGTGGGTCAACAGCAGCCCTGCTTGGAGCTCCATGTGCTGATACATGAGGATGAGCTGGGACCAGCTCTCCAGCTGTCTTTAGAAAGCTGAGACCTTGTCACATTCACCATTTGTCATGTCCTTGAGCTTCAGCACTCTGGAGTCAGCTGAGTCCAAGGCTTGTGCTGGCAGGATGGCCCCATTTATCTCAATCTCATGGTGTGAGGACATCTCTCCTTCAACCAGGCTGCTGGGCCTCCCAGTCCTACCAGTCCACAGGGCAAAGAACAGCAGGAGAATGGCAGCTCTGGCACCTTAGACATCTCATCCTTCACCACAGGAAGGTAATGCTGGAGAATGGTTCCTTGGACCACCTCTAAGGAAAGTGGGGACACCCATCCATCCACCTGCATTGCACAGGAAGACCTGACTCATGCAGCTCACTGCCAAGAGCTTGGTTTGTGGCACCTCCATGGGAGAGCAGCACCTCTGCACTTGGCCTACCCTGATTTCTGTGTCTGTGGACATCTGCAATGGGAGCCTTTCTCCAAAACCTGCTGCCAGTGCCTTCCCCACCACACACCACGGAGATGCAGTGCTTGGGAGCTGGCCAGCTGCAGGTCAGCATGTACAAGGGCACAGCCACCACCTGCACCACTGGAGAAGTAGAAATAAATCTGCTGTCAGTGAGCTACAGACAGTCAGAAAATCTCCAAGGTTTCTCTCAAAGAGACATCATGGGGGTCATGGTGTTTAATGGGATACAGAGCACACTCTCAGCAAATGGGAGCAAATTCAGAGCCACACAGCCAAGACTGGGGATCAAAGCTGTGGTGGAGGTGGGTGAGGCACAGCAATCCCTGGAATGAGTGATCAGGGCCTACAGCTCCATCATCTGCAGCCACATCCTTAGTCAGGAGAACCATTTTCACTTCTAGTCACCCAGAAGTTTGTGCTGGATCAGGACTGACATCCCTTTGAAGCAGAATGGTGCTGAGGGCAGTTGTTTAGGATACTCTTATGTTTCTCTTCACCACTCTGGAGTTGCTGAAGGTTACCTCAGCGCCAAGAAAATTCTTCCCTTTACTGCATCTCTAAGTTCCAAAATTCCTTTAATCTCCAGTGATTTTTTGGCAGTGTTTGGAGGGCATTGTTTGGAAACGGCAATGGTCCCTGTTAATTAATATTTTTTAGGTGTAAGGGCTATGGGTGTTGTTTAACCTATGTGGAATCTTTCCAGAGCTATTGGAAGTAGGGCATGCAACCAGCAAAACAAGGGTCCTGTTGGCACTGCCCTTGAGGTGCACATTGTCCCAGGCACCTGGGGGGAATTTGGAGTGCCCAGAGCAGCCCCAGGAACTAAGCTAGGACAAGGAATCATTGAATAGCTTGGGTTGGAAGAGACCTTTAAAAATCACCCAGTCCAGCACACCCTGCCATGAGCAGGGACATCTTCCACTAGACCAGGCTAGTGAGATGAGCTGCTTTCAACCAAGCAGGGGAAAAACATTAAAGAATGTTTTTCAAGATCAAGATGGGGGCTTGAAAGCAAAGCCTCAGCACAATGGGGATGTCTGCAGTGCTGGCACAATCAGCAGCTGGGGCCAGTCTCTTGGTGAAACTCTTGGCAGTCTCATTTCACAAACAGCTTTGCTGGCTCCAGATTGAGGGGGTGCTTTGATACTCCAAAGAAAAGAGGCTGAAACAAGGACACAGAGCTCTGCCTGGCTGCCTGCACCTCTGGAGGAAGGTGGCAGGGCTGAGGCAGGGGAGGAGGGACAATGTCCTTACATGCACAGGCACTGCACATCATGGGACTCCTTTTGTGCTTGAACACCCAGCTGGAATGAACGGGGGGACATTTTCCACCATCTCCCTCTTTACTTCATGTTTCTATAGAGGGATCAGTTATCCTGTTTTTGATCTTTCTAACTCTTCTATCCCCATTTGCAGTACTTGCTATAAGATCTCAGCTACCCTTTAATCTTGCTACACCTCAGCGAGTCAGAGAGCTGCCAGATCTGATTCCAGTGTTAGGCTGGAATGATTTGCTTTGAAACTGAAAACAAAATCACTGACCATTTGCAGAAGAAATAAAACAAGTCTTTGACAACTACATTTTTATTTTGAGTGGCTTGGGTGGATTTCAGCACAGGGAAAGTCTCTGGGATACCCTATCACATTATGTGCCAAATTTAGACTTGGTCCAGTGAGGATTTTTGATGATTTTGTAACTTCTTCCCTGTATTTTTCAGGATCATGTACACATGGCCATTGTCCTGGGGATGGGACACGGTTCCCTCTGAATGCCTAATTAAGCCCCGATTAGCATTTCTTCTAGGAGCAGATGCAGCTTTTCCAGCCCAGCAAACAATGCCATCTGTTGTTCCCTGGCTGGAAGTTCCATCCCAAAGTGTGCTCTGCTTCTATATTTAATTGTGAAGTTTCCTGCTGCCAAAAAAGTGCGGTTGTTTAAATTTGGCATCAGGAGGAAAAGGCAGAGAGGGAGATTGGATTTATATTGTTACTGCAGGGAATGCTAAATTGGTTTAGTCTGACTGGCAGCTCTGCAGCTTGCCCCCTGTGCAGGACAAGCCAAAAGGTGAAACATTCCATCAAGACTCCCAAAGACACTTTGCACCCTCTCCTTGATGTCAGGGTCGCCTCTGCAAGGAGTCTTCAGCAGCTTCTCCTGCCTTTGCTACTGCCAGTTCCCTGGAAAGCTGAACTCGGGGTGACAGCAAGGTCCTCAGGCACTGGCACTCAGCATTGTGCTGTGACCTTCTCTAGAGACTTTTGGCACTCACAAGAGAGGAAAGTGTTTGCAACCAACCTTGTCTCGGTTCCTAGCCCCAGGGAAATGCTGAATTTGCATGGCCTTGACCAACCTGCCATGACTGCCAATGAGGAAGCCAATTGGAGAACTGATTTTTGGGCATCTGTCAACTGGCTTCTGGCTGGAGACCCACTAAACTAATTTCATACAGACCACTTAGCAGCCATTAGCTGGTTGATAGCATGACCTGTGATGGACTGGAAACAGTGACCTAGAGGAAAAAAAACACTAATTTTATTATTTAACCCAGTGGAGAGCAGGGTGTTATAGGATGGGAATGTTCAGGGGAAAACAGAAATAGACGCATGGAAGTCAACGTGGTTTGTGGGTCAGATTTTATCCCTCCTACTTTGATGAACATCACCTACTTAGTCAGCTACATCAGGAGATCCAGCTCCGTGATATAAATGGGTAAGGCCAGCTAGTGAATTCTGGCTAGGGTAATCCTTTTGACTCTCCATTTATGGGAAAGTGAGGATTTAATGGGAACCAGGCAATTAGTGCTGATTTCTATAACAAACAGAATCGTTTTCTGTAGTCAAATCAAATGTTTAACTTAGCAAATGTTTATATTTTCCATCATAATGAATATTATGCTAAATAAATATAGCCAAAGGGTAAATGCTATTATTTAAAACTTTGGGTTTGGGTTTTTTTTTTCCCAAATTTAAAAAAGTTTAACTCTGATGGTTCATGATGAAGGAAGGGATCTCAGTCAGCAGTTTTCCAACTAATTCTCAAAATGCCAACAATTTACAGAATCCTCTCCCCCCAGCTGGCTGACATCAACTGTGCATCACTTACATCAAACCATAGGCCAGTGCAGGGCATGATTTGTTTAATAATGCAAGAGAGTTTCCTCTATACACTGAAATCATACCCACAGCACTAGTTCTTCAAAAACCCTCAGGGATGCTTAAGGCCAGCACCATATGTTTAAGGAGCTGGTATTAACATTCATCATAAATTAAGCTTCTTTCCCCTACATACGCCTCATTCTTAAATCCTCTTGAAGAAGAGATTTAAAAACATTTTAAAACGTCTGCCAGTTTTTTTCCTTTTCTGTTAAGCATTCCTACTGTGCTGCCCCTGCCTTCTCAGATGTCTGGCTCTGCATCTCCTCCCCACGAGGAGCAGGTTGCCAGTCTGTGTGTCTGCTGTGCCCATCACTGCCACCCAGATCTGGCCTTCTGCTGCTGCCTTGAAACAAAAGCAAATATCCTAATCCCATCAGCCTGAGCATCTTAGCACCAGATGTGTGACTGCTACAGCACAGGATGTTTCCTGCAGAGTTTCCTGGGACTGCCCTCTCTTTAGCTCTGTCCCAGACACAGTAGTGAGAGCTCCAGCTCAGAAGCTGGCAGGTGGAGATTAGTGGTAGACATCACGGTTTTGAAGTGTCTTTTTAGGCAGAGTTTTGCAGGGAGCTCTCCTGAGTTTTGTGTGACCCCAGGACAGGCAGCTGCCAGAATTCTGCATGCCAGGTTGCAGATGAGAGTCTGGGTTCACACACAACTTGCTAGGACAGCAACTGGCTTTTGTAGTAACACTCTGAAAGTGTGTTGGAATTAAGAAATGTGACCTTGCTTTTCTTCCCAGCTCCTTCATACTCAGGAACAGCTGGGTGGAACGCAGCAGGAATAGGGAAAATCAATTTTGTCTTTTATGTTTTTGTTGTTTTACAGATTTATTCAGGATGCCACCACACCCACCTATTGCACAAATCCCTGTTGTCTTCATGAGCAGCTCATTAAAGTCATTAGCAGACTCCCAGACAATTTTCAGCCTTCTCAAGAGTAGCTGGGATTGTGGCTGGGAATGCAGCAGCACCCTAAGAGTTAAACTGCAATGACCTGGAACAACACAGATCAAAAAAAAAACAGGAATTCGATACAGTTCAACATCTTCAGTGTACTTTGTTGTTTACCAGGCACAGCCTGTGCCAGGTGTAGCTGACCTTCTGTCTCAAGCTGTGAAGAAAGGACTGTATTTTGTACTTATGAGAGCTTCTGGTTCAATATATCCCCATACCAGCAACCTTCCAGCCTCCTCCCATACTCACACCGTGTAAAATTGGTGATGCAGGCAGTGCTTCAGTGGAGTCACCTCCAGCTGTCACCGGGACAAGCAGTGGTAGTAACTTCAGTAGGCAAACTGGGGAGATTTCCTTTACTAGGTTGGAAGGAGCAGCCCTCAAACAGTGCATCCCTGAGTGTATGGGAATTTCAGTGCACTTTGGATATTCCCATCCAGCCATTATCTGGGGAGATACACTTAGCAGAGCTGTTAGTTTTTCACTTGTCTCTTATTACTAAACATTTGTGTCTGTGTATAGGGAGTAGGACCCTGGAGAAATGGGGTCGTGGGAGAAGACAGTGAACAGCTCTTCCCTGCCTCCTCTGTGTATTTAAAATTTGTGAAACCAAAGAAAGCTTCCAGCTTCTTTTTTTTCTGGTAGATGAAGCGTTCCTCAAACCCCAGGGAAGGCACAGCCACTCACTGTGAAATTATTCCACAGGGCAGGTCTGCAGTTACCTGCTGTGCCTCACTCCAGAGCAAGGCTTGGAAAACACGGGTGGGACCAGAGGCACTGCTGCTTCCAGCTGCTCTTGTGTTATATGAAAATGTTATTGCTCTGAAAAATGTTATTGTTTCTAAATGAGCGGGGTTTTTTTCCAGCCTCAGCCCACATTGTTGCTGAAGGCAGCGCTGCCACGTCCCCCTCCTGCTCCTTCCAGATGACGGCACCGTCCCGCGGGTGGTCCCCACGCAGGGGCACGGCCCCGGCCGCTCTCCGGCCGATCCCAGGCTCCCTGCTGGCCCCGCGGGCGGCCCTGCTGACCTCCACATCCCCCACGCACCGAAATTCTGCTGAGCCCGGTCATTTCACACATCTGCCTGAATTTTAGCCGGGTTTTGCTGACTTTCCCTGTGCCGCCACAGGGAGTGCGGTGGGTGGGTGAGTGAGTGACACGCAGGAACATCGCTCCGCGGGGTGCCCATCCTGCGGGACGCGCGGGGGCCGGACCAGGCCCCGCTGCGCGCTGGCTGTGGGGGCAAAAGCCGGGGCACAGGGGGACGGGTTCGCGCCAGAGCTGCCTCCACGGGGGCCAAAACGCAGCGCGGGCCATTCCCCCGGGAAGCCCTACAGCAACCGGCGCGGAGCCCGGAGAGACCTGCCGTAGCTCGGCGGAAGGCGGCCCTGAGCGCCGGGACTGACGGCTCGTCTCGCCCCGCCCACAAACCGCCCCCTCGCCCACAAACCATCCTCCCGCCCTCCTATTGGTCGCTGCCCTCTCAGGAGGCGTGGCGAATAAACACGTCACGGGAGCAGCACTCGCTGATTGGTGGTGGCGGCGGCGGGCGGCCCCGCCCCCGCGGTCCCACGCGCGGCCGGGCCCGCCCGGCGGGTACATTGTGCGCGGGGCCGCGCCGGGCCCGCTCCGCGCTCGCTCCGCGCTCCAGCCTCAGCTCCGCATCCCCGCAGCTCCCGTCTCCTCGTCGCTGCCACCCCGCGCGGGGGGCGTCGCGCCTCACGGAGATTTCGGCTCGGCCAAGCGACGGTGAGTGTTCTCCCCCCAGATCGGGGTTCGCGCGCCGCTGGCAGACCCCCTCCGAGCACAGCGCTTGCTGGGGTTCGGAGCCCCGGGGAATGTGCCGGCCCCCGGCAGGAGGGACCATGAGTGCTGCCCCCGGTACCGGCCCGGGGCAAGTCAAAGCTTTTTGCTTTGCTTTTTTTTTTTCTCCTCTTTCGTCCCTATATATACATATATCTCGAAACTGTGTTCCAAGGGACACAATTTCCATGGCCTCTGATGAAATCAGTATTAAATCAGTTTGAACAAGCCTGTCTAGAGAAGTGAGCGGGTTTGTGTGAGTGACTGAGCTGAGCTGACAGAGGAGAAAAATAGTTCTTTCTCCTCCTTCTGTCCTCACAGGCCCCTTTGCATTTAAAAAAGTTAAGGGCCTGTTTGGTAGTTGGGTTGTCTAAATTTGTTTTGTCTTTATTTTCTTTTTCTCTCCACTTGTGATTGTTGGGGTAGGGGGCTTAGACCAGCCAGACCTGTGCTTGGAAAATCTGCCCTCAGCTTTGCATAAGCAGGCAGCTGAATGTTTCATAGCATTCCAGTGGAGAGTCCAAGTGTCATGACTGCTCTGTTTTCCTTTCCTGGCAATCTCTGCCCGTGTTCTCTTGTGATCTGCTGGAGTGATTTCCTCAGCCAGGGTGCTGTGGGATTTTGTAGCCTTCCTCCAGACGTACCTCTTCCTCTCCAGGACAGATCCAGAGCCATAAGAAAAAAACAAGCAACTCTGCAACCTTTATACTTTGACAACTTCCCTTGTTTTTCCTTCTTCCTTCCTGCATCTTGTGACACTTGTGTTTATTGAAGTTACCTTAGGAGCAACCCGAGATGTGTAACACAGCCCATGTGTTCTGCTGGTGGCCAGCTGCTGCTGTTGGCTCAGCTGCCCTGGTGACAGTCTCCGTCCAGAGTTCTGAGCTCTCCTCTTTCTACTTTCTTGTCTCTGCTCCTGAGCTCTCCTGTATGTTCTGCTCTCTGTGCATCTCTCAAAGAGTCACTCCTTAATGCTATAGGATCCTTTCTGGGGCCTCTCTGTCTTCCTGGTCCTGTTTTCTGCTGCAAATCAAATTTTATCTGAAAGCATATTTTGTCTCTTTTGTGTCTTTAACCCCAGCCATCTGCTCTGGCTTATCTTTGTGATAAGCCCAAGGAAAGCACTTGGGGAGGAGGCATAGGTGGAAGTCTGCTCTGCAACAGGAAGGTGTGGGGTGGCACAAGATTCTCAGAATGAAAAGCAGAGTGAAAATTGCTGCAGAATTGCACCATAATGTGGAGATGGGAGACTGTGAGCAGCTTCAGCACTGCAGAACTTAAATTTCCTATTCCTTTCTTGTTCATTTTCTCAAGTATTTGAGGATTGTTATCTGAAGTCCTCCTGCCTCAGCATGCGTGCAGAGTGTGGTATCCTCTCGTGCTGTGTTTGGGGCAGGCTCAAGTAACTCAAGCAGGGAGGTTGGTTTTTCAGATGTTCCTTTGCAGAGGAGTTCAGGCCAGTTGAAAATGGTTTGACTGAAGGAGCAAGGCAAAATAAATTTGTGAAGGCTACAGCTTGGGGACAGATGACAAGGTATTGCATAACATATATTCCAAGTGTGTGAAAATGAGCATGAGTCTGATCCATAAGATGGTTCTTCTGGCTCTGGAGGGAGTTCTGGACATGTTCTGGTATGGAGATAAGGAGTGTGTGCATGCATATCTGCGTGTACATATGCACATGTGAATTATGATAGCATTTTTGTCCCTGTGGCGGTGACCAATGATTTCCAAAGCCTGCAGAAGTTCAGGTCCTGCTTAGCAGTCAGGGGACATTTTAGGCAATGTTTAGGAGGTGGATGAGTGAAACAGGAAGGGCAGGATGTGGCCATCTGTGGAGGTGGGAGAGGACAGGCAGAGTTGGAGGTGTGGATGGAAGTGACAGCATTACAAAAGAGTGTTGAGCAGTGCCTTGGCTTGGCCCCGAGTAGGAGGTGGGGCAGGACAGGCAGAGCTGGCCCAGGGTGTCACTGGCAGCCACGCTGTGCTCAGGGACTGTGGAAGGGGCAGGTTTGGAGCCCTGTCAGCGCTTGACCTGAGGGCCAGATTTACTCCCCTCTTTCACAGGCTGTAGTTGGATTGCAGTGAGTGTAGCTGGCACTGGTGAAAACAGTGGCTGCAGGGATGCTGGCTGGGAAGCATTTAGCTGTAACAAGCTACCCAAGCCCCCCAGCCTGACCTTTAACCACCATCACATCACTCTGTCTTTGCTTATCAGCTTTATATCCCCACAGTGACTATTAGTATCACTCCAGCCAGAAAAGACAGAGCTCTGTCTTTACCCCATTGCTTGAGCCTGGGCATGCTGCATGTCCCATAACCACTCTCTGCTTGCTGACCATTAGTCTTTGCAAAGAATACCAGTTTTATATGATGGCCTGTCACATTGTGGTGAGGCAAATTTATTACTGTACCACATTGGCAATCACTCTGCTCTGCTTGCAGTGTGTGCAGGATGCCTGGGGCAGCCTGGGCTGCTGCAGGGATGCCACAGTGACACAGAACTTGCAAGCTGAGTGTGTGGTTTGATGCTGTGTGAGCACCAAAATGGGAAAATCAGAGGTTTTTTTATTCCTTCTCTCCAAAGCCAGAGGGCAATAAGCGACAGCCTGTCTTGCAGCCCCAGACCCTTCAATATCTGTCAGTGCTTTACAATCCAGTTGGGAATGGATGTCCCCCATGCCCAGCAGCGTGAGGGGCTAATCCGTTCAGGAGGCATGAGGGCCTCCCATCTCCAGGGCTCTGAACTCCAGCCAGAATTGCAAATGAGCAAACCAAAGCTGCCAGTTGTACCATGATCTCCTGCCTGGCAGGGGAGTGGGGAAGGCAAAACAAAACCCCAGCTTAACTGGCCAGGCCCAAAATTGAAATCCTGCCCTGACAGCAGGCAGGCAGACAGACCTGTTTGGTGTGAGCATCCGTGACAGGGCTTTTGGTCAGCCAGGGCACTGGAGCACTCAGCTCTGCCAGCCTCAGAGCTGGGAGAGTGGGAGGATCTGAATAAGATCTCTGGAGTCAGCAGCTGCTGTGGTTATTCTGGCATAAATTTGATGTATACCACATCTCATCTCCTAAACTCTCCCTGGGAAGTGGCATGTGGTTCCTCTGTGTTTGAAGTACCAAAGGCCTTTTGCCTTTGCAGCACATTAGCAAGTTTGGCTTGCTTGAAAAGGAATTTATCGTGCCCAGATGGGGCTGGGGTAGGTACTGCAGTCAAGTAGACTGTTCCTATTCTGGAGCCTTTTGGGGTATCATTTGGAAGAGGGGATTGTGAGCTCTCCTGCCTCCTCTGCAGCCCCCCATTCATTTTGCAAAGCGCCTGTGATTGATCTGGCAGAATGGGGTGTATTCACAAGCAGAGCTGGAGGGCAGCAGGAAGGACAAAACCCCACCACAGCCTCTGAAATGAATCACAGGCTCTGAAAAGATCCGCTGGGGTTAAGGCATAGCAGTGAAAAGCTATTGTCTGGAGCCTGGACTGTGGCTAAAAGCATTATTTATCCCAGTTTGGGTAGTGGTTGTAGGAGGGCGTGGTATTCCCAGGAACAGCAAAGCCAGTGTGTTTAGTGGTGAACATGAACTATTTGATTGTCACAGGTAGCTCAGGAAGCTTTTTGGAGTATCTCAGCTGCAGAGTAGCAAGTCCAGTACCAGATTTGCAAATAGAACTGCATGGATTGCATGCAAAGAGGATTTCCTACAGGTATTTTTACTGTGGTAGGTACATGGTTGCCTTTGACTCAGATGGGTGCATGTCATAGATTTGAGGCACTACAGCTCCTTTACCAGTGCTTTTGTGAGACAAAACAAGAATCTCACTAATTGGTTCAGCTTGGCAATAATGTTCTGATTTACTGTCAAGTAAGTGGCATTTAGTAGATTCTTGTGGTGGCTGTAGGCTCAGAGTGGGGCATGGGTTTAAAGGGAGGAATGGTGGGTACTGCTGAGGATGGGATATGAGAATATGAGTGGGATATGAAACTCAGACTGAGTTTCAAAATGTTCAGATATGTACCCGGATCTTCTCCAGACAATCTGATTCCTGGAGCCTACAGAATTGGGCTTGGAAAACCTCCCAGTTTCTGTCTGAGCCAACAGAAGGAGCCTTTCACATGGTCTCTCTGTTTTCTGTCTAGGATGTACAGGCTAGACTAGGAAGTGAGAAAATGAGAAGAAATGATAAGGATGCCTCCCATTCTCAAAGGTTGGGGCAGGATCAGAAATTCTGCACTGGTGGGATGGAGTCAGCTGCCTTTCCTTTGTTTGCCTGTTTGCAAACCTGGTCAAACATGAAGAGTTTGTCAGGAGGGGCCAATCCAGAGTGATACCCTCTGATTCACAGCAGTTACGTTGTCAGAATTCCAGCCTGCAAAATCCCAGTTGCATCTTTGCAGCGTTAGTCATCCTGAAGAGAACAGGAACAAATTTGGCTAACACAGGCAAACCACTAAATTCACTGGAATGGCTGGAGATGAACCCAACCTGTAAGAGAGCAGAGTCTGCATGCAGGCACACAGAGTGGACAGAGCAGAGGGCATGCCTGGGAGATGATGTAGTGAAGGTCCCGTGCTGCCCACCTGGCAGCAGCCCAGGCTCCACACTCAACAAGCGTGGTGCTGCACTAAATGCCAGGTGCAATTTTAATTCCTTTCATCTCAAGCACTCTTGACAGAAGAGCATTATTAGTGTTGAGCATTTCAAGCAGCTCCAAGCTGTGTACCTGACGGTCTGCTGTGTTATGCAAGGACAGGAAAATCATCAGAAAACATCTTCACATTTGTTCCTTCCCCTTTCTTGTTTTCTATGTCTCTCCCCCACCATCCTTTCCTGTTTTCTTTTAAACCTCAAGCTGCCTCTGAGTACGTGAATGCCTGCATGTAACAGATCCCCTTTCTCAAACCTTTTGATGGTCTCCAGTGCTGGGAAATTGCATCTGAAACACAGCTCTATCTGGTTCTGTGTTTGACAGCGTGTTGCCTCACTGCTCTTTCTCCTAAGCAGTTTTGCAAGGAGCTCTTCCCTGTGAAGACAACACAGTAGGTGACTTTTATATTTCTACTTTGCTACTCTCTACAGTAAAAAGGGAGAAATTTGTTCTGTAGCAGTAATTTTGGCCTGGGATAATGGTGCTGGCCTAAGCACCAGGTAGTGGAGTCCATGAGGGCATTGGAAAGGTACAGATATTTGGGATGAGAGCGCAGGCACATTACTAATTAAAAGAGAATTGATCCCACCACTTTCAGGGAGAAGTTAAACTTTGAGTTCAAGACAGAGTTTCACCCGACAGAGTTGATAGTGTGAGATGGGGAGAAAATAAAGATGAATCTTATGCCTGCTGTCACTGGCCATTCCAGGTGGGTCTCCTCTGATTTGAAAGGAATGTCTGTCTGTATGCTGTAGTACAGCCCATGCATAGAGGGCCCATGTGGCTTCTTGGGAATGAAACTCTGCTGCAGTGTGAGCAGCTTCATCCAGGGCCTCTGAGCTGAGCCAGCAAGGAACCTGCCTATTTATTTACTTATTTACAGCTTTAAATAGTTCATGGTTGAGTAGGGCAAAAGGAAACGTGTTCTGCTTGCTGCTTTTCTCATGGGTGAAACAGAAAGTGCCAGTTTTGGATCATGGGACTTGGGGTCTTTGTTGGTGTTTAGCCAGCCTTTCTGGTCTTGGGAGAACATTCATAAACCCTGTAGTTTTGCTCTTCTAAGCAGAAATTATCCTTGATTCCCTGAAATCCCACTGGGGATCATATTAATCACTCTCAAATCTTGTCCTCTTGAAAGCAAGCAGGATGTCAGCTGGTGATTCCCTGCAGGTAGTGAATGAAATTGGGGATTTGTGGAGAGCCTGTTGGTTTGAGATGGAGGGGGAACCCCAAGCCTAGCTAATTATAGTTCATGTATCAATAACCTTTCTGAGCTGTTCTCTCATATGCAGTTCTTTTGTGATTGGGGACAGGGCCTGATACAGCTTCAAAGTGTCTGTCTAAGAGGCACTTAGGTTTCTCAAGAGTTGGTGGAGTATGTCCTGAGGTTCTCCTAAAGGACTATTCCAGCAGGGCTCTGGAAGGGTGCCCCATCAGACTGGGATGGAAAGTCCTCTTCTGGGGTGTGGTTTTAGGAAGCAAAAGGCACTCGGACAGGAGAGCTGTGGTTCTTCATGTGGGGAGTTTGGCCAGCTCTCTGCTTTTGTTTTTCTCTTGTTCTCTTTGCAAGCTTTGTCCTGTCCAGAGAGACTGCTGGGGCGTTTTCTTCATGAGCTGAGATTTGAGGGGTCTTTTTTTCTTGAGCCAACTCCTTCCCTCTTTCAGGATTGCTGTCTGCCCTGTCTGGATGAGTGGAAGGATTTTCAAAGCAACCTTATCTTACTCTGCTGGAAAAAACCTGTCTTTCCCATCCTGGCTGCACAAAGGCTGCAGACAGCCAGGGGAATAATTCAGCCAGCAGTCAGCATTGGATAGCTGTCAAAAAGCTGATGCCCCTCTGCCCTCATCCATATGGAAGAAGGATTATTATCTGCCTCTGTGTGCAGTAAGATCCCTTTAAAGGTTGTGCAGTAGATATTTATTTTTTCAATAACTGCCTTTCGAAGGAAAAGAAATGAATGCAGCGTGGAGAAATTCAAGCCCCAATTTGTTCAGGTTGTGCCTTCTGCTGTTCCCATTGACATGGCTGTTCCACAGCAGCTTCCTGCATGATGGAAGATGCAGCTGGGAGCTCTGATAACCCCTGGGCTCTCACAGAGCAGGTGGGAGCTTGGCAAGGGCCACTGACAGGTTGCTTTGTGTAAAGTACTCCTCTTTCAGAGTAGTTCTGCTTTTTCTCTTTAGCTCAGTAGCTGGGTAAGGGAGGAAGGAGTGTGGTGGGGGCCAAATTGTGCTCTGAATACATCTGCTTCAGGGAAGTGCACGTGTCACAGGTCCAGCCTGCTCATGGCTGCAGTTAAACATGGCTTAAATAGAAGCACTTCTGTGCATGCGTGAAACTGTAGAAGACACTTTGCCTACAGGCTTCTGAGGTTTGTCAGTTGCTACATTTTGGAAAAAATTTGCCAGATGAAGTAGCTGCTGCCTGCAGTTTCTATTTGTCTGATATGGGTGAGATGATGCCAAGGACTCAGGTAGACTGAGGCATGCAATGAGGGGAGTTATTAGGGGGAGGATTAGTGTCTGCCACTTTTCTGCTTGGGGCCAGCTATGGCAGGATCCAGGAAGCCCTCAGAAAAAGCTGTTTGGGTGTTGCTGAAAACCACAAGCAAGGCTTTCTGGTGAGATGGCTGCACCCCAGAGTTCGGGGCTGCTTTAGTTTCAGTTTAATGGTCTGTCTAGCCCTGCTTGTCTGTGACCAGTGACATCCAGTGTCATAACCCCACTCTAGGAGAGGCCAAGCAAAGGGGCTGTGACTGTGTCCTCTTTAGCTTTCAGAATTCCAGCTGTGCTGGGGGTCAGTTGGTGTCTGTAGTGAACATGATAGAAAGAGCAGTGCTGGGAACCAGACTGCCAATTTATTCCCTGGATATTCTTCAATATATATAAGATAGAAATATTATTTTCCTCCAAGTTCCCTGGGATAGATATTTGATGCTGGAAGCCTGAGATTTGAAATATGTGTGTGTGTGTGCACATGTGTGATATATGTATGTGTCCTTATGTGTATGGATATATAAAAAATGGCTTTGCTGCAGCTTTTATATAGACATTTCAATTTTTTAAATGACCTGCTCCTTCCACTCTGAGTAGATGCTTTTAATCTTAGTGTCAGAAAAATCATTGCCGCCTTCCTGCAGTCTCTGTGTTTGTTTCCATAGCTGTCCTATATAAATTGCTTCTTTTTTTGTGCATAGGCAAATCAAAGGTTGACACTGAATAGTTGACCTGAGCTGTGAGAAAAGAAAGCCATAGCAGTGGCAGGGTGGTTTTTGAGGTTGTAGGAATAGGAACCTAAATCAATAGCTCTTAGCAGACTCATAAATGTTTCATTTGTATTCCTCGCTTCAGCGTTGACATGGGAATCCAAATAACCCCTTAAATTAGTGTTGTTCCTGCGCTGGGTGTAGATGTTGGAAACGTTTCCTTCAGATGCGCTTCAAAGTGCTGCTCCATAATGGCATTTTCCTTCCTGCTTTGGAGCCGTGGTTCTGCACAGCCTCCAGTCACGAGTGAAATGAGCTTGTCAGCCTCTATCCCAGGCTGCCAGAGTTTGGGCCATGGATATGGACATTTCCCACATGACTACCCACATCAGTGTTCCTGCCCTCACTCCGAGGCTGAGCAGGACTTGTGGCTGCTTGGGCAAGCTGTTGTTGCTGCATGGAGAAGTGTAGAGACTTTTCCCTGGACTGTGACACAGCCCTGAGGAATGAGTGAGGCCTCGAGAAGACCAACCTCAACCTCTTGACAGCAGGTGGGGAAGGAGCAACATGCCCACAACTGTTTGTCTAATTCAGACTCTTTTGGAGGTGCTGGAGAAGCAGGGGCAGGAAGCTCATGAGCAGAGCCTGAGTCAGGCAACTTATCTGGCCATCTGCCTCTTCCTGAGGTCATCCACCCATGGAGTGTGGGAGGGTTGAGCAGCTCCAGGTCACTGCCAGGTCAAGGCTGTGACCTGCTGGCAGCCTGGGGGCACAGCAGCCGTTCTCTCAGCTTTTTGTGGTTTCCTCCAAGACCCCAGTGCTGGCTGGGGAGGACTGGGCTCATCTGCAGACGTTGTGTTGGCAGGCTGGAGAGACCCTTGAGAAATCCCAGCCTGTGAAGAGAAAGTTAAAATAAAAAACCCATCCAACCAACATTAACAAAAAGAACCCATCTAAAAAGCCTTCCTCAACTGTCTTGTCTAAACAATTCAGTGACTGGAGTGAAGGTTGACCCACTTCTGATTTTTTCAGGTTCATTTTTCAAACCTCGGGACGAGTTCTGTATTAACTTTCTCCTGTAAGAGAGGGCTGTGCATGTGTAGCTGTCTGTCTGCTTTAGTTACATGGGAAGCAAAATACAACTGGCTAAAGCATTTTGGAGTAAATGACTTGGATTTTATCATCTAGGTAGTATTAATTTGATTAGTCCAAAGGGGTTTTCTTCTACAGGCAAGGATTGGTATCAGGTAGCACTTAAGTGAAATAGTAGCTAATAAAAGCCTTGTGTTTGATTCTGCCTGTCTGGTAAAAAAACATAATTTATGTCTTTCTTTTGTCTTATTCTGAATAGAATCTGTCCTGAAAAATGTTTAAGTCACATGAGATGTCTGGTGAGTTTTATAATCAAAAAGTGCCACAAATGGGTTTGGTAAAATCAGTTCAAACTTTTGGCCTCTGCTGGTAATTAAATATTTTGTACACAAAACCTGTAGCAGTTGCTTTTCCTAAACCTGCAGTAATCTGCATGAAAATCAGAAGCCAAACTTAATTTCTGCTGAGCCAAGAACAGACCAATGCCCTTTATCCTGGATAGTCTGCTCTCTCTATGCTGTTTTCTAAGGAAAAATAACTCTTCTGCGGTTTGCCAATACCCTCTGGGGGCTGTTGAAACAATCTACACCAAGTTTGGGGTTTGATTGCCTCACTTTGTTGCTCCTTTGTTGAAACCAAAGCAGAATTTCCCCCTTCACCCCACTCTGCTTTCTTGCCCTGCTCAGCCTGAGTTACAATTTTTTGGAGGATGCGAGAGTGCAGGAGCCACAGGGATGTCACCTGCAGCTTTGCGATCCAGTGGCAGTGTACCAGGGTTGGATAACTAATGCATGTGTTCCCCGTGCCTTATATCAGTCAGGACAAGGGAATGATGGTTTTCCTGTTTGTCTCCCTGCAGGCAAGAGCTGCGCCACCATGTCCGTCAGCGTGCACGAGAACCGTAAATCCCGCACCAGCACCGGCTCCATGAACATATTGCTTTTCCACAAGGCCTCCCACCCGGACTGCGTCCTGTCCCACCTGAACACCCTGCGCAAGCACTGCATGTTCACCGATGTCACCCTTTGGGCAGGGAACAGGTCCTTCCCGTGCCATCGGGCAGTGCTGGCTGCCTCCAGCAGGTACTTCGAGGCCATGTTCAGCAATGGCCTCCGGGAGAGCCTGGATGACGAGGTGAACTTCCATGACAGCCTCCACCCAGAGGTGCTGGAGCTACTGCTGGACTTTGCTTACTCCTCTCGGATCATTATCAACGAGGAGAATGCTGAGTCCCTCCTGGAGGCTGGGGACATGCTGCAGTTCCACGATGTCCGAGATGCAGCGGCTGAGTTCCTGGAGAAGAACCTCTACCCTTCCAACTGCCTGGGCATGATGCTGCTCTCGGATGCTCATCAGTGCCGGCGGCTCTATGAGCTCTCCTGGAGGATGTGCCTGGTCAACTTTGAGACTGTTCACAAGAGTGAGGACTTCAACAACCTTTCCAAAGACACTTTGCTGGACCTCATCTCCAGTGATGAGCTGGAAATCGAGGATGAAGAAAAGGTCTTTAAGGCTGTCATGCAGTGGGTGAAATACGACCTGGATGAGCGGAAGGCTTATCTCCCAGAACTTCTGAGGAATGTTCGTCTGGCTTTGCTTCCTTCAGAATGCCTCAAGGAAGCCTTGGCTTGCGAGGACTTGATCATGGTGGATGAAAGGAACAAGCTTGTCTTGGATGAAGCTATTCAGTGCAAGAAGAAGATCCTCCAGAATGATGGGGTGGTCACCAGCCTCTGTGCCAGGCCTCGCAAAGCTGGGCACACCTTGCTGATCCTGGGAGGACAAACCTTCATGTGCGATAAGATCTACCAAGTGGATCACAAAGCAAAGGAAATTATTCCCAAAGCAGACCTGCCAAGTCCACGGAAGGAGTTTAGTGCCTGTGCCATCGGCTGCAAAGTGTACATCACTGGAGGCAGGGGCTCAGAGAACGGCGTCTCCAAAGATGTTTGGGTTTATGACACCGTGCATGAGGAATGGTCCAAAGCTGCCCCAATGTTAATCGCTCGGTTTGGCCATGGCTCAGCCGAATTGGAAAACTGCCTGTATGTGGTTGGTGGACACACTGCAGTAGCTGGAGTCTTCCCTGCTTCTCCTTCTGTTTCCTTGAAACAAGTAGAGAAATACGACCCCATATCCAACAAGTGGATGATGGTGGCTCCGTTGAGGGACGGAGTGAGCAACGCCGCGGTGGTGAGCGCCAGGCTGAAGCTCTTTGTCTTTGGTGGGACCAGCATCCACCGAGACATGGTGTCCAAAGTGCAGTGCTACGATCCAGCTGAGAACCGATGGACCATCAAAGCTGAGTGCCCACAGCCCTGGCGCTACACGGCGGCCGCTGTTCTGGGCAGCCAGATTTTCATCATGGGAGGAGACACGGAGTTCACGGCAGCCTCCGCCTACCGCTTCGACTGCGAGACGGACCAGTGGACGCGCATCGGGGACATGACAGCCAAGCGCATGTCCTGCCATGCCCTGGCCTCGGGGAACAAACTCTATGTGGTAGGAGGCTACTTTGGCACTCAGAGGTGCAAAACGCTGGACTGCTATGACCCCATGTCAGACACGTGGAACTGTATCACCACGGTGCCTTACTCTCTCATCCCCACAGCTTTTGTCAGCACCTGGAAGCACTTGCCCTCCTGATGAGGGGCAGGGCCTGGGGGCTTGTTTCCAGGAGGTCAGTGAAGGTAAGGGTCTCCTCCTCTTAAATTAAAAATTACCATCTTGCCTCAGTTGTATCTCCGTGCACCATGCTGAAGCCACAAGTGCTCATGAAGTAATTTTATAGGAAAAGAACGTTTAAGAGTGGGATGCAGAGCCAGGAAAGAATAACCAGCTCTGCAGTGCTCTAGTGTAAGTCTAGATAGTTCCAAGGGTTCTCTTCTTTCCAGATGATCCTCGCAGTATCTCAAGAGATACATGTACATAGACGGTTGGGGCTCCTCTCCTTCTGCTCCAAGGTAGCTGGATGTACCAGCCTCACCCTTCTGTGGGGGAGTAGATGGGCAGATGAGTCCACACCTGCTCTCACCATGGAATACATCCTGTTCCCATGCAGCTGAGGTTGTTAAGGTTCCTAAAAACACTTGTATGTGACTCCTGGGAGATACCAGGGCAACAACTGCTTTGGAATGTCTCAGTAGTTTGATATTTTTGCTGATTTTTCTGGGTGATGTATTTAGAACTGTTGAATATGTAGGCAAGTGACCCTTGGAATGCCAGCAAATCCTGGTTCTCTTTTTATGCCCTCTATTTACATTTCAGTGGGTAGCAGAAGCAAAAGCACAGAAGCCATGGTGCATTTGATGGTCTTGGTGTTTATTTATCATCCAAACAGTTGCTTGTTAAATCAGAACTTCAGAGACTTCTGTGTCAGACCTGAGTGGGAGGGAAGGGGTTTTGTAACCAGAAGAAGAATGTGTTTATCAGTGTTTTGGGTTGTGTGGGAATAAGAAAGTTGGTGGAAACCCATGATGTGTCTCATTCTGGTGCTCTGAATTTCTCTTGCTCAGGGAAGGTGCTCCTGGGACAGGGTTTCTGGTTCCTCCTCTCTCCTCCCCAGTGGGGTGTTTGGTTGATGTTCTGGTTGTCAGTGTGGCTCCACAGGGCTTTGCATGTCCTCACCAACCTGTGCTGAGACACAGCTGGCCTGACAAAGCCCAAAAACTCTTCTCAACTTGCATTGTGAAAGCAGATAGTGATACAGGCAGCACTTAGATAGCATCACTTTCCCAGGAAGTCACTAACACCTCTGCTAGCTCAGTGTGCACTCAGTGCCAGCAGCACACACAGCCCTGCTCTGGTGGTTGCAGCCTGCATCCCAGCCAGCTGAAGGAGCTGGGAAACCCTCACTATGGCTGTGGGATTGACAAGCTTCACTTACAGTTTTATTTGGAAAGTGGGGACTGTGGGGAGGGGAATTCTTCCACAGACTCATCAAAATCCACTTCACTTAATACAGGGAAGAAGGAATGCTGCCCAAAGCCTCTAACACCCTCTCACTTCCCTGCTTTCCACTTGGTGTGGTTGGTGCGCCTGGGAATCGCCCAGCGGGTGAAATTGCTGGCACCTCCCAGTGATCATCTTTTTTGATGCCAGGTGGGAACCCAGGAGGAGTTCCTGGCACCTCAGCCAGGGATTAGCCCAACATGACCACCTGCTTTTCTCAGGTGGGAAAAAATCACCCAGGGCATTACTCTGGCCTTTGTGAAACACCTGGTTTTAACATGGGTTGGACCACCATGAGGGCAGGGCAAGAGGGGAAAGGGTTAAAATGAGACCCTAAAGTGTTCCCAGCACTGTAAGATAATGGCTTTTCCAAATTCTCCTCCTCAGGCGTTGCCTAGCATCTGTCACAGTGGCTCAGTAATCTAATTAACTGTCACTCGGCTATTAAATATTGCAGCAAAGACTGTGAGGACTCCATCATTTTCAGCTCAGGTCAATGGGGCTTCCCTTTAAGAGCCATCCTAGAGCTGACAGTTAATTTTCTCTGCTAGCAGATGCATCTGAATATTAAAGCTCAACACCAGCCACATGGCTGGGAGTAGGAATAAGGGGTAGTTTGAGATGGGAGTCAATTCCTCAGCCACTGAATAAAAAACAGTCTTCAAAGTCACAGTGATGTTATTTTCCTCTCCTACCTTTTTTCCTCTCTACTGTTTTTGGGTTGTTCAGACCTAATAAATAACTTTGTGGGGGTTGTATTGGTTCTTCTTTCCCCCCTGTAATTGGGAGCCTGACAGAAGCACAGAAAACTAGAAACTGCAAATAAAACTGGTGAAAAGTCACTGTGTGAGGGTTTTATGTGCTTTTTTGGCTCTGCCTCCAGTCTTCGGTTAAAAGAACTATTTAAAATACATGCAAGCTCTTGCCAGAAAGAATGTCTGTCCACGTGATTTTTCTAGAGTGGGTTTTTTTTTTTTTAGTAAGTTTTATTTCATTTAGTGAGTGAATGTCCCTGATGTGCACATGCTGCTCAGATTGGAGCAGCCACATCCCATGTGCCTTCTTTGGCTGTTCCTGGCTGTGCAAAAACTGGCCTTGGGAGCTGGGGTAACTGGCTCTAGGATCCTATGGCTATGATTCAGTTCTCCCCATTGTCCTATTGCAGGTCTGGCCAAGGGCTTTTCTGGTTTTTGCAGCTCCCACTGCGGAAGGTCTCTTCTCAAATACCTGATTTAGTCCTTATGGGATCCTTCTTCAAGTAGGGATGCCCAGAAGGCAGGCTGGCCAGCACCTGCCCAGTTTGCTATGGAACTGCCTGTCTTCACCTGGAAAAACTCAGGAGCAACCACCCCTCAGAGCAGAGCAAGGTGGGCTGGTGCAAAAAGGCCTGGGCAATCACATGGCAGGAGACAGTACTTTGTACTCATGGAAAAAACAACCTTCTGCCCATAAACTGGTCCCTGAAAACCAAATAGTCTGTCCTTGATAAATGTTGGTCATAAAGCACCCAGCCTGCTTTTCCTATGAAGCACAGAACCGATCAGCTGGAAATGCTTCCTCGAGGGCATGGCCTTAGCCCTTTGCAGCCAGAGCAGGGACACGTTTCAGCAGAGGTCCCAGCAGTGCTGCCAAGGAGGCCCTGTGACATTAATTTAGTGCTTATTGCCCACAGTCAATTCCAGGGATCAAGTGTGATTAGCAGGATGAAATATGAAAGCCTCATCCCCTCCCACCCGAGGTGGTGGAGCCATAGGGGAGGCAAAACATGTCAAATGAGCACGGGGCTAATCAAGACTGTGTTGATAAGGACAAGCACAGCCCAGCCTGGGGGAGGGTGGTGGGTGGTTTGTCACAGCCCTGTGCAGAGACAGCTGATGGGGACAACTCAACCCCTCCTCAGAGGTGACTTCAGGCAGCACCAGGAACAGGTTCTCCAAGCTGCTTGTCTCCACATTAAAGCAGCTCCTCCACACTGTCTGTCCTGTGTGACACTGATTTTCAGAGTCACAGATGGGTGGTTGGATGGTCACTTCAGATTTCATGGTCCAGCCAGGGAAGGTGAATTTGAAAGAGGAGTCACTGCATCCATCTGTGCTGCCTCCTGAGCCTCAAATGCTTTCCTGGGGTGGAGATGTTAGAAGTCCCATCTCCAAACAAATGGAACAACCCAAACCCTGTAGCATCAAGAAGCCAGGGGTTCCCTGCCCAGAGGTTCCTAATCAGGTGCTTTTTAGCTCCTACAGGAGCCTCCTCACAGTCTTCACTCTAGGGAACAGAGGCTGGTGGCTGTGCACTGCTCAGGCACCAATGCCTGGGGCACATCCAGAAACTCAGAGTTGATTTTGTGGCTTCCACTGGAGCCCTTTGGTGTGTACTTAGCTCCCCTGAGGGCTGAGGGTGGCACCAGCAGCTGGTGCCTGCCTTTGGGTGGGCACTGAGGGGCTGAAGGGTTTTGAGGCTGTTCTGGCACCTGAAATCTAAACTTTGGCCCCAGAGCTCCTGCAGATTTAGGCCGTGTGCCAGGCCCTGAGCTGTATTCCAGTACCACACTTACACTAGGAATTGGGTCAGTTCCATGGCTTTTCCTGGTTATTATATTACAGCTTAAATACCAAGCCTTTTTTGCAAAGACACTTTTACAGCTGCCTGGTGTGGCTCCCTTCCCATGCCAAGCAAAGAGCAGCCCAAAAAAACTCAGGATATCTCCTGGCTCCTAGAGGCTGCTGCTCACCTGCATGCTGCTGGGCTGGGTGGTTGCTTGCAACCTGCTGGAATTCCTGGAACAGAGTCACAGCTGGTTTCTCCCTGTGGCTCCTAGGGAAACCCATTTGCATGTGTATAATAGGGAGGCCGGATAAACAGGGATTGCAGTTTTTCTGCCACTGCTGCTCTTTCCAAGTGGCTGGTTGTCTCTGAAGCCAGTTTATCAGGCAGTGTTGGAAGGGAGTGGCTGGCCTGGGGAGGAAAGTCGATGAAAATCAGGCTTTTCCTAACCCTGGGCAGATGGAAACATGTGCAGTCTGAGCTTGGCCCCAGACTGTATTAATCAACCCCTTGGAAATGTCAGTGATACGGATGTTTTTGGAGGAACCTGTGGAAAAAGAGAAAAAGGGTCTTTTTGTTTTGTCTCTTCCAGTTTTTGGGCCCTCCTTCTTGCCCTAAAAAAAAAAGAGAGTGAAAACTTTTCTCTCAGTTTTTCATTCCCTTATCATGTCCACTGAGGTTTGCTACCTGGCTCTGAGCCCTCCCCAGCTGAAGCCCCCTCTCCTGTCCTGCACAGGGAAAGGACACCCCAACTCCAAAAGAAATCAGCTGCTTTCCACCTCACCCCCCTCAGGGAGTCGGGGTGAGCCCAGTGAGTGCCCTGTGTGGACTCACCTGAGCATCACACCAGTTAATGAGCTTTCTCTTTCCTTCCCCAGATGCCAGAGTCACATCCATGTCCCCTCTCTTGCGGCTGGAGCCAACACAGTGACTGAGAGCCTCCTGTCCTCCCGCACGGGACTCCGAGGCAACTTCCACATCCTGACACCAGCATGGGAGGCACAGCTGAGGCCCCACTGCCTGCATCACACCACGGGGTCACCAAGGGCTACCCAGCCCCACCACTGGTCACTGGGCACTGTGCAGGGATGGAGCTGAGAGCACTGCCTTGATAGGCTGGGCACAGAGGGCACAGGGATGGCTTGTGAGCTCCCATGGACCAATGGAGATGGGGAGATGAAGGCTGCATTCACCAGCAAACTTGGCTGGGTAGCCCTTTTTGTTACTCAGTTGAGGGGCTTAAGAGATAGTAATATGTTTTTCTCTAAAGCAGTGAACTTGCCATTGGCAGTGCTTGCTGCTTGGGTGACTTGGAAGTGTTTGTTAAAGGGAACAAGGTGAGAGCATCTGTCTCTCCCCATCCTCTGGCCATTTCATAGAGACAAGGGCTAGTGAAATATTAAAACATAGGAGCTTGGGATGGCTGCCAGCATCACCACGTACTGTGACAAAACAGGATAGATGCCTTTTGGTTTGTACTTTGGGTCTTTTAAATTTCCCCTACCCCCTTTCCTCACTGCTGCAATTTGGTCAGAGGCCGGGTAACTCCCCACACACAGCTGCTGGGAAGAGCACGGGGCTCTGTTAGTGTGCCAAGGCAGCAGCACCACTGCTGAGATATTCTCCAGATAAAGCCCACTGCATGCTCAGAGCTGGTCTGCTGAGCTTCCCTGCGTGTGGGTGAGGCTCTCATTGGCAAAGGAGCAGAAAAAGGAGTGCAGTGGGGAACGTGCCTTGGGAAGGGGCACCTTGACTCCAGCAAGGCTTCAGAGGGAGAGCAACGGGATTAGAGTGGGCTGGGGAGGGATCCCCCTCCTTTCTGCTGCACCCCACACCCTGGCTTTCCCTTGGAGAGATGTGAGCATTTCTGACGGCGTGCTGCCTGCCAGCCGCTGGGCTGAGGCTGCCCCAGGTTATCCACACACGCTGGCTGCCAACTGTGTTTGGGATTATGCATCCAAGAGCTGTCAGCCTGAGCCATTCCTCATTCTGCTGTGGAGGAAGGCACGTGGATTTCAGGCTGTCAGTACCGGGATGCAGCTGACCGGCCACTGCCGAGGACTGGTCCTGCAGTGCCCCAGCATCCTGCTTCCCTGCACAGCAGATCTCCAGATTCTCCAGGCTCGCCTCTCACCCCTGGATGAGGCTGGGCTGTAGCCTGGCCAGCTGAATGATGCAATGCCATGAAAAGCCTTGACACAGCTTCAAACAGCAGAGGTCTTTTCGGAGCAGTGGGTGCCGTCGCTGCCGGGAAGAACACGCGTTCCACACCGCCAGTCTGCGATGAGCTGGATGACGTTTATTTACATCTTCTAGGCTTTTTTTTTTTTTTTCCCTTCAGCTGCTTGTGAACTTTAATAAAAATGATGATCTGGGAAACTGTTTGTGTGTTTTTCACAGGAGTCTTCATTCAGAAGTTGGATTTAGGTCTAATAACAGGGCCGGGGACTAATAACAGGGTTGGCACTCCATGGGGTGGTTCACAAAGAACCTCCAAAGCAACCAGCCCAGCTGTAATTATTATTGCTTCAGTGCTTGGGAAACTGAGGCACAATGTCAAGTGTCTTGTCCAAGGTTAATGGTAGATCTGGGAATTAAATCCAGGGCTCCTCATGTCCTGAGGACATCATGTGGCTCTCTGTTCTACAGCTGCTCTCACTCAGCCTGTCCGTGCCATGGTTTCAGGAGAACTTGCAAGTCTGCAGTGCTAATAACACCTGCCAAATAGGTTGAGGGGCCCAGTGCAGACACAGCCATACTCCTGCAGGGAAAGCCAGTCATTTTTCTAAGGAAGACAAGAAGAATTCATGCTTCTGTTTTCCTTATTTGCCTTCTCTTGGCTGCTGCAGCTCCCAAGAAAGGGGCCTTTTGACAGGAGAGATGCGCTTTCCAGCTGGAGCTCCTTTCCACACTCCTCTTCATGTGCATCTCTCCCCATCCCAGAGGAGCACACAGAAACACAGGGAGATTCAGCCCTGCTCTAGGAACACTCTGGGAGGGTTTTCCCTCCTTACAAGACCAGCAGCTCCAGCTGTGCTCAGGGCTGGGATTTTGGGACCATTGCTCAGAGCAGCGAATGGACATCAGGCAAATTTGCTCTATTTGCTTCCTCCTCTTGTAGCAGGGGCTGTTGGGCTTGGGAAGCAAAACTTCTATGGATGTTAAAGAGGGTCTCAAAGGGATTTGGAGCCTGAATTTCTGAGCTGCAAAGGAGACAGGGAATCTGTCCCCTTGCCTGCAGGAGCTGGGTGGGCAGCAGCATTAGCCAACGTGAGCTGGGTAGATATGAGTGTAAGGCTCCATAGAAAAAGCTCATTAAAGACCCCTTTGGGAAACCAATTCAGGGTAGAAATTACTGTTTGATGAGCAGGAGAGGGGGAAAAGAGGAGGGGGGGGGAGGTGAATGAAATCCCCTATAGTTTTGTTGATTCAGGTTTCATATGCGACTCTGGGACTTTAAATAGCAGCTGGGGAGGCTTTGCAATAGGCTTGCTTTGATATGAGCCATGCAGAGACCTGCTCTTTTGTATTTATTCTGGAGCTTGCCTGAGAGACAATTCAAAAGCAATCAGCAGCTGCTGTGACAGCAGCGACCTGTTGCTATGGAATTAGAAGTAATGAGAAATACAAAGGTTTCTTGGTTAGCAGCAACAGAATAAGAGGGGAGCAGGAGATAGAAGTGGATGTAACAGAAAAAAGCAACAGCCAGAGCAGGGCTGGCATTTAAATGGGAGGTGCAGGGGTAGAAATGTAAATGTGATTTGTTTTCCTTTTTAAAAGGGCTTTTTTGCTATCTCAGCAGGTCAGGCTCAGCTTTGTCTGGGAGTGAGCACTTAGGAAAGAGTCCTGTCTGGTGGTGGTGCTAGAGTTGTGTGTTCCCAGGCTCCCGGGAAACAAGCCCACACTCTGTAGCCAGCCCTCGCTGTGGGGTGTCAGGAGCTCAGACATCTTCCCCATGGAGTGCCAGGAGCCCAGCATGGAGATCCCTGGAGGAGCAGGGGGGCTCATCCCACAGCTCCTTTGTTTTGCAGGGCCCGATCCCACAGCAGAACTGGGGCAGCACACAGCTCCTTCCACACCCTCTGGCCCTGGCTGGAGCCTGCCCATGAGCTCTCTCCACCTGCGTTCCCAGCTCAGTAACAGGGCGCTTCTCACTCCCAAAAACACTTGGGAGGAGAGGGCAGGGAGATGCTTGGAGGTGGAACCAAGCAGGCAGCTGGCATGATCAGAACTCTTTCCCCAGGGCCTGAGCATGCTGAATGTCCCTGGATGCAAAATGCTGATACTCCTGTGTCTTTAGGTGAAACTCATAGTGCCTTATTAGGTTTTCAAAATGCATTTTCCCAGCCTGACCCCAGCTGCCCTTGAAATAATACTGCTTTGCAATGAAGCCCTGCAGGGAATTATCATCTGAGCCCACTCCCTTTGTCATGAGAGTCAATTAAAAGCAGAGTAGCTGGTGATTTAATAGCTCTGGTCTGAGGGAGCCCCACATCCATCCAGAGGCTGACTCTAGTATTTAAACACATAACTGGAGAAAAGGAGCACTTTTTTCCAGCTATCCCACAAGTTTTCAAATTTATCCGTGTCCATAGAGAGCACTAACTCCTCGTGTCCGTGGCTTGTCATCTTCTCCTGCACGTTAATCAATGCCCCAGCATTGCACATTGTCCTTGCAATGTATCCCACGTGGAATTGTTTTCCTGTTTCCCCTGCACCTTTCCCTTGGGGTAACCCAAACAGGTTTTAATCTCTGAAGACAGTCCAGGCTCACAAAATGCCATGCATGGAAATGCTGCTCTGTAAGCAGTGTTTGAGTTAAGCTTGCAAGAGCAGGAGAAACCCTTGCCTGCAGCTCCCCACAACCAGCTGGGGATTTAAAGGGGGCCCAATCCCTCCTGCTCCAGTGCAGAGCAGGATCCCTGTGCCCTCCAGGCACGGCAGCAGTGCTGGGGGCCCCAAGGTGGGAGCCAGCAGCAGGCACTCCCGGTGGGAATGAATAGCCAAGGCTGAGCTCATTTATTCTTCCTTCCTCACAGTCTCTCTTTTCTTTGCATTTCACCACCTCCTTATTTGAAATCCTGGGCTGTTGTGCAGAGCCATCACCCTGGTTTGCAGCACTCTGACCTACTTTGCCACAACGTCCCGACTTCCTCACTGGAATTGCGAGCTCGGAGCCCACCCAATCCATTCAGTGTTTCTCAGCTGAATAACAGATCCAATTAGGTGGAAAAGGCCTGGCTTTCACGCTGTCAGTGCCTGGACATCTCACTTCCCTCTCCCCAGCACAGGCTGCACCCCTGAGGGCTGTGGCTCACAGACAGGGGCCCCTCTGTGTTTGTGTGTCCCCTGCCAAATAAATTTGGGGGAAGGGTTCAAGAAGGGTGATCCTTGCTACTCAACCTGTCCTTTCATTCTTCCTGACAGTCTCTGAAGACTACAGAGCTCAGGAATCAAGTAATTTGTGGGTTTTCAGCTCTGTCTCTCCTGGGAAGCTCTCCTTTCCCAGCAGAGGCTGGGGAGCACAGTCCATGACCAGGCCAGGATGGCACAACTTGTGCTTGTGAAGCACTTACAGCCAGAATGTGATTTAATGACTGATAGAAAGACCTGTCTCTCACTCCTGGCATCATACCTATCCCCAGTCCTGTGGGTTTATCCCAAGCAAACACTTTAACTCTGCCCTTTTCTCCTGCCATTACTACTCTTCTCCACCACAGCAAGGCTCCTTCTCCCTCCAGCCCCAGCAGGCAGCCAGTCCCCAGGATGCTGGCTGCACTCCATCATGGGGCAGAGCTGGTAGTTAAAAGGAATGAGTAGAAACCAAACAAGGAGAAAAAAGCCTAAGGGCCACCAGGAAAAGCCCTTTTGGTTTCTACCTTCCCTGGCTGGGTGGGATGGATGGCCATCCCCTTGCCCTGAGGCCAGCCCAGCAGCACTGGGGCCGGCTCAGCTCCCTGGCAGGTGCAGGGAGGAGGGTAAACAGCCTTCACTCCATTTCTGGGTCATGTCTGGAGGAATTACACACGCACACACAAACAGGAGCTGCTTCCCCATGGCTGCTTCCCAGCACCCAGCGGAGCTCCCGCTGCCTCCGGCCCCTCTGCCCACGCTGCCGCCCCGCCGGGATCACGGCTGCTCCCAGCCTTCCCACAGGGTTTTGCTAATGACTCACTGCTCCTGCTCAGCTCTAATTAGGCTCCTGTCTAATTAGGCTCACTGGGAAGATGTGGCTGGTGAGAAGCAGCCCTTTGGTGAAAGGAGAGGGGAAAGAAAGAGCATCTGGAGAGGCTGGAGGGAGAAACGCCAGGCTGCAGTGAGAGGGCAGGGAGGATTGGGAATTATCAGCTGAGCTACATCTGTGCAAGGGATGGGCCATAAAGGGACTGGAAACAAATGCCCTCTGCAGTGGCATACAGAGGAGCTCCAGAGTGCAGGGAGAGTGGGGCTGGGGAGCCCGTCCTGAACCTGCACCCTTGGGCATCCTTGGGAACCCTTGGGCATCCTTGGAACAAGGGCAGGAGAGCAAAGCCTGGTTTGGGGGTGATTCAAGAGTGTGAAGGCAGCTTTAGGGGAGACACAAAAGATGTCCACTGTCTGCCCATCCCTGAGAGAGCTGGGGGTGCTCATATCAGTTGCTAATATCAAATATTACTTTCTACTTAATTTTTACATGGTTCAACCTCCTAAAAATCAAGATATTTACCATATGTAACATTTCTGTAGCAAATTAATAAGCCCCAGGTGCCTTCAATGGCAAAGGTAAGTCATTACCATTCACCTTGTATCTGATCACAAGGCATCTCACTCACTCACTGCACTAATTAGGGTTTTGCCTTTCCTTCTCTTAATAAACCCTCTATGAATGAGTGGCCTGTCTGCAAGCCCCAGCCCAGCTTGCACCTGTGTCCTCCCAGACCTCCAGTTTCTCTCCCTGAAGGCAGTGCCAGGACTGAACCCAGCAAAGGCAGGGGAAATGCAGATAATACAAATGTTTAGAGTATCACTAAACCAAATTTCCAAAGAGACTTTCCTATGCCTGTCAATGCTCCTTTTAGAGGCTCATCCCATTCTGGATCCTGTATGATCCCTTTTAGGTCAATGTGCCAGTGAAAATCCAACCACATCCGACAAAGCCACAGGGATATTTTGTTCTAACTTTGGGTGCCAAGGAAAGTCTGGGAAGAAAGCTGGGATGCTCAGAAACTCATCACTCTTTCTTGAGACCATCTAAATTGATTGATCCCTGTGGTCTGGAGAGAATATCCATTTCATTGTCTTAGCTGTAATGGCTCAGAGCATGGAAATTTTGAGCCTATGAAATTGTGGAAAGCTGGTTAAGGACAGTCAAATTAATATATGAAGGTGTCCTGGAGCAGCAGGGCCCTTTGCTTCCTCCTCTGCCAAGGTAATTTGTATTGCCTGCCCAGACTTCCCCCTGGCCAGTGGAAATAGGGGGGTTTGGAATGCACTGTGCAGGACCAGGGTGCCTGGTTAGCTCTGCAGCCCAGCCTTTCCCTGGCAGGTTGATTCAGAAAGGATTTGATTTTCTCCACGTGGTTTGTGATCAGTAAATGTGCTGTCCCATCTCCCGTGACCAATGCCTGTTCTATCAGAGCAGCATCTCCCATTCCCAGCAGCTGCAGCAGCTGTTGTTTTACTGCAGCCATGCAAAGGCTGGGGGTGCCCCAAGGGGTGCTTTTGTCAGGCATCCAGGCTGCAGAGCCAAGAGGGGCCACAGGAAAACGTGCTTTTTAAAAGCCATACCCAGGAGCCGACAGTTTGGGTGAAGGTTTTTATTCAACTTCAGTAAATAGGTGAGCTGGGATGCCTGGGAATGCAAATAAAACCAGGACTGCTGAGCAGCCGTGGAGATAAATGAACTCTTTCATCTCCTGCCTCACACCCAGGGGGTGCCTGTCTTGGAGCAAGTGCTGCGTGACAGGGTGGAGGTTCAGGTACACTGACCTGACTCTGGCTTCCAGAACAGCATGTGCAACACAGCTGAGAGGAGGGGAAAAATACCAGGCAGGGAGTGCACTGCTGCCTAACGGGGGTGGCGTTCCCTGACGCCTGCTGAGGAACAGCACAACACCCCAGGCAGCTGGCAGCCCAGAGCTTTGATCAATACTTGATACGTGGGGCTGTCTTGTGCCTGGTCAGAAGCTGGACTTTGTGTTCTTTGTTTGATTTTCTTTCAAAATCAATACATGGGGGTGAAGGGTGCAGGTCTCCTGCTTCTCCTGCCTGGGGAGAGGATGCTGGAGTCCTGGGCAGGACTGGCAGGACAGGGCCAGCAGTGATCACTTCTATGATCCAGCAGAAAATGGTTGTGGGGAAACCCCAGCCATTGAGGTCCTCCATGACTCCTCATCATCATGGCTCTGTACTTCTGGCACCCTCTCCTGCCTGGACTGATGCCTGCAGGCACTGGGAACACCATGTACCTTATCATGGAATCACAGAATAGTTTGGCTTGGAAGGGAACTTAAAGATCCTTTTTCCACCACCCCTGCCACAGGCAAGGAATTTTCCAATAGACCAGGCTGCTCTGAGCCATGTCTGACCTGGCCTTGGACACTTCCAGGGATGGGCATCCACAGCTTCCTGGGCAACCTCTTCCAGTGCCTCATCACCCTCACAGGGAAGACTTTTCTTCCTAACATCACTTCCCCAGGGGAGGCCTGGATGCTGGGTACAGCATTTCTGATGGGTCTCTTTTTGAAGGAAAGGAGAGAACACCTAAACCACACAGCATCATGCACCCTGTCCTGTGATGAGATGCAGCATCTCTGGTTCTCTAAGCCAAAAGAACCAAAACCCTCTGTTGTCTAGGATTTATAAAGACACTGAGCTGTGCTGGGGGCTCACAGGAACTCCGTGCCACCTCCCCTTCTTGTACAAGGATGAAAAGCCCTGGGTGTGGGGGGGAGGAAAACCCAAGGAATATCACATGGCCATCTGGCCTGCAGTAAAATGCGTATCTTTTAAGAAGAGGAAAATAAGTTAAAGAGTCCAGTGGGTTCAAACTGGAATGGGGAGGATAAAGGCAATGCAAACATTTGATTACAGGCTGAGGTTAAGGCTCTTCATTGAGCCTTGGTGCAAAAAAGTCATCGGCAAAAATACCAGAGGTGTGGGAATAAATCAAGCAAAAAACTCAGACTTAAAATCAAATTTATTTAGAGGAAGAATGACTTTACAAGAGGTTGATACTGATAACTAAAAAGGAAGATAAATAAAAGCTTGTTACAAAACCAAGTGGATTCTGGCAAGTTACAGAAAAACTGAAGAATTTTACAGTCAACAACCTGCTCACTTTTTACATAATTACAAATTAACATACAGCAATTAGGTTTTACCCTCTTCTTTAAAAATCCTTTTTTCCCAACTTTTTTTCTTTATGGGTTCAACATGAAAAGGCAAAGCTTTTTTTTTTTTTCCTTTTTTTTTTCAATAAGAAACAAACCAAAACCAGAGGTATATCAGGTTATTACAATACACCTCAATGTTCTGGGAATTACTCAAGTGCATTCCATATTAGTACAAAATAAACACCAGGCTAAACTTTAACCATAGGCGAACTGAACCGGACACAGATTTTTATTTCATTTTTTCTTGAGTCAGTGTTTAATATTGATAAAGAAAATAGTAGCATTACTTTACAGCATGGAAAGGATGGATACCTATAGACAGCTTAAATACATACAAAGCTCATAGCTGTATGCAAAGCAGTGAGTGTTATCCTGTTCCCCCCTCCCCCCTAGCAATGGAAGCTGAACTATATTTGGGCAAAACATCAGTGTCAGTGAAATGCATGTGGAAGGAAAGGGCACAGAGCCCTGGAAATGCAGGTGTGAAGGGAGGTGGTGTTACACTTCTCATGACTGAAGAGCACAAGGTGTAGGAGATTTGGCCAGTTCAGCTCGCCTATATTTAAAAATTAGCTGTATCACCAATGGAGAATTGTGGATTGCTGCCCCTTCTGACAAATGAAGCAAGAGTTACGAGCAGCAGGGGAGGTTTTTTATTTAAAGGGGTGCCCTAAATCATGATAAATTCCCAAACCTGGCCAGCAGGCACAATAATTTCCAGAGTTCTGGTTAACAAGGAATGTTTTGTGGGATTTTAGCAGATACTTTCCTGTGTGCCCAGCCCAGTCCTCCCTTGCTCCATGCCATAGATATCCTAGACAGCTTCCTTGGGATTTGGCACCTGAAGAACCTCTTCTGACTAGGTGGCATGTGGAAAGACTGGAATTGGGCGTTTCAGCAACAGCTGTGATGTCTCCTAGTGACTCAAGGAAGGTGCAAAAGTGATTGGACTCTCTGGATGCAAATCCACACAAGCTGATGGCATTACTGTGCTGCCACACCTCCAGAGGGAAGAGCCCACCCTCAGTGGGGATGACAGCTCCTGTCCCAGGGAGGGCACTGGGAGGTGAACAGTGGCCTGGACAGTAAACACCTTGGTGCATGGAAAGGGCCTCTCTTATTTGGATGCATCCCCTCACATCTCCTTCACTCTGAGTTTCTCCAAGGAAAAGGAGATGGAGGGAAAACCACTGGGGAGGCTGCTTCCCTACCTGCCGTGAGGAAGGTGATGGTGAAGCTGACATGGGCTCTCCTGGGAGATCTACCTGAGCCAACAGAAGCCAATTCTCTTGTCCTGCCACTTAACCTATCTGCAGTAGGACTGTAGATTAGACAGATTCACACCCACTTTAGTCTAAAAATAATACAAAAAGCTTGGCCCTTCCTCCCCTCTCGGGGAAAAGCCAAACCAAACCAGGAACACGCCTACTTGAAGCTCTGATTTTGCTGGGGATACAGAGGGGGAAGCAATGGCAAAACTGATTGTCTCCAAATAACCATAATTAAAAGGGGCAAGACCAGTTCCCTTTAAAGTGCTTTATGGCATCAAACTGAAATCAAGTTACGTGTTGAGATGATCACTTCATTGAAAAGATCTAAGGCCAACCCACACAGCCCCCAGCCTTTGCTACAGCTACTTTCTGCTGCTGGGTGTTCTGGCACCCCCAGCTAATACTGGCCACTTCTCTACTTGTCTGAGCCCACACTCTCACTTTCCCTGGACACTGAAACCCCTCCTGTTGGGCAGTGGCAAAGACCAGGCCAAGAAAAGCCCAAGAAAAACAAATCTGATTTCTGCCCTCAAAGAAACACCTGCACAAACAGCTCCAAGAGCCCTCACAGGATCCTCTTCCCTCCAACAACACGGGCTTCAAAGAGATGTTTTTAAATCTACTCTGAGTCCCAGGAACCCCATGCAAAACATCCCAAATGGGATTAGGGACCGGCTCTGGGAACTAGCAGCAGGCTGGGCTGAAGAAATAACAAGCTTTCAACAACTGCAGGATGGATTCCAGGCATGGAACTGGAGCAAATGCAATTTTAAGGCCAGGAAGAGGAAAGGTTTTGGTGCTGTCAAGCTGGGACAATTCTCTAGCAGACAATGTTAGACAACCTTCAGGGATCAGAGCAGGAATCTGACTCTAGGAACCTATGCCAAGCCTTTCCAAAGAAAACCTGAGATGGGAAAAATAGAAGGCTAAAGAGATAAAAACAAGCCCTTACCTTCCTAAAGGTGAAAGAAGGAGGAAGCAGTGTGGGAGGAGAGGCTTCATTCCAAAAAAGTGAATCACAGAGTAACAGACATCCTCCAGGGACAGAGGTCTGTCCACCAGAATTTAAGACACAAACAGCTTGGTACACAGGATTTCTAGTCAGTGTATTTCTGACTCACATCTCTGGTTTCTGTCAAGGAACCACAGGGACCTTGGGAGATCACTCAGTCAATAGTATTTGCACTTCAGACACTGAATGCTCTTTTTGATTTGCACAGGTCAGGAGAGAAGCTGAAGCCAGGCAGACTCAACCCAGCTGCCCTGGGCCACTCACCTGCCTTTTGGTGCCCTTCTCAGAGCCATGGGACATTGCTGTGCTGTGAATATAGCATGTGCTGGGACCGGGGAAAAGACAGTGGGATAAACTGAAAAGTTCATAGTGGCAAAGGCTGTTCCAGACTGAGGGAACTCAGAGTGCCCTGATCTCTGCTCACACAACAGCACATGAGCCACACACTGTTTTGGTTTCCAGCAATTTCAGCCAGGCCCATTTGTGTTTGCAGATGTATGAACAGCAGGGCAGAGTTACTTTCTGAAGCTGGTGGTTTTCCTATGAAAAGGTAACTCCACATCACCAGCACGTGCTTCCTTCAGCACCCCTCAGGTCCTGGAGAGCAACTAGAGCCTCACATCACTGCAAGGCACTCCAAGCTTTGCTTTTTCCTTTGCCTCCAAAGGGAATGAGAAAACCTAACCAAAATGTTTAAACATGAAAACTAATTGAAAGGAGGAGCCTTGTCTGAAGTCATTGTGTCTTTTTCCAAACTTTTTTTGGCCTGAAGATGCTCTGCCTTGAAGAAAGCTCTCAGCTGAAATTTGTGTTACTTTGGGCGAGGAATGAGCTGTAAAGCAGCTCTGCCCAACCCCATGGTTTGAAGGAAACAGGAGATGAGAACATTTGGTTTACCAATCTTTTGGTAAGAAAACAAAACAAATAAACAAACAAAAAAAAGAAAAAGGGGGGGGTGGAAAGAGAAAAAAAGCCTCAAACTATTCCCCAAACAACAGCAAAAGTAAAAAGAAATAAAAAAATAAAACCAAGTAAACTTTTAAAAAAACTCTTTCAGATAAAATGAAAGATAAATATTTTTGCAAGCCCTGCTTGCAATTAAGAACGAGCACCAAATATTATTTAAAAAAAAAGACAAAATAAAAATAAATCTCAACCCTTTTTCCTTTCAATTTTTTTTCTCCTTTTCTTTTGAGTTTTAATAGTGTAGAGAGCTTCCAAAGCAAGCAGGGTTCCTGCACCAAGACAGCCCAGCCCAAGCATCCACCTCACCATCAATGCTGCTGACACTCATCAGCACTAACTCTGAAAATTGCTGCGGGTCACCAGCTCATGACAAGCCTGAGAGCAAACTGAAACCAAACAATAGTACAAGAAGAGAAATTATTTGTTATTTCAAAGAAAAAAAAAAAATACTGGTAGGAAAGGAAATGTACCTGACAGCTTCAAACTCTTGAGCAAAACCTTGACCTATTTTGAAGCTGGTAACCATTTACAAATCCACTTGGGTAATTCTCCTGACAGGATTTGGAAGAAAGGTGATTTTTGAGAAAATTATGTCTTGTTCCATTTCTTCTGCCCCACTGAACACATGCCTGAATTCCTCAACTCTACAGACACCCCACAGCTGGCCCAGCAAGAGCTGCCCTTGGACCTTCCTGTTCTGCACAGACACTCCACCCCAGAGGCCATGGGGACCATGCTGGCCTCTGGACCTGTCCCACAGGGGGTTTGTCCATCAGAACCTTTTTCTCCCCAGAAATGGTTCCTAAGTGCCTGGTGTTGCACAGCCATAGGGACAGGAGCCATCTCCTTGGAGCTTGCCCCATCTCACTGACCTGCTCAGACACTGCTGCTCTCACTCTGCCTCAGAAACCAGCAGGGCAAGTGAGAAAATCCAGAGAAACAGAAGCCCAACAGCAGCACAAAAAGCAGGCTAAGAAAAACACAAAGAACAGAATAAAGATCTCTAGAAGCAGATTTTTAGCCACCCCCCACCCCCCCTCAGTCATTAGCCTCATATGGGGATGTCAAATGCAACTGGAGAGCTCTATTCTGGCAAAAACATAATCTTTACTTTGGGGATGGGAGGGAGTGAGCTGGAGCTCAAAGAGATTGTGTAAAAAAATGTTGCTTACGGTTGTTTCCATTTGAGCAGTCTGTTCTGGCTCCCTGGGATTGCCTTACCAGCCTACCAAAATTCTCTTTTCTGTGCCATTTTAAATCTATCCAATAATGTTCTGCTTGACTCTAGAAACAGTTTAACATTTTATTTTTCTGCTCCACAGAAATCATTGAGAATGATTTTAAGATTTTAATTTTTATCCTCTGAGTTGTTGCTTCTGAATGCTGTTACTGCTTCCTGGTGTAATGTACCCTTCTGAAACCAAACATCCCCTATCTCATGAGCACAAAAGGGGTGTGCAGGTCACTGTGGTACAGTCGGAGCAGTAAGGGCAAGATATTTAATATCTACACACTCCCTGAAAGTCTTCAGGTATCATCCATTCCCACGGGTGGACCTTGGCTGTAGGGACTGTAAGTATATCCCAGTGGATACATAGATACATATATTACATATACAGTATATCTATATATGCCAGTGTGTACGCACCATTTGCAGAGTCCTAATCTTTTGCTAAATGCTTGGTTTTGGTTCTTTTCCCCAGAAAAGGGGAATTTGAAGGCACAGACCCCTTAAGGCTCTGTTCTCTCATCCTTTAGCAGTAAGAAGAGACAGACAACATCTATCCCAATCCATTTGACCCCGGGTTTGCACAGGGAGATGGTCCTGTGTGCTGTGCAGGCACAGCCTCTGCAGGGAGAATTCACCTAAAACCACAGGAGAGAGGCCCTTATTCACCACTTAGCAGACTTCAGAACTTTTTTTTTTTATTTAAAACCTCCAGATGCGCGTCCAGCGCAGGCACCAGCCGCGTGCTGTGTCACGGGAGATGTCCATCTCAGGGAGATGTCCACGGTGCCAATGCCACCACTGGAACAGTCCATGCTCAGCAGAAGATCTCCTCACCCTCTGGAGGTGCTTCTGACGAGTGAGAATCTGTAAAAACAGCACGTGGGAATCACTATGGGAGCACAGGGACACAGCAGGCAGAGCGGGGCTCCGTGTGCACAGAAACCCCACTGTCTGCAAAATCCACCAGGCCCCTTAAAAGATGTTCAGTTCCCTGATGAGCTACCATGAAATTACACCTTGTAATGGGTCAGATTTCCTGTGCACAAGCTGGAAAACATCAGTGAGCTAGCATGAATGAAACTGGTCATCCAGGCATGTGATCAAATTTCATGTGGGTCAGAGGTTTGAGGTGCAGGTCTGAGTCCTAAGGGGATGCAAAACTATCAGACCAAAGAAAAAAAAAACCCTGTATGTTTTCGTTTCAGATCAAGAGACAAAACAGACCAGCTTGAGGGGAGAGGCCAGCAGAAGGTTTGTGGGTATCATTTCCAAAGTGCCACAGAGCTAAAGCAGACATCAATGCCTCAGGAGCTGCAAGAGCCAGGAGCATCCCAGCAGCAGCTCCTTCTGAAAGCACTGACACTGAGGCAGAACATTTTCCTCCTTCAAGCAGAGAATCCAGCCCATGGAGGCTGCTCAGGATGGGATGGGAAGAAACAATGAGAAGAATGAGTGTCCCTCTGACAACCCCAGGGGCTGCAGAACAGGCAGAAACACCCACGGGAAATCACTTCAGGCTGAGTAGTCCACTCAGCACAGCTGCTCTTCCCCATCCCTGTGTCACCATCCTCATTTCAAGCCAGATTCTGTGGCTTCCACAAGTTCACTGGCTGCAGGAAAACAGCCAGCTTACCAACTCTGAAGAGCTGTGAGCTCCCCTGACACTCACCAGACTGCTGGGAGCGATGCCCCCTGCCCTTTTTCTTCTTTTCCTTCTTCTCCTTTGGTTTGGCTAAACTGAAGAGGCGAGTAGGCATCTGGGTCTGTTCCTCAGCTGCCTTGTTAGTCTGGTTTGTTGTGCTAAGCAAATGGAAAGTGCTTTTCTCTTTGTGTGTCCTTGAAAGACTGTTCCTTTTGGGGGAGACAGACAGTTCTGCATCAAAGTGCCCTTGTTTAGGAAGGGAAGGGTTCTTCTGCATGGAAGATTCGTCAGTGCTGGACTGGGAGGAGACTCTGGCAAGTTTCTCATGTAGATTTGAAACCTAGAAAAAGGAAAAGTGTTTCATGAAAGAGGCTAGCAGAGAACATGGATAGAAAAGGCATGTTCCAGACCACTCACAGAGGCTGCTCTTGTGAACATCCAGCCCATTCACCAGGTAAAACAACATCCCCATCCAGGCAAAGTAAAGAGAGAAAAGCCCCCTCTGTTCAAGATGAAAATATGAGGCACAAAAAGAGTAATGCTCCACTATCTTTTGCTCCTACATGCACTCTGCTATGTATCAACAAGCCAAGGGCAAATATTCTCTAAGATCTCAATAGCAAGACTCACCCTGCATCGTTTGCACACACAGATGGTGGCAGGAGGCCAAGGAGCAGCGTGCCTCTCTGGGAAGGGAACGCCAGCACACGGCACAGGAGCACCATGTGTCAAAGGAAGCCTTCCCAAGCAAAAGATGAAAGCAAAAGCATTTTTCCTGATTTTTTTTTCCCTAACGGCTGTCTCAGGATGTAATTGAGCTTGCACATTCAAAGGGAAGATCAAAACAAGCCCAACAAAGCTTGACTGAACACTCTATTAATAGCTCTGCAATGTCAGTCAGATACCTGCTTTGAGAAGGTGCTTCCTTCTCCTAAATCTCCTAGGCCTTGCAGGCATTTTACCTCTCAGCTTCTCCCACAACACCCATGCCCCTTGTCTGCAAGTGCTTGGAGCTGGAACAGCTTCACTGGCTGCTTGGAAAACTTCTGGCTTGATCAGGAGCCAGGTGGGAGGGAGCAGGACCTCCTTTGGTGATGAGCTTTTCAGAGCTCACTGCTCAGCTCCACAATTAGGCCGTTCAGGCATCGAAAATCATTCTGCAATCCAGCATTTATAAACTAACTCTGCTACAGCTCTACAGTCAGAATTAGTGACTTACAAACAAACAAATGATCAACAGGCTTAAGGATTAAATTCAGTCCATGCTTTGCCAATGGTGCTGGCTCTCCTCAGTCAGACTTCTGCACATTTGTAAAGGAATAAACCTTAGCTTGCTGAAAAATGCCCAAACCAGGATCTGTGTGTGGGTTTTTCTTTGTGCTTGTGAGCAGTCAGACACCAGAAGCCTCTTCCAGCAGAGCTGGGGACCTTTGCTCACTGAGCCACCTGGACTGCAGGCGCTCGGTCTTTCAGGACAGGGGCAATGCCATCTCTTTGCTGGATACTGAGAATGCTTTTGGAGATGGATGTCAGCATGCGAATCTGCCCTGCAGCTATCAGCGTCACAAGTGGTTTTTGTGACAGCTGGAGGCTGCAGGTTACCCACAACACTTAGGCTGTTTCTGTGAAGGATGTCCCCTCTGCCTGACTGCTCCCCAGAGCTCAGCCCCTGGGTAAAGGCCAACATCAGGCAGCATCAACCTCCTGGGACTGCCAGGAGCACCTTCCCTGGGAGCCTGCCACCTCCTGTCTGCCATCCCCCAACACACAGACAGGGAAGGGGGCAGAGCTTGGGCTGCCCAGCACTGGCCAGGCACCCCCAATACATCACGAAGCACCAACACTGGCAGTGCCTCAGCAGCTCCGGAGGTGCAAAACCAGCAGCACTGTACATCCTATGTGAGGGAAGAGCCATTTTTAAACACCAGAGCTCACATGTCTGGCAGCTGTGAGGGGCATGCAGTTCACCCAGGAGCTGGCTGGGAGCTCCCTGCAGGGATCAGCTTCCCAAGGAGCCTGGCTGCCGACATCATTTACCTGGTTGTGGTCAGGCTCCTGCCGCATCTGAGCAGATCTCTCCACGTCCTGCTTCAGCTGCACCTTCTCCCTCTCCAGCTGCTTCTGCGCCGCGCGCAGCCTCTCCAGGTCGAGCTGATAGGCCGCCTTCTTCACCTGCAGCTCCTCCCGCTCCCGCTCCAGCTCCTGCCTCAGCCTCTGCAGCTGCTCCTCGCGCTGCGCCACCTCGGCCTCGTGCTCTGCCAGCTCCTTCTCACGGACTTCCCACTCCTTCTCCCTCCTCCTCCTCTCCTCCTGGTGCTGCGTCTGCTGCTTCTTCAGGTTGGCCAGCTCCTGGCGCTGCTTCTCCAGGTTGCGCTGCTTCTCCTGCTCCAGCAGCGAGGTGGGCCGGGAGGAGCTTCGGCTCGGAGCCCTCTCGCTCAGAGCCAGCTTCTGGTCCTCGATGTAGGTGTCCTGCTGCAGCACCACGCCCTGGCAGAGAGGAGACAGAGGTCACTGCAGCATCCTCTCCCATCCCTGAAAACCTCAGGGTGCTGCACTGAAGCCCTTCTGATCCCAGACCAGCACTGCTGCCCGGTTACCAGAGCATGCTGGCAAAGCAGCTCCCCCAGCAGCTTCCCAAATTCAGGCCAGCACTGGTACCCTTAGGCAGCAGCTCATTCCCTGAGCCTGCAAGCTGGCCATGGGGTGTCCAGCCATGCAGGGCTGTGACACAAGGGGCAAAGCACAACAAGCAGCTCAGTCAAGCAGTGTGTGGGAGCAGGATGAAGGGCTAAGCCTACCTGCAAAGCAGTGAGCAGCTTATGGAGGCTTGTAATGGTTTGGAGGACCTGGTGCAAGAAAACAGAAGCGCTGCTGTTAGATCTCACTGGGTGCTGGGTATGTGGACAGCACCTTCTCTTGCTCTGTGTCCCACCAGTGGGTCTGACAAGCTGCACAGCCATCCCTCTACACCTGGCTTTTCCTCATTCCTCCCTTGCAAAGACTGCATCAGCCCCCAGTACACCAACAGATCCCTTGAACATCTCCCAGAAGTGCCTGGCATCGCGTTCTTCCCTTCCCTAGCTGCCACTGCAGCAGGGGAAGGAACATCTATCTGCAGAGGCACCTCCTGGCACAGAGCTCATGGGAAGTCCTGGGTTGTCTCTGCAAACCATTTCCCACAACATCTCTGAATAATTGAGATGAAGCCCAGAAGTTCACTTAAAAATTTCAGGAAAAAAATTTCAAGGTGGGGAAAAAAAAACAACCTTTAAATAGATGTGGACTATTTGTACCCTTCTCCCCCAGCTGACCCATACAAGACCCACTGCCACCAGGCAGAAAAGCTGCACTACAGCAGGCAACATAAGTGCAGAAGGTATGTTCTTGGAGGCTTTCTGAAAGTACAGAAATGCAAACACCTCATGCATCAATACAGAGCAAGCTACTTTGGAGTTATGCTCTATCCCTAAATTTAGCCTAGTTAAAAATTTCTCTGAATCTCTCATATCCTACAATTAATTTCAAGAAGAAAAAAGAGCACTTCAGTATTTGCAGTAGTGGAGTGATAGCCAGTATTAAGAGAACTGCTTCTCATTTTGTCATTAATGCTAATTGGGAGTTATGAATGTGTATCAAAGGGAGAATAGAAATCTAATTGCCCCAATTCACTGCACCTGCAACATAAAATTAAACTCTCTCTGTCTGCAGATGCACAATAAATACAGCCCTGTGCATCCTGGTGGTAATTAACCCTTGCTGCTAATAATCAGCACATATCATCTTGCTGGCAAGCAGATGACAATCAGTGAATTCTCTGTCTAAACATCCAAGGTTAAACAAATAAATGACACAGTGGGTTCAGCTTAATGTATTTAAAAGTCTAGATGTGCTTCAGCAAATTAAATGTGTTTTCTTCTACATTATCACCTATTGAGACAAATTCTCTAGCCACTTAAATGAAGAGAACAGCTGAGCAATGGAATCAATTCTTACCTCGTTATCCCTTTTCAGCATGAACATCAAATTAGCATTTCCACCCTATGACAAGATCACAAATTTAATATGAGGACAATGAAAAATCATAGCAAATGTCTTCTGAAGCTGAACTAATGACACATCCATTAAATACTCCCCTCCACTTTCCATTTTGGGAGAATTCATGCATGTTTTTAGGTCATTTAGAATCATATAGAATAAAATGTTAATTAGGTATTATTTTGCACTTATGTGATGGATTGATCCCCAGAAAGAAAACGTGCAGTGTTGTAGCTGACCTTAGCATTTCAATAACAATGCAAAATTAAACAAATGCTTTGGCTGACCTGCAGACAGATGGTAGCTAACCTGTGCCATTAAGGAGTACAGCTGATCTGCAGTGGTTTTCAAGTCAGTGGTTTTGCATGCATATTTCACCTTTATTTTATTTTATTTTATTTTATTTATTTTATTTTATTTTATTTTATTTTATTTTATTTATTTTATTTATTTTATTTTATTTTATTTTATTTTATTTTATTTTATTTTATTTTAACTTATTAGGATGTATCTAATTGTCAAGATATTTTCAGGCATTTTTTAAGGCTAGAGCTGTCACTCCTGAAATCTGAAGTCAGTGGAGGCAGACACACAAATCAAGCCATACCTTCTTTAAAATGCTGTCTGACTCTGTTCTCCGAAGGTCCTGAGCATCATCACCTTCATCTTTCGCTCCACCTAAAGGAAGAAGCCAGCACTGACATCAGTTATTCAACATTTTAAGGCAGAGATGAACTTGCTAAAGTCTGAGGAATTTAATACAGGAAACTCACGTGTTCCACAAAAGCGGACACAGAGCTCTTGACATTTTAACTAAATGAATTTGAGCCCTAAATATACGAAACACGTCAGCACTACCAGAAAAAGTGGATGTGAATTTAGATTAGGGTTGAGTTTGGTTTCAGAGAATGTGCTGATAAATTCAGCTATTAGCTGGTGCTCTGTCTAGCCCCTGCACTGCTGCCTCCTACCACAGAATACTTGCTGAGAAGACATGAGGCAGCATAAGAGCAGATGGAGGATGATAACAGAATCATATCAGGGTATATTATTGCAGGTATAGTTTCAATGCCTTTCTTGTGCAAGTTAATTTACATCTGGGTCAGATACTGCTGTGCAACACCCTGTGTAATTCTATGCTAACAATTTATCATTAACCTTAGCTATCAGATACCTGGATCTTCAAAGCGACGCTGTGCTTCTCTTTCTAACTTCCCCCTGGATGGCTCATATCAGTGCTCTTGAGCTGACCTGTGGGGACACGAGGGCTCTGACCCTCCCCCTGCGCTGCCCTTCTGCTCAAAAGGAGTCACACAGACCTTCCATCCTCTAGCTCTGGCCAGGACTATTGTACTCCCATTGCCAGCTGAGATGCAGCCCATGGGGAAAACCTACACCTGCAGTGGCAACTTTCCTTCTGCCACTCTTAAAGACTTTACATAAACCTGGATCTGCAGCAGTGTGAAGGACACCACAGCTGGTGTGAAGGCCCTCTCCTCCCCCCACCCCCGAGGCTGGCTCTGCTGTTAGAGGCTGACCCTCAAGTCCTCCTAACAGACCTGCTCTCCTGCGCCACGTCCTGGGACCTTCCACCTCTCTGCAGGAGGAAACTCCTCCCTTCTGCTTTGCTGGAGGGGAGAACGAAGGGGAGTCAGGTTATAAGCCTTGCCCGAGGTTTCACAGGTTGTGAACAGAAGAACTGGAGAGAATGCCAGGTTTCATACCTCCTGGGCAGAACAAATAGGCCCTGCATTCTTTTCCCAAAAATCTCCCAAGACCCTACAACTACTTAATTAGAATCAGAGGGTATTTCTACAGAAAACTTGGATTTGGGCAACAGCCCGAAGTTGTCCCATTCATCGTTGCAACAGAGAGAGGTACAGCCCTCAACAAACCCCTCCAGTGTGAGTATATTTGTCATCATGATGACAAGGCCTTTGGGGCTCTCCAGGAGAGCTGGGAGAGTCTCTACATAGTTCTCATGTCTGACTGTCTGGAGCTAACACTGCTCCTTTAATGCAGGAGGTCAGACGAGGTCCAACGATGCCAGTGCTGAGACAGACACTAGCACAGCAAAACTGGTTGTATTGGGAGTGTGAGTAAGACCACAGAGAGAGGAATTTGAGGACAGGGAAGTTTCTGATGACTAGAGCAAAGAAAGAGGGCATTGGGAAGCAGCCAAGTATGCAGCTGAAATAAGTAGTCACGCATTTCTTTGGGAGAGACTTAATTGGAGGAATAATACATGCAGATGTAGGTGGAACATAAATGCGCAGAGAGCAAAGACAGGAGAGAAGGTGCTTGATTCAGCAATATCCACATCCATTTGTAAATGCAACAGCATCAGGCTCCTGCTGGGAAGAAAAGTGAAGAACAAAGAACAGACCTGTAGATATTACAACAATAACATGAAGAAACTAATTTATTGAGAAGCCAAATGCTTTCATGTGGCACATAAGTAAAATAGCAAGTATTACTTAGAGAGAGTACAGAGAGGAGTGAAGAATTCAGATGTTTAACTCTTGTATAGCCACAGGTTCTCAGCTACCATCAATACACCTGTACATAGGCTTTTTTCCTAATCTGTGATTTAATCTGTCACCTATTACTGGAGAGGAGTTGTGAAACCCAAGCCACCAGCTGAAGTCCTTCTGAAGCAAGAGGATACGATGACGTGTGTTATTAACAAATTCTGATGAGCACACACAGAACTACTCACCCTTGGAGGCATTCATCTGATGACTGTCAAATCCTCCAAAAGTTTCTGCCCTTCTAGGGAGTGAGATGGGGCCAACTCCTCCCTCCTGATCCATGGCAGTGCTGCTGACCTGCTGTCCGAGGGCAGTGCCCAGGCTCCTGCTCACCAGGTGTTGTAGCAGTTCAACTGGTAGAAAGCAGCAATGTCTTTGTTAAAGCCCACCTCAGGTTTCTGAGCTATTTTCATCCCTGCCTGAGCTCAGATCAGAAATTATTTGGTGCTCAAAGAATCTAGGTTTTTGTGACAATGATGTGAACAGTACACATTGCCCCTGCAAAAACTCACTCTGTCTGACCACTAACTCCAACTCCTGGAGCTCTGCAAAAAGCTTACACCTCCCTCTCCTCCTTCAGGCAACCTCAATGTTCTCTGACAACAGCATTTAATAATTTTAGCCTCTCCAAAGATCATACTGGAAAGTAGCCTGAGTTTCCAGCTACCCTTGCCTTTGTCAACAGAACTGCTTGTCCCTTGCAGGCACCACAAGCGCCTGCTGGAACCCAAGCCCCACCATCATATCTTGCTGAGACTGAAGAACAGCAAAAGCCTGGATGGTCCAAATTTCAGCCAAGTGTAAATCCCATGTTGTTCCTGACCCCAAAGCAAGTTCAATGTATGGTTTTCTTTGTGCTGACTTTCCTGCCCTCTTTCAACACCCCCGCAATACCCGCTTCCTTTCCTGGTCCTCATGATCTGTCCCTGAGACAATACCATGACGAGCAGTTTCTCCTTATCTCATTATTCTGACAAAGAGAAGATGTCCCCTGCAAAACTGGTGCTTGAGAAATGATGCCTTCACTGATAGTAACCAATTATAGTTGGTTACTATAATTTACATGTCACATGACTGGCTCACCTTCATTTATTGCTGTTTTCAGGATTTCCTCTCCTTTTGGAGCCTCTTCTGTGTTGGCTCTGAAGAGCAGCCTGGAGCCTGGCGTCTCCTCCTGCACAGAACTCTCTGCCATGTCCTGGAAGATCTTTGTCTTCTCCTCCAGCAAGAGCAGGATCTGTTTATCCTTCTGCTGAAGTTGTTCTGTGGGGGTGAACAGAAAACAGGGATGAAGACAAAATAAAAGCTTTGGCAAGGAAACCTGAGCTATTCCTGAGATACTGGCCCCATCTAGTGGAGCATGACAATATGTGCTGGGCTTGGCAGCACGACAGCGCCCTGGGCAATCTGGCACAGCAGGCTCAGAAAGTAAATAATGCAAGGAAGGTAATCTGCAAACCAGGACTGCAGTTATTTGCTGGATGCAGGATTGAAAATGTCACACTTCGACCACAAAACCCAACACAAAAACTCCCATACATTTTTCCACAATGGCCCCCCAGCTCTGTTCCAGGCAGATTTTACCTTTCAGTCCTCTCACTTTTGCATCGGACAACTTCTTTTCAAACTCAGACTCACAAGGGACTCCTTCATCTTCATCTCTATCCCTGGACAGAAGACACAGCTCAATTACTACAGGAACACACCCAGTGCACCCCCTCCCTCACAAGAGCAGCTGAGTGCCTTACATGGTGTGCATTGTGTCCTGAATGATTTGTATCCAGCCGTTGCGCTCCTCTTTGGAGCTGGCATGGACTTCCACCATCTCGGGATCCTTTCCACCCATGCTGATCAGGAACAAACCCTTCTCTTCATGAGCAACTTCTCGTACAATCAGCTTCTTCAGGGAGATCACAGTGGATCTCTGGTCCTTCAGATGGGAAAAAATGGGTGAGGAGGAGGACTAGAGCTAGCTCACAGATTCAAACAAGCATTGAAAAGGTTTCAATAAACCATAGTGCTATATCTCTAGGCTTGCTAGGTTTGTAAGCATTTTCAAAAAAACAAAATCACTTAAATGGGGTCAAACAAAAGGGATGGGCTTGCTTTCCTCCAAGAGTTATGTAGGAAAAGCAATTTTACCTCACTCCATTTCAAGAACGAATTAATTTTAAATTGACTTTGTGGTTTTGTAAACTGTACCATATTTTGCTCTGATCTTAGTTCCTACTGACCACGCTCTTCCTGTCATTAATATCACAGCTCCTTACACTTGGTGCAGCTTGCTAGCCTGCTTCACACACAGTATCTTCACCAACTCTCTCCAGGATAAAGTCTTGTTTCCAAATCCCACCAAACCTCTGCTGTTCTCAGGTGCTCACAGCTGACTGCTGTGTCAGAACCCGTGTGTGAGGTGATGTTCACCTGTGTGCTAGGGTCTCTGTGTCATCAGCCTGCTGGGTTACAATGTCCCCAGGCTGCTGTGTCATCTGCACGTGAGCCGGTTTCTTTGTGCATTGTACCACACGCTACAGCTGGGGTGATCTGGTTCACTAGCAGGGCTTGTATGCAAACCAGCTTCTCCTGTGTAGGGCACTGAGCTCGTGCAGAGGGTTGGTGGAACTGGAATAACAAATTATCAGCTTTCAAAATGCTCAAAGAGTGGAAAGGTCACAAGGTTTAGCCAGTCTAGACCATGCCTGGAAGGTACGGCCCAGCAGACTCCATCAGGCACCAGGTTTTCTTTAGCAGGTCAATGTGCCCAGCCCTTTTTGGGGACCTGCCCTCAAACCTAATGTTTTTGCTCCTGCACATTATAAATATATTTCTCTGACATTTATTTTCAAGCTGTTCTGTTGAATTTACTGCCCTGGCATTTCACCTCACTGCCCCCTGCAGCAGCTCACAGTGCATTTGGACATCTCCTCTGGCTGAGGTTCATTTTTACAACATTTGCATCGTCCCCTCACCCCCTCCTGGCCCAGTCACTGCTCCAGTGTGCACAAACTGCAAAGCACAAGTGTTTCCAGTGACAGGCAGGTTTTCAAGGCCAATTTTTCAAGGCCAATCAGCTGTGCCAAGGCACTGCAGGAAGGGGAGGTGGGGCATGAGGACATGTTTTCCCATCAAAAAGAATGGAGTCTGCTCAGCAAACAAAAATGTTCTGAGCAAGAAAATTAAGTTGTTTAGCAGGCAGTTGCTGGCTTTGCTGCACAACACAACATTACAGGTATCTCCCATAGAAAATTAGGGAGGAAAAAAGGGTGAAGCCTTACCAGTGAGGCGAAGACATACTTTTGGTCCTTCTCCTGAAGGAACACGAGCATATCAGAGAGGAGAACAGCCTGGACTTCTGCAAAAGAAAAAGCACATCAGTGCAGTATAACCACACAACTCACCCCAGAAAAGATTTGCAATAACACCAGTGCTGGGGAGCAGCAGAGCTGGTTTTGCAAATCCTGAAAGCAAGATCAACCTCCCAGCTGGCAGGAGGAGCAAGGGCAGTTCCTGGAGATGCCAGATCAGGTTAGCTCTGAACCAGCCTTGCATGAAGCAGGACACAGCAGCACCTGGGCATCCTGCAGGATTTGCTCTCACCCATGGGAGCAGGGTGCTCCTCTCCAGCCACATGCTCACTACCAGTTAAGACATGGGCATAGAAGTAAAAGCCAGAGACATTTATTCAATAGAAGCTCTGTTTTCTCAAACAATCAATATTTCAGCCCTCAAGCAAAATATCTGCACAGGAAGTTTTGGATTTTATGGTTCTCTTGATGAGTGGTTTGAAGGGTGTAAATTATCGTGCAATAACAACATTTGTCAGCTGCAGTTTCTTTCCCAGGAAATACTGACTTCAGGAGCCACTAGTAATTCTGCTCTCAGACAAACACAACTCTGAGGGGAGCCTGAATGAGACACAGGACCTGGCTTTCTTTCACGGGAGAAGGAAACACAACCTCAAGCCAACAGAGGATTTTAAATTAGTCTTTTCCCAGAGTACATGTAGAGCCTTCCAAGTCTCCTAATAACATATCATAAAGCTGCACAGCAACTACCAAGTGTAATGCCCCACCCAGACCCCTCAGTACAAAGAGGTTTTGTGTAATGTACTTGGGAAATCTTGTGACAGAAAGGAAGCAAACCAGAAACTTAAATCATCCCATGGGTAAATCCTTCCAGTCTGTTTTGGGAAGACAGAATCCATTCCAGATAAAAGAATCACTAAACTTTAAGCAAAGCTGCAAAATGAAATCCAGGCTTTGGGAGGTTGCAAAAGGTGGCATTTGACTGCCTTTTTCTCTGTTCCATGCACTTTGCAAGAGTGGAAATGCTAAAACCCTTAAACAAAAGTTCTTCCGATAATTTTTGGTGCTCCATTTCAAATACCACAAAATAACCTGAATATATGAATGACCTACTCTCTCTCTGGGTCTGCAGCCTGCCTGCAGGACCTACCTTCCCTGGGAGTCTGCACTACGGACATGTTTGCACATTTCTATGACTAAGAAATGCAAATGGAGCCTGTGCTTATCACGATTTCACAACAGCAGCAGAACTTGCTTCATCCACCATCTAAAGGCAGTAGCAGTCTCGGGTGCCTAGAAATCATCTGTAAACTTCCTGCTTCCAAAACCTCAAAATAAATCATACCCCATGTGGAATTCCACGTTATCACCACCTCCATGCACAGCACGGCATCAGGCTCCCAGGCCCCATTCATGCCCACAGACCGTAACTTAATCAGCTAATGCTGCAGGGAGGAAGGGAAGCCCAGACTTCCTGCCAAGCCTGAGGCACAGCTCTGTCTGCTCTTACTGCTACCATGGTGCCAGCTGAAAGTTTCCTTTGGAGATTTAGCATTTAACTCACTGGAGAACTTCAGTGCACAACACCTTAAAAAAACTACTTCCACCTGATAACAAACAAAAAGCAACTCAAGGAAACACTGACCCAACAAGAGGCAGCTGCAGGGACACCGGAGCCTCTCCTGAACAGTTTGTGTCATCAGCTTAAGAGGTTCAAGAGCAACAAATACCTGGGACATCTCCCTGGATCCCAGTGAAACTGGGATGTGCAGACCTGCCACAGCCCTTGGAGGGAAGGAAAGGCCCAGAAAGTTGAGGCTGGGTTCTAGATTTAGCCAGCACAACTCCTGGAACCGTGGCACAGGCATGGAGATCTGACTCCATGCTCTGGGCAACTGCAGCCCGATCGTGTCCTCCTGGCCCAGTGCATCCCACAGCAACTCTGACCCTTGGCTGATACACCAAGGTGTCACTGCCACCCGAGCCCTCAGCAGGCATGCAGTCACCAGGAGGAAGAGCAGCTCTCTGTCACCCCAGAACCCACACAAGTAATTGGAAATGCAATGGGGAGTGGGGGTACAGCAGGGGAAAGCTGGTGTCACAATCTATCAAGGCAGAAGAATAAATCAAGGGTGGAGGCACCAATCTGAGGACTAATCCTACACCCAGAGAGGGTGAGCTGCATCCTTCCACAGCAGAAGGCAGGAGAGTCTTACCTTTTAACCGGCCAGCTGAGTTTCTTAGTGAAACAGGCCCATCTCGGATGAGTTTCCGATGCCTCAAGTCCTCTTTTGCAAACATCTGGCCACTCTTCATCCTCATGATGGATTTGCTGTCTGTCCGGTTGTAAATCTCCCCAAGACGCATTTTCTTTTCATACTTGCTGACTTTGCTGTTGACTGCAGCAATCACATCTTTAACGAGGTTTAACGACTGAGTCAAGTCTTCATGTTCCACTTCATTTTCTTTAAAAAAGAAACAGAAACATCTCGATTTGACTTTGTGCAGCCTAACTTCCCACTTTTACTTCCTTCCTTCCTCTTCTCCCGAGTTCCCACATTCTAAATTTTTAATACTTAAATGAGACATTTTTCCCCCTTAAAGGAGCTTCACAAAACCCTTTACATATACATGGTTGAGGCTGGAGAATACTCCAATACATTTTGCATATAAGACAGTAGAGATGAAATGCACACATTAACTACATATTTTAGCTAATACCTAAAAAAGCAGGCTGGGAGACTTTGGAGTCTAGGCACGTTGCTCCATAATTAGCTACAGACAGACTTCTAACAACTAAATCAAGGTACCTAAACAACTAATCCTAATGGAAGTATTGAATTCACTTATCTTTTTGCAGTGATGTGAGACAACGACTGGATTAGCTGGTAAAAAAATCTGCTTCAGCTGTAAAGGATAAAAACTTCACACTGGACAAACAAGTATTGCTTAGAATAAAGGAGCTGGTCCCTACCTTTGGTGTACTGCAGTATCCTCTGTAAAAGGACCGGGTACTTTGTGATTCTCTGTGTTACCAACAAGATACATTCAGGAATCCCAAGGCGCCTCACCAGGGAGCTGCTCATTTTTTTCTAAGGAACAAAGAAGAAAATTTCAGTTCTCCAGCAAAACACTCCCCAGGGTGCAGAAAGGACACTTTTTTCCATTGGCTACATCTGTCCTGCCAAGTCCTACCTTGATAAATGCCTGAAAGCGCTTGTCCTTCGAGTAAAGATCTTTGAAGTAATTGACGGCCTCGTTGTGATGCCCGCAGAATTTGCCGTATGTTTTCTTCATTCGCTCAGCATTCTCCCCAGAGAACTGCAAAGAACAGGACACACAGCTCCAACCTGCACTGAGCTCCTGGGGTGACATCCCAGCAGTGCCTGACAGGCTCTCAGAAAATCTTGAGGAAATCAAATTAGTCCAAAGCATGCTCGACCATGCACACAGATCTCTAGAGAGTAAAGAGCTGATTTGGGGACTTCACTGAGCTCGCACCTACAGGAAAATTTGTGGCTCCAGTCCCATGGCTTAAATGAAAGCTTTTGTGGCTTAAACCACAAAAAGAGTCAAGACAGACAAAAAGAAGACAGAAACTGTGGTTAAAGAAAAGTAAGATCACCCACCCCGAGTTAAACACCATGTCAATAATGCAGCCAAGGAACATACTGGGTATATTTTGTGTGAGCTCCTGCCTACACTCCAGTCTGTGGTCAAACTGTTTTGTGCCTGTCAGTGAACGCTCCTCTTTCCGACAAAATGAACTAAATTAATTTTCAGCAGTGGACCTTCCTCTGAAAGAGCAAAAAGTGCTTCAAAAAGCAGAGGTGGAATTTGTATGTGTGAAGAGTGAAGGTGCCATCAGCTGTGCTTATCTGACAGGCACAAACAGGAGGGAAGGAAAAGCATCTGGCTTCCAGCTGTGCTCTCGGAACTGCAAACATTTTCCAGCACTTACTTGATTCACTAGGATGTCACCTATCCTCCTGATAACAAAGTTCTTTTCACTTTTGTCTGCCAGTGACTCCTTCTTCCTTTCCAGAATCCGCTGGAAAAACTGACTGTGGATGTGCAGCAAGTTTTCCAGGCAGGGAAAGATCTTGTCCACGGCTTGCTGATCTAACTGCAGTTCCTTTAACATGGCTGCACTGTACACATCGTTCATGATCTTCAGGGTGCGGACGTGGTGCATTTCTGTCTGCATTAGCTCTGCATGGGATGAGGACAACAGTTCATGGGTTAGAGCACAAGGAAAAGCTGCCATTAGAAAGTTTTTCCATAACTGGGCTTCTCTAAGTGGCTTCCAAAAAATTTCATGACAGGAATTGTAACATCAGTCAAGAGTTTCATGTGTGAGAGAAACAGGGGGGAAGAGGTGTCCCACAACAGAGAGCTCTGGATGTTGCTGCTGGGGTCTCAAACTTCAGCCCTGGTATCTTCTCCTTCCTAACACCTCACTGCCCCCCTCACACCCCCCTTTTGCCATACAGGATGGCTCCTGAATCCCTCAGGAAAAGACCTGGTAGTTAGCTGCCTGTGGTGGAACCCAGTTTGAAAGTCATCAGCAGACAAATGAGGAGAGGCAATTCCTGGGGGTTTTGATGTCTTCCAGATATGTGACATGCAGAAAGTCAGCTTCCACAGAATACATTATTTTTCTAGGAACTTCAAGAACGAAAGTTTGGCTTTTTAGGAAACCAAAGCAGTGTTCCTATCAAGGAGCTGTTTACAGTGAGTGAAAAGTGAAGATGTCTCACCGTAAATCACATCTTGCCGTTTGACAACATCTTTGTATTGCTGCTGTAGAAACTTGCTGTCCACTACTTGGCTCCAGGACTCTGCCTCCAGCTGCTTGGAATCTAATTCCAGGTCTCCCATGAGCTGTCCTTCATTCATGTCTGCACCTACACAAAGCAATATAAGTGCCATTAAGATGTGGGTAATTTGTCTCATTTGAGATTCCTGTGTAATTTTTTAGGTTTAGGCTTTGTCAGTCACACCACAAACATCACACACAATCTCCTTTATTGACACAAATGATCACATACCACATAAAGACTAGTTATGAAAAACACTTTTAAGTGTTATTTCCTAGTTTCCTGTTCACCGTTTTCACATGGACCAAATTCTAGCTTAGATAATGTATTCCTAATCTGCCATGAAACGACATTGCAGTTAAACAAAAAACCACAACAGAAGAGGAAATGTTTGTCCCTGAGCTAAATTCCAAGTAACTCAGCTGTAACTGAAACCTTCTAAATGTTTTTCCATAACTCAATGAGCTAAAGAAATTATTATGTAGGGCTTTGTTTTAGTTTATCATACTAATATTCTGAGATTAAAATAAATGCACTTTAATTGTCCATTATAAAAGAAGACAATTGCTGAAAATGGATTTTCTATTTCTGGAAAGCAGCACTGAGACCTTCCTTCTCCTACAAATGGCATGGAGATCTCTTACCTTCATCAACCAGCGACTCCATGGATTCATTTACCCTGCTGATTTTATGTAAAGAGTCTGTTGACTGCGACAGGAATTTCCAAGTGTGTATTAAGCTGTCATCATTCCCAACTCTGCAGAAAAACAGAACACAAAATATTGTTTATGACAAAAACCCAGCCAAATGTACTTTCAGATAAGCAGAATAAATGCATTTTAAATATGAATTGGAAAACAAAGCCAGCACTGCACGATTATGTACAGAAATGTGCTTTTATGTGTTGTTTACTAACTAACCACTGGAGCTTGAGAAGCTGTAAGTGCTACAGTTGTGAGCGACGGTGCTTTCCATAAAGAACCACTCCTGAGCTTTTATAGTTTGGACAACTCCATTCCAGTCACGTCCCATCTGCATTGCCCTTGGAGAAAACAGTGTGAAAAAACACCACACCAAAGGCTATACAAGAGTCCTTATCACTAGCTCTGAGAAAGATCAGAAAATGGACTGAAGTTAAACTCCCCATGAATAGCCAGGACATCCAAACTGCCCAGAATAAGCCAGTCCCTGCCTCACGTGCAGAACTGCTCAATATGCAAGTACTGTAGGAACCACAAATTAGATTTTTTCTATGTTTTTTTTGCAATCAATTATGTATAATGCAGTCTAAAAACAGGAAGACTGCAGCTCTGTGCCTTCACCCTCTTGCTATGGACACAAAAGTTAATACTACACCTGAGCTGCAAATGTGTGCTTGCACAGCATCCAGCCCAAGGCAAGGGAATTTCTTCCTAGGATCCCAGAGCATCCTTAGGAAGTGGCCTTGAATCTGCCAGGCCAACTCAGCTGTGCCTCTGAACTCCTGCCATGACTAAACTAATTCACACAAGCAGATCCTGCAGAAAACAACTGATGGTATCATATAGAACATTGCTATTTCTCTGTTTGTGATCCCTTTTGTACCTTTAACTCAAGTCACAGCACGCGAACTTATTTTTAGTGAGATCTGCATTTCTTTACGCCAGCAGCATCAGATAACACACACACTTTTGGTCAGGCGTGCAAGGAGGAGCCTTACCCTGCAATGTTCTGTATGGAGACACTTTTGGAGAGTGCAGTGGGCTGCTGTGATCTCCTGTTGCTGAAGCTGGAGGTGACGGTGCTCTCGTCGGGCGCGAGGATGGCGGAGCGCGGGCGCTCCTTGGGCTGCGAGCCTGCGACGGAAGGGTGGGAGAACAGTCAGCCCATGCAAACACCTTAACCACTGCTCACTGGCATGGGGGTTACTTATAAGGATCCACACTCTGAAATTCACTGCCTTTTCTTTCTAGGATCTTCCCCAGGGGGTGTTAGCAGTTAGGAACAGCCATAGGAAGGGAAGAACATTGACCCCTGAGCAGAACTCACTGCACTATGCTTGAATTACCCAGGTGTGATCTGCAACTCCAGAAACTGAATTTAACTGTTTTGATAATTAACCTTATGTCACAATCCACCCTGCTGCCTTTTTATTTCCTTGGGCACATAGTCATATAACCTTTGACCTTGATGTTTCTGGTCAAACTCTTGGAGATAGGTTTCTCTTATCACTAGGTACCACAGAGAAATGATAATCCTGATTTCATTATACCATCACATACCCTTAAGTAATTTGTTCATATTAATTCCAGATTTTTCCTTCTTCAGATGCATTTCTGCTATCTGAAGCAACACCTCTGAACTTCATGATAAATACCACAGTGATTACAACTGGATTATATAGTCTGGTTCCATACAAGCTATCATTTATCTTATCAAAGCTTATCACTTAAGCTTATCAAATCATGGCCCTACAAAACCAGTCTGGGCTATTTCACACCTGTTCTTCATCCCTGGTGACACTGGGTCACTCTGCAGTGCAGTGTGTATCTCAGCAAAGTCAGGAACAGTTTGTCAGTATTCCTCCTGCTCAAAATTAAACTTTCTATTTTGCCTACCTCAAAGCCCAAGACTACTTAAACCAAAAATAATTGTGTTTTAAATCCCCTCCACTTAATACTCATAGTTGGATTTTTTCCTACGTCAGACACCCATGGACATAGGCTGCAGATTCCAGATTTTGTGGCCTTAACAGCTACAGGCATTCTGCAAGCTACAACAGACAAGTGATTTTTCTAAATCTGAGATGATTTTACATTTCCTTAGAGCTAAACAGACACTGCAGAAGGGGATGAACTCTGTACAACTTCTGTACAACTTCTGAAGTCTCAAATACTGCTTAGCATGCACAGAGGATGCTCTCATCCCTGCTTTGTTAAAACCTTATTTTTCATAACATCAAGTATCAGTTGTCAGAACAGTTAAGACACAGACCACTCCCAAAGAAAAGGGAAAGAAATTGTCTTACTTTTGTTTCTCATGGTAACTGTGGGTAATGAAGAGGTATCATGTGCCTGCAGCATCCCTCTCTGTGGCTGAAAGAAAAATGAAATTCACTTTAATTTCTTCCTCCCTTCTCCCAGAAGGTTGTGTCATATAACTAAAACAAAAAAAAAAGCTAATTTTTTTCCTGAAGCCTCTCAGTGTATGTGTATTTTTAAATATATTTTTTATTTTCTCTGAACGAAGTGGGCAAAATAACAGATGGAGAAATGTGCACCAAATATGAAAATGTGAAAATGATGACAATACTGAAGTGAACTGAAATCATAATTGCACAAACATTATTTAGCTTGGAGAAGCAGGTTTCTTGCATTTGGGGTAAGCAATGAAATCTGTGTGCTCCTCATATAAACAGTATATTTAACAGTTTTCATTATGTGAAAGCTTTAGCACAGGGGCTGAAGTTTTTACAGACTGGAAACTTTGTAACATGTGGTAGAAAGTGTTTTATTTATCTATATATCTATATAGATATATTCAGTAGAGTAGATGAAATCTCTTACCTTCATTTTGACCTTTGCACAAGAAGCAAAATTCTCCTTACAGCCTTTGTGAACAATTGCATTACAGTCTGTCAAAAAAAAAAACCAAAAAAACCCCAATGAATTAAACAAAGCCCCACAGAAAACAGGTCAATTTTTGCTGTTTGCAATCTGAACTGTTAACTTACACAACTGAGAATTGTAACTTTTAGGCATCATTGTGGTTTGCATGACTAGCTGAGAGAGAGGATGCTTTCCAGGAAAATTAGCCTTTTGTTAGTAACATTTCCTCAGAGAATTTAACAGGAAGTTCTGCTTAAAAATCAATGCAAGGTTGAATTGTCAGGGGTCTTAGATTAAAGAAAAAAGAAGGAGGAAAAAAACAAAACCCTGATGGCATTATCCCTCTGAAAATAAGGTGGAAAGCAGAAGCAGGAGACAAAACCAGAAATCAATTGTAGGGCCAGTATTTCTCTGAAAGGACAAATACTGTTCTTATCCAGACAAGGACTATGAGATCTAAAAGACAGGAAGAGGATGGGGAAATTAATTTATACAAACTCAGACATCATGGATAAGACACAATTGGGTTCTATGGCATAGAACCCAAGTTACCAGAAAAGGTAACAGGAGAACAGGAGCAGCATCTGTCAGGAATCCTTGAGGTTGGGACTTCCTGCTGGAAACTGAAGTTTTTGGTCCAAAAGCATCACATTCACCAATGCAAAGACCATCATGCTTTAAATTTGCTGCATATATGCCAGAGCAAAAGCTGAGTGGCTTGGTCTTTTGGTTTTTTTTGGGTTTTTTTTTTTTTTTTTGAATACCCTGAGTCTGCCCTTGACTTCTGCCAGCAGATTTCTGGGAATCAAAGTTTTCAAAGATGATTAAAACTGCCCTTTTTTTTTTTTTCTCCATAAGAATTGAGAAATGGGATTCAGGCTTTAACTCTTTTGGCAGATGAAAGATCACAGCTCAAGATGAGATTCAGTAGCTTAGAGAAAAATACTTCCACTTATTCATGACAACACTAACACAGATAATAAACTGGATTTTACAACTAAGTGTGAAGTTCTGAATTATTTCTTGAAGCAGAAAAAGAAGAAAAAATTCTATGTCCAGAATGACAAAATATGCTCACACTTCTAGAATCTCTTACATTTGGGATGACTCAATAAAAGCTAGTAATTCTGATATTTTGACAGAGATGAGGGTAAGGTCATAGGGTGCTGCTATTCTGACAATGTCTCACAATTTCCTGTGTACAAGACAGAACAAAGCAACCTGAAAACTCTTGCAAAAACCCACAAGCACTGTAAGCTTGTAGACCAAATAAGAAACAGGAACAGAAGCTGCTCCTCTGGTGCATGAACAGAGGCAGGGAGACAATTCAGAATCATGAAATTCACACTCAAGCCTTGAAAGCCTGAGGACAGCTCTTTAGTGTGTACCATTCGGCAAAAAAAAAGAGGATTTTTTAAGTTAAAACATCTGGTTGTAGGGACTTTATTCCTCCAGTTCAACTCTTCAGCAAGAATGAAGTTCCTCTAACTCCAGTGTGCCACTAGTATTAATAACTAAAACCCCAAAATCTTATTTTCTGCATCACTGATCATAAAAAAAGTAAAAAAGACAAGGCAGACAAGGCTACTAAAAATTAGGTTCTTTTGCTTGCCCATTTGTTTCAGAGCATGCACAATCTTTCAGCATTGAGTAGACATTTCAGGAAGCTGGGGGCGGGGGGTGGCATAACTGAAAAGCTGAGACATTAATTCAAAATATCCAGTGCTTTAAAAGGCATTAAATGCCATCCATAAGTGAGACAGAGCAGTGGTGGTAGCGCCAGCCTACATCAGCACAGGAATATCAGAGCCTCTGCTGCTGCTTATCCATCATTTCCAAAGCATCTGAGGCTGATTTTTAGATGCAATGGGAGGAAGAACCACTTGCTGATGTGAGCTCTCAACGTAGGCCTTCACCATTTTTTTATGATATTCATTTCCTGGCCAATGCAGAAAACATGCAACAAGTTTGCATCGTGCCTTGAAAACAAGGAAAGAACATCTGTGCTAAAACACAACATTGTCGGGTTATTTTAACTCATTAGCATACAGAGCTTTAAACTGGGATATATTTGATTTTCTACATGGCTTCAGAAGCTGCTAAGAAAGTCAAATGGGGAAAGGGAGAGGATGCATTTGAGGGTTTGTAATTGTTGATGTTTTACATTTCCCATCAGGCTGACACAGAGCGTGTCTCAGACAAACAACTCTGCTGAAATCTCTTCCAGGAAACTCAGAAGTGCCATTTGGGATTCAGCTGGCTGCTCCTTCCCCTGCTCACATCCACCAGCAGGAACTGAAGGCTCCAGCCCGGGAACAGTTCCCGCAGTCACTTTGACTCATTTCTAAGCTAAAAAATTACTAATAGTGAGGAGAGGAAAGCCTTTTTCACTGAGCTATAGTGAGAAAAAAATGGGTTTTGCCTGCATGTTCTATAGCTTTGGGTTCCTGCATGAACCAAGCAGCATTCTGGTCTTGACCACATGAACACCGCTGACCTTATCGAGCTACAGGCAGAAGAAACCGTCTGACAAGAAATGAGAACAAAATCCCCAATCTCTGAGAAACCTCAGTGAGGCTCCCACCCTGCCTGTCCTGTGCTGCACGTCCTTCACACGAACACAGGTAGCTGTCATTTGACCTGTGATGCAATTTCTTGTTCAAAGGGAGCAGAGGGTCACCATTTCCTTTTCGTACCTTGTGGTTCCCACTGTGGGCTTACCAAAGCAGTGTTTCAGAGAATTAAAGCAATACACCACAGATGGGTGGGACTTTTTTTCCCCCCGTTGCACGCAGAAGCCATGATCCAAGCCAGCTGTCCCTGTCCTTTGTCCACCTTATCAAAGCACCTCAGCTCCAAGCCACTACGTGCAGCTGAAATAACCAAAGTTCTCCTGACTGATAGAGCCCAACAAGGGGTAGAAAACCCCATGGCCTGCTGTGATGGCTGAGCTCAGGCTTAGGAAAGAGATTTCAGGACACCTCCATGCAGCCACGATTCATTTCAGTCCAGTTTCCACAAGACACCACACTGCTCCATGAATCACCATCTTCAAAGTCTCCCTCCCACCTCACATCCTCAAGCAAAAGGAAAATAAAGTGTAAGGTTTGCATTTTCCATGCCAGATTCAATGAAAAATAAAAGGAAGGGGGGGGAACCCCCCTGACTTACTTGCACAGTAGTACGAATCCTTGTTGAAAGGCTTCATACAGTGGTAACAGGTTGCTTGGGCTACAACGGAGGTTGCAGTGAAGAGATGTCCATTTAACAGCTTCTTATCTTTTTCCTTCTCCTTGGAATCTTTGTCCTTCTCTTTAGTCTTCTCTTTATCTTTCTCTTTTTCCTGCCGAGACAGAATGACCAAAAGCCTCGTCACTCAGCAGAGGTCTCTTCCCTAGTTACAGATTGCTCAGTGTTTGCCTTTGGCACAGCCAGGGTATCGATCGAGGGGCACCTGAACAATGGCCATGTGTCTGCACAGCTCTCCCATCAAAAAGCCCCTGTGGAAGTGGATTTACATACTACTGACTCACACAGGTGTCTCACCACTGCAGATGACACCAAGTCTGTTCTGAAGGCACTTATTTCCTTTTACCTTTGTTTTATACTTGCTTGGCTTAATGACTTCACCTCTTTTCTTTTTCTGGGCTCTCACCAGCCTCTTCAGCAATTTAAATAAATTATGTTAAATACACATACCACATGTAGTGTGCATCAGACTTTCAACACAGCTAATTTTTAAGGCCAAACCATAAGCCTCGTGATTTTCAACTGCATTTCTAATGGAGAACACAAGCTCTTCCTCAGTGTCTCTACAGTCTTACTGCCAAAATATTTCCACCTCTGTTTTCCTTCCAACTAGCAACTTTTTCAACGCATGCAACCCCAAGTAACTACATTAAGCTTTTTGACAAAACGGATCTTCTACAAACTCTTGACCTATGGCACCAAACAAAGGCTGGGGAACAACAGCAACACCATATAAGAGCCTCTCATCTTCTACAGGCCACGACTCAACCTCTAGGCTACTCACCTTTGGAAAGATGACAAGCACAGACAGCTTCTCCAACTTCTAGCAGAGTTTTTGCTTCTCTTCTGTCTCTACCTTAGATAGAAAATACTAAATACTAAAAACCTGAAACATTTTTCCCTGCAGCCTTTCATGGATTTGGAATTCTTCCAAACAAATTTTAAAGGAAACTCCACAGAAAATCTCTGAATTTGAATTACAACAACTTCTCGTCTTTCCACATACCAACCTACAAAATGTTTATGATATGAGTCAACTCCAGGTCTGTACTTTTGACTGTTGCTGCAGACTTCCTGGCATCTGAAGGAGAATCTTTACCAGAAACTGGTAAAGCCTTCTGTCAGCTTATCTTTGCATTTTGTTATTTATTTTGTTATCTTTGCATTTTGTTATTTGTTACTGTCCCAGCCTGAATATCAGGGAGCTGCAGAGCTGCCCATGTGAGCAACTGCCATGAAGTGGCCTAAAGAGGGATGGAGCCCTGCAGCCACTGCAGGGAAACTGTTGAGCCCTGGATGACACACTCACACCATGGGGAACTCAGCCTAAGGACTCCAATCCCAACACATCCCAGGCAAAATGCCAGCGCCGGAGTCTCTCCCTGCAAAGTGTCAAACAGAAAGTCTATTTACTGGCCCCAAATGCTGTTTTGTTCTGCAAATAAGCAAAACTAGGAGTATTACCATATGGAATAATCCTGTCTGAAGCAGAAAAGCTGCCAGAAAAGAAGTCTGCATTGCGTCACATCTCCGCCTCCTCTGAGCCATCAGCTTGGCTCACACCACCCCACAGGAACCTCCACAGCCCCATTTTCCACCCACTGACCTGACCATCTTTAACCATATCCAGCCTGGGAGGATTCAGGAACTAAAACTCTGCAGTTTAGGTCTGGGCTGATAGTACCAAGTTGAAGCCTGGAGTTTTGCTCTACTGCCAAGTCTTGTGAAGCTCCAGGAGAAAAAGATCACTCTAAGCTCAAGACAAATCTTGTGATGCTCATGCTGAAAGAAGATTTCCCATCCTATACTTTAAACCTACCTGAAGTTCACTGAAAAACCCAGCAATTCTGAAGTCTAATTTTAATTTCACTTAAAGCTGAACAGACCCAGGAAAAACAGGAAATCAGTGCACCAATTTCAAGGAGGAAACAGCAAACTCCACACAAGGGCTGCCAGCCACTCCACTTAAGGACAAGGTCTCACAATGAGATTTTTTTCAGCTTTTTCTTTTTTCCTGTGGCAGCTACTGGAACTTTATTTAAAGAAGGACTGTAGGAACAAGACTATATTTGTGCTGTTGGAGCTGCCAATGAAATTTGGAGCCCAGCTTTGTGGCTGAAGTGATGTGCCAGAGCAGCCACCACGATGGGTACTGCGGCGCCGCAGCCACGCCGCAGCAGAGGATCCCACTCCCCAAGCACCATGCAGCTCTTACCTCCCAGTGCTTCAGTCCCACCAGCTTCACTGTTATCTGAGGTACTTCTGAGAATCTATTCCATTTTATGGACATCCTTCCCTGGGGCAGGAGAGCTGCTCCCCACCAGGAGCTGCTCCCCACTAGCCCATGGCGATGCCAGAGGCTGCGGCAGGGCTGGGGACAGCAGGCACAGCACCGAGGAGTTGAGCAAAAAGGGGGAGGGGCAGGACGATTGCTGACTTCCTTAAAGATGATTTTAGCTATTTTGCTATTGCTTTCATCTTGCCCTACCTTAGCTTCCACTGCTAAAAAAATACAAAACTAAAAACCAAACCCATACAACAGGCAGAAAAGGATGTGATTAATATTCTAGAAGTCAATATAAGACCACCTTTTGAAAGGTGGAGGGGAATAAATCAAACACTCTGTGATGTTTGGGCTACAGAAGAAGTGAATTTTCACATACCTCAGTGTTGCTATGTAGTACTTCAGCAAACAGAGTGCTGCAGAAGTTGCCCAGACAGAGAGGTTTTGTGTGTTTGAGCTCCTCCTGCTCTGCAGGTCACGTATATTCCCTGTCTCCTAATCCTTTCAAACACTTGTAACTCCCACCATACACCCTGAAATGCTGCTGCTGGCACAGCACTGCCTTATTACTGTGCAAGGCAACGAAAAAGAGAAATTACTCATGCTAATTGTTGTAATTTCTCAGAAAGTCTGGACCAAAATGAAAAAGAAAAAAAAAAAAAAAAAGAGGGTTGTTTCCTGAACTGACAAAGATAGAGCATGCTTTAGACTTTGCAAATATGAATCAAGGCACTCTGCTAATAGCAAGAGATTCACTGATAATCCAAAATAACATGCCATGCAAGGGTAAAGTCATGCCAAGTTCTATCAGTATCCCCTCCAGTTAGTGCTCTAAACACCCCTTTGTTTTAAAAAAAATTTTACATAACTCTCTACATTTTCCAAGAGGCTCAGATGTGCTTTATTTTACTTTATTTCATCTGAGAAAACTGCATTTCTGAAGGTTGGGAGATAAGTAAAACCAAGCTGGAAAGACATTGAAGCCTACCTCCCTCATGACAGCTCAGAAACCAACTTCCTGTGTCAAACTTCCCCTTTCAAGCTTTGTTTTGTTGCTTCTGTTTTTAACTTTTACAGGTTTTTCTCATCTATAATGTTTCTGAGAAATCAGTGTTCCAACGAATTTTTTGGTCAAATTATTTAAATGTACTGGTGGAGCCTTAAAAATGCACATTATGCAAACATTCCACCATGAGCAGCCAAGAAATGGCAACTTGAAAGATATTTTGGCTTTTATTTAGTAAAAGTATGAGAATTGATATGAGCTGCAATTTTTGTGGTGCATGTTACAGCTGGGATTTTGGAGCAACTCTTTATCAACATTTTCAGGCACAATCATGAAATTAGTGAAATCAAACTGCACTGAGCAAGTATCTAAAAGCACTGCTGTTATATTTTCTGTCCCAAGCAGATCTCTTACCTCTCTCTCCAGTTCTTGCTTTAGAGATAACTCACATTAAGTGCAAGAACCAGTTAATGAACTTCCATTCTCACTCACAGTAAATGCAAAATGCTCCTGGACTTCTCACTGGTGTTTGCACAGATGTTTCTATGTAAACACATTTACTTTTTCAACACTGCACTTTGCAGCAGGGAAGAGCACTGTCCTAAAGCTGCTCAGAAGCAGCTCTGAGCCACTTGTGGCTATCCTGAAAGACAGATCCATAACAAGGATCTGTGTGTCATCACACCTCTCAAGGGCAGAGAACAGGCAGGGAGTTGGTAAATACAAACAGTATTTACCAACACATTAACCACACATCACCCAAGAGACAGTAAAGTGCTCTGAGCTTATGTCAGACACATGAATTGAGGGGAGATTTAAGCAAAAAAAAATCCAAACCAAGCCAAGAAAATCTCTAAACATATATCAACCTTCAAGGCACAATCTAAAGCAACAACAGCCCATTTGTGTGAACGATTTAGCATTAATGTAATTATTTCTGTAATCAATACTATTACCAGGAAATTCAACTGTTGAATTAACTGTTGGGCCTAACTTTCATCAAATAAAATTTCAGGGTCTCAAGGATGGAAAAAGAGAAAAATATAAATATTTGCCATCACTAAAATTCATTGTTTGAGCTTCTGATATTTTGGCTTTTAATTAGTTCTTCTCCTGCAGCGCACAGGAACTTTGTGGCAAAAGTAAAAACACGATGAGAAGACAATATAGCCTTCAGCAGCCAGTCCCTTCTTACAGCTCCTGTCCTTGTTTTATTAAAGGTTCTCAGGTACTGTAAAAATTAGACTCATTAATCACTACAAAGCCCTAACTCATGCCAGGGCAAAATTTACTCTCTCTGGGGAAGAGAGAAACCACAGAATCATAGTGAGTGAAACCAGAGAATCATAAAGACTGGAGGAGTCCTTTAAGATCATCCAGTCCAACTGCTGACCCAGCAATGTCACTGTAACCCAAATTTAGAACCCAGTACTTGGCCTCACTGAGTCTCACACAGCTGTCCTTGGACTCAGTTTTGGGGTGCTAAGATTTCCCATGGAGCCAGTTCCTATCACCCCACAGACACTCCTACCCTTTTAAAAAAACAAAAAGGAAGGAAGAAAGCAAAGAAAAGAAAGTCAGGCAAAGACTTAAACACAGAACTCCTCTCTGCTGCCTATGGGCCTTCCACAAATCACAACAAGCACTTACTTTGCTCTTCTTGCTGCTGGACATTTTATTCCTGAGGTAGCTGAAGGTGCGGCTGACTTTTGTTACACCTTTACCAGCAGAGACACTGTTGCTCTCTTCATATATGCTAAAATAATAATAAAAAAAAAAAGATAAAAGTTGCTTTTATTTTTTTTTTCTCATTCCCAAATAATCCATTAAATGGATAGATTCTTTTTAAAGGACAAATGCACTTATTAGCCAATGCAGTCTAGGTGCTTTATGGTGTTTTACCAGAGAAGGAAAAATAAAGACAAAATGCCAGTCCACTCATTTTCAGAAAAGTTTCAAGGAATCCTCATATCTGTTTTGAAGCAGGCCATGCCATAGCACCCTCTGCTGCTCCCCTTGTCAAATAACCAGGAACCATTAATGCTATAAAGAACCATTTTCTTCCAGAGAAAGGCATCGAATGAACTCTGAAAAGACAGTGAATGTCTTAAACAGAAACCACACTGTCTGCAAAGCCTCCCGTGAGAAATAAGAATACCAATATTAAGTAATAAACCACAATGGTTATGTATACTAATTTAGGAATTTTTAGGATCCCATATAATTTTTGCTAGCCTTTATATGCACAAGCTTATGACTTCTTCAGCTCTGATAAAAGAATAAGGAAACTATTATTGCATTAAAGGACATAGTCTGTCAATATTAAGCACAACACAAACCAAAAGCAGAACACAAATACTAGTTAAATCAAGGAGGAGAAGACAGCAGAGAGCAGAGGTGAAGAGCCTCCCAGTCACAAAATAAAGCCAAAGCTGTTGGTGACACAGAGACCAGATACCCAGTACCACAAACATCCTTCCTTAAGGGAAGAACCTTGAAAGCCACCAGGAAGATTATCTCCTCTGTGCAACTTGCAAGGATGGAAAGTAACATACAAAAACATGGCCTTTGTTATAGAGAGGCAGAGAGAATTAGCCACAGGAAGAAAGTACTACTTTTAGCATAACATAAAACTTGGGGTAAACCAATCTGATGTTATTAGCTATGAATAAACAGCCTTCTAAAGAGATGAGAGTTAGAACAGACTTTCATATTCTGTGATCTAAAATATTCTTCAGCATTTACCAACACAGGACTGATTTTCACAATTTCTGCTTTCAGCTTAGTGCCCTGGTGCCAGGAAGGCTCCGGGGTGCCCAGGGCAGAGCCCAATGCAGAAGTGGCCCCAGCAGAGGCAGGGTGGCCCCAGGATACTGCAATACTGCACTGCATATACTGCAATACTGCACTGCATATACTGCAATACTGTACATACTGCAATACTGTACCTCTGCACTGAAGAGCCCATGGAGCCGCCCAACGACTGTGCACCTGCAAAAGATGGGAGGGGAGGGGGGGACAGGTTAGACTACATCCTTAGCTCACTGATTCCAAATAACATGGTTTGCATATTGGGATGGTTCAAGAGGAAAGGGAAATGTTTTCTGGAAGTGGGTGTTCAGAACAGATTTCACGTGCTCGGGATAAAGCCTGTTCCCTGTATCCTTAGCTGCTCTCAAATTAGGTGCTGAGGTGAAAGCCTGTTTAGTATTTTTATCACTCTTCAGCTATTAAGTAAAGACCATGCAACTGTTAAACTTGCTGGTAAATCAGGGTGGCTGAATTAGAACTGCCAATTCAATGACAATAGGTATAAATAAGAATCATTCTGACACAATGCTTTATTTATACTCCACTAGAAAGGATCTATTGTACAGCACATCCGGGTTTCATGTATAAAACTTTTCTCCTTGATAAAACTGTAGTTCATTTTCCCATCAAAATCCTGAGGCACTTCATAAAGAGTAAGGGAAACAAGGGAAGCCTTATTCTGTTTTCCACAAAATGTTACCAGCCTGGGGCTTCGTCACGAAACAAACTGCTTGAGGAAAGGCTGAATTTCAACATGAAGCTGAAGCCCTGCCAGAGGCACCAACTCTCTCTACCCAAGAAACTCACTTACACAATGCATTTGGAGCAGATCTGGGAGCTGACACCATTTACCAGAACTATTGAAGAACACTGAAAAACCAGGATGAAATGATCCAGGACAGAGGGCTCTCTCTGAAGTAACTGGGCTTGTCAGGACTCCAAAAAAACTGTTTGCAGCCCTATCTGAAGTTCAAGAAGCTTCACTGTCACCTTACCAGGCTTTTGCATATATACTGCAATAAAAACAGTATTTTGGCTCAAATTCTCTTAATGCTAAGGGTGAATGCAAAAGAGCTACTTGCCATTAGAGGCAAAGATGGCCTTCTATCCAAAAGCAGTAAGAGCACTAGGAAAAACTGTGCATGCAATACCAGGCTTTAAATACAGATTTTCTAACCACTGATTCAAGTGCCAACAGAATCTGAGACAGAAACAGCATTTCTTCATATTGAGAAACTAAAATACAGGCATACCCTGTTACCTAAACCCTGCTTGGAGAGCTGTGTTAATATTTCCCTTGCAAAATCTTTCACCTCATTAATGATTTATCCCAAATACACCAAAGTTAGTAATACTGTAATACATATGAAATGCAGTCTACTATTCAACTTTCAAGAGTGATATTATATTTTTATAATATAAAACTATATTATAAAACCTAAGTGCCTACTAGGATCACATAACTAATTTACAGACTCTCAAATCCTTGGTTAAAGCTCCAGTAACTCTGGTTCCTATTTCACTTCTAGCTTGCTTTTAATCTGGGTTAGACCTCCTTACTCTTTCCTTTTTTTTTTGAAGATTCATCAGTTTGACTGGATTTACGTATTTCCCAAACCTTTTTGTTTCTTTGCAGCTAACATCAGAAATGTGAACAAACACTGAACCAAGAGCTGCAATAATTTGATATTTGTGACTGTTTTTCACTACCTTGAGAAAATACACTGCATGAGAACTACAGTTATGTATCATTTATCTTTTACTTCAATAGTTGCTTCATCTTAAAAATGGGGGATTCTTGGTGCTGGCAGGCAAAATGGATCCAGTGAAGAATTAAGGTCTGTTTATGATTTCCTATTTTAGATTATAATATAACATCACATGATCAACATTGCTGCAAGCTGTAAACCCCAGGAAGATAAGCACAGAAAGACACGTCTTCTCACCTTCTGGTTTGTTTCTGAAGTAGAACAGGGGAAGGAAAGCTTTTTTTCATAATGTTTTTGTTCCCTGTCATGACCAGGAACAAAACTGAAATCTGACTTCAGAACCCAAAAAAAAAAATTTTTGTTTCAAAAGCCAGAACTCCTATCTATGTCCAATGAACCTGGGCTAGCAGCCAAAATTTGCTGTATTTATCTGAACACCTTTTAAGCACCACCCATAAAAATTAATTCATATGGCAGCTGGACTTGAAATAATTCATCAAGATCCATTTTGCAGAAAGCAGTGACTGGACTAGGATGTGAAACCAGCTTGCAATGCTTTAATGCTGTCAATAATTAAACTTTTGTGGCTCAAGAAATCCAAAGGCTTCATAATAATTGTCCAGCCATCTGAAATCCAAGTTTTAAATGTATCACCAGACAAACTTCAACTGATTCTCCATTTTCTAAAGAAAAAGCAGGAATGGAATGGTTGAGGAATGGTATGAGAAATGAACTCTTAAGATGGGAAAAAACAAACTGGTCTGAGATTACCCATGAAAAATGGCCATTGCCAAAGCAGTCTCAGAAAGAGCTGTGGCTAAATCAACCTTTAAAAAGTCACCACAGTATCCTCAAATATGTAAAGAAAACAATATCATTGAGACAATATCTGACATTATCTTAAATGATCATTGTTAACAGGAGCACTGTTGAGGGAGAGAAGAAAAATACTGTCTACTACAAATATCCTCTAAAACTGTCGTACCCTAACATGAATATCAAGTATTGGATGCTTAAAAGAAAAAAAAACAAACCAATAAATAATAATTAAATAACCCAAATGCTTACAAAACCAAAATTCACCAAACAAATAAACAAACTCCACCAGAAAGTTTACCTAAAGATATTTTTTACTGTGGGGCATCACATGAATGCAGAGCTGTGTCTTTGCAGTTCACACTGTGGGAACCATGAATTGTGAGTTTTGTTAGAAGCAGAAGAAAAGGACAGAGAAACAAGGAAGGAGCTTAAATATGGAAGTGATAATATCACACCTGGGCACAGGACTTTGCTGAAGGACAGGACAAACCCACAGTGAAGATCAGGAATGGAAAGGAGGAGAATTCAGTTATGTACAACATGGATGGTGTGGAGATTGTTTTAAATCCAGGAAGTAATCAAAATCTATTGGACTGGAAAGAAATTTCCCCCATCCCAGTAAGGACACAAGGAATGTGTCTGGTTTATTTCAACGGTCTAATAAAACATGCTTAAGAAATAGGAAGCATTTTGAATAATCTTTGGTAAGCCTATTTTAAAAAACAAGAAGAGTCTAAATTTCTTTAATTCGATCTTCTGCCTTAGATGGGTTGCTTTTAGCAATGGAGTTTGCAGGAGAAAAAAAGCTGCCAGAGAACCCTCACCTCTTTCCCACAGAACTGTTTTGATAGCAATATCAGGACCTAGCTAGGAACACCTTGAGGATTTAAGGACTTTGACTGCAATTTGTGCTTTTTGCATAGTGAGGGAACTGTGAAGTTGTTGTGAAGATTTTCAGAATTTAATAATCAGGGCTTCTGTCCTCCACTCCTCTTTCACTGAGCAATGCACTCACTGTCACCTATGGAGGGCAAGGATGTACCTCTTCTGCTAACTCCATGCCCTGCAACAAGCTCAAGACAAGTAATTTGATTTTAGTAAAAAGGTAAAGATTATTTTGCTGCTCAGAGTGGCAGGTGATGATATCTGATGGATACAGAGTAAAACTAACCAGATAAGACATGATGGTGCTGATGTAGAAGATTCTTTGGCTAATAATCCTTTTAATTATGCCATTAGTTAGTATTCAGATCCAGGTCTAAGATAATGCTGTTAGACATCATGCAATGGAAAGGGGAGTTCAATGTTTGCACAGTGAAATTCCAGTGTCTGAAGCAGAAAACCAGATTTCCCTGTGTTTCCACCCATTATGGCTGCATTGCACAGAAAATGATTACTTACTATCCAACTCCTCCTCCTCATCACTGGAAGAAGAGCCAATAGAAAAGAGAGTTTTAGACTTAGGAATGAGTGGAGAGATGCTGAAGGAGAAGGAGATTCGTCTCGATGGTCGAGTCCGGCCCTGGGCTGAGAAGTGGGTTAACAGCAGACATTAGAGCATGCTTGAAAATGCATTTAATAATAAAAAGGAGAGGAAAACAGCCAAAGCAAACTAAAGCAAAGCAAAGGGAAAGTCTGCAAAGCAGCTGGCTCCAGAAAGGCACAAGAAACAGAGAACTGAGAATGTGCAAATTCCAGAGGGTGCAGGTTTCAGAGGGCACAGGTCTCACTGCATGCACAGCTCAAGGCTCCAGTCTTTCTCTATTTTTGTTCACATTTTTTTATAGGACCTCTTAGTGAAGAACTATAGGCAGGTGTCTTTCCAAACAGAACACCAACAGCAAAATGGATCTCTGGACAAAGGGCATCAGCTTCAGTGAAAGAACTGCCATGGAGTCAAATTAGAACAACTCAAGGTATCTGTGTGAAGGTGCTTTCTGCAGTTAAAGCTACCAAATATTAACAAGGGCAATTTATCTGAAAGGTTGACTTTATCTACCTGGGGAGGTTCTTGCCACTTCTATGTCTAAAAAAAATCAACAATGTTGATAATGTTATGCCCTTCAAAATTTCCAGCATTAGAAAGAAGACACTTAAACGTCCCTTCACTTCTTCCACAATAAAACAGAAAAAACAAGCATCTCTTCTGCCCTATTTTAGAATTTAAGAGTCCTTCTTTTAAAGAAACTGCCTAAACATGAGAAAAGCCCACTACATCCTCTTTTGCCCTTTCCTGGAAGATGCCTACCAAACACAGTGCCAAACTCAGCAATAAGTCTGTGACATCAACTAACCCATCATTTACTTTTAAGAGCAGCCCTTGCATAGCAGCAGCTTCCCAACAATTCTTTCTAAGTACATGGTCTCTAAAAAGAGAATTAGCAGCCAGCTAGCCATTCTTCACTAAAACAGGATTCCCAAAGGCCCTATTGCCCAAACCTTCTCTTCATACAAGCACAGGTGGAAAACTCTGAACTGTGAGCTGGTTGCTGGACACCCGCTGCTCACATGGTACATATGTGTCCTCAGGAAAGGTGACTGGGACAGGGCTGAGGAACTCCTGTCCCTGGGACAGGTCTGACCTAAGGGTCCTATTTAAGCACCCACATTAAACACCTTCACATTATTCAACACAGGTATTCAGGTACTTTTAAGTCACTCCATGGACACATCAATTCAGGCTAAAACAGGCTAAAGACTTTATCTGTACTAATCTTCCAAGAGAAAGACAAAGCAATTATTTCTGTCTTTGAATAAAACATGTCCTTTCAGCCAGTACAAGGAGGGTTTTTTGCATGGCTGGTATCATACATCAAAACTGAATTCATAATTTAAAAACTCTGTTCAAGGAATAGCCAATGCTAAGGAAAGCAATGCAGAAGAAACTCCCTTGAACATTTCCTCCAGCCATTAGTCACAAATGCCAATTGTCTACAGGCAATTTGACTAAAATGTGCACAGTTTTCCAAGTAAGCAGAACAACCCTAGAGGGACCCACTGAAAGGCATTTAAATTGAAGAATTCTTAGGAAGACCCATGCATTAGTTTTGTTTAGACTGCCTTTTGAAGGAGTTGTTCTAGTGTTCCAGACCTGAAGAACACAATTAGGCAATGACTTTTTCTTCTGTAGTCTACTGTCTATTTAGACTAAAAGTCAAGATGAACAATAATATTTTACTGTAAATTGAACCACCTTTGCCAGCACAGTTCAACTTCCATTTCAGTGGTTTTATTTATAGTAATTCCTGGCTTTATAGCAGTGCTCCACACTGGAAATTTGCTATTCCAACCCTAAAAGCATTCTTCCGAGCACTCCAGCCAACAGCTCTTGTGACCTCCCTCTATAAAATGCTGAAGGATTAACATTGTGAATGGCCACATCAGCTCTTGGAATATCTGACACATCTGATGCAGTGTGGGCTAGGAACTTGGTCTTGGAAATTGCTCCTGTCTCAGCACATATGACAATAAACAGTAAAATAATAAAAAACCCTCCATATGTTTATTAATCTGGATTTAGTTTTTAAAGTTCTTGAGCACAGCCTGTTGCTTTCTTCCCATTCAGACACATTTGGAGGGATCCCATGATCTTTTTTACCTACCACAAAATAATGCAAGTGGAATAAAGAACTGAATTTGTACTAGAATTCACCTCCATATAATTCTTGCAAAACTCTTTAAGTGTCCTGCTGGAAAAACATGAACATCAAACCCAGGTGACACAAGACCTGCTTCTAAGAGGCCCCAAACTGCTTCACATGTCTTATGGTCACAATTCAAACAATACTGTTTGAACAAAGGGGAAGAATGAAGCAGAATAATAGAATGGTATAGGTTGGAAGGGACCTTTAAACTCATCCAGTTCCAGCCCTCTGCCATGGGCAGGGACACCTTCCTCTGGAGCAGGTATCAAGCCTTATCCAACCTGGCCTTGAACACTTCCAGGGATGGGGCAGCCACGGCTTTTCTGGATGATTTACTGAAGTTTCTGTAGTCAGGAAGGTGACAGGATTGGGAAACAAAAATCCACGAGCTAAATTTTCCAAGTTATTCTTTTTGGATGCTCACATCAACCACTCAAATGCTCTGATTTTCAAAAACCACCTTCCTATAAAAATGTCACAAATTAATGACTGAGCAAATAAAGCTCAGAGGAATGTCAGTCATGTTTACATTCAGTGTCCCAAACCCACAGACATCTGCCTCAGAGCAGAAGACTAACCCAGCTACTCTGCCCACAGCCCCTCTGGAGAGGTTACTACATCTTCTCTTTTCCTTCCCTCTCCAGGGACCAGGGTGGCCAGGCTGGCTCTAGAAGGAGATGGGACAATCAAGCCTCCATGGCATTTTTAATGCCAGGTCACAGGACATTTTAACAGCCTCGGCCATCCAGGCTCCCTCAGCCACCAACAGCTCATTCCTGGGGAGCCAGCCAAGTTTTCTGGTGTTTGGTCAGAGGCTGGGTGCAATGCCAAGAAATTGGTTGCCTCAAAAAACAACAGTGAAGACCTTCAGCCCAAGGAGGGAAGAGGCAGAGCCACCACACAGGGCAGGATCTGGTCTCTTCACAGGACAGAGCTGCCCCGGTTTGGTTACTGCTGCTGGGGGACACATCTGTTAGGCCACATCCTTATTAATCATGGAATTATCATGGTGAAGAATTTAGAACTATCTCCTACAAAGCACAATCCCTGTGAGCCTCCTCCAGCAAGCCTCCTCCATGAATAAAACACCTTTCTTAAAGCACCTTGTTGTGCTTTGCAAGGGAGAATCACATTAATAAAGAGGAAAGATCAGACACCATCACTAATTGACAAGAGCTAAAATGTCAATAGGGTTTCTGTCTGGCAATAAATAAAATGAAAACGTGTAATACATCCAAAGCACATCCAGCTGCAGCCTTCTGAATGACTTTTTCAGCTGAAAGAATCAATTCCGCTAAGTTGCAAAATTAAGTGCTTGTTATCACTTGAATTAAGCTAAACTGGAAAATTTTATAGAATCATCTTTTATTATTTTCTCCAGGAATGAGATTCAATAAATTACACCCAACTGCTCCAAAATATTTAACTCAGAATGAATAGCAACAAACTCCTCCAAGGAGATCAAGACATGGATTCTCAAGTTTCCATATATCAGCTTTAAAAAAAAAAATCTAGATTCAGGGAAGAAAGATCTCAAGTGGAATTTACCTGACATCAAAGGAAGAAACTCTGAAAGGTGAAAGGATGCAAAATTAGATCCTTTTTTTTAGTTGAAAAACTCAACAAATCATAGTTTTCATACCAGTAGTCTAATTTGGAAAGAAAAAATCAACCCACACAAAGGAAACCTAACAGAAAGAAAAAAGCAGGGATACACTGGGAAGAACAAAACTAAACTGAATGAGTTCTGCCTTTCCACCCACAATTCCATGCAGCAGTGAAACATGTACTTCATGTAATAAAGGAAGCAGGAGCAGGCAGTAGCACATTTTGCCTGGGGAAGGAAGCAAGATATACCCAATTATACAGATGACAGAGTGGATAAAGGAAAACTGGATTACTCACTGTCGAGCACTGGTTTGCTAATTGACATTAGAGACATGGATTTGGTCAGTGGAGATGAAACAGCAGCAGAGCAGAAGCTAAATCCTGGTGGCTGTGATGTCTGACGCACCTGCAGAACAGGACAGAACCACACTGAGTATGTCAGGAATGACAGAACCATCCCAGCTTCAGGGCTCATGTTTACTGCAACTCTCACTATGAAATACTGAAACAGTGCACAGGTGAAATGCAACATTTTGGTTTGCCTTTTAAGTGTCAGACAATTAATTATGCAACACAGAGACTATGTGTGCTTGATTTTCTTGCAAGACATTAAAAAACAAATATTGTTAAAACTCTCTGATGGCCATGGAAATTGCTGTTGTTACTCCAGCTCCTCAGCAGAACTAGGCTGTGGCTCAATATGACAAAGAATATCTGATGCTTAGCAGTTTGTTCCCCAAAAATGCCATTCCTCTAAACAAGAGAAGACACAAGTGTTGTGTTGTCACAATGAATGAAGCAGAAGATTTAAAATAACTGGAGATTTCTCCATGTTAAAGACAGAAGATTTTTAATATTATGTATATGTACATACAAGATGGAAGCCTTTGTCAGACTGTCACTTGGGAAAATGACTTTCAAAATGTTGATGCAGCATCCAGCAATAGCTGGACAGCTTTACCTGGTGGTTGTAGTCTCTGATTTCTCCTTGCTCGAGCTCCTCAGTGAGCAGGACCAGGGACTGATTGCTGGCAAGTGGACTCCTCCTGAGTTCTTTGGAGCTCAGAGAAGAAGCCTCCAAGTTTGTAGAGGGTTTCTTGTTCTCACCAGAGTCTCCAGCAAGGCCTTCTAGGCTGTAACTAAAGAGAAAGCACAGAGGTCAGGTGCTGCCAAACTCTCAGGGACCAGTGTCTTTCAGCACAGAGCACCTGCAAACATAAAACACAGAGCAGGCACTGAAGTGTGCAGGCAAAGGCAGGTGTTACTCCACAGCAGGTTCTTTTTTCTTCAGAGCAAATAGCAACATCTTTGTGCTGCTAATGAGACAGAAAGCTTTGTTCATTGCTCAAACAACCATTGAAACTCCTGGTCAATTGCCTTTCCTACTGTTTTTTTTACTCTTTTTGAGTGGTGCACAGGAAAATCCAGAGACGCCCCTGCTAAAGATTTTGGCATTTCCACAAATTCTCTTTGATAGCTTTTTATTAGGCTCTCCCTTGGAATAAAGCCACCCAAATCAAACTACCAGTTGTTGCCTGTCCTGGACCAATACCCCTCCCAGCAGCCACATCAGCTGCTGTAACACTCATCTCTGCAGCCACATCCTCTGAATCTATTTTAAATCCTGACACTGCACAGTTTTGGCACTGATAAAGTCATTTATTCTGCCAAAGCTGGTTTCTCTTTTACCCATGCTGTGGTTTTGTTTTTAAATTCAATAAATGTTGTTTCCATCACCCAATCAATTTTATTTTATCATCAACTGAGGGAGCTAGGTCTTGCCCAGCAGAGCTGAGCAATAACTCAAAGCTAAATAAAATACTAAACTTACAGAACTGTTAGAAATAAAACATCTGGCCAAACTCTGTAGAGACAGGTGCTGATAGACAAGTGACACTCTCCTGTCACCTATACAAAACACATCCTGTCCCACATGGGACTATTTAATCTGATAACTCTTGCTCTAATATTCTGCTTCTGACCCTCTTGCTCCTCATGGCCAAGGATCAACAAACCCACTGAAATGCCAGAGTGGGTTGACTGGGTGAAGCTTTGCAGACACCAGCACAGACTCATGGCCAATGTTTGATTTGATACTCACTAAGTGCCAGCCCTACCCTGGATTTATATCCCAACCTGAGGCTAATCATGATGTCTGTGGTGAACAAGCTGACATGAAACACATGAAAAAGAAAGCACACTACAGGCTGTACAGATGATTTAAACAACCAAAGGAGCTTTAAATTCAGGTAGACTTGCATAGCAGTGATTAATGTTCTGCAGTCCCTCAGAAGCATTAAAAGGCTCATAAATATGCACCTTGAAAGTAAAAAATGCAATAAACCATGAATAAGAAGATTTAGTAATTTAAAAAACCTTTTTTCATGGTAATTAATGAGAAAAAAAAAGACTGGTTGAAGCATTTATAATTTAATCTGCTTTAGGAAGATTGTGACTCATCAATGTGTATCAACAGCAGGCATTTAAAAGTTTATTCTAAAACACCTGCAGGGAGAAATCAGTCCCATTTCTACTGATTATTTAGGACAGAAGAATATATCTTCTTTACATTCCAAAGTGGCAACAACGATGCTACACAGTAGAGAAAAAAAAAATAATCATGTACTTGTGACAAAACTAGCTAAAACCTGCAAATATTACCCCATAAAATAGTTATCAGTGATACTGGTCTGTAATTTGCTGATTGGCATACATACACCAAACATAATTAACTGTCCATGAAGGGCAGGTTTCCTTTTCAATATGTATTCTTCAGAAAAAGAGTTTTAATAGCTTTACCCATTACCAGCAAAAACTGCCAGAGTAAACCTACAAAGACATAAAATCTGGGGGACTGGCTTCCAAATAATACTGGGTAAAAGATGTGACCTGCAAACACCAATCTCAGCGCTTTCTACAGAAGATGCCAACTTTAAGAGCCTGGGAAATTTTCATCTGTGGTGATCAGACTTTTTCAGGGAAGGCTTTACATGTTTCATCTCCTTGAAGAAAAGCCTAGGTCTTTCAATTTACAAAGAGCAAGTCTGTGTGAACTTAAATCCTTCATGAGACTGATCTGGTACAGAGAAGTGCTAAATCATATTTAATCTTGGTTTGATTCTTTGCTGCTGTCGCAATTATCACTCTGATCACTGCTGCGGAAAAAACACGGCTCGAAGTCATCACGGAACAGAGCAGCTCAACCCAACAGTGCAGCTTCTTTACTGCCAGAGGCCAGTGGAAAGCAGCCACCACCTCCACCTGCAGCCCAGCTCTGAGGATCCACTCCCAAGAGTAATTGCTGAAAAAGCAGACCAAGCAAACAAACACGTGCACGCTTCAGCCAGAGCAGCAGTGGAGGATGCACGAGAAGCTGACAACAGGGTGTTTGCAGAGCTCCTGTGCTGCTGCACATTTATTCATACCATACCTTCTACAAGTAAAGTCAGGACCCATGGCAATGTACTGTACGCCTGAGGGACACCAGCTCAAACTAGGAACAGCAAAAGAGGTAAAGAAAGGAAAAGGGCAGTGATTATCGGATTGTTATGGAACACGGGGAAGGTTAAAAGACTCTCACTCTCACATACCTTAAAAAAAACCCCAACAAACTCAGAAATAATGCAGTAGCACACATCTGGTTGAACAAACACACCACAGTGCCCCAAATGTCCAAGGTTACCACTGAACAGGGAGCAGGACAGCTCACACTTCCCCCAAACCAACCCCATTGGTGAGTATACAATGTACTGGGAAAAGTACTCCTTGTGGGGAGAGAGGTTTTTGGGAAAAACAAGGCTAAAACATACCAAAGCTAATTTGTAAATAATCACACACAGTCATTGTGTTAGTAATTATTAGTATTTTCTTGGGAACTCTCATTCTCAAATCAGAAAAAGAATCCCTTACAGATATTTCATAGTGTAAGTCCCCTCCATAGAAATATTAATAACCACAGGCTATGCTTGGAAAAATAAGGAGAAAGACACATTCTTAAATGCTGCACAGCCAGTCACTGAAAGAGGCCGCAAGAAAAAACCAGGCTAATCTTACTGTTGACTTGGGATTAAATCAAGAGAGCTACTAACTAAAAAACCTTTCAGCTCCCATTCCCTGATAGAGTCCCAAGGTTGCATCATGAACGACATAAGAAATGCAAATGCAGAATGCAAATATTTTGGTTGTTATTTTAGACTGCTTTTGTTATTTTTCCTCTGTTAGCTATGGCCCAATTGCAGGTTTTGCAGAAACAGAGAAATCCATCTTCTTGTCAGCTATGACATTTATATGATCCCTAAATCCTGAAAAAGCTCTTCAGAAAGCATACATTGTCTGAAGGGAATTTTGCATAAGCACAAGTCCTGCTCCCAGGTCCTGGTCTGAGATCCATGCAAGGAAGGGACATGGCCAGAACACGCTTTGCTCCATGACAGGAGCCATGAAAAGGGCAGAACAAATTTAAGCCTTCCTGGACAAGGAACTGTGAGTGCCAGAAGCCTCTGAGGGCACAGATGAAGATTTAAATCCACTGAATGCATCATGTCATGCCATCTCGTGTTGTTTCCACACACAGTGCAACACTGGAAACATTCTGGAAGGATTTGACAATTGGAAACATTCTGGATGGGTGTTCAACAACACAGTTCAGATAATTGCTGCCAGGTTTATAAAGGATGTTAACTGGGTGAGGACACACCCAAAGCTTTGCACCCACAAGGTGTGCTTCACCTGGAGCTCTCAGAACAGTACTATAAACATTCTTCATGAAAACATTCCTTCCCATAACATGCCAGTATTTCCAAGTGCTTCATCATCCTCACCCACTTCAACCACAATGGCAGATGTTTAAGTATTGGTAGGGGATGGCAGGGACTAAAATACTTGTGTGAAGTCATAGAGGAACCAAGTCCAGGCCACAGGAAATCCATCTCCATCACACACAACCTGCAATCCCAGGCCTGGGTTCAGCCTCTCAGTGGGTCACTCAGACCTGCTCAGGGGCAGCAAAGAAAGCATCCCAAGGAAAGTGTCACACATGATACCCCAGGCCATCTGCTTGTGGCCACAAGAGCACTGAGCTTGACCCTATGAGATATCCTTATGTCACCTTGCTTTTCAAAGCCACTCATTTTTGTGTGGTCCCTTTTCAATCGAAGGAAAGAACATTCTCCTCATTAATCATGTAATGTTTACACTAGACTTTAAAAGATGCCTCTACTCCTGACCACTGCCATGTTGTGGAGATGATCCCAAAGGCTAAAACTGCAGGGGAGGGAAGATGAAAAGTAGAGGGAGGGAAGAAGAGGCACCCTACATATGTAGGAGGAAGCCTGGAAGTGTTGAGATCTCAGAGAAGGAAGGAAGGAAGGGGATCTGTTTGTTGGCAGAGGCTGTGGAAAGCACTCCTGCAGAACCACAGTCCTGTAGGGGAGCCACCCACAGCCTGTTGGCAACACCCTAAAATCCTAAAAAGATCAATGCAGAGCATGCAAAACTCCTTCACAGAAGACACCTTGGGGAGGAGGAGGAGCTTTTATCTACACCAGCCTTGTGGGAGAGCATGAACAGCTGGAATCAGTTTCAGGCTCCTGCTCCGCAAGTGGGGTTAGACAGGATGATTCCAAAATGGTTTAGAGAACAGAGAAAGTGAGAAAGTGCTTATGAAAGGATTATCACATATTTCAGATATGACCAGGTATTCTAGACATTTTCTTTATTCTACATGTAAGCTCAGTGTTTCAGGATATTTTGACTCTAAATATGAAAACAGCTCCTACAGAGGAGCCTTAAGAGAATACTGATAAAAATAGGATCATTTGCATGAACTGAGAAGACAAGCATTGCACTGCTTCCTGCAGTGGTGCAAATGAAGTGGCTTCCTAGAAGTAGAAAAGCATGTTCTTCCTTGTGCCTTTTTTTAAAAAAAAATTCTTTTTTAAGAATGTTTTTTTGAACTGTACAGCGCTGCTGGGGTTCATTGATGCTGATGCATGGTGAGGTGCAGTGATTTTTTGCTCATAACATCATGGTAACATTCTTTCCACGTGTGGGAATGTGGTAGTTTGTTTACACACACAACACCCCATCCATATTTCAGGTGAAGTGAAATCCCAAGTTAACCTGGCACAGAAGGAGAGGTAGCAGGCAATGGGAGGTGAGACAAGCTTGAACCACTGAAGGACAGAAGTTCAACGTCTCTTTTTTCTTTAGCCTAAAATGTCTATGTGTGGACAGCCAACATCTGCTGTGTCAAAAATTATCCTCTTTTATATACTAATAGTCAATGCAAAGGTAACGTGAGTGGAACTGCATATCTGTGGGATGGATGAGAAACTGAAAGTTTGTCATAGAGAGGAAAAACACATGGAAGCGAAGAGAAAAACACACCTTATTTTCTATTTTTTAGGAAGACGGTTATAAAAACCATCAAAAGAGCAAAATTAAAGCCATTTAATTCAACCAGCTGCAGATCTGCAGAGTGTTCTCCAACTCTCTGAGATTGTGTCTGACCCATCCCTTCTCCCAGCTGCCCCTCCTGCAAGTCTTGCCAGGAGTCTCTGATGTGCTTTAAATCCAAATCACACACATGCTCCCAAGTAAACCACTGTCTTAACCAACTCCAAATCTTACACATGGCAAAGGCCAACAAAATCATATCTGAGATTTCTCTTCATTATTAACATAATGTCCTGGAGAAAACAGCTCAAGTATGGGCTCTGTGGGGCCCATGGGTCAGACTGGAGAGAGAAAGCAGCCAGGTGGGATGCACAGCTCCAATGCCAACACTTCCAGAGGTACTACAGGTTTACTAACATGAGAGGATGGAGTTAGTAGACATTCAAACACAAAACAGTTAGTCACATTAGTTGGCTTTGTACCTTCTCCTATGAATGGGAGGCTTCTTTATACCATCCCCCAGAATTCGCATTGAACTGAAAATGAATCATGGAGAATGGTCAGCAGCTTGAATGAAAAAAAAATTAACAAATGGCAGCTAAAGGATTAATATCCCCAACACACAGACAGAGGGAATGGACATACAGGGAAAACACAAAACGGAATATGAAAGGAAGTAATGAGTCTCTGTGTTTCTCCTCTCTTCTACAAATAAGTCTGGGGTTTGGTTGGTTTTATTTTGTACAGAAAGAAGACTGCACAGGTATTGACCATGTTACAACTTTGTTGCTGCCAAAGCCAGGTCAGTTTAAAGTTTAGATAAGGCCAAACACTTTGACAGAAGCTGTTAGCAATAGTGATTAACAGCAGCTCCAGTTCTGCAGCGCTTAATCCATCAGTGAAACATGAGGGTGTTTCTTTGCCCAGCCTGGATGTTTAACACACACTGCAGCTTTGTTGAAAGACAGGCATTTCAAATCTGCTATGAATGTCAGGAATTAACTGAAGGATGAACATCCTTTTGTGCAGCCTTGCTGGTTTTCTTTGTATTTTTAATAGCAAAATGCAGACACAAGGATTATCTGTGAAGTGCATTCGAGGAGAGATGGGAAGCAAAGGGGAACTGAGCATCTTTTCACATTTTCTTTGTTTTTTCCTGATCTTTTCTGTGAACAAACTTCTACACTCATCCCTTTTACAAACAGAAAACACATAACAGTGGGAAAAGACCAGATTTTACAAAAAGTTTTTTTTTTCTGTAGGCTTTTTTGGGTCCTCTAAGCTTGACTTAGCTATCTTTGTCATCAAGGTCTGGACTATTTTTGCTGTGGACAGTGGCTGCAAGTGGTTGCTGGGGCAGGAAGCACCTCTCAGAACTCAGCTGATAGTGCACTCTGTCATCCCATTCCTCCTCCTGGCTGCACAGCCCAGTTTTGATCCTTGGGCTGGCTTTGGTGGCAACTATACTTTATTTGGTTATTCTCCTCCTCATTTAGCGAGGCCAAGCTGCTCACAGAGCAGAGCAGTGCCATGGGTGCCCAGAGGAGGGGAGGGAGCACAAAGGGTGGTGGGAGCAGCACCACCAGCCCATCAGCAGGACAAACCCCAGCCAAGGCTTGTGCTCAGGGTTACTCCACTTCAAAGGTTTGCAGAAGTCAAGTTGCAATAAGGACATTTCCTCTTCTACTGGAAAAGCACCTACTGCATGTGAAATAAATGAATAAGCAAACACTCCAAATTTAACTGATTTGAGTGAAAGTCACTTGTTAGCTCTTCACTTCCTCAGTATTTGTTGTTTCTCACTAAGCAACAAGAGTCTCAACATCACAACAGCCACATATGAAAAGAACAAAGAAAAGAACAAAACAACACAGCAAATAATCCAAATTCCTTTCTAAGAGAAGTATAAAAACAAACATGAATCTAATCAACACCACAGACCCACCCAGCTTTTCTTTTTTAATTACCCTACATGACAGCTATCCTTATGTAGCTGCAGCTGAATGTGAGAACATATGAGAAGAATTACTGTTCCTTTAACTCAGATTTTCTTACACTTACAATGAATGTATTTTCTCATATCAGAAACAGCTTCCAAAGTGGGATGCAGGAGAATTTAACCCCATCTGTTCAGTGTTAGCAGTGACTGCCAGCTATGCAGTTTATTACCCTCAGAAACCCTTATGCATCATGCCCAACACTTAAAAATCAATCTCTCCAAATGAGTTTATGAGCTTATGGAATCATTCTGTCATAAACATGCAGGTATGCTGACTCTTTTGTTGCTTTTAAAAATTGATGGGGATTTCTTAATTTATTTAAATACTACCTAGAGACCAGGAATGAAGCCCAGAAAAGGTGACAGTGTTAAACAACAACAAAAATCTGTATGTTACTTAGAAAACCCTGAATGGTTTTCAACATTGACTTTAAAACCTGAAGGTGATATTCCTTTAGTGATACCCACAGATGCTGTATGTAAAGGATGCATACATTCCTGATGGGAAGCTGCTGCCTCTCCCGGGATTATCCAAAGGGGTCAGAATTTTCAGGAACCCGTGGTGAGTTTTAATTTAATGCCATCCAGCCCCATATGCAATGTCTGTGTTTCTGTTAACAGCAGAACATTTGCCGTGAGGACACAACAGGCAGCCAGAGAGTGGCACTACCCTGCACACCTGGGGAGGCACTGCCCTGGGAGCTGTAGGGAGGATTTGGCACCCTGAGCCTGCTAAAGCAACTGGCCATTTCTGCTCTGAGAGCATTAAAGTACATTAAAAACACTGGCCAAACCTCTACTGGGCTCAGAATACACAGGGTTTGGCCCCAAGCACCCCACAGCCCAAATGTTGAACAGTGCAGGGCATTGTAGGGAATATTCTGGTGTGCATCTTCCTTTATTTCATCTCCTTCCCCACTGAAATGGGGGACTGAGCAACTTTTCTTCCCACAGTCACTTGGCACCAGCATGGACACACTCATGTGGCTCGTACACCTCTACCCCTTGTGCCTTCTGAAAGAACAGATGGGAAAACTCCTTTAAATCTTCCTGAACAACACCAGGGACAACAGTGATGAGTTAGGTGGAACTTACTGTGCATGAGGGACTGAGAGGGAACCAATTCTGTGAAACAGGGAAGACCCATCTCACCATAATGAAGAGCTTCCACAAAATTTTTTTAAACCCTGGTGCCTGTGTTATCCCTTAATACAATCAGAGCAATGATGATCATGTTTATTCTGTGGTCAGTGAGATTTAACACTCCAATAATTCCTTTGTACAGAAAGAGGTGGTGACAGCTCTAATGGAAGACCTGTCCCGAGGTAATTCCATTTACTCTGGAAAGCTCAAGCATACTGTAGGTATTAAGTACTTTAATCCTGAAAGTTAATTTCGGAAAAACCAAACAAACATACATTAGGAGATTGTCTTAACCTCTTCAAAACGAAAAAGAAATAATCAAAAGTGACGTGATCAACTCTTCAGTTTTATCATGTTAGCTTTAAAGCTCAGATAAATACGCATGAGTGGGTGCAGAGTGAATCAAAGCAGCTCTTCACTCACCTCCTCTGATTGATTTCTGCCTCGTTGGTGGCATTCTTGCCCGGCCCCCAGCTGTGCCTGCGGAAAGGGGACAGCGGCCGCATGGAGTTGCGCAGGACGGATGAAGGCGTGGGCACGTCCGTGATGCTGTCCAGCTCCTCTTCCTTCTCTCCTCCTTCTGAGGACACCATGTTGGTGCAGCTGCCATCCAGGCTGTGCCTGTCCTTGGGCTGGGTGAAGCTCCCCACGGGTGGGAAGGGGAGGGATGTGTCGCTGCCCAGGGATGAGTTCCTCTCCAGGGACATGGTGTCGTCTGCAGAGGAGCTGGAGCTGGTGACATCGCACGCAGACTGCTCCTCTTCAGGCTGCTGGGGTAAGAAAAATTAAAAGGAAGGTAAAGTAGAATCATGGACTGGTTTGGGTTGGAAGGGACCTCTAAAGATCAGCTAGTCCAACACCCTTGCTGTGGGCAGGGACATGGTTCACTAGATCAGGTTGTTCAAAGGCCCATCCAGCCTGCCCTGAACACGTCCAATGGAGTGAATACATTTAACATTTTAAATAAATGCAAACATTTTGTATTTCACATGAGCTGAGAGATTTTTCAGTTGATGGCAAATTAACCATCATAGAACTGAGACTTTTTGCTCTGGTTTCAAAAGAGGTTAAAATGTTCTGCAGGGTGATCTCTTCCACCCCATAAGTCCCTGGCTGCCATAACCCAGCTCAGATCCTCTGCCTGCCTTCCTCTCCCCAGTTCTATATTTCATTCTGCACAGCAAATCCTGTTCCTCTCACCATTTCTGGCTAAACCTGTTATCAATCAAGGTGCCATAAAACTGCCAAAGGTTTACTGAGAGCAAGTAATGGGGAAAGGGGTTATCACAACTCCTGATGACAAACTCCAGCCTCTCCTGTGGGACTGGGATGGGCTTGTAGAGCTCAAGGGCAACACACTGCTCCACTGCACCATGCAACACAAAAAGGAGAATTACTCAGCAGCAGAAAACAGACAAAAAAAAAAAAAAAAAAGCTTAATTCTCATCCCCAACTACTTAACTACTTTCCATTAAGCAGAGAGTTAATACCAGGGTTTGCAGCATTTTTCAAATCCAACTGTCATTGAAAAATATTGTTCTACAGGAACAGCCGCCAAATTAGAGATTTTGAGTTATACTGTAATTTTTGGGTTTAGTTTGCTCCAAAAGCAGTATGTAGAAGCCAAACTGGCTCTCTCTGGCCAAAGGCCACATGCTGACCATACAGCCCCAGAAGATATCTCGTTCCCTGTGGCCACCATCATAAAAAACACAAGCACCTCTGACATCACCTCCAGTCTGAAATAGTGTTTGCCCTGAGGGACTGACATGGGAAGTTTCAATTTATCCTGCTGCAGAGCCCTGTATCATTTAAAATAATAACAGGCAGAGTGCTCTGTCAGGCTATACACCACAGAGCAGTCAGCAAAACCCTGGTGGTTAATTGTCCTCACACAGTGGGTTCAGGGGGCTGGGCAGGAGCTGAGTGCTCCAGGGGCTGCAGGCTGTCAGCAGGCATTTGGCAGAAGACAATTAGATACAAAATCCTGATCTTGGAAGGGAAAGATGGGCATCAGACCACATAGAGGGAAGGATGAGCAGGAATGGTATTAAACAGACCAGAGACTTTTGTTATTCTGTGCTTTATTTGAGGGGCATACACTATAAGCTATAAGCTTTTTATTTGACTCAACAAAACGAAACTGAGATATTCAAAATATCTTCTAATCGAATATTTCACTATTCAGAGAGAAGCCCTGTTTCAAGCTTAGCTATTTTTATTCTTAGTTCAGTTTAACAGGTACACAATAATGTTCCTGAGATGGTTTAACTAAATGCTGTCACACTGCTTCCCCTCTCACATCCATCAAAAGGAAACAGAGGGGGGAAAAAAAAAAGAAAAAGAAAAAGACAGCATCCATAGTACAACACCAAAATACAAGAACCTTTTAAACACAAAGCATTAAAAACCACACTATAAATACATCCCTCCAAAAACATTCACTTCACCTTAAGGTATGTCAAATACTAACAGTGAATTTCAGAAAACTGTGTTCTCTAAACTAGCGAACATTTGATACATTTGAACAGGAAGCTGAGGTTTAAAGAAAAGAGAGCTGAAATGGAAGCCCTGAGAAATTTCTGATGATGTTCAGCAGTATTCAAGATAATCTGATATTTGTGTGAGTCATGATGAGAGCTTACTGAATTGCTTAAGTACAGACAAATCAAGTAGTCATTAGGTGGATAACACTCCTACAGTGGAGCAAACAGTCTGCCACTTTTTTAAGACAGAAAAATACTGTCAGGCATTAGATCAGACTGGATGGGGCTCTGGGGCAACCTGGTTTAGTGGAAGGTGCCCCTGCCCGTGGCAGGGGGTTGGAACGAGATGAGCTTTAAGGTCCCTTCTGTGATTCTGGGACTGGGGCAGCAGAGCAGGAGAGGAGAGGACTGACTTCACTCCATCAGCTGTGTGAAGCATGGGACAGGTCAGAAACTTTCAATGTGGATGCAAATCTAGAAACAATAGTGCAGAACACCAAATTAAATAGAGAGGGATTGGAGTAAAAAGAGGAATTTTTATTTCCCAGATGAGAATACTGCTGCAGTTTGAAATACACAACAAAACCCACTTCCCTAACAAAGAAGATTTAGGGCTTTTATCACAAAATTCAGCTCAAGGAGATGTCTGAAAAAGGGGAAATACATTTGATCCATTTTAACTTTTACCTTGAGCATTCGACTGACAACAGAACACAATGAACAATTCCCTTGAACTCGTGGCCCATGCATATTCTTCTAAAAATATTCTGCCATCATTTCAAGGATTTTTTTTTTTTTAAACAAAGAAAACTCTTAATATGAAAGACGACTCTGTCTGAAAAAGCCAAGTGTGGCTGACACATCTAAAACATCTATATTGTAGTCACCACTGCAAAAAATTGGCTATCTGGCCAGAAAATATGCATTGCTCTTTAATCCTATTTGAGAAAGAAAATACCATGTTTGCAGAACAGAATGCGTTCTTTTCTTACAGAAAAAAAGAAACGTTACAGAAATACTAATTTTCTTCAAGTGAGGTGTGCTGGATTGCACCTCAATGAATTTAGGACTTAACTGTGGGCAAAAAAAGCCTTTACAGATGTTTGCTAATAGGCATTTCCTTTGCCCTCAGTATTTGCTGAAAAGCTTCTAAGAAAAAAATAAGATAAGGTGTAAGAGAGAGTATTCTGAGAAAGGACACATGTACTTCTCCATGAATAACAGAAATCATTGGGATGGTGGGGGTATAAGATAACTTCTACTAAATCCCTCCACTGTAGGAGGTCTTGATAAGGGGAATTCAAATGTTCTTTCAATCATTTCCATGATGACAACATGCAAAGTGCTGAGACACAAACCTTCTCTGTCCCCTGACCTGCAAAGACATTAAAGGTGTTAGGGTATTTTAAAAAATAATATGAAAAAAATTACACCTTGTAATCTTGAAGTTTATTTGGAATACCATTCCACTAAAGGAGTCAAAACCTTTAGCTGGCTTGATATATAATTGAGCAGAGTAATTTTTTAATTTGGATATGCCTATGGTTCTAAAATTAATTTCCCTAAAATTAACCTCAACAGTGGCCTTCTACAAATTATTTATCATAACTTTTATGATTTGGAGTGGATGCGAAAACCTTTCCGTCACAAGTTTTATTCCTTTGGGTTTGTTTCTTTTTTTGCACAGCTGTTGGATTTTTTTTTTTTTTTGTTTGCTTTTGTTTTTTTAAGAGATACAACAACTCTGCAAAAATAAATGCAAAACATTTATGTATTTGAGTATTTTCTCTGAGCAAACCAAAACAAAGGCAGAAATTAAACAATATTCAAGACTCTGAGTTGCAATCCTTTCCTTTGACAACGATCTGTGGGTTCCTGACTCCCTTCATCTGAATCATTTCCCAAGAGCCACATTAAAAAGCTTCCCAGTAAGGCTGGACTTTGGTGGCTGGTTGAAAGTTAAGATGAGCACAGCACATGGGCTCCACCCCAGGATGTTGCCAGATGATTGTGAGAAATGACCTTGTGCAGCATTAATCATTCCAGAAGGAGGATGCTGCAAAGCCTGCCCAGATGGCTGTCTGGGACAGAGAGGGAAAAGCAGGATGACGAGGACATGGGAATGAAGTGCTGACGCAAAAAAAAAAAAAAAAACCCCAAACCGAAAAACAAACATTTTGCTGAAGCCATAGACTTGGAAGCAACTTCTGAATCTCAGTGATAGCCTGTATATTCTGAAAAAAGGGCAGGTTTTAGTGTTACAGCTCCCTGAACTGACAGCTCATGTTCTACAGCTCACACATGTCCTAGAGAGAAAAAGAAGTGCAACAAGCACAGGAGAAGGGAAGGAGATGGGAGAGGAGCACACACCAAACACCAGGGACAGGGTAAGGCACCTGCAGATTTTGTGACCCCACAGACACCAATTCTTCATGGTCCTGGGACAGAACCAGGGCTTTCAGTCTATGCATTTCAAGTGGAAGCAGCCCAAAGACCTTGCACAGACAGCAACTTGTTCCCCCTACATTTATTTTAATGTATTAAGCAGTTAGCAAAGAAGGAGTTATTTCTACATTAAATAAAAAAAAAAAAAAACAAAGAACCCCACAAAAAACAACTCTAGTAGACAAAAATTCAACTCTTGCTCCACAGAAAGGGGAAACAAGAACAGAACTAGTAATAACAATAATCACCATGATACTGAAAGGTTTGAGATCCTCTTTTTGTTCATATTCTGTCTCTTCCCAATTTGACACAGAAACTATTTAATAGGTTTATAAATAATCAACTACAGCCACGACAAGCATCTCACACAATATTTTTAGACAAGAGATTATAGCCACCATTTATTTTGGTGGTCATTAAAAATATCTATAATTTGCATTTCTACCACCTGTATTCAGTACTGTAAAACCAAAAAAGATTTAATTAAGGAACAAGCTCACAATACTAAATTAGTTCTTCTGGTCCTTTTGAAATAACTTTAACTGTAGAAAAAATACTCAGATAAATCCTGAGAAAGGAGACAAGGAACCAAATTGGTCAGGAAAACGAAGACAAAGCAACTGAGGTCGACATTAGCTTTGAATAACCTCCTAAGCTCAACTCAGGAACCTTTTGAAGCCATTTGAAGACAAAGTCTGCAACCCACTGTATAATGAGAAGAACGCAAAGGCTACCAAATCAAGGAATTCCATTTCTACAAAGAAAAGAATTCCTGCCTCTGCCCTCTCTCCACTGGCAACTGAAGATCTGTTTTCCCCACCACCTTCTCCCTTCCCTATGGCATCCCTGCTACACTGCACTACCTACTCTGGTTACATTTTAACCTTTCTTTCTCCTATTTGATGCAAGGATTCCTTCATCCTATTTGAAGAAGGAATCTTTCCACATAACAAAGGTGAAAAGCTAAAATTCTTTATAATAAAATATTTGCTGTGTTCCCACTGCACTCTTCTCCCACACTTTCCCATACAAGCATTAAATCAGGCTCAAATGGCAGCTGCCTGTCACAGTCTGTGACACTCTACACAAGGGAACTGCTCTGCCAAACAGCCTCGTCCCCTGACAGCCCAGGGCCCCAGATCCTTCTGACTGCAGGGTGGGAAAGGGCGAGGCTGGTGAGCTCTGTGCCCTACCACGTGCATGAAGGATGACTTTACTGCTCATTTATAGCACATGAGGTCACTGAGCCTGGGCTGTGGTGTTTCCCATTCTGCTGGAAAATATTCACCAGCATCTGATTTGATTTCAGCAAACAGAACTGTTTCAATCAATACATTTCTCAGAAAGCCAGAGTGAAAGCTACTCTGAGAGTTATGTTTTTCAGAGCAGGAGCTGTGCCTGCTCAAACCTGTGAGCTGCAGCTGAACCAAAGAGTGGGATTTCATGGAGACCACAGTGATGGCTGCTCTAAAGAAGGGTCACATCACTTTATTCTTTCTTGTTGCTTTTTCATCATCTGCTTATGCCAAGAAGAGTACAAATTACCAGCAAGACAATTCTTCAAGAGCAGAAGCCTAACGACCCCCTGAACAAATTCAGGCTGCTCTGACGTAGATGCAAAAGACTGATGCCAAAGGGAGGCACATCCTCTGCTCAGGAGGCCAGCTCTGCCTCTCACATCTCTCCCACTCCTCCTCAGCATCAGAAAGGGTACAGGGATGACTAAGGTTAGCAATGACATTTGTTGTTGATTTTAAGCAAACTTGAAAACACTTTCATTCTACTTGCACGTAAACAGGCATTAGAGGTATGTCGCCTAGGAAACAAAACTATTCCCTGGAATTGGCCTGAAGTATTTAGAATAAGTGTTTCCTTCCTATGACACTGAATTTACAGAAAAACACTGGTTCCTCTGAGAATTACAGCATATAAATCTGAAGGTATCAGCACAGAGGTCATGGTTTACTGGAGAAAAGCTCTTTGTTACACGAGTTAAAGATGGATTTCATCTCGTCTGTGCAATCCCTAATGACCTTGCAAGAAAATCCACCTTTTCAACTCTTTCTCTGGTGCCTGATTTACTTTTGGACAGACAAAATTACTTCCATTTTTTTAACCACTGGGGGCTGCACAGCTTTTGGAATTCTGCTGCAAGTAAATACATCCCTCATGTCGCTGCATCCAAGGAGGAGACCAGATCCTTCCCATCTATTTGGTTCCAGGATAATCACTTCCAGGTTTCCAACTCACCAGAGAAACCAAGATGATCTGTGTGTGCTGTATGGGTTTATCAGGGGCTTTTTTAACCATATCCCAACCAGGGTTTCTTACCTTCCCAAAGACAAGGTCTTCCATCCCATCACCAGGCAAGGGGAAGAGGTCAGACTCACTCCCAGACTCTCTTTTAAGAGCACCCTGTGACGAGGCACAGACACTGCTCAGCCCATCCTCCAAGAAGTTCTCACATTCTGCAGGAGCAAAGCACAAAGAGTCACAGCCTAAGGCTTTCTGCAGCATCCACACATCAGACTCTTCTTCTCCCAGTGAATTCCAGGATTTAAAACACACAGCTTTACAAATAAAGCTTTACACACTGCCTGTGAATTCTCAAATGATTTATTCCAAAGTTTAAAACTCCTTTTTAAGTGCATCATTGAAGCACATGGTGCAAACTAAAATTCTGCATGAAACAGCTGTAAACACTTGTAGCTTGAGGTGCTGGTAAATATACTGCATTATGAGGTATCCCATAACAGTGCATGTGGGATGTTTCCTATTGATTTCAACAAATGCAAAATTAGATTCATATTCAATAAATATAAAAATATAACTTGTCAATATTTGCTTTCTTTCTCAAAGAATCAATTCCTTCTAAATGTCAAGGTGCTTTTAGTGCGTATTTGGACAATTATTTAATTTCTTCTACACTCCTTACTGAAAAAAGCACTAGTGTGAATTCCATTACACGCTTTACCTTTTCAAGATTCAAAAATTAAGTGATTTTTTTTAGAAACCTCTCAGCTTTCATAACTCCTGACATTGAAATATAAGCATGTTGCATCTCTTTTTTCTCAAATGTTTCCAGCTGTCTGCACTGGGTTAATCAGAAGTACAGAACTAGACTGCAGCCCCTGCAAAAGCCCTCTTTCCAAAACCTTTAACAGACAAGTATGTGCCTAAGAAATGCATGTATATATTTTATTTGTTCATCCTTCAGGCAAAAGCATAAATGACAATTTTGGCAAAAACTGAACACTCAAATTTCCCAGCTCAAAGTATTTTCTAATTATTAGTTTGCTCCATTTTGTTTTTTTTTTAAGGTGCTATTTAGCACCTCCTCTAACTAAACAGATCCAAAATGTGCTCAGCTGTCTGGAGAGGAGCCAGGGCAATAAAATATTAGTTCAGTCTTAAATTATACCTCACTAACTCCATCCTTGGTGACATCAAGCTTAAACATCACTGAAAAGATGACAGGTTTGGTAGCTTAAGGTCACCTCTTTGCCTTCCCCATCCTTAATATGTGCCTGACAGCAGCTATGGAACACCCTGGCCACATCCCAACTGATGGCAGTGACTTCATTTCTGGGGAAAATAGAATTACTTTGATAGTGGTGGGTCTGACCCCATTTAGGGCAGGGGGAGTTGAAGCCAGTCAGAAACCCCATTACCCCATAGAGGAATTTCCACACTGTAGAGATTTGGAAAAGCACTTATTGCATGCTGCAGCTGCTCCTGTTCCCCTTTCAGTAAACCTGGAAAATCTGAACTGCTTTTCCATCACCGAGGGGGAGAAGGGAGGGGAGAGAAGAAGGGGGGGAATGAAGGGAAAGAAGAGACGGAGCGGCTGTGGGGACGTGGGCCAGGTGCTGTTCATCCAGCTGGCAGCCAGCACAGCATGTCCACAGCCCAGACTGAAAAACAAAGGGGCTCCAGCCACGTTCCACTGGAAAATCAGGGGGGACAGCTCAGATGTGGATGGATACCTCACCCTGAGGATAAAGCGTGAGAGGCAGCAAAGCTCCTCAGGAGGAGCCTGCCAGGGGCAGAGGAGAGGAAGCAGAGAGGAAGAAGGATGAGGAGCAATGTGATGGGGACCCCTCCACACAGCTCAGCTCATTTGTGCTGAGAAACTCATTCCCAAGTCCTCTCTTCCCTTTACTTTTGGTTGGAGGTGTGCACATTTTCTCCATTTTCTCCCTCCCTTTTTCACAGTTTGCTGGGTTTGTTTTGAATTGCACAGACACTGCACAAAGCCAGGCTCTGTGTCTCACACCCCTGGCAACGCTTCTGTGCATAATATAAAGGCAAAAAAAGTACAGAGAAAAAAGCTGTAGGAAGAACATTTCCAAGCAATATCTTCTGTACATTTTCCAAACACTTGGGTCTTCCAAGTCAGGGCTGAGCCCTTCAATTCCATGCTGATAACTATGTGTCTGCTACACTCCTCTGCACACCTAATTCCAAAAGCATTGACAGAAAATTAGAAGCTCCAGTTCCTGGAGTTACCTTCTAAGATTTGAGGTCTCTGTCCTTGCAAGTGATTTCAGGAGATGAAAAAGGCCTAATTCCTTATCAAGTACTGTATTTTTAAGTTAGCCACACTGGCAGCTTGTGGTTTTATTGCTGTTAAGTGTTGCCAGATTTTTCTTGCCCTCTCTATGCTGCCCAGCACCACAGAGCAGCAGGAGGATGCCTGTGCAGTAACAATATTATTTCTAGAAAGGCCAGAACCTGCATAACCTGAGATCCTTCTGCTGCTTCAGTCCATCTGGAGAGCACATTTACTTAAAAAACTCTCTCTTCATGCATGTATTACAGGCATGTATTACTATAATTATTAATATCAATTTGTATATACAGCTACCTAATTACATAGTTTATATTATGTTTCTATAGTGTAATATTGCATTAGATAATTAATAGGTGTGCAACTGATAGTGATCCATAGGAATACATGATTATATATTTGGCAAGTCAAATGAGTCCATGTAGCATAGCAGACAAATGGTTTGCAGTAACTGTTGCCTGAAGCATAAAAATACAGTACCAAGAGGCAAAGGATTCACAGATAGACTTGGTAAAGAAGAGACACAGCATTACCACAGGTTCTCTTTTAAAAACACTCTTGAAACAGCTATTGCTGTAAATGACTCTTCTAAAAAGAGTCATTAACAACTTCTTCTCAAACCATGACAGGCAGTATTTTTGTTTGTTTGTTTTTAACAAAAAAGCACTTATTTAACTTTGAGTGAGCTACAACTTCTATATAGGATAAATCCCTCAAGTCACTAACCCACACTATCACTTCTTAGCCTACAGTCTGACAGACTGAATTTAAATTTCACACTGACACTCAGTCATTTTCTTTCAAGTCTCAGAGAAATTGAAGGAGATTTGGGTGAGACCACTGCTCAGAAGGACAGCAGGGCAAGAAGCCTCCTTTCCATGAGCAGCCTAAGCAAAGTCCCTATTCAGGGCCCTGATAAATTACTCTATTTGTTTTGAACACTCATAATCCAGTGAAAGGAAATGCTTTTTTTTCTTATCTTGGACACCAACCCTTCTTTGAAGCTTGCCCAGACTAGATTTTCTGTCCCAGTGGAAGAGCCAGAAAGCACCAGCCAGCACGCAGGGCTGGGATGGGATGGGGGCTTGGCACAGCTGGTGGCCAGGGTGTGGGAACCACGGCTCTGAACAGCCTTCCTGCTTCCTGAGCCTGGAATCATGGCAACTTTCAGAGGCACAGGAAAAAAAAGTAAAAATCTCAAGCCACTCAATTGGGTTTAACTGTGGATTTAGGTGTTCAAATTTCTGGCTTTTTTCTTTATGAAATTATCCTTTTAGCTAGAAACCATGTCTGTGCGCTCCTCACAACACCTTTTAGGTTTATTTAGGGAAAAAAAAAGAGGGGGAAATCAAAATACTGAAGCACTTGAAATGCAGAGTTATTTGAGATGGTGACACACTACACAGCTCCCTGCTAGTCAAGTGCTGCAGCCATGTGCTAACAATGACTCACAGCACAATCATTACACAGTTTCTTTAATTTATGTGTTTTCCCCATCCAGGCCAGGATGTAAAAAACAGGGACAAAAGGAGGGATAGAAAAGGTGAGGAGGAAAGGGAGAAAAGGAGGGATAGAAAAGGTGAGGAGGAAAGGGAGAAAAGGAGGGATAGAAAAGGTGAGGAGGACAGGGAGGAAAGGAGGATAGAAAAGGTGAGGAGGAGGGCTGCTGCTCTGGCTCACCTGGAGACTCCCGCGTGCGCTTGCGCTCCAGCAGGGAGGGGTCCGGACATGGCTCCAGCGGACACCAGCTCCCACGGTTTATCTGGAAAACACATCACAGCACATCAGAGAAAGGCCACTCTCACCAGCACCCCTCTTAGTCTCTTCTCCAATATCTCTCTGCATCAGCCAGCAGATTCAGAGTTATGGCTTAATTTTTTCCCAATAATAAAAATGTCAAAAGTAACATACGATTTTGTTCTTTTCTGCATCACTAAACAAACCATTAGAATATGCCAAAGCAAAGCCCTTTATTTCTCCATGGAAAGTTTGACTTGAAGGTGGCTCCTGCTGAAGGAAGGAGATCAGAGGGAAGATGAGTCAGTGTTTAAGCTACTAGTAGAGAACTGGATAACCTTGGCTTCAAGTCCCACCTCTACTTGTAGCGGGACTGCAGGAAAATACTCTTCTGCTTTATGCCTCGGTTCACTACCTATAGAAATTCCTTACCACCCATACTGCTGTACAGATTATTAGCTCAGAGATAGCAAAGTGCTCTGGTGATGTGGAATAGAGGCCTTGGGATGTGCCCAAGTCATGGTGAGAACCAGAAGCACTTTGGGCCTGCATTAACTGAAATGATGATGATAGAAACGCCCATTTTAACACTGACACATCACATGCTTTATTTCAACATCAGCCCTTATCACCTCACCCCGTCCTTCACCCTTTCCATGACTCCCAGTCTTTTAGCAAGGATGACTGATCTGTTCTCAGCCTCCTCCTCCCTCTGCCTGTGCTTTCATCTTCCTCACTCGGGTTGTGTTGTCCAACATTTTGACTCAGAAGTCTGCTGGACTATCCACAGTCCTTGGCTCATCCAACATTCACTTCCCATCACTTTTGCCTGCAGCTGGCAGACTCTGGAAGCCCCTTTAGTCTCTTTGCCATTTCTGTGAGCCAAATGCCTTTATGTACTGTCAAGTGCATGCAAATCTCACCTGTCCCACACCACAAAACCCAGAAGTTACTTCCCTTCCTGACCTGTCTCAACACACACGATCTCACATGTTAAGTTACAGCTAAAAGAAAGCTACTGAAATGGATGACAGCCTGATTTTATTTGCCAAGTATTTCTCCTACCCTTTCTCTGGCTTTCCTTTTATCTCATTTCCTTCCCTACCTTTCAAATAGCAAAGTTTTACTATTTACTTTTAGCCTCTGACCTATGTTCAAATCTCCTCCATGATCCTGCTCTATTTTTGCAGCCCCTTGCTGTATTCCCATCCCCTCAATGTTCTCCTTCCTCCTATGTTATGAAATGCACTGGTTTTGCCTTCTTATTATATATTTTTTTAAATAAATTAAAGCCAAGCCTCTCCTACCCTTGACCTGACGTGCTGCTTTGACTAATGACCCACGTCCTTGTTTCCTCTCTCACTGAGATCATGGAATGTGTTACTGCAGTCCTTGGCTGGCTCCTCCCCGCTCTGGCTGCGTCCCCTGCCCGTCACCCGAGGGGCTCCTGCCAGCACCTCCTGCTCTCCACACCACACAGGCAACCCTGCACTCCCCCAGACCTGGCAGCTACTTGCTACAGCACATTTTTCTTCCTCAGGCTTTGTCCTCCTCCATACTTGTGCGATGACAAAATGGGGTTGGGAGGGCCTTTGACAGGTCAGCTAGTCCCTGCCTGCTGCGCCAAGTCAGGCTCAATTACCATCTGAGAGGTCCTAATCCAACCTGCCCTTAAAATCCTGCAGTGGAGAGGATGCCATGACCTTCTCCAGTCAGCAGCTCTTGCTGACAGAGACAGGGAAGAACAGAGAAGTTCTGAGAGGCGAAAAATGGGCAGGAGTTTCCCAGGAGAGGTGAAGGAGATGTTGAGCTCTACCGGAGTCAGGTCTTGGGGTGACCTCAGTGCATGTCCCACCTGGATGTCCCTACCACCTCCATGGAATTTTGAGGGCTATTTTCCTTAAGGATAATGTACACTTTGTAGCTCTTACTCCTTGACTCCATTACACAGATATTCACTCAAGACCCTATCATACCCATTTATGTACACACACCTAAGATCTCAGTGTTCCCTGCACCTCTGCTCCACACACACGTGTGTATCCATTTTCTCCCTTTTACATTCAATACATCCACATTAAATGAGAGGCAGTGAGGAAAAGAGAAGCAGTCTTCAATCTGAAAAAGGATTTGTAAGCAAAACTTCAAAACAATGGGTTTTTTGCTTTCCAAAGTAACACAAGGATGTTGCATTTTAACTGTTGCATGGACAGTGGGTCATGTTCTGATTCTTTCAACAGAAGACACTCCCTGTTCTCAGAAGGCTTTGTGGATCTAGCCTTAGCATCTAAACTTTACCACAGAATTTATTTTTTTTAGTTTTAAAAGAGCTGCAAAGTCAATAAATACCACTTTATGACTGTAAAGTAAATAAATACCATGCTATTATTCTTTTCTCTCCAGACAAAGCAGAATAAATTTGCACCATACTTTCCTATATTTTATTAAAGGCAAATCTAGAGGTTGAGGCTGAACACACATAGTAGGACAAATGCAAATGTGCTCAAGTCCACACAAATGAAGGAATGACCAGTTTCAGATACAAAATCAAATTCTGTCTCCTGACTGACTTGCACCTCCCTCCTTCTTCCTTAAGAAGAGTCTGACCCTTCTTGATTTTAAACAAATCACCATCAAATTCAAAGGAACTGCTCCTGATTTATACTGGTATCCACTACTGGAAATGAATAATTAAACATCCCATTCAATAATTAGCAGTAAGAAAGCAAAATAGGAAGAGGTTCAAGCTGTCTGTTGAATAAGCCATATTAGGCTGAATTAACATTATATATTTTCCTTTAATAGAACCAATTGAGTCATTCACTGAAAATGCATTATAGACATTGGCATTTTTTCAAAATAGATTTGAGCATTTTTCCAATTTCCCAGCCAGCTCTCTCCTCAGCCCTGTGGCTTTGCCAAGGATTGAAAACGTCTGCTTTTCTCTATTAAAAAAAAGTAATGAGAGAGTTACACTGAGGTTTAAGGTGCTGCTTCAGATATACTTGATTATGTACAAAATAAATCATTAGAAATTAAATATTTATCTCAGTAGCCCTAATTCAGGAAAAATAATAATCACCATGAAAACAAAAATAAAGGAAACCACTACTGTATACAAGTATTCCCTAGGCCAAAATGAGCCCAGGCAGGCTTTGAGGGAGGATTACTGCATTCTCTCAGGGAACTGGGTGGTCCATAGATACTCAAAACACAAACCCCACTACCCACAGCCCAGCACTGAGTACTGGGATCCCTCCTCAACACCTGAATTCTGCTTGTATTTACTCAGGAGTAGTGACTACAGGTACAGACAGAGAGAGCTGGAGAGGAAATTGTCTTTATAAAAGCACCTGAACATCAGGAGCTGGGGAATGTACCAGTATGGAGAAATGTGAAATGAGGTTGCCTTGGGATTTTGCAGACACGTGTGCATGGCATGTGAGAAAATTCCTCTTTTCCCCTCCAGTTTCTTGTTTTGCTGAGAGAAGCCCAACAACAGGACCACAGGCTGGTGGCCACAGAAGATGATAAAAGCCCCACACTTTCTTGCTTGCCCACACTGATTATAGCTCATGGATTCCAGGCATCCCAAGTCTTTGCAGCAGGAGCAGAGGGTGCAGTGCTGTTCCACTGGCAGAGGGAATATGAAACAGCCTCTGGGAACAGAGTTTCAATACACAACTCTTGAAGAAATGCCAGGAGAGAACCAGCTATTTTTCCATACAGAAGCCTGAATGTGTTTATCTGCAGCTCAGACACAGAATGAATCATGGAAGCACATCCCCAGGCACCAAAAACTGAATCCTGCAGGATTTTCTGTTTGCCTGTGAAACGCCAGCAGGCTAAGTGTTCAAAGATGCCTTTAGGACACCAGATGGTTCCACTGCTCTTTCTGGGCACACACACAGGTATTTCCTGACTCTTCCTGCAGACCCTGAACTTGAAACTTGATGTGACTTAATGCATAAGAAAAGGACAGGGCTGGACAAGCTGAGACACCCCGGGCTGAGGCATCCTCTGTCCCACAGGAACTGTGAGTGACACAGACTCCACTCCCAGGCTCTTCCTTCCTCTCCCCTTGGTCTTGGACAAGGAATTATCTAATCCAGTGCAGTGTGGTGCCTGCCCATAAAACCAGGCTCAGGAACTCCTTCTCAAAGACACTCCAACAACATCCAGGGCAGAGCCAGTGCTGGAGGCTCACTAGGAAAAAGCACCTTGGGATCCAGGGATTACCTGGTTCCTATGTACCCCTCCTACATCTCCAGCATGGAAAAGTCCTTTTTCTCTCCCTCTGGTTTTATTTTAACTCTTCTTGCCTTCCATTTCACAATAAAGAGAACACACTGACCTTTCAGGAAATCTTGCTATTGCAAAAGTTTGCACTTGTCAACCTCACTGGTTGTGATATAAATCAACATCTCCAGAGCACAAGGAACCAGAGGACTTTAACTTTCATTTCCTAGCAGATCCCTGGAGATTCATCTTCCCTCCATAATATTTTAACTTTGTCCTAAATGGGCAAGTTTCCATTTTTCTCCTTTTATTTTCCCCAGCTTCCAGACTATGATCTACCTTGCAGCTAAAACCAGATACTACTGCACATAGGAAAATATTTAGGAGAGTAATTGTAGCTTGCTTAGTGTATCATTAAGTAATTGTGCACCACACTGAGTAATATCCATTTTAAATATCCATTGTAGAATAAAAGTAGTAGAAAAAAGCAATACTTCAAATTCAATTAAAATTAATGTGTTTCATAAGCAGAAATTATACAATGATTTTTTAAAAGTTCTATGCATATTGTAATTATTTTCTAGGAATTTCCTGTTCTTGAAAATTTCATATAGGATTAAAGAAATTCGTACACATAACTGGAGTTCAATGTTTATGTTGAACAACTTTTGAATTTACAATTCCATTTACAATGAAATTATCCAGTTGCCCGCAATTCCTGCACTAGAAACAAAACAGTTGATTTACCCCCTTCACAAGAACCACCTTTCAAGATCCTCCAAAACAGTTTGAAAAGGAGCATGAAGGATGGAGCATCTGGGGAAGGAATTTCCACTGTTTTCCTTCAACATCTGTTGCTGCAAAAAGACTCCGTACACACAAAACTCGCATCAAGAGCAACAATCACTGCTTTGGAAATCATCTTGCCAGACAATATTAAGAGCAGACATATCAATTTGCTTGCAAGTTCAACATTTATTTTTTATTTAAATTATTTTGGTAATCTCCCTGTGTATTTTCTTAGCTTTGTGGGATGATATTAACAGGTGGATGCAGAGCCCATGACATTCTCAAATGTATGCCAAAAGGGACAACACTTGCATTTCTGCAATTATTTCTATGGAGACTTTTTTCTTCTAGTACTGTGAGTATGCTACACTGAGTCTTTTATCTTTACAGAGCTGGTGACACCATATCAGGACATTTTTTCAAGGAGGTCCAAACTGACCTTTCTCATAGTAACAAGCCAGCAGTGCTATAGAAAACTTTGCCTTAGGTAGGCAGGGATCAATCAGAGGATCTTCCCTGGTGCTGGAGTAGATACCAGAGCAGCCAGGAAGCAGAAAAGCCAATAAATAGTGCTGTCTTTTCAACTTCAAAATACCTTGATTCACTGTTAATGCTGGTTTTAATTCCATGAAAAATGTTCTGATCTTCAGCTAGAAGCTGAATGGGTATCGATTCATCTGAAAAGCAGAAAAATCAAACCTCACTGCCCCAGCTGTGAAAAAATTTACTCCTGATGCCTACCCTAAACATCTTCAGCATTCACATACAGAGGTGAAATGCAGATACAAGCAAAATGTTAGAAAACATTCCCAGCTGCGATTACTCAGTCTCCCATTCCCAAAGCAAGCCCAGTTCTTACTTTGTAACTTTGCAAAGCACTGCCTGTTCATCCCCACTGAACGCCTGTCTGACTTCCCATGGATCTGCAAGGTGCCAGCCAGAGTGGTTTTTGTACCCAGTCCGTGTAGTTTTATTTGTGGTAGCAGGCACAACATAAAAATGAGACAGGGCTGCCAAGGCCCACATGGGCACACTGAGACTTCCCATTTTGGGCTTGCAATAACATAGCACAGACTGCTTTACCCTGCACGTAGCTGCTCAGAGCTCAGCAAAATGTTCAGACAAGCAGACATCCCACACACCCCACAACTTCTCCCTCATCTGCTATAATGCAAACCCAGCAGGAACAATGACAGCAGATTCTTATGTCGCATCTGCATCATCCAGGCTTCCCTGCATTCAGTAAGTTCAGGATCCAAGTTCACAGAGTTTGCATTGCTGCAGCAGCCAATAAAGGAATCGTGGAATCATAGAATGGTTTGGGATGGAAGGCACCTTGAAGATTATGCAAATCCAACACCTTTCCCTGGTTGCTCAAATCCCCATCCAACCTGGTCTTGAACCCCTCCAGGGATGGGGCATCCCACAGCTTCCCTGGACAAGCTGTGCCAGGGCTTCATGTCTCTCACAGTAAGGAATTTCTTTCTAGGATGAAGTCCTACCTCCAGCAGGGACTGGGACACTGCTGGTAACCTGCTGCCTCTTGCTTTTTCTTATGTGGAGAGAAGGAAGAAACTGCCAAAGCCAAAAATAGTTGTGTGCATCAACCCTCAAAATTGCTGAGGTTCATTTTTTTCATAACTTCACAAGCCACTGTTTCAGGCTCAATGTAAACATGGAAAATTTGAGTCTCAAGACAGTGGCCCTTCAGATGACAAAATTATGGGTAGGGACCAAAAGTTCTTTTACGAGTCTGTCTAAGAATGGATGCAATCAACACAAATATAATCTCATCTATATACATTTAGTACCCAAAATTCTTTCTTCACTGTTTGTTCCCATCGTCCTTTTTCAGCAGCTGATTTTCTTTCCTGTGTCATGACTGAGTCACCATCCCTGGAGGTATTAAAAGACGTGGCACTGAGGGACATGGTTTAAAGATGGACTTGGCAGTGCTGGGTTAATGGCTGGCCTTGATGACCTTAAAGGTCCTTTAAACCTAAACAATTCTATGATTACTGAGTTCTCAACCTTAAAATGAAGCCAAGAACACATTCATCTACTACTCAAGAAATGACAGTTTGTCTGAGTCAACCTGCAGCCAAATTGAAAGCTGTTTGGTGCTTTGCAGGTATCTTGTTAAAATTTCATCAGCTCAAACACTCTTGATGGATCTGATTTGGGTTTGCTTTTTTCTAAGGATATGTACTTGCTTTTCAATATTTAAGAAACCCTGTCCTCTTAACTCCCAAAAATATAATGGCCTAGATAAGGTACAGTTTTATTTCAGTGTTTTAATGAAAACCAAACCCAACAGAAACCCCACCCCCAGCTCCCTCATTAAGGGCCTGATCCAACTCCCATTAACGTCAAGAGATGATCTGCCACTGACGCACTCAAGCACTGGCTTAGATCCCTAGGTCATCAAAATTCAGTTTCATCTACCAGTTATATTATAGAAACCAGAGGAAACATGAAGGATGACTGAAAATTGAGCTAGAGTTGATTGTAGCTGTAGCTGTCACCAGCACCCTCCTATTTTAAACATCTGCAGGCTGTACAGCCCATGTTGGGAGCAGCAATGCGTGCACACACGCACACATATATGGACACTGAGTCATTTGCAGGAACAGACAGTGTAACCCACAGTTCTAAAACTCAATTAGGAAAATACCATTTGGAACCAATAAGAGCCACATTTTGTTATAAAATCTAAGCTTTGCTGAACAAAAACTAATTTAAGGAACTGATGACATCAGAAACACTGAAGCTGGATAATTCTAGTGAATTGTATTTCAACCCAGGCATTCAGATACTCTTCATAAAGAAAAGATTGTGCTTTTCACTGGCAACCAAAATCATCAGAGGTACCAGATCTCCTCCCAAGAATTATTAAGAATTGTGCACACACTATTTCTGACTCACACTGTGCCTATAGACTAAATATCATGGGATTCAATCCTCAACTAGCATTAGTAACATCTGAGGTCTAAAATACTCAAAAAAATTGAGCTGGTAGAGAAAACAACTTACAGCTATCTGTGCCACCAAAACCACTGGGTACATTGAATTAAAGGAAAACGCTTTCATTCATAACAAAGCAAGGTAACAAGAGCTAGGTCTCTTTTAGGGCAGATAAAGTAGAACAAGAATTAATTGAAAATAAATTTGTTATATATTCTTGTATTGACTTAGAAACAAGAGCATGAACCCAAAATCATAAAAAAGGAAGCCATATAATCATGTAGAATCCCACTGCTTCAGCTAAGAAGAGAAAAGAGAAAAAGGGAGAGGGAAAGGAAACGATCTTCCAGCAGTTAAGATCTCTGAATTGGGCTGTGTTTTGCAGTCCCTCTGGCTTCTCTCCTATTTCCATCCACTCTGCCAGGAAACTGCTGAAGCTCCACAAAGCTGTTACAGAGACAGGACATTCCCAGACTGCCATTGTGCCATTTGGTGGAGTACTTGCTAATTTTAGATTAGAGGAGGAACACACTGGGACAATTAGCCAAGAGCCACTCCTGATTCTTGCTCCAACCCATCCTCAGACAAAATCACACCCAAACAACAAGACTGACAGCAACCCTTCTAACACAAACAAAAAACAGAAGCAAAAGAGGATTCACCATGCCTTTTTTTTGGCAGAATGCATCTTTTGGGGAACATGTGCCTTTCAATCTCAAAAGCAAGCTGGACTGGAAATGGAAACCCTTTTCCCCTCACACAAAAAGCCCACCTGGGATTTCAAACCAGGGACTGTTTAAGGGCAGAGGGAAGGGAAAACGTCCAGGGAGCTCTCCCAAAGACTGCATGCCACAAGAGATTATTTAGTTGCAGAGATAATAATATTTGACATGATATGGTTTGATAAAACTCAAAACCACCTCCAGGCTGAAGGGCAAGAGCTCTTCCACCTTCGTCCTTCCCCACTGCATCATCCCAAGGGACACGAGTACAGGAAGGAACAGACTGATCCCCTGGAGATAGGGAAGGCAACCCATAAGTAAATATATACAAACATCATACCTTTAACAACACAACATCTACAGTCCTGTCCACCTTGGAAATGTCGCACAGGCTGTATCGCCTCTTGTGGCGTTCATACATTTTGTCCAAAGAGCTGGGAGCAGAGGAGCAGAGCCCACCATGAACCCTGGGCTCACCAAGAGTCCCAGACCTCTCACATCCGCGCTCAGAGGAGTCCCCGTGTCTCAGCACACCAGCCTGCCCGAGCTTCTTAACAGGAAAATGAAAATCCCAGCGCTGCGCCCGGCTGATAAAGTCTTCTTGGAACGGATTTGCTTATACAGGCAATGCAGGAACTTATAGCAAACAAAAGATATTTGAAGACAGCTTTATACATATAGGATTATTTTTTTTGCGACTGCTAAGAATGGTACCAGCCTTCCTGTTACAGTAATAATAATAAAAAAATGTTTTCCAGACAACTTTGATATCCAAAAAGCACCAGAATGAAAATCCTGCCCGAAAAGAGAACAAAAGCCAGATGTGTGCAGCAGGAATACTGACACTCCAAGTGGAAATGCAGAAGGTAGGCTCAGCCACGCTGGGTCTAATTCAGGAAGAAAACAAAAACAAACCAAAAAACCAATCTCCGTATCCAATGCAAATACTGTCACCAAAGCGTTTTGTTTTTCACGCCCTCATGCACTGAAAGAACAATGAAAAAGTACTTTCCTCCTTCCGAGTCAGTTCACTGTTCACCGGGCAAGACGGCTCGGGTTTGAGTTAAGTTTAAATTTCTAATGACAGCACTGGGCAAAAGGAAAGAAAATAATGAAATAAAGCCACTCCCTCCTGATTTGGGCTGGGACGTCACTGCTTGCCTTTTTAGTCCTGCACCAGTGTTCTCCCGGCTTTCAAATTTACTTTGCAGTTGTGGGAGCATGATTCACAGAGAGGAAAAAAAAAAGAGGAGGGAGCGGGGGAAGCAAAAGAAAAAGCAGCAGCTTTTCTTTGCCAGCCTCTTCCACCTCTGGCTGCAGGCACTTGGTGTGCTTGCTCGGTCCAAAACGAGACTGAGAGCAAAGGGACGTGTTTTTCAAGAGGTAAAAAGACTCTTCCCACTCCCCCAGGCCAGGTGAATGAAAGACAGTTTCAAGGTTAATGCTTTCCTAAACCAGGAACGGAAACTTATGATTTAATCAGCGCACATGGAAAAAAAAAAAAGAAAGAAAAAAAAAAGGAAATCAGCCATTTACTTTTTCTTGGTTTGTTTGCAACACAGAAGAAAGACCTCAGCAACTAGTTGTCCAGAAAATATAATCTTCTCTCATCTATTCTAGCCTGAAAGACACAGCTTTTTTTCCTGGGGGGAGAAAAAAAAAAAACAAACCCCTAAAGTTTTTTGTCTTTCTAATGCCGGGGCCAGCAAGAGTCTCTCTGCTCTCAATAGCTCATTCACATCAGCTGGGCCCTGCATGCTCACTGCCACATGGTTTCCTGTTTTCAAACTGCCCCCTTGCAGCCCCCTCCGCTTTCCACCCCACCCTGACCTCTCCAGGGATGAAATCTTTCCATACTTCCCTGGCTTTAGACATTCTCTCATTCACCGATTCAAAAGGGAATGGGGGCGGTTTAAAACGCAAGGGAAAAAAAAGAGAGAAGAAAAGGGGAAACGAAGTTTTCAGAGACTGGGAGTTTGTAGCAACCAGAACTTAACTTGCTGCTTTGCTAGATGGAAGAGCTGAAAATGCAGCACTTTTTAATCCCCAGCTACAAAGCAGAAAACACAGAACTGGAAACAGCATTTATCAACCCGAGGTTTAACTGCTGACCTCCAACAGCCACCCTCGTCAGCGCCGGCAGAACTGGCCCACCTCCTGCTGCTGGGATTTGCTCCACTCCTGGAGCTTAGTGAGGGGGTTGTAGGTCTTTTCATCCAGTCCTGTAGGGTGGTCCCGGCTCCCTGGTTGTATAAAGAGATTTGTGGCCACCAGCTCAAACTCTGGCAAAGGTGACTCAAACCCTGCAGCCTACTGGAATGGATAAAACCCGAGTTCTCAGCATCTGAATGCAACATGAGTCTTCCAAAGGAGATCTAAACCCATCTGCTTCAAGCAAGCTCTCCAGCTTCTCTCTTCCCAGGGCTTCCCAGTCTTCTGACTGCCCGAACACACTGCACCACAGCCTGCCTGGGAGTAACACAGGAACTGACTCCCTTCCGTGCCTGTTCGGTAGAAGACCCAAACCCAGGAGTTTACAGAACCACCACATACTACTGAGAGCTCCTGGATGTGCCATCCAAATCTGTACAGGCAGACTACACAAAAGCACAGCTACCCTACAGATTTAGCAGACTCAGTAACCAAGCAAAGGGCTTCTTCTCCTGAGAATGGATGACACAGTGGCCAGCCCTGACACAAAGGCTGGCCTTGGGCCTTGCACCTGAATGTATCCTCAGGCGCTGGAGCAGGCTGGGACTCGCAGCAGATCAGCTCTCCTGGTGAGGGACACAGGTACACTCTTACCTAGTCAGTGCCAGGGTCTCCCCACACTTCCCTTAATGCTCCAGTCTCTCCCTCACATCCCTAAGCTTCATCTCCACCACACCACTAGCTGAACTGAGGAGGATTCCTCTACAAGGCTGTCTTACAGCTACAATCCCTGGCTCAAGATCTCCGCCAATCACTCCGTTCTCTCCAACAATGAGCAGAGCTTCTGCTTTCAGTATTAGGACACACACAATGTGGTTGTACTTTGGGGACTTTCTGGAGCCACCAGTTTTCTCCACAAGTAATGAGTCCCAGCAGTCATGTGCCCATCAAGACAAGGAATCAGAAATGGCTGTGACAGCATTCCAGCCCTTCAAACACTACCATAAAAGGCAGGGACTTCCCCAAATCTAAATTTACAAGACAGGAACCCATAAACAAAGTATGTGAATTTAGTTCAGGTGTAGGAATTTGCAACAGTCAGAGTGTCTTAATGATTCCTTAATGTTTCATTATGGAGCACCTTTTTTTTTTTTTTTAACTGATAGAGCAGATAGATTAGTTTTCAAATCAATTTAATTACAGCTGCTGGTATACCCAGCCAAGATTCATCCTAACAACAACTGCACAGCTCTGTTCAGAGACCTCATTTAAAGCATTTCACCTTTGATCCACAGAGCTCCTCTGGCAACCAGAAAGAGATGTCCAGCTGCAGGGCTGAAGGAATGCCCACCATGCAGAGGAGGTGAGCATCACTAACTGTGACTGTGCATCTTCCACAGAGATGCAAAATGGGTCCAACTTACAGCTGCATCAACACCCAGTCTTTTGTGGCTCACGTTACCTCACCTTTCTTGCAGGTAAGGGGAAATGATAAACATCTCCAGTCAAAGCACATGGGAGACAAGCTGGGAAATGTGCAGCTTTCAAAGCAGGAGGCCAATTTTCCCGAGCTATGCACAAGCATTTTGGGATGGCCAAAAGCCACAGGTAACCCACTGGGGGCAGTAAGAAACAGAAAGCTCATGTGGAAGGTGCAGACAGGTGGAGAGAAGCAGCCAGGGAAGCTACCAGACCCACACCAGGATGTGTCCCAGGACTTGGTGCATGTCCTGTGAATCACAATGACCTGCCTTACTCCTTAGTTATGTGTCTAGATCTAGAAAAGGTTGTCAGTTGATCTCCTTGACTCCCCTACACCTTCAGCCACAGAGGGAAAGAATCAACACACACCAAGAAAAAAATAACCCCTTCTCTCTCTTCTCTTCTTTTTAAATTTAAGCTTCCAAATCCCTAATTTGTTCCAAGAGTTTTTCCTGTAGTTATGTTCTTGACTGACAGCAAAGATCAGGGGACCAGTGATGACTACAGATACCCAAAGTGCATCTCATCTTGATTTCCAGACTTTGTTGTTGAAGGAAGGGGGGAGGGGGGAATATAATATAAACAAGTAGAAGATAATGTGCCAGACACACTCTCCCTTGGGAGACCATCACCCTCTTCCCACATTAGGTGGGGCTTTTGCTGCATTGTTTCAGGCTAGAAATCTTGCCTTGCACACAGCCTGCAATCCACACAGGCACTGTCAGGCAGACACAGAACACGACTCAGCCCGGACGGAGCAGAACAAAAGCTTCCAGTCTCTTTTGTCCAGCTATTTAGGCAGTCCTTGAATGCCGTTCAAGTGTTTAGACAGTATATAGCATTTGTGCTCTGAAACACAATGAAACAGAAGATCAGAAAATATAGATAAAATTTGAAAAAACCTACTCTAACAAGTAAATAATTCTCTCCTTTTTGGCGAGTTGCTCAAAATGGAGAGGACATGCGAGCAGCAGCCCCGGCCACCGGCTGCTGATGCGACAGTTCTGGGCTCCTTATTGAAAACATCTGGAAGCTCTGAGCCACTTTGTGCAGCCAGGAGTTTGAAACTATCCAATCATTTCTTATCCAAACCCAAGTCCAGCGCTGCGGATTTCAAGGGAAGGAAAAGAGGGGGGAAGAAAAAAAAGAACAACCGCACTTGATCACGCCATATGATCTGTAACTCATCCAGATAAAACTCCTCCTCCACCCGTTAACAGACCTCTTAATGACAAGGAAATCATGGTTATCCTGAAACAGACTGAACTGTTGTTATCTGTTTCAAATTACTTTTGCCATATCGTTATGAAACACTGCAATGATGCAATCTGCAGAAATACTCAGGCGCATTAACTTTTTAAACCATGACTCTGATAGGAACGAATGGAGCAGCGGGTGAAAGGAAAAAATTCCCCTGTTTTAAGCAAGGCAAAACGCACTTCTGGGCACTAAAATGAGGTGATAATAAATTCATCAGACAGTAAGAGAGAAGAATTACAATTTCAATTGCTCTTTTCTTAAAAGAAAGCAGCTTTTTGGGAAGGCTTTTTAAAATTTCTGGCTTTTACAAGGATAGACAGAACAAATAGCTTTTTTCCTAAAACTAAATAAGGCAAAGGAAATCTGTACTCTAATGCTGCAAAGCCTGCAAGAGCAGCACGTCCAGTCTGGAGAGGAGAGCACATCCATCCTGTCTGCTGGGAGGGAGGTCAGTGCCCATGTGAGACCAGACCACGACGGACACTCAAATGTGGATTCTGAAGCAGACCAGGCTGCTGTTGACCACAGCAAGCACTCACACCACACACCTTGGTCAAGAGCCCTGGATATCTCATGGCATTTCTCATGTTTGCAGGAGTACTGCAACACTGAGAGGAGTTTTGTGGCTGACCCAGTCCCACTGTGCCTGTCCATCTGAATATCCCTGTGGGGTGGTGGCACTTTTGTCCTGAGCTGCATCCCTCTGGCCATGGCACAATCCACCAGTGTTCCACCAAGGTACAAGTGGCTCCAAAAGGTTGGCTGTGATTTTGAATTCCCCGGTGAGGTAGGGCATGGAAAGGAGTCACAGAGAGGGACACGGACAGTCCCCCACCACCTGTGGCAAATCCATGCTACTCCAAGGGGGAAGGTCAGTGATGCAGCAACAAACCTTCACAATCCTGGTTCTAAAACACTTCCATATTCATCAGTTTGATTTAATCCTTGGGAAAAATCATCCACAGTACCAACACAAGTTTTATTCTCCAGCCTGGGACTCTCCCAAAACTTCCCTATTTAAATCATATATTCACACCAACGTCTGGAGAGAGGCATTTCCTCACAGAGCAATGCTTTGGGACAACACGACTGGGCTGAATTTAACATCAAACAATCCATGTCCAGCTGCAGCCTGTGTTTGAGCTCAGACAGAACCAGACAGAAACAGCTAAAGAGCCATGAGGGAATGAGGAGGGCTTGGAAAGCTGTCAGACATGGATACATGAAGCACGTGTTTTGAGAAAATACAAAAACACCTTGAGAGACCTACAGCCACTTCCTGACCTTCCCTTTTTCTAATATTTCTCAGAGACTCAGTGTACATTTTTCAGGAATTTCTATTGTCCAAATAACCTTCAGAAAAATGCTGAAGCTTTGGTCAGCCACAGAGCATGCCTGAACATCCTTCCAGAGGAAGTCAACTGCCCATCTTACAGCTCCCAAATGGCTACAGGAGAAACACAACCCACTCAAGAGATTAGCAACCCCTCAGCTGACTCTACATCACTTTGCAAGATCTGCTTCTTCCTCTACCAAAAATAACTGCAGTTGGGATGTCTAGCTGGCTGAAGTGCTGTGGGATCTTGGACCAGCCCACAGATATTTATTTAGCGTGTTATGGGAGTTGAGAGAAATACTTCTGCTGTCAAGCACTGGACATGTTGCTTTGCTCTGTGAGTTTCAACATCCTGAAAATAGGGAAGGGAAAACATGAGTGGATAAAGCAGGAAGTGTCCCAAAAGAGGCTGTCAAGGAGCACCTGAGCTATGAACTGCAGTAACAAATCAGCTGCATGTCCCCTGTGTCCTCCTGTCAGCTGGTCCTGTGCTCAGGCTCTTCCTACCAGGGCACAGGGTCTTATGACTTAGAGATTGGGTCAAACACCAAAAAAAATGGGGACTTTTGTAAAGAATAAAACAATGTGCAACCAAAATAAGTGGATGGAGGATAATGCTTTGATTTCTCAGCTGGCACAGCCCAGCCTGGAGCTGCTGCTGAAGAAATAATGCTCACTTCTCTGATCTCATCCAACACTGAAGTTGGTCACAATAGATTTGCTTATGTTTTCCTTCCTGGTTTTCAGTTGCTGTCAATAAACATGGAAATTTTACATGCACATAAGGAGTGGTAATGTTCGCAAATTACTGTGATTCTCCTATAAAGGAAGGATTACAATTTTGGGAATCTGGAAATATAATGACATAAATAAAAACATTTAAAATAGCAAATTGCATTTATAGGAGCTTTCAAACCACTGTAAACATTATACAAGTCACTTGAAACTTGTTTGCACAGACCATCCCTCAAAAACCCGAAGGCCTGCTCAAGCCAAATCAAGCAATGTCTAAGAATTTCTCCTACAGAGGAATTAAGGAAGTGATCATTGTATTTGTCTCAAATGCAGGAAAAAGGGAATGTTTCATGATCTATAAAGCTTACAAATTCAAAAATCAAAAGAGTTTCTAATTTTATGTAATCCATAATAAAAAGACATATTCTGACATGATTGGGATAGATACAGGACACAAGAAAATATTGATTTATACAACTAAAAAACATGTTCTGTTCCCCCTAACAACACATTCTAGAAAGACTGAATCTCTACAGTTCACGATATGAGGTTAAAAATTAGTTCAAGTTTTTGTGCAAGAAAACAAAGCACCTCAAATTTCCAGAGTGCAGAAAACATCACTGTGCTCTGAAATGATCCCCCCCACTGCTGTGGGGCAGGGCACAGGAGCAGGCAGACATCCTGAGCCACTCCAGGATGCCTCAGCACAACACGAGATCAGTGCCATGAAATGTCTGGTGGATGGTTCTAGCTGATGAATTATGTCTTTAGCTACAAACAGAGACAGGGCAGCAGATTATGTAGATGAATTGGCGGATAAAACCCAACAAAAATGACGCATGGCATGAGTGAGTGAAATTAATGGACAATATAAAAATGACACATCTTGAACTGAGGAAATTATTCAACATTTACCATTCTTTCATGCCTACAGTTTAAGGCACTGTAATCTAACTGAAAAACAGAGACGGGTCATTCAAATGAATAAATCATGCCAGAAAATGATTCAGTTTCCCTTCTTTTTTCTTTTTTTTTTTTTTTTCCCTTTTTAACTGAAATCCCTAGGACTCAGCCCTTCGGAAGCCCACACGGCCCAGTGTATTGTCCTGGCCAGGCACTCTGTCAAAAGGGAAAAAGTTATCTTTTCTTTCATCTTGTAATTGAAAATCTGGGAGGGGAAGCACTGGGAAAGCAGAGCACAGTACAAAGGCACCCATCATATTCCCAGGTCAGCTTTTTGCTTGGCTGCTAATGAAGGCAGTGGATTGAGGACACTTGTTCTCAATCCTTGATTGAGGGCATTTGTTTTGCCCTTCCAATTTTTCTGTTTGCTTTATGGGAAGAAGGATCTCAGTCCCATGGGTAACTGGGATGCTCTGAGAGCAGCCAAGCCCCTCTCCCAGCAGTAACAGCCACTCCAGATCACCCTCCTTTCTACACCCACATCCAACCAATATTTTTGTGCCCTATCTCCATACATTTGGAAACCTGAAATGAAATCCAATGCAAACTTTTGAGAGGAGGCATTTGGAATCCAGCTCCTGCCTGGGAGGTCTGCTTTAGGACCACATGAGTATTCCTTTGCTCACTGTTTTATCCGTTTCCCTGGTAGTCCTCTGTAAAGAATATTAAACAAACATGTCTTTACAGCTCAAGAGCCCAGGAGAGAATGTTGACCCTGTGGAAAAAAACCTGGTTTTATCCATTTTTACCCCACTTTCATCCCTCTGGACTAAGGATGTATATACAAGGGTAAGGATTTGTAGGTCCACAAAGCCATCGTTAAGGACTGCTACATCAATCCAGACTGAGTATGTTCTCCCCTATAGCCTGATTTTAGAAAGTATTTTTTAAGGAATTTCAGGGCATAAAACATGTATAATTACAGCCAGATATGTGGAAGCATCACCATTAGTAAGGAATCTTCTCAACAGTTGATGCTGCTCCAGAAAAAGAATAAAATATTTATTCTAAGGTTATAACCTAACATATCCTACACCTCTACCACGTTTTCAAAGATCCCTCTGCAGTAACATTTGTTGTTGCAAGGTTAAATCCTAACTGGAATAATGGGTCCCAAACCCTGCTCCTGTGCCTCTCCACTCAGTTATAGCTAGGGAATGTCCCTGCAAACATGGAGAATGTCAGGCCAATACAGGTGCTTTAGGAAAGTTTGAGTTGCTGAGTTTTTGTGCTCCCCTCTCTCATTCCCCACCTGCCAGAGATGATGCATTTCCATATCTTTAACAGCTTTTTTTTTCAATAGATAAATGCATTTAAGACAATGGATGATGATAAATGGCACAAGAAATGTCAAAAAGCAGCATTTGTTATATCCTGCAATTACCCTGAGTTATCCCTCTGATTTGGACTGTCCAGGAGCTGCAAATTGCTGTGCTGCAGATAAGGAAAATGGAGCATCTGAGATTTCTCGCCAGTGACTACAAGGAAAGGGCTGGTTTTATTTTCTTAGGAAGAAAGAGGAAAATGTTCTGAAGCTTTCTCTTCAGGCTAAAATCCAAAACATTTACAAGACTCAAGAGCACAAAAGCTTGCAGATAACCAGCAGAACTGATGCCAGTTCCATCAAAGCAAACAACTAACAGCAACTGGGAGGAATGCAGATTATGCAGCATCCCTCTCTATTGAAAAAAAAAAATTATTTAACTGTTATACAACAGTTAAATAATTTAACTACTCCAAGTTATTATTCCTCAGTTAGTCTTTTTTGGCTATCATGCAGCACTAGTCTCTTCTGTTTCTGAAGTTTGCCTTTAGGAGAAAAAAAAAGGCAACTTCAAAACATGCAAAAATTAATGAAACCCATATGTGGGATACTGTCATTATTCCATGTTTATAAGAGGATCAGGTTTTGTTAAATGGGCTTACTTAATGCAGACGCATAAGCAAAAATACCCAGCAAAAGATCTGAAAGCTATTGAAAGCAAAATATTTTCACAATTTAAGCTAAAAGCCACTATATATTTTGGTGCAACTTTGTTTATGGCTTCTCTGACAGATGATAAAGTTCTCCTAACCAGAGCACCATCTCCTAGATAAGATTTTACCTTTTTGACTTTCACCCTCATACTGTATTTAAGCTGGGCCAACCTAAAAATCAACGGCTTATGGAAACATCTGTTGTTACAGGCACACAATTTTGACTTTTTTCTACAGCTGTGTTATTTTACGTTCTTTTTTGGCTAGGCCAGTTGGTAAGACTGGAAGAAAATAAATGTTGGGCTCCTCTCCTGACTTTGGTCTCTCTTTAGTGGCTGCAGTCAGCACCTTGTTCCCTCCCCTGCACTGGGAGTTTGGGGGGATAAAGGCTGAATGCCCCCCAAGTGTGGTCTTGCCCATCAAACTCAGACAAGAAATAAAGGAAATACATCTCACCAAATACTGACTTGAAATACCCCCTGCTGTTGCTGCTTTCTGCCCCTACAAAGGACTAAACCACCCTCTCCTGCCCACCTTCCTGGCTCCCATTTGCACGTCCAACAGCAATCCACAATAAACCCCAGGTCTGTCTTGCCTCCCCTCCTGCTATTTCACTGCTGGGATCCAGACATCTGCCAACATCCTTTGTAAAAGATAACACACAATATATTTTAAGAGTCAAGCTGCCACAAGATATTTGGTGCTTCAGACAGTGCTCCTTCCCAGACAGAGAACATGCCTGCTCACAGGAAGGCTTGCATAAAAACAAAATGTACTTTTCTTGTGAATCTAATGATTGCCTAACAAAAAAAACCAAAACAACAAATTCAACCAAAATATCCTATTTTCAACATTTAATTCAGCTGCTAGTTGAAACAAGATGTTTCTATCTAAATTCTGTTTTCGTGAAGGAGAAGAAAACAACTTACAAAGCTTTTAAAGAGCTCCAGTCTTTTTCAGTGTACATTCAAACTGTCAAGAGCCAAAGAAAGCCAATACCCCACACACAGATTTTTTTCTTTCCTCTTGCTCTTTTTAACAGAGAGGACTTGTTTAATCTTACCTTCAAAATTCTTATTTCCCTGCTATGCACTCCTAGAGTCTCTGTCAGTTGTGCCAATGCTTGCCCAAAAGGACAGTCATAAAAAAACCCAGTTTAAACAGAAACTGCTTATCTAAAGCAGGGAGAGCCCCAGGTTTGCAAGCAGAGGAGATATTTCAGCATTAAAGAATTCTCGGAGCTACTCCAAGACACAAATCTTTGTTGTCTGCTGCACTGCAAGGATTTTAAGCCCAGAAAGAAGCTATTTATTTAGTCTATATACATAGATTTATAACAAAGGCAGAGGATCCATCTACAGTCTTCTGGGTGCTTTTTGCATCGTTTATAGAACATGAAGTAAAACTCAGCTTCCTCAAAGACAGAAAAGAAGAAATAAACAAGGCTTGACAAGAAAAATCAAACACTGTCCCCCAAATATACAGCCATGAACTAAAAAAGCTTTTTGAGCTGCCTCTCGATGTCTCCTCAAAACACATTAAAACACAGAATTTGCAAAATGCCCTAAAACCCATTTCTGCCTATACTGCAGGGAGGAGTTTCTCTCACTCCTTCCCTTTGTAAGACCCCAATCTTTACAGTCATGCCTCTCTTTGGTTATCTACAGGTAGGAATATCAGGGCATGATGTAAGCAACCTTCATTCTCTTTAAAAGGCTCAAAAAGGTACATTACTGCTCTGTTTTAACCCTGGAGTGCAGGCATTTGAAGTTAAAACTTATCTACCTCCTCCTGGGCAAGCAGGTCAGTAAGCCTTTCCTCACCTTGTTATGGCCAGTGAGTTAAAAAAAGAAATAACAGTGGAACAAATTACCAAGGAATCCTTCTGTAATCTCAGTAGATTTTAACAGCCCATCCCTCTCCATGCTTTTGGTAAGAATCAGTACAGTATTTTGGAAAGGCAGAAGAGACTTCATACTCCTAAACACAAGATGACTTCAGATTGAAACCAAAGTTTCAGAGAACTGCACCTCCAGTCTTTGAAAATGTGTATTTTGGAAATATTCCTCCCAACTGCTTTCAGGCATTTAATATATCCAGCTGTGTTAAGAAACCAAGCAAAAGTTCAGTGTCAAGCAGTTCAGGATTATGATTTTTTTTTTTTTTTGATTAATGGAGGTAAGCATAGTCTCAGACACAAGACAAACAAGTCACTTGATGCTAAGCAGACTCAGTACCAGAGCTCAGACTAATGAGTGAGCAGGGGCGAGGCTTCACGTTCCTGCCTCTTATCTCAGCAGCTGGAAGGACACCACATGAGGAGGGAGAGTACAGCCAGAGACAGGCAGAGCCAGCCCCCAGGTACCTGCAAATGCAGAATTGGTGCTCCAGTGGGGAAGATGGAAATGCTCCAGGAGAGGGAGGCATGTGGTATTGGTAAAGATGCAGGTAAGAATATGCCCCCATAAAACTAAGTGCAAAAATAAGGAGAAACTACTATTAAGTGGCTGTAATGGTATCAGGGCAAAATCTTTAGGGAGAAGTAATATCTAACCAGGCTGAGGAAACCATAAGCCACCCATCAGACCTTCTGCAGATCTGAAAGGAGAGCAGCATAACTCAGGTTAAACACAGAATAGCAACAATTCCTCTGTCTCAAACTACAAAAACAGAAGAGAAAGCAAACAAGGTAATCCAGAAATATTTGCTCTATTTTTTGGATTAGTCTCCTGGCCACAGCTACAGCCTTAATTTTCACCAAGTACATCACTGGCACTAAGATGATAAGCACAGCAAGTAAGAAGGGAGGGAGCAGTTAAATTCACCACTGCTCAAGAGAAAATCAGAAAGTTTGCTACATCAAGTACATGTTTATTTAGATATAAATTTAATGTATAAGTGAAGCAAAAAGAGAAGTGGAACAAGAACTTTATTATCTGCAAGAGACCAAGTGCAAAAGAAAGCCTAGTTTAGAATTTGCGCCCATCTGCTAATTCCAATACAGCTGATGAAGTATATTTTATTAAACCATTGCAAAACATTTTATGTTCTTGTTACTGTTTCCTTGCTGGGGTTATTCCAAAGCAGAAGTCCAAAACACAGACCACAGCAGTAAAAAAAACAAAGTAGCAATGGAAAGGAGATAGAGCAGCACGGAGAAGAAACTCTTATCCTTTACTCTACCTGCTCTGGGGTCCCAAAAAAAAAAAAAAAGTGACTCTTGTCCATGATTTGTACATGTCATTTGGAGACATCACCTCTTCGTTGGCATAATTTATGACTAAAATCTTCTACCAAAATTCAGAAGTTTCCTATTCTTGAAAGTTTTAATTAATTATGATAGCAAGGATAGCTATGACTGCCCACAGCCAAACACAACACACCAAGGCACTGCTCTGACCCTGGGGTTTTAATTCTGACCTGCAGCTGCCCCAGCTCAGCCAAACCCACTCCCTCCCAAACTTTTATTTTGGATATCACATTCTTGGACACCAAATCACACAGTCCTTCTGGGTAGACTACAGTATTTGAATCATCCACTGCAACATTAACCATTTATTCTTCTTTCACAACTCCAAGCTTAAAAACCTCCCCATCACCAGCAGCAGCCTGTCCTGTACAACTGCAAAGATGTCCCTGCCAGAGAGCCATCAGTCTGCCCAGTGAACGGATGCTGCATGAAGAGGCAAACATTCAGTTATCGCCCAAGCTTTTATCTCATCTGATGTTTTAACAGCAGCTTGAGCCCAGAAACATTCTGCAACACAGCTGAGTCACCCTGGGCCACACCAGGATGTGTACTTAACACCAGGCAGAAACAGACACTGAGCAGAAACAGCTGAGATGGTGCAGGAAAAAAAACAGGTTCTACCTTTGCATGAAAATAATATAATAAGGGAGGGCAAACAATTTAAAATAGGTGGGAAAAGGCTGAGAACAAAAACAAAAAGGGAAATCTGTGAAAGGACCACGAGGTGACAGGCACTTTGATTCCATGTTTCTCTGGAAAAAGTTTAACAGTACTTCTTATCTTCTTACACTCATCATTCTTTTCATCCTTTGCTGGAAGTTAAAGTCAGAAATGCTATGCCTGGATATTGCTAGACAGTGCCCAAGAGTTCCTGTTCATCTCTTCTGTCTGTCCCATGACTACTCACAAAAATCCAGAACAAATGTATGGGAATATAATTAAAAATCTATTTATTGCATTTATAAGGTTTTCCTCTAAAGTGGTGTGAATTCCAATAAATGGCAAAAATATGTAATCTACAGAAAACAATAACAGTGGCCTATCTACACAGTAGGGGGCCAATTCTGGCTTGCAAAATATCAGAATGGAACTAGATAAGTTCCTTCAGAAGGATAAAAACCCAGTGATCTGATACAGCAAAGTACCCGTTTGTCATAATAATGCAGCCTCCATCAAAAGTCCACATTTGGTCTCCCATGATATCATCTTAGTCTTCTCTATATTTAGACCAGGAATTCAATGTGCAGTAACCATGTCTACTGTACAACAGCTACACCACAAAACTTTTAAGATATTTCAAACATAAATAAAAGAACCTATAGGATAAAGGAGATTGGGCCTTTCAGAAACAGCACAGTATTTTCCCTCATAAGGTACAATATTCAAGGCCAGCATTCCTATGCTAGACTAACAGTCTTAAACATCCACTATTTCATGGAAAGTATGGATCCATACTTTCACGACTGCATAAAAAAATGAATGTATCAAACCACTGGAAGAGAGCTCCAAACCCAGGATTTTCTATACTTAAAACCTGTTAGGTCTGTATTTTACAAACTTGTAAAATAACAGAGTCCTGATCCTAAAAAGGATCTGAAAGCTACTTTAATACACTGATGTAAATAATTTATGAGTAAACCCCTTTGTCTGAAGCAAGCTGTAAGTGAGCATTGCAGAACTGTAGTTATTAAACAGTTGTCTTCAATCTAAACCATCTCAAAACTACAGAATATACAAACAACTCTGCCTTTGAGGCAACAGCACCTGCAGAAGAAACTGCAGGTAAATCTTGGTGCTTTGAACAATGAGTGTGAAAAAACAGAGGGATAAACTTTGCTGCGACTGGGAGGCTGGCAGAGCCAGATGTTTCATCAGAGAAAATGAGGAAATGATGAAAAACCAGAGTATCAGGCAGCAATCTTTGCCTCTGAAGAACAGTGGCTGAAGGGGAAGGCGAAGGGGAGGAGAATTAACTCACCATCTCCAGAGATCAGAGGGGGCTGGCACAAGCCCCGTGGCCACGGTGGGGGCAGCGTGGGCACCTTCATCTGCCCCGAGCCAGACCTGGGAGCAGCATCCCTGCACTGAGCTGAGGATTTGGCTGCGTGTCCACGTTCCTGCCTCGCCCCTTAATATCCGTGAATCCTGTGACTGAGCTTGGAAACTACTGTCTTGAGCTGGGGATTATCAGCACTCTGGATAAAAAGGCATCGGAAATGCAGCACCCAGAGAAATTCAGCGCAGGACAAAAAAAAAAAAACCTGCCACAATAGTTGTATAAATGCCTTGAAGGCATGAGTAATGGTAAAGGCCAAACAAGAAGCTCAGCTCAGCCTGGTTTGAATTTCTTTTTCTTCTTCTTCCCCCAGCTTTTATTCTCGCTCCCTGCAGCCTGTGTGGTGATGGCCAGAGCAGCTGGTGAAAGCCGGGGTGATGTGTCCTACACAGCCATGAATTCACTCAGGGCTGGCCAGCTGACACAATTTCCTCACAGAGCTCAAAGCCTCTGCTCTGAGCATCCGGGGCAGACACAGGATGCTGGTGGGTGTGAGAAAGGGCTTGGCAGATGACTACCCCAAAGCCCTGACCCAATGGGTAAGTGTTTGTCAGCCTCCAGCATTAATGCCAGGCTCAGGGCAGGCTCCCTTTTGGCTCAGATTTTCCATGTTTACTGTAGTTACAGGACAACATTTACAAAGAGAGGGTTACACAAGTGATTTTAAAGAGGCAGGGTGAGAACACAGCCTATTGTTAAGGCTGCACTTTCCACCACCAAACCCAGCTTTGATTTGTTTGCAACACTTCAGTCACTTGCTCTGAAATTGTCCAAGCTGTTGAGGAAATTCCTATGCTATTCTGCAGGCCCTTTGGAAAAAAGGGATTTGCAAACCCCATCCCATAGTATGTGCATGTGTACACCCATGCAGATGGAGAAAATGAATTTCAGTGTATACAGACAACCTGAATTTTGTCAGGTTCTCAGGGTGAGCAGTTTGTTAAAACAGTTAATTCCTAAGAAAATAAATTGGAGCCTGGAGAACTATAAAAATCCCTTGTCTTGGGTCACCAGCAAGGTTCAGTAGTTTGGAACTGCACCAGACTCTGCTCATCTGCACCAGCCACAGGAGGTGAGTGACACTGTACACCTTGGCCAGAATTTTATCCATTTATCTGATGACTCCAAGGAAGAGAAGTATGAGAGATTACAATTGGGGGAAGGAAAAACCTCTGCATTCTTCACACCTACTGTCCATCCCAACACTCATCTCAGTGCCGTGTGGGTCTCTATTCTCTCCCATAGCCTCTTTCCCATCCCCTTCTTCCCACCCTCATCTCCTGCAGTCCTGCTGTCCCAGTCCCCTTCTTGGGCTCACCCTGCCAGACTCTGGCTAAGCAGCTCCTTGCTCTTCTCCCTGCTCAGCAAAGCACAAACATGGGGGCCTACAACCCAAAACCAACAGGCAGCAACAGACCTGAGGCTTTGTCCTGACAGCATCAATGCTCTTATCTGCAACAACACCCAGGGAAGGAGGTTTCCTGGCCTCCCTAGGTGGTCTTGCAACAGTTTTATGATAGTAACAGGATGTTTTCACAACATCCAGCCTAAATCATCCTGGCAAATTAGCAAATCAGTAAATTAAACTGCCATGGAAATCTGTGACTTTAATAACCACTATTACATGTTGGCAGCCTGCTGGATTGCACAATGGTTTTCTTTTTGCTGCATCAAATAAATTTAGTTCTTTCAATCTCTTCTCATGTTTCTTAATCTCTTCTCATTGTTCCCTTCTGGACACTTACCAAACTTCCTGTGTCTTCCCCTGAGCAGGGCACCCCAAACTGGATTTGATGGCACTGATGATGGCTCCACAGTGCCACCAATGACTAAGTCACCTCCCACACCTTACGGACGACACTCCTTCAAATATAACTACAAACAAGACTTGTCTCTCTTGCAATAGCTCTTGCAGTTGGTTCACTGGTAATCCACTACAAATCCTCAGCCTTATTTTAACCTATCCCTCTCCAGCTTAAACCTGACTTGGTAAAAGTGCATTTTGCTTTCTCCTTTGCAAATGCAGCACACACTGTCTGCTTTTATCTCTTATCTGGATGTGCTCTCCAATTTCGTAAGGTCAGTCTGAACCCTGACCCTGTTCTCTCAAGTGCCTACAATCCCTCCTGACCTGATATCATCTGAGTGTTATAAACATACCTCCATCTTCCAAATCATGACTGAAAATACTGCAAGTTTCCCTCCAGGAAATGACCTTGCTGATATATCAATTGTTACTGCACTACTTGGATCAGTGGAGGGATGTAAGTGCAAGAGTTTTCTAAGCTTCATTCTTGGCAATTTCTGAAAACACAGACATTAATACTGGTTCCTTTGGTAAAGATAGGATGCATTCAATTCAAGAGGAACTAACTAATACAGTTAATAAATGCAATGGGAAGGCTATTCCCAGTGAACTCTGTCCTGAGGTCAGCCAGCTACAACTTCTCAGTCACAGGCTCAGACAACCCAGCAGCACAACCTTATCCATCCTGCCACATGAAGACAAAGATTCAGCAAATAATGAATCACAACCAATTTCTGGGATCAACACAAGAGAAGCATATCAGGGTACAGCTCATTTTAAACTGCTGCTTTACTTTAATGACGCTGGAGCCACAGGCTTCATTTTAAATTATGTTAATATTGCAGCATGCAGAAGCCAAACCAAATTTCTCATCAGAGTTAAAAATTATTCTGCTTTAAAAACACTAAAGTCTTATTTTAATAGACCACATCAAGTGATTGTCCCAACTCTACTCAAGATTGCCAAACTAAGCAGGAAGACAAGAACCAGGACAATCTCCATGAGGATAAGCAACATGCAAGGAGCCTGGGAAGTTTGTGTTACTGAGTTTTACAGCTGAGAAAAAATTCTGGAAATTTAAGAAATTTAAGAAATAGGTAACTTAAAAACTCATTTTAATTGGAAAAAAACATTTTTCCATTATTTTCTCTTAAGTGCTTATAACCCTATAGACCATTATTTTCCTAAACATTTTTTGATAGCAGCTTTTCCATGACATGTGCAAGAGTCTTCTGAAATGACTACAGGAGAAAGTGTGAGATCTCACCTCTGTAACACTGGCATCACAGATCCAGCTAATTCTAAAAATGATTCACAGTTTTTCATTCTGCAGAACCCATCTTAGAAGAGTTTTCCCCCTTCTCTCTCCAGAGTACTCAAGCTACTGCCCTTTAGCCTGACTGAACTATACAAGATATTGCACTTTCTGAACTCCAAGACTGTTTTTTTAAAGTAACCTGTGCTTATGAAAAACAGTGTGCAAATTTCTCACCCATAAAATAGGAGTTAGCAATAATTCCCACGATCCAAAACTGCTGACAGCACCAGTGAGGCTGCAAAATACCTGCAGCTCCTGACTAGGGGCAAGCAACAACACTTCTATTTGCAGCAAGTTAAGAAAACCACCTTTACTAACCACAAAATGGCTCTATAATGAGAAGGCAATGAGCACCTGAAAGACTTCTGGCTACAAAATGCAGCAGCACTAAATAAAGCAGAGTCAGGACGTGGCAGGAGAGGCACAAAGCACGAGGGTGGCTTTCACCGGCCGCCTCTGACCCAGCCCACATGTGTGAATTAAACTCTATTTATAAGCCTTCCACTCCTTTTTGGTTGGTGGTTTTTTTTTTCTTTCTTTTTTTTTTTTTTTTTTTTTTTTTTAATGACCTTAATATAGTGCAGTTGTTATTTTGTTTCTGTTGAACGTAGCAACAGGAAACCCTGTCAGTCCTGCAGCAAACTTTCCATTCCCCTGGCACTCCCATTCCTGCCTCGGAACAGCCAGATTTCTAAAGAGGTGTTTGACAGGGTGGGAGGGAGAGGAAGAAGAGGAGAAAGCACACACACAAAACTCAGAATGCCTGTAAAACATGCAAAATGGAAGCTAAATTCAATACTTTTTTCTTTTCTCCTTGTTTGAAAGTAAAAGGCCATGTCCTAAATTGTATTCGCTAAAGATTTCTTACTTCACTACCAGATTTGAAAGTATTGGTCAGGAAAATTATCTTTAATAAAGGGTCAGTTAAAAAAAAAAAAAAAAAATTCAGTAGCACTTTCCACTCACACACAGTAATGAAAGACTTCCATATCAGACAGCACAAATTTTGGCTTGGAAAGTTATTTTCTCTAGTCCCTTGCTAACTCACCAAGCAAACAGCTACAGAAATTAAGCCTTAACTTGTTAAAAACATAATAAACCTGATTTTATTACAAGCTTTGGCAAGACTGTTCTGCTGCTCAAAGAGCTTTACTGCATGATGAGCAAAGATTTTTGGAGCTCCACCCTGCAGTGTAAACTCATCCCAACAGCATTTTCTCTTTTAACAGCTTCATAATGGTAGGGGAAGACACAAACACAGCTGCTCAAAGGCAATGTGCTCCAACACAAGGCTGCCATCAATTTGTCATTTACAAAATACTTTTTCAGGAACATGAAACCACACATAAAATACAGGAGCAAATACAAATCCATCTAGGAAAGGTAAGACCCAAAAAACTACAGCTATTGACAAAGCAGAATTTGTATTAGTAGTGCTTAAAATGAAAATTATGTTCATGTAAAGCTAAATATCAACCTTTTTTTTTAAATCACAGACAATCTTTAAATATGGCAAAGCACAAATAATAAAATACAATACCAATGGATTTCTGATTCCTGGCATGACCTTTTAATATTGTTTCACTGACACGAGGAATATGGCATTTCCCTCCACATTTGATCCCTATATATCCTCCCATTATTCATTTTTCTTCCAGCTAAGGCACAAACACTCCCAGCCCATGATGTCTTTAGACCCTGCAGTCTGTGCACACACCAACATAAAACACAGCCAAACCTTTCTGCCAAAACCTCCCTGGAAACACAAAGCACCAGAAGGGAGGGACAGACTCTCCAGGACCACCCTGGCAGCAGCAATGCAGGGACCCTGAGGGTGCTGCTAGCCCCACATAGCATCACCAACCTCAAGTACATTGCAGGACGTGGCTTTTGTCAAATCATACACAAATCTTGGTACAACCCTGCCCCGTGAAGAACCTCTTGGCTCAATCTGTGACCAGCTGAGAAAACATAAACGTGCCTGAATCCAGCAGTTGAAAACGCAAGGGCTAAAAAAGCCCAGGCTGTCTTTAACAGTCTAAAGCAATGTCACTGGGCATCGTTCAGCTTTTCACAGGAAACCAGCAGGTCACAGCAGCACTGACATTTCTTTACAAAGCACAGCAAAGGACAAGGTGACAACACCTGCACTCACCACTTCCTCTGTGCCGTCCTTCTGAAAATCCACCTCGTCCTCGGTTTTCATTTCCAACATCCCTGTGCAAACAGAAGGTCCATAAAGGTAATTTAAAAACAAACGTCTTTCATTGTTACTAACATTTTTTTATTTACTCTAACCAGTCCCCCCCATCCACCCAAAAAAGGAAAAGAAAACCCAACACCCAAGGCCATTCAACAAGTCCATCTGAACCCCTATAAGGCCATTTGATTTCCAAATTCTGGTTTCATTGCTGACTTTACTGCTTCCTTGCTATTCATGTTAAAAATTATCCTATCAGGGACTGAAGGAAATGATGAAACAGCAGCAAGCATAGGGTGAAATTTCTGATAACCTGTAGGTGAGGCCAAGCACATCTGCAGGTATTTGTTCATGTATTTTCTTGGCTCCCATTCATCTACATAAAGAAACAAACTTTTTGCTATTTTTCTCCTACCACAACCCAAAGATAACACAAGAAACTAACCTTGTCTGCCCTCAATAGCTATTTTAAGCATTGCAAAAAAAAAAAAAATTAAAAAAAAATATCACAAGCTGCAAAAACTCAACCCACCTGCACTGCCTCATGGATGAGAGAATTACCCTGCTGGACTAGGAAAGCAAAACTTTGCTGCTGGAATTTACAAAGTCCCAGCTGAGTTTTCCCTTCTCCATGCTCCTGTGATGGTGTCACCACCACAGTCGTACAAACTTCATGTCCCAGCTGCTTCCTCTGCCCAGCCAAGTTTTCATTAGTCACCATTCCCCAGGGGTTCCCCCTGCTTACCTTTCTCTGGCAGGAAGTCAACATCGTCATTCTCTTTGATCCCTAAGCTAAAGACTCTCATGACACACAGGACACTTTCAGGGGAGTGAAGTGATTTGACCAAAGCCACCCAGATGGAGAGTGGCTGTGTCAGGGCTAAACCTCCCTCTAATCCCACTCCCTCTCTCATTTCTACTAAAAACAAACACTGGATGGATGACAACGCCTTCTTAAGGACGACGTATGCTTGCAGTGAGTTTAGCCCTACAGGGATTTAGCAAGAGGAGCCTCCCATTTTCATGGGGAAATCGTCCTAACAATTGTAACTAATGGTTTTCCACTGCCTTTAATGTCCATCCTTTTTTTTTTTTTGGGACCATCTGGTTTTGCAATGATTTTGCCTCGATTGCATGAATTTGTGGGCAGACTCCTAAATCAGAGATAAGGCTACAAATTTCTGTGAGTTCCATTTGCTGGGAGATGTGCTTGGGGTCATGGCAATGCCACCATGGTTGAGATCCTGATCCAAAGAGAGAACATGCAAGTAAGAAACATCTGGTGCACTGAGGACAGGAGAAGCAAGCTCACCCTGCTGGGTAAGAAATGGAGGATGAAGACATTAAGCCCTCAGGATGAAATTCGAGGCAATTTTTTCACTCTGTCACTTCTTCCTAAATTTCTGTTAAGAAATATCCCAAAGGAAAAGCACTATAAAGCTATCACAGAGGTCTCTGGGCATAGTGCCTCTCACTGAAGTGTGGCACCGTTAGTGACATTTGTTACCTGCTCATCCTGCCACTCTAATAGGGGAAGGAAATCATTCCAAGAGCTTTTCTAAAGAGAAAATGCCACCAATAAGAACGAGGTAAAGACTCATAAGGTGATATTCTTCTGTGAAGGAATATTTTCTTGAAATGCTGAGATCTACAGGAGATATTTCTCCCAGGAGAATAGCTAAGGAGCATTAATTACAGTATTTGTTATTTACGATGGCAGACCCCAACCATACAATCTAACCTTACTTGGTTTGGTTTCTGCCAAGAAACTGCAACTACTCCAAGGTGTTTTGTCAGCACAAACACATGGCATCTCCTCTCTTCTCACCCACCCAGGCTACTGTGGTATGATTTCATAACCTAACTCCTTTCTTTTTTAATGCATAGCATTTACCTGCCTGACTTGCAGATAATGTGCTTGCAGAACCCATTACTCAGCTGAAATGCAGTTCTGAGTCTGAAGCTAACAGTAGGAAGAGATGCCTCAGGAAAGCAGGATCTACCTTCATCAGCTTCCTTCAGGGTTGTGACCAGTCACTAGATACCTGTCTGGATAAGGAAATTGACCTTTTGAAGTCTTTGTTTTGGGGGTAGGCGGAAACTAAGCAGAGGCAATGAGATAAACAGGTGTATATCTGGGAGCAGCTTCACAATATAAATTAAAAAATTAAAGACCTCGATGATCTGGAGTAATGGCAACAGCAATTATCACCTGATTACATTGCTGATAAATTACCATGACAATAAACCCCTCTGACTACATGAGTTTCTGAGAAATGGCCTTGTGACCTACACTTCCTTTGGGAAGGTTTTATTGTATTCCACCAAAAAAAGAAGTGATTCATCCTGAGAACTGAGAAGCCTGACGCCAGCATGGATACAAAATCCTCCGTACAAATCCAGACCTCAGGGAAAACTCCCTAGAACAGGCACAGCAGAAAAAACTTGAAGACCGCCACTGAATTCATATAAAAAACCGTGCCACCCAAGGCTAGACACCAACATAAAAAATATACACAGCAATAATTATAAACAACAAATCACTTCTATTGAATTACTGCCATATCAGAGTTCTAGATGGTGCTCTATAGGAGATCAGTGTCAGAAATATTCCAAATAGCGAGCTTGGATTAATAGCAGTCACTTGCCTCTGCTTAAAGCCAATTTTTTTTTGGGCTTCCCCAACATTTTGATTCAAGATAATCCTAAAGTACTTCAAGAGAAAATACTACCGTTTAAATTTTATTTTTTGTGGCATCTCATTGCACATAAACAATTTCTGCTTAAGCACAGGTCAGACCATTTTATTCCAAGACCTTTCAGCCCTAAATCATTATGTATTTTAAATCAGTAACAGGATCGCCCCTTTTTTTCCCCCTCCCCTTTCCATATCCTAATACAGAATGATGACTTAACAATACTTTCCTACTTTAGCTACTATCTTATTGGACTGTCTGGTCCCTTTTCCTTTTCAAACCTCATCTAGACGGTGTCAGGGCTCCAAGAATCCAACCAGAAGTAAAGACCTGGACTGTAGAGATAGAGCCAGAGGCCCCTAGGAAAAGAAGCCCAGCCAAGTATTGACTTATAGCCACTCCCATCTATTGAACTGTCAAACCAACACAGCATTAAAACAGGTTCTTTCTGAAAACAGCTTTCTAATCCACCTTTAGATTTTTCTACATATTTACTGGGGATCTCTTGACTCATGTTTACTGGCTATCTCTTGACACACAAACATCCAAAAAATCCTGAACCTAACAAAAAATTCATTTGCTGGACCCTCCACTGACACCCTCCTCCCCTCCTGCCCTCAATTATTCTGCTGTCACATATCAGAACAAACTCTCTACCATCACCCCATGCTGCACTTAAGACTGAAGAAACAGCTCTCAGCATCAGAGCAGTGAAACAGCTTTATAACTACACAACTTCATGATTCATATCATGACAGATTTTCTTTTAATAATTTAAAAGAAATTGCTTTGTTTGATTGTTTGTTTGTTAGGTGCTTGGAAATCGAGAGGCACTGTATCATTTTCTCAGAGCAAAGAAAAAATGGCAACTGAAAAAGTTCAGCTGCTTCCATTTAACAGCTGCCTGAACAGGTGGGATACAGAGATCAGATTAGCTCCATGCTTCAGTACCAAATTCACCTACCATTAAATCCCAGGCTGGAGCAACAAACCCATTTCTTTTTCATTCAGTGTACCCCTTTATCTCCCTTCCTGAAGTTACCTGGTGATGTTTTCCATTTAGCTCCTGCTGCATGGAGGCTTCTAGGCTGTCCCCCAAGTCCCAGTGCTCTCTCCCATCACCACTCATCCAGGGGGAAGGCCAGTCCCACTTCCCAGCCCACAGGGGCCAGTAAAACTCATCACCCAAGTTCCAGCACTGCTGAAATGCACTGGCAAACACCACCAGCTGCTCTGCCTGACAAAAAAGCTCTGAAGCCCGGAAAAGGCAGCAGGGGAAGGGCTCACTGGCTGTGTTAAATGACCTAATGCTGCCAATTAGGAAGCAGCTTCAGGCAGTTCAGAGGGACACTGGCAGCTGGCTCACATCGACAAGCAAAGAAAATCAGGAGAGTCCCATTGTACCCACCAGCTCCACACCAGCAAAAATAAAGGGGAAAAGCAAAGGAGTAACACCAAAGAAATAAACCCTCATGCCCACATGAAAACTTATAACTTTAAGATAAAGTCATCCAAATAGCTCAAGCCCATTAATTTCTTGTCCAGCAAGGATTTATGTGCTAGAAATTCTCCTGTACAAATTCATAGAAGATGATGCTCTGTTCTTACCTCCAGCGCCAGACAAGCAACATGTACTTGAACTGGAAGTTTTCATATGTAATTACAAATTTTTTGTTTCCCAGAAGAAAAACCTCAGACACTTCCTCTCCAACACAAGCATCCAGCTCTTATTTCCTTTCTTTGCTGATGACGCGACAGAGACACGCCTACAAAGAAAAACCTAAAAAGTAAAAACCAATTGATTTTTCCTACCTGTAACAGGCTCAGCTCCTTGCACTGCCAGGCTGACATTCTTCTTCTTTGTTGAAGAACTGCAATCCATTTGTCCATTAAGGCTGGCTCTGGCATCCACTGCAGTCTGGGGCTCAAGCCCCACTTTTTCTGCGCCAGGTACTTCGGGGAAACAAGGTGTCTCTGCTGCAAAAACCACTGCATCAAAACTTTTTACCATTTTAGGAACTTTATCCAGAGAAGAGGCACCATTAGCCGATACCAAACTCTTCGCTCCCACATTTTCCAGTGACTCCACAGGCTGCAGGTGGCAGGAACACGGCGAGAAGGGCACTGCAGGTACGGCACGGCTTTGCTTTCCATGAGGCTCAACCAAGCCCTCCCCCTGAGCCCCTGCCAGGGCAGTGTCACTGTCACCAGCCAGGCAGACGGTGTCAGTGCTGGAGTCGCTGTCACACGTGGGCTCCTCTGCGATGGGCTGGAGCGCTGCCCGGGGCAGCACGCTCTCCGTGTCCTCCTGCTGCTCTGCAAATGCTGCAACAGGGGCTACTGTCACCGGCCTTGGCACCTCCTTACCCTCACAAGCATCGCTCAGGGCTCCCACCTCTGAGCTGTCTTTGAACTCAGGGGTGCTGCTGTGGGGGCAGATTTGTTGTAGGGTTTGAGTGGGGTCCTGTTCTTGGTTCAGCCCAGCATTCGGACAAGGGTCACTCTCTGCACCCAGTGACTCATCTGCTGATGCAGGTCCATGCATGGTGCCTTCTGCTGCAACCGCTGCTCCAACCTTGCAGTCTTCTTTGGGTTGGTGTGTCGCTTTCATCTCAGCATCCACACTGCTGCTGCCCACCACAGGCCCCCCCAGACTGCAGGAGGGGGGTTTCACAACAGCAGCAAGAAGTTCCTCCGACAAAACCTGCTCATGGCCATTCACTTGATCCTCCTGCTCAGGCTCAGCTTTGCCTCCTTCAACTTGCTGTGAGTGGTCCTGCCCTGGGGCACCCTCATCCCCAGCATGGTCCTCTGGCCAGGTGGCAGCTACCCCGCCATGCTCCCCACCGTGCTGCCAGGAGAGCTCTGCCGAGCCTGCCCTCGCTGCCACCGCTTCCTGGTTTTGTTTAGATTCCTCATTATGAGTTGCAGAGGGTGTGCCTATTAAATTATCCTCAGCACAGTCTGCGCCCTTGGCACATGGAGCTGATCCAGGGTCATTACCTTGCAGAGCTGCCTCCTGCCCGGGAGGTGCCACTGCAGCATCTCCCTCCTGACTCACAGCTGGCCCCTCTCCTCTGGGTAGGAGAGATTCCACCTTGCTCCTCCCCTCCTGCTCTGAAGTGCTTTCTGCTTTCTCTGCTCCAGCCTGGGCAGGCTCTTTCTCTGCCAGGCCTGCACTCACATCCTCTGGAGGGAGAGGGAGCGATGCAGGCTCACGTTCCTCACGTTCACCCTGCTGAGCAGTGTCTGGTTTGAAGCTGTTGCCCATTTCACTTTTAACACCACTTTGAGCAGCAGAAGGGGGACAGGCAGCAACTTCCTGACCACCGCCTGCAGAATCTTTGCTTCCTCCATCTCTGCAGCTGCTGGTATCAGTTCCTACTGGCTCCTTTTCACTGCTCTCCATGGCTGCAGCCCCGTGGTCAGAGATCTCACCACTCTCCTGGCAATGTGCACCTTCTGCACCACTTTCATTAGATCCACCAGCATCTCTGTTTGCAGGTTCAGCATCAGGGCCATCAGTTTCCACACTGCCTTCCAGTGAGGGCAGGCTGGATTTTCCATCTGTGCAGCCTGCTTCCACCAGCCCTTCCTGCTCTCCACTCTCACTGCTGCCATGGACTTCCAAACCAACAGCAGGTTTTGATGTGCATGCAGGAACCTTCACCCCATTCACTGCTGGCAGTGCTTCTGCAGTGCTTGCAGTGACCTCCTGCCTCCCTGTGACACTGGCATCACCCTGGCTTTCCATGAAGTCACCATTTACCTGAGCAGTGCGCGAGTCCACATCAGTCTCTTTGTTACTGCTGGTCTTGCAAAGCTCAACAGAGACACTGCCAGTGTCACCACCTGCATTTGCACCGTCACAGGCGGGTACCAGTCCCACATTTGCATCCTCCCCATCTGAACACTCAGTGCCGTTTAAACCACTGAGTAAGGGCTGAGCAGTGCTGGATGACTCTTCCTTAGCTGGGTGTTTCTCTTCCAGCTTTGCAGTCCTCTCACCAGGCTCTGCCAGCCCATCCTCTGTCCGACGCGGGCCCTTAGCCCTCTCAGGTGCCCCGGCACAGTTCCTGCACTCAGTCTGGCCCATGGCTACATCCAGGCCCTCCGAGGAAGCTGGGGCTTCACCTGCAGCTGCAGCCACAGCAGCAGCACTGACAGCAAGCTCCTCAGCAGTTTGTACTTCCTGATGGGCACTGTCTGTGCTGCTCACGCCCGCCTGATCCAGAACAACTCCAGCCGATGTCATTCCAGCTTCCTCATTTGTATTTCCAGAGCATGGAAGATTTACAGCACCATTTACACTTGCACACAGGCTCACAGTGCAGTCCTCATCTGATACAGTCCCAGAGCCTTCTGCAGATCTTAGCCCCGCCTCTCCTTCCTTTTTACACAATATCTCTGTGTTTTTACTTTCACAGATGCTGGCCGGGCTGTTTGCACCCCCCGGGCTTACCATGTCTTCTGGTGCATCATTAAAAGCTCCCAGACTGCTGCTGTTGCCTTTCTCCTCCTGCTGGGTTTGGTCTGAGAGCTGCCTGATGTCCAGGTGAACCAGATCAGATGGGTTTTTCTGCCTTTCTTCTCTTGCCATTTCTTCTAGGCTCTGAGAGGTGGTGGTCATATGACCCTCTGCTCCTTCAGTACAGCTGTCTCCAGAATCTCCCAGAACAGGCTCTGTCTGCTGCCTTAAAGTCTGTAACAGCACACAAAAGAAGAAAAAAAAACAGGTTTATTCTGTCATGCAGTTACTCAAGACCTGTATCTACCTAATCCTATTCCACATTAATACTGTTCCTGGTGCTAAAAATGTATTGCAGTGGGTATTTTACAAGTTGGTTTTATTAGCAGGAGGTAAGATTGAAATTATTAGAATGACAGAAACGTTGGTTGAAAAGAACATCTAAAGGTCATCTAGCCCAACCACCTGCCTGAAACTGGCCTACTGCCACTGCAGCATCAGGTCAACCATGACTTTATCTTGCCAAACCTCCAATGACTGAGTGCCTACAGCCTCTCTGGACAATCTGCTCCCATGCCACACCACCCTCCCATGAAGAATTTTCCCTAAAGCCAGCCTAAACAACCCAAAGCTGAAATTTGTCTCTCTACCCCCCTGCTACACCATCTGCCATCACTGAAAGGAACTGTAATCTTGGTAATTGCTCTTGAGAAGCTGTAGTATCAGTTCTTGGGTGCACTTTAATTCAAGAACTGTAAAGAGCAGAATTCAGTCTACCAAATAATGCAAATATATACCAGCCTTGTCCCAAAGGACTTCAAGCAAATGCTGCTTAAGAGCACCTTCAGATCCCCACCCAGCACTCCCCAGTTCTTACCAGCATTCCTCAATTTTCTCTCTATGGATGGAAATGCCAGCATTGGCTGGCAATGTCCAAACACACCAACTGTCTCCTGCTCACAGGACTGAACTAATAATCTAATCTATTCCTGAGAACTGCAGGCGTAATTAAATATCTGAAATTTATTTCCTAGCTGGAAGTAAAATTTTCAAAATTATGACATATTATTAAAATTAATACATGCATTATCATGGAACAGTAGGATCATAATCAATTCCTCCCTAATCTGTCTTTTCCTTCCAGAGCACCTGCTTTGTCAAGCTTTTATAGTTTGATACAAACCCTTATTTAAAAAGAACTGTCTGTTTCAATATTTCCTTTCATATTCTCATCTCTGTAGAAGAGAACATATCAATGTTCATATCTTAGAAATAGTGGCTTATTAAATTACTGAGCAACCCCAGTCCCTCAGAGTACACCCAACAGAGCTCCCCGCAGGTTTGCTTGGGGTTTTGCACCACGAGCTTTCCAAGGTCACACTGGTTTTTCACTAAGGGCCTGAGACTCTCTATAGGTATAAAATTCTAATGAACTATGTAAAATCTGAGCTTTTCTTGCATTTATTTGTAAAAGGATTAAAAAAAAAAATACATGCATATTAGAAGTCTAACTTGAACAGCTCCCTGCAAATTTTGTTTAAGTTTTTAGTTCTCAGAGAACTAGAACTTCACACCAAAACTGGCAGCTTAAACACCCTGATAATTAAAGCAGCCACTATGCTAACTGAAGCACCACAGGGAACTTCTGGGTATTGCCTATACTAAGAGTGGCTAAAATCATCACTGCTTCCTTAAGGATATTGCATTTACTTGTCTTTCCACACTCTGAGGTTTGCAAACACTGAGTAGTGCCACAGACTCACTGAGTCACAGACCACTAGATGTACTTCTGGGGTTTGCCACCAATCACCCTGCTATTCAAAAGAACGCTGCTGCCCAGCTCCCATCTATGCTGTCAGCTATGCCTCCCTGGTTTTGAGGCATCCCAAGCCAGGTTAGCCCTGGAGGCAGCAGCATGGCATCTCCATCCCTTGTGCAGCATCAGGGAAAGGACACGGGGCTCTGTGTGCAGTGGTACCCACAGGCTGCAGGTATTTTTTGCAAGGGCAAACAGTGTGCCAGGCCTTTGGTGGCTGTAACCCCACAGCAGAGCATGGAGACTGTGCTCCTGGATCCTAGCCAGGATGGACAGACACGCAACAGTGACACTTGCTTGGGAACAAGCAGGGTTTTCAAAAGGAGGGGCTGCAGCAGCCCCAGCATCCTCACAGTGAAGTCACTCTGCTGATAGCCGGAAAAACACAGCCATCACCAAAGGAAGCCAACAGGCTCTCAACTGACCCAAAATAAACCTAAATGAAATAATTACAGGGCTGCTTTCCAAATTCAAATCAGATTAGATGTGAAGTAAAACAGTGGTGGAAAGCAAAGTCTATTTCTGGTTTCATTGTCAGGCAAAATGTTCCCAATCTGGCATTTGCATGAGCAAACAAGCAGCGAGCTGGATATGCTTGACATGGCTTAGGGTCTCTTGATGGAAAGGGGAAGAGATTTCAGTTAGCCTGGATTTGTCACTGATGCCATCAGTTCCTGTTGAGACTGGGAGTAATCAACATCTCAGGTACTCAGGGAAGGCTGAAAATGGCTTAGCATAGCCCATTCCTTTGCTCATTCCCCAGCCCACTAGGTGCACACAACAGTTCTCCCCTCCCTTAGTTAAAGCAACAAAAATATCCTGTTGTTTAGACCCTGCACCTCTGCAACCCCGGATATGTGATCTGATGAAGGAACACACCCACAAGTGATGCCAACGGTGACAGACACGTGGGTGTTTCTGAGAAATGGCACAAAAGTGTTCTGATGTTTCACCTTCCCAACTCAGACCCTGTGGCATGGATTTTAAAGCAACAGGAGAAAGCCCTTCCAAAACCCTACACCTCCTGTGGTCCAACCAGCACAGAGTTTGAGAGGAGCACAGTGAAGAGACCATTATGAACACAAACCTTGTGTGGCCAAGGCAGGCTTGCCCTCTGAGTCCTACACTGAATTGCTACTGAAACAGCCATTTTTTTCCATCACATGTCTCAGAAATTTTCCTCTCAGTCTCCTCTCTGACCCTGAACTTTCCATCTGAAAAGAGATGTTCCCACTGTGCTTAAAGCCCACACCCCCAGCCTCACTCCAGAGCCTGCCTTAAGCTGCCCAGTGTCTGCCAGACAGGCAGAGGGTCAGCATTCTCCAGGAAGCTGTTCCTGCCCATCCAAGCTGGTCTAAAACTAACAGATCAGGCAGGAGCTGGTAGCAGAGAGAGGCAAAACAGAGCTGGTGTCGCACAGCCCTGATCCTGCTCCTCTTCTGAATGAGAACATTTGCTGCCTAATACAGCTTAATCAGATCTCCCCATGCTCAAAAAAGAAGCAAATGGACAGGTGTCCACCTGGATGCTTGATAATGAATCCAGAGAAAATGCCTAGAGAAACAAGCCCTGAAGGATGCTGACATGTAAAAATCCTCCCCAGGTGCCAGGCTGCAACCAGCCAGATCTGCATCTCTTCCATCCCCCTCATCCTTTTGCTCACCTGGTGCTGGTGGCTCTGCATGTGCATCTGCAGGTGCTGGATGTCCCTCTCCCAGCTGGCTGCTGTCCCCTCCGTGGCCTCAGCTGTCAGCAGGTACACATCCAGCCCACGGTGGTGCTTCACGCTGTAGTCCCCTGAGTGCACGGTGTGAGACAGGGTGCTCCACGAGTCCGGCTCCCTGGCTCCCTCCCTGCAAAACAAGGGAGGGTTAGTGGGCAGGCAAGCAGGGATCCTGCAGGGCAGGACACACAGGCTCTCCTTCACTCTGGACAGCATCTAATCATGGGAATGAGCAGAGCATGGCACAGGCTCCAGGGCCAGACAGATACACACACACACACACACTCCTCAGTCTTGAAAATTAATGTGATTTAGCGCTAATGCCAGCCACAAGCTTTGTTTCACAAGTCCTTTTCAGGTAGAGATCTGTGGTTTTTACCCCAGACTGGGACAGACTAGAAGCTAAGGGCATGACAACTGTGTTTTAAATCAGATTTATCACAGGTGAAGATCACCAAAGAAGCTGTCACAGAACAGCAGAGACCTGAAAGGCAGAACAGCAAAGGGATAAGTTGGAAGGAATGAAAACTATCATGGTACAACTTCTCCACCAAAGCCAGCACACTGCTCACAAACACCCAACAGCCATCAAATTGCAGCAATTTTTTCACTCCTGAAATGAACTGAACCTGCTCTGTGAAACTGCCTCTGTGCAAGATCTTCTCAGTGTTGTGAGACAGCTGTTTTCCTGCAGCACTATCATGGGCTTTCTTTTTACCAATCCAAAGGAAAGAAAGGAAAAAAGATGCTGTAGATCAGAATGAAAATAACTTAGTATGTAAATGAAGTCAATAGGAATTTCTATTTAGTCCTCTCTTTTTGAACTTCAAACCCTGATTTTGCACCACTCAAAGCAGCAATTCCTCAGATCTCACCAAACCGCAGAGCAGCTACACTGTGCCACTGAGGTGGTGAGAAAAGACTGAGGTGTTCACCACCTTCAGGTTCACAAATTTCATTTTGAATCAGAACTGATTCAGGAAACCCAAAATCTGTTTTGATCATCCCAGACAGAGCAGTTTGTGCACCACACCACCAAGCCCTGAATCCCTCAGAAGAGACATGGAGCCAAACCCCAGCAATGTTACACAAACAGGGGATGACACTGAGCTGCTCAGGGGTGCAAGAAATGGGATTTTCCTTGTCTTCCTTCTACCAGGGACACATCTACTGACACCCAGTCCCACCTATGAGCTGGGTTGAGGATTGGACCAGATGACCTGTAAAGGTCCCTTTCAAACCAAACTACTCTGTGAATCTATGATGTCCCCTCCCTGTTGCAGAGACTAACCATTTTCTGATCTCCCTTTCCTGCCCAGCTACAAATTTCCTTGGAAGGGGCAGAGCTGTGATTGTTTTTAAATAATTAGGAATTCAAGAAAGTACAGAAACACAAATGCATGCCATCAACCAGGTAAAACTGTAAGTAGTTTTCAGAATCTTTGCTGAGAGGTCTTGCTTTAAAATCCGCAAACCTTTCATATGGGCAAGGGCCCCCCAGTAAGGCACAGGGCTATCTCTCTGGGAAGCCAAGCAATCTAGAAAGCAAAGTCATAACAAGCAAACACCATGATCAGCAACAGGAATGGGCAGAGCAGGGTGGGGAAACGGTAAAAAGGTTCAGCAGAGGCAGAGAAACCTGTGCAGGCAATGGTGGTGGCAATGGCTGCCCCTGCTCTGCTCCAGCGCAGCCACCCACCCCCTTCTGTGACTCATCTTGGGTTAAATCTTCAAGGAAATTCAGACAAAGGATTACTATGGCTTTCATAATTTTCTACCATTTATCTCAGTCATGACTTGACTTCAGCAGAATTGCACTTGATTTAAGCAGAATCAATATTTCCACAGAAAACACAAGGAAGGAGCCAGTTTCTGGTGGTGATTGGTCTAAGCCCACAGAGGCACTGAAGTCAACTGAGCCATTACAACTAACTAAAGAAATGACCTTCCTTTATCAAGAAAACACAGACATTTCTGTCTGGAGTGTTTTTCTCTTCAGCTGTCATGTGTGACAAACCACTGTACCACTCTCAGAGTACAACAAGGCAGTGAGCACAAAGCCCACAGTCACCCACTCACGGGGACAACAGCAGCCAGATTAAAGAACAGCACACTATGAATTTGCTCCACTTTCGCATCAGCTTCAAGGACCCTCACAGGCATCTCCCAGTCAGCACCCACAAAGCTGCCTGCATGACTTGTTGAGCCTCAAAGGGCCCTCAGCAACTTCAAAAGGCTCAATCTGGAGCAAGATGACAGGCAGAGTCCCCTGCAACACCGCACGTGTGTCCGCCCCTCCAGCAATCCGCAACCTTCACACGGCCCAGATGGATCAAACAGTCACTTCTGCTTACAAAGAGAGCAGTTTCTTTTCAAATTCAAGCTGCCAGTCTGTGTGTGTTACACTTTATGAAAAGCTTTAAACCTTTTGAGAAAGCAAGAAGTTTCTCACATTCAGCCAAGTACAAACTCCAAGCTCTCATTTTTAATAGCACTCACCTTCATTACACAAAATTAAACAGTGAGATAGAGAATGGTTCAATCTACTGCCTCCTTCAAACCATCCCTTTCATACTCTGCTCCATCCCAGCACTAATGGTCTGAAGCAAAGAGGACAAATGAGGATTCACAAGCATTAACTCATTTTCCCACCACTGTTCCTGTTGTTCAGGCAATCTCTTCCAAGGCCATTTGGGAAGACACTCCTGCCCATCTGCCCGCATACACTGAGCTTCGCTGTTCATGCCTTTCCTGCATGTCTCACTGCAAGTCCTGGGTTTTATTGAGAGATGATAAAAACACACTTTCTTCCAGGAAAAAAGCTTTGCTGTTACGCATTTTGTACCTCCTGGCTGTGAAAGATGCTTATTTTGTCCAGACTTGGAATTTTTGTAGTGGTTGTATAGGCTTGCATATCCAAGCTGCTCTACTAGGAGATAAAAACAGATATGCAAATACTTACTGAAGATTTATTAGCAAAAATAGGTATACAAACTCCAGCCTTCAAGAAGTTTGAAAATCTGCTTTTGTTCAGCACAAAAATCCAGTTTGCTGTGCTTTGCCAGAAACAACGGAAATCTGTCTTCTTATGAGATTTAACCATGCTGGGTCAAATCTTTCTTATCGTCCCTTTTCAACAGTTTCCCATCAAAATATGTAACAGATACCAGTGAACTGAACATTTTGTAAGAAACATTTCTAAGCTCAACTTTCACAGAAGAAAGTATCTTGGTTAAAAAAGCAAGGACTGCCTGAGAAGGCTGATAGTGTGCACTAGCTCTACCCACTGCATAACCATGCCATGGGCCACACTGAAAAAGCCTGGAAGAAGTCCTCCGTCTCTAGTCAGCCTTTTGCCATGAAGGCAAATCCAGAAGGGAAATTTTTGGTTGAAATGAAGAACAGATTTACCAGCCCACCCTTCATCTGCAGAAAGGTGGCTTAGAGAAGGATGAAAATTTCAAACAGAGAGAGAGGAGAAGCAAAAATACTTCAAAAGACTCTCAGGCCATATCCTGCTCCATCTGGGAGCTGATTAGATGGCTGAAAATACAGGATGACCTCCTGCCCATCTGGCATGTAAGACAAGATGACAGATCACAGAATCACAGAATGGTTTGGGTGGGAAGGGATCTTAAGGATCATCCCAACATGGGCATGGACACCTCCCGCTAGACCAGGTTGCTCCAAGCCCCATCCAAGCTGGGACAGGACAGTAAGTAGGAAGTGGTTTTTATTTAAACCTTCCAGCACTGCCCAAGTAGACTGTCCCTTTTCAAAGCAGGGCTACACTGTACTCGTGTGCTGAATCTCTCCTGATCAGGCAGGAAAAGGAAAGGAAAGCCCACACCACACAGCTCCTGGCTTCCGGCAGATACGGGTGAGAGATTTTTAAGAAGAGGGAAGATAAGTGAGAAAAGGAGAACAAAAAAAACCCCAAAAAAACAACAAACCACCAACTGATCAAAAGCTCTGCCTGGCCTCAAAAGCTGCAGAAACTGCTCAGTAACATGGGTCTGAAATTCAAAGTGCTGGTGCTTGCAGCAGGTGTGTTTTCCTCTACCAAGAGACAAAGTTTGAGCTGCAAGGGAGACAAAGAGAAGGGAGGAAGAGATCAGAAGATGAATGAAAAAGCTTCAGTGAGTTAAGCAAAACTTCAGGTGAGGGAGATCTATCCCACAGTTTCACAACAGGGTGAGGAAAGCAGTGTGGGAACTCAAGGTGTTATTTCCTGGGGATATCCCATCCAGATTTCTGAGCTGAAACAAAACAAGCTCAGTAACATTGCCAGCTCTTAGGATCTTACTGAAAGCTTGACAACAGCTGTGGGTTTATTCTGAAAGCATCAGCCTCTAGATCCATGTGGCAAAGAAAAAATGAAAAAAAAGGGAAAAAATTATTTTAAAAAATTTAAGCAAAGCCTGTACCATTATGGTTGCATGAAAAGCTAGGAAAAGACCATAACTTATTTGCTCTTATCTGTAAGGTAAATAAAAATGTAATTAAATTGAGTTCTAATTCTTTTTATTATATTATTATGGTATCACAGTGAAAATACAGATCAGACAGACTGTGATCTGGGATAAACAAGGAACGGTGCCTACAGGGGTAGGATTGGTGGTGATTTTGCACCATGCCCACAGCACAGGCAATTCAAATCAAGCCAACAATCCCTCCTGGAAAAACCCAGCACCCACACTCAATGCAGTTACCAGCATTTAAACCAATCTTAGAAATCTGACCAAACAGAACTGCAGTGTTATTTGCAGAAGTGCTGGGGTAATGGAGGCTTTGTATCTGTATGACCAATTTTGCATTCACAATCTTCAGTGATATACAAAACACCACTGCAGACAAACACTTTCTTGCTCCTCCTCGTTTTTATAACCATCCATATGCATTGTATATGAGACCCAGAAAACACATGCAACCAGCATGTGCTAGAATGGGTTAAAATAAATCAAACATTTTCAAATTTGAATGATATTTAATAAATACAGAATTCATACCTCAGGTGTCTCCAAGTGTTCCAAATACCCCAGGAAAGTAGAAAAAAGTATGTTTCTCATATAAGAAAAACCTACATAATGCTCACTAATTTGAAAAATTTTGATGTTGAAAGAAAGAGTTAAAAGTTCATCGGATGTAGAAATAATGACCAACCCCTTACTGTGCCTCGCACAAACATGAACTGCAGTTGTGGGTTCTGACACCAAACTGAATTCAGGATTGCATAACCTACCCTTCAATATCAGATTAAATATTTAATAACTCAATTCAAAATATGCTTATATCTCATTGATCAACACACTATACCAGCAGCAAATCATAGAGAGAAAAGGTGGCCTGGTCCTTCAACAGTTGTTTGCAGATGCACATATGCTAAGGGAACAGGTCCAGTATTTCCAAACACAAGGGGTCTGTACTCCTAAACCCAAGCATTTCTTAGACCCCAATGTTAACTATACTTTTAAAAAGTATAAAAATACAGCTACAAACTCCTATCAACTATATTTGCCAAAAAGTACAATCTGCATTCCATAAGAGTAACTGTTATTAAATGCATTTTCCATTTCTTTTATTTTCAGAGCATTATTTAACAAGAAGGATGCCCTGCTCAGGATGTGGAGCTGCAGGTCCAACACAGAACACAATGTCCACCTGGAGACTCATCAGTAAACAAAGGGAATTTAAGGTGAATCTATGAAACACACTCAAGACTGAAAACAGATGCCATTTGTTGCATTTTAAATTTAAAAAGCACCATAATAGAGAATACTTCAGCAAGCAGTGTTTACAGCTAAAAACAGCACCTCAGATCAGGACAAATGGTATGGAAGAGTTGTCTCTGCAAAACATCTCCAAATGCTGCAAGCACGATCACTGGCTCTGCAACACACCTCTGAGAAGAAGCCATGCCTTTTGGCTGCCTCTGACACAGCAGATTAAAAAGATTTCTTCTACAATCATCTGTTCAAAGTCTAACCCGACCACGAATGTCACTGCTTGGAGCAAATCTGCTCCAGAGACTAAATATGAGCATCCTAACTGGCTATCCAGCCAGCCCATGCCTGAGGCCAAAAACCCAGCAGTTCTGGGAAACCACTTATCTGCATTTTCTAAATTTATCCTGAAACAGAGTTGGTCTCGCATAATCACTTACCAACCATACAAGGCTGTCCAGCACTTATGGCCCCTATAACTTTTGGGAACACTTCCAGATCAGGATTGCTGGGGGAAATAAAATAATTTCTTCTTATATCTTGGTAAATATTCTCAAATCTCTTCTAAATCTCTTCTTTCTCATCCTCACAGGTCTGTTTCCATGATTTCCCAGGACTAAAATTTCCAAGTGGGAATACAGAAATATTAAAAAGCTGTTTCTATTACATGGACTAAGCCTCCTCTCTCTTCTGTATTCAGAGGTGGTTACATACAAAACAAAGGAAAGGAGGGAGCCAAAGAATGAAAAGTCTTCACAGGGATGTGGGAACACACAAGCAAGTCAGTAAAAGTCGGAGCCTGATGTGTGGTGAGTAGGTGGAAGAGAGAAACACAAACCCTTCCAGCTCCACCACATTTACACCTGGTTGCCCCATCCTCCTACTCCCAGTCTGTTCCTCTGCTGTGGCCAGAAAAAACCCACAGCACCTCAACATCTTTCTAATCATGATTTTAAAGCTATTAAATGATGGTGTTTCAACTGAAAATCCTACAGGCACAAAACTAGACCCTGCAGAACACTGGCCCTCCCACACAGATTACTGTCTGTAGCTAAACAGCATCTCCTCAGCACACTCTTATCTGAGTCCTCTTCCAGTGCCCTTCTAACATTTCTTAATCCCTCTTAACACACTAATCTTGTGCCATCACTGGTAGATACAAAGTCAACTGTTCTCCTGCCACACCACAGCAAGCCATGTCTCCAACCCAGCTCCCCAAATAGCAATCAAATGGATTTGTTGCTTGGTTTGGAGTGGAAGAACAGATGGAGAAACATCAGCAGTAATTCAATAAACCTTACAGCCCCTGATATCTGCTTAGCCAGAAATAAAATATATGTATATCATGTGACTGATTTTAAGATCATGCCTAAACACTGTACTGAATATAAACTGGGTATTTCTGAAATTAAAATCTTGCTTAAAGACCCTGCTAGATTGGAGTGGAAAAAAAAAAAAAAAAGACATGCAAGGCAAATCCTCTTGCAGCTCTGGCTCAGAAAAGCAGAAAAGTGTATTTAGCTATAAAAGTAAAGTCACTGAAAAAGCATCCTTATTTGAGAGGCACCATGGAGATTACAGCCCAGACTTCACCAATTACTTATGTAAAATCAGAACAATAGCAAGTGATAATCATGGATTGAAAAACATTCACAAAACCCTTCTGCTACCAGTGAGTTATTCCTCATGTGTGTTAATTAAATCATTTTAACTTTGGAAATACAGACTTGTACTAATTTACAGTTTCACAGATTGAGACTCCTGACTGATACCAGGAAATCTGAAAGGAAGAGCAATCCTAGAGCTGTGCAGAAACACTTTAAAGCAAAAAGCAGAGAAACCAGCAAAAGTAAAAGAAGTTTACAGTAAAAACCTCAGAAACTGTTGCAACTCTTTGCAGGGATTAGAAAAATGCAATTTTAATTTTTTTTTAAAAATGGGCTTTATTTTTGCCTTGCTTCCCTTTTTCAGAGGACATAAATCACTCTCAGCTGTGAAGAAACTACAAGCATTTAGCTTTGCTGGGGAAAGAAGTGTTACTGGACAGAAATAAAATCAGCAACCAGATCAGTGTTTGTATTATGTTTTACGAAGAGCACTTCCAACCTCTCTGCAATCCCACACACTCCCAGTGCCTTGAAGCCATTTTCCCCACTGCTGTAAGAGCCCTGCAGAACATGGAGCTGGCAGGGGATTGTGTTACTGCCCTGATGCACTGGGAAACACCAACTCCTGCACTCTGCAGCTGTCCAGTTACTCAGGGAGTTCCACCAGCCTGTTTAATAACTGTGCTGCCTCTCCAGAGCCAGCACCCTGCAGTCAGCATCACCCAGCTCCAACAGTGGAGAGAAACAGGCTCCAGCCATAGATATTCACTCTGGAATTAGCTGAAACTCAAAGGCTTTGCAAACTGTGCCATTTCCAAAGTTATCTTTACAGATAAATCTTTATATATATTTTACCCCTATAAAACTACTGCACTTCTGCACTATCCTATTCCATTTGCACTACAGGACACTGTTTACTGCACAGTTTTCATCTTGGAGATAAAACAAGTCTGCTCAGGAATGATACACAACGAATGGATATTTATTGATAATGAATATTTTTTTGCTTATGTGAACATTTATTAATGAATGCTGCTATTGACTCTTGATCCCTAGTGACCTACACAGGCTCTGTGACAGCTCCTTGTTTGGGTCCCAAAAGAACCAGCCATGCACCTTTCCTGTCTGAGGATGAAAAGCCAGTGCACACCACAGAGCAGAATACTTCCAGGGATGGAAAGCTTACATACAAAGCTTTTTTCTTTTTTTATTTTTTTTTTATTTTACATTAAATACTGCAAAAGCTGAGAAGGGAAAGTTCATCAGATAAACAGAAATTCAAAATGTCACCAGTGAAATTACTTTTTGAGAAAAATATTTACACTGCAGCTGAATCAAGATACTTTGCAGACAAACCAAGGCAAAACAACAACGGAGAAGGTTTTATGTCTGCTCTTTAATGACTGTATCCTAATTATGGCAAAATTTCACCCCTTCCCAATGCTGGCTGGGAGAATCATTGTAAAATGGAGGATCCTGCAAATTAGCAAACAAGAGAACAATAAATTCCCCCCAAGGATAATGCATCACAAAACACACTGCATTAATTTATTTGGCACAGTGCAGTTTAATTACTTGTAAAAATAATGACTTCTTTGTAGGGGCCCTCACTAACATGCGCTGCTGCTCTGTGTTTTGCTGAGTGGGACGAGCTGTGTGCCAAATTTGTGAGCATGGATTATACAGTGTGAGCATAGGGAGAGTGCAGAAAGGAGGTTGTACAGTGTCCTTTGTGTTTTGACAGCACATAAATGACACTCACTCTCTTCACGGAATTTTCTGTGTTTTGAAGCTCAGTATTTCTCCTCCCAATAGGGATTTTCAAGTCTTGATCCTATCTTATTGCAGAAAATGCTCAGCATGATAGAAATCCATGGACACTGGAAAACCTGGTCCCCTTTCTCAGTGGGTGGGATGGTGGTGGAGCATCGTGATGTGACCTTGGGACTGACTGGAGCAGTGACATGGGGGTGGCCACAGCCCTTCCCCACGGGAGGGTGATGATGAAAAAATGGGCACACCCTGATTCCCCAGCAGTGATTTTTTTTGTTTGTCAGGCTTCATAGAACAGAAGAACTCTCAAAATCACGGGACTTGTGGCATGGCTATCAGATGTTCTTACATTGTATTTCCCCACAGCAGTCCAAGAGGAAAACAAATCACAAAGAACATTTAAGGATATACCAAGAAGAATAGGAATTGGGACCTTGATGGTCTGCAGTTGCTTGTGTCTTATTTTCAAAGACAAACTGCAAAGATCATCAGAGAAATTCCATGGATTGGGCCAGCAGCATTCCTTAAAGCCAATGACACAGGACAATGTCATGGAATCACAGTCCTCTTTTCATTTCACTGAATGAGAACTGCTATTCCAAAACTGGGGCCAGTTGTGAAAAACTTCACCAAATACATGAATAGCTGTTGTAATAATTTTGTTTACTTCCCATTTTTATTTAAATTACCAGCTCTACTCGCATTAGGGTTGCAATATTTGCTGTGAGGTCTATAATCAAGTTTTGGCCAGCTTAAGCTTCCTGACAGTATGTAAAGCCTGTTAATGTGGTTAGCCTCACCTTGGAGAACCTTGAAGCAGTTACAGGATGAATTTGCACATCCCATTTTTACAATGTAGCCTGCAAGACAGTTGTGTTTTCACAGTATGATTGACCTTGATGGAGAATAATGTAACTCTGTCACCCTTTCTGTATTGATGCCAACAAGGGTGGCAGGAGAAGGTATTTGGGTATAGGTCCCATCCTACCCCGCAACTTCTCCTTCACCCTCGCTTTCCTAGTGGCTGCCTGAATTTAAGGATAAAACTTAAATGCAATCCAGCAATACAGATCACATTTTCTGCCCCAAAACACTGCACCCAACAACTACAGAAAGCAGAATAATTTACAGTGTTTAACAGGGAACATTGCGTGATAATGTGGACAACACAGCAGACTCCTAAACATGACATTGGGTCATTCAACATAAACTCCAAGTATCTCAGAAATCAATTCAGAAAGACAAAGTTTATAACAAAGCTTAAGAGAACCAGGCATCAGAATAACACACACAGAGACTAAATCTTTTCTCCTATACAAACAACACTCTTGAGATTTTTTTAAGCCCTTTGTCTTTATTAGCCTCAGCTATTAAAGCTAAATCTCCAAACATTTGCTGCTCGAAACTAACTTGCCATCTTCCAAAGGATTCCTTGTAAAGCAGTGCAATAAATGCTCATGCCACTAGTTACTTGCTATATGTTGTAAGACCTGGCTTTTTCTCAAGACCATTTACAACAGACCTGTTTCTGTTAAATATTCTGCTTTCCTTTAAATATTTGCATTAACTCTTAGCTTATTTTTTTTAACCTACACCAGTAAAATGCCTATTCATCTCAAGATGCTGCCTTATTTCAATATGATGATCACTATTTCATTTAACTAAAAAACTGCCTCTCTAAAATGTGAGAACACAACAGTCCACTACCACCACAATGCCTGTTAGCTCCCCTCTTTTGGGCAGTTGTGCTTGCTTGAAGAAAAGCTTTTCCATTTGTGTTTGCATAAGATTTGTACTAATTAGTCAATATTACAGTGACTCACTTTGGACTTTACAAGAGAGCTGGAAGCAGAATATTGAGCAACAAGAACCCCCCCCCAAAAAAAAAAATTATTGTATTTCCCCTAAACCCTCAGGACTGTCCCCACTGCTGCTAGAAGAACGGTAAAAGCAAAATTAAACCAAAACTGTCTTTAAGGATGGAACATAGCACTCAGACACCACTGAGTGATCATGTACAGCAAAGCCAAGCATGGTAGAGAAGGAAAAACCAGCAGAGGAACCACCAAATCATCCTTACTCTGTCAAAAGCTGGTGCAGCTTCTGGTAGCCCCTCTCCAAGGCCAAGCTGACAGGTGTTGCCCCTTCGTTGTTGTGGATGCTGAGAGCTCCTCTTCCACCTGGCTGCTGGAGCAGGAACCACGTCAGCCGCAGCAGACCCAGCCTCACCGCAAAATGCATCAGCGTCTCCCGAGGGATGTTCTCTGGGAAGGGAGGAAAAGAAAGAAATGGGAATTCGTAGGCTTGTGGGTTTGGGGAAATGTCATATCCCCACATCCCAGCTCCACCACGCAGCGGCTGGCATGGAGCTGACAGCCTGAAGGAACCTGCAGCACCTGGAAAAACAGCCTGGTTGCCAATATGAAGGAGACACCAGTAGTAAAGTGAGGGACATGGTTTGGTGGGGCTGGAAGTGCTTAGGACCTCTCATGCTGAGATTGACCACAGAAGACAATGTGAAAACCCCACCACTTCCTGAACAGCCACAGCCACCACCAAGCTCCAGCATACCCAAACAGAAGTGTGGTCAGGTGGTTTTTCCTGGATGTCCAAACAGACAACAAGGACCAGGTTTTAGGGACGGACAACTTTTGTTACCTAATGGGACGCTGATTTATCCCAAGGCATGAAGAAGAAGGAAAAAAATACATTTGACGCACATATCCAAAGCAGTTCTAGAATACAACTGTTTAAAAACTTATATGGATAAAAAAGAAAAGCAAGGGTTTTCTTTCCTGCTTTGATTATGCCTCAGACCAGCTTAGTCTGCTTTTCTCAGCTTAGTACAGTAGCTCTGTCATTCTGAGTAGCAGCATTTATAAACTACCAATCTCCACTGCTGCTTTTTGTATTTAATAACTGTGACCTTCTAATTTGGTAAAAGTGACTCTAGAGTCTGAGCTTTCATCTCAGAAAAATATCCCTATACTCTAAAAGCTGCAGCCCTAGAATAATGTTCTGAAAAGCTTTAACCAGAAATGAGCTCCAGATGCACTGCTGAAATCCAGTATTTGCAGATCAAAGCTTGTTATTTCTGTATGAAAGGCAAAAGCATTTGGGTTAAAAAAACTGCAAGAAATAAAAATTTGTTCTTTTAATTAACAAAGGATTTCAGTATTGACTGACAGCAACAACAAAAAAGCACCAACTAGATCTCAGAATGCCATGCCAATGAGCATGCTTCATATAAACCCTTTAATATCACAGGAATGATTTATTAGGTTATTAATTTGGGTTCCAGCCAAATCTATACAACAGGTTTTAAAATGCATTCACATAATGGCTTTAGGATTTAATTTTGTGTTTTTTTCTTTAAGAAGTGTGCCCCAAGAGAAGCCACTTCTTCAAAGTGCTGCTGTTTTTCTTGCTTATTTACTCACTTTAGGGACATCATTAAGACCTTCGGTGAAAAACAAAACAAAGCAGAAACAGGCAGTTCTCCACTGCCTCACACACAATTTTTCACAACTTTTTGGATCCAATTCTGAAGAACTAATCTGTATGCAAGAACCAAAGGCTTTCTGGCACCATTTCTCTTCTGAATGACTCCAAATTAGGTCTCTGGGCTACAAACCAAGTCTTCCCCCTAACCTCCTCTTGATTACCGTAAAGCAAAACCGAGCTGCCCTGAATACACGAGTGTGTCTGAATGGAGGTTCCAGCTGATCAGAGGAAAGGGAATGGCTGAGCTCTCCCAGAGACAAATTCTCAGCCTTTGGCTAAGGAATGACAAGGATTGGGGTATTAAATTATACAGAACGTAATGATTTAGAAATAGCACAACATGGAGGTTAATCTAGGTTGCAGCCCTAGATTTAAAGTAAAATGAAAAACAACAGAGTATACAGACAGACACAAAGAAAGGGTACTGATGAGGCTGCAAAATGTAGATACAGGTATGACTTTGCATTCCAGACCTAAGGAAATGCCCAATGTTTTACTCAAAGAACTTGTACCTGCACAAAGCTCCCACACTACCTGTACACTGAGTGGCAGAGCCAACATAGTTACTGTGGTGCAATTCTTCCTACAGAGATGCAAGAGGCACAAAAGCACTTCTGTCAGAGCAAACAACTGCCATCCAAATAAAGAATGTGTTGCACTGGTCTGACCACGTTCTGTTCTCGCATGTGATCTCCTGTTATGGCTGCTTTGCTGAAAGGGAAAGTCATCTTCCTTCCTAGAATGGACAGTCTTGCCCCAGAGATGAGCAGTGCTGACCTGCAAAGCATAAGCACAGATCCCTGGACCAAAATGCTTCCTCCTTCTGCAGTTGAGCATTACCAATAGGGAAAAGCATCTTCTGCTCACCAGCTCATGGTTCACTACTAAATACACACTGCCAACCGCAAGTTCTGCAAGGTGCAGGCAGATATTCCTCTTGTCCCTGAGCCAAATGAGTCCTTCTCCCTGTCTCATGTGCCCAAAGATGAAATGGCCCTTCTCAGTTGTCACAATACCTCCCCAATTGTCCCAATCTGCTGATATGACTGCACGTTCTGAGAAATCCTTCCTGCTCTATTGGAACAATCTCCCCTACCCCTGAATCAGTGGACAGGGCAGTTCCAGAGTGCGGCTGGAGGTGTCTGCAAACACAGCTGAGGTGAACGTGGCACTGCCCTGATGCCTTTGGGCAGTGACAGTGTGCACACAGGATCTGTACAAGAAGAGGTGGCATGTTGCCACCAGAGCATATTAAACACACAGGCTCACCATCCACTTTTGGAAGGCTCTGCCTGACACAGAACTGGCATGAGGCCACCCTAACAGATGGGCACAGATGATGGCAGGGAAGAGACAAAGTGCTGTACATCCAACAACTGCAGGGGCCCCAGGCAATGGCTTTGGAAGGTTCTGGAGTGTGCAAAACTTGCATGGTGACAGTTAAAAAGGCATGTGCCATCTGTGAGCTGGATTAACTACTAATATATAATGATAATACATCTGTTGGTGTCTGGTGTTGCTCAAAACTAGACAAGAGCTGGTCTGCATCAAGTATGGACATTTTGCTGGATGAAGAGGGGGAAGACAGACAGATCCCTTCAGACTTCCTATCTTTGAAGGGATGAAGTTTGTCACACAAAATGTTGGAAATCCAGGAAATGATTTTATGATCTTGTCATGCTGCAAAATGTCCCACACATGAAAGAATATCAAAAGCTTGAACATGCAAAAGCCAGAGCCCCTTCTCCTACCACATACCAAGCAAGAGCTCCTTGTCTTAAAATGGCTGTCGCTTGAATGTCAACAAGAAGCCTCTGGTAATTAGGAAATTGTGGAAATACAAGACACACGATACTGAAAAGGCCAAGATTGTTTTGTTCCTTTCTTGTTTCCTAGTAATAGGCAAGAGTTGAAACATATGATTATTGCCCCATAATGGCAGGGTACTCTAGTCCAGCTGGCAAAACACAAGACTATGAATATATTATTTTTGTGTAATTGTTTTCTGCTGTGATGCATGAATAGACAGTTTATCTGCTCAACTGAGGACCAAATTTCCATAGAGGACTTGTCATATGTACTTTGCTAATAGTAAAAGATTAAGGTTTAAGATGCTATTAGCACAAAACAAATAAGCATTGAAGGTAAAAAAACCCCAACTTCGGGTATGACATGTCCAAGAACACTAAGTAAAAACTCTAATTTTAAACCTGATTAAATAACAAGAAAACCCAAAAACTACTGTTCCTTTTTAAAAACAACTTTCCAGATAGAGTAACCTACACCTAACGCTCAGTTTATCCTCCATGCCCTGAGACATCTCATGAGCCAGCCATGGAATGGGGTAGCATTGCTCTGTCTTCCTGTGCTCATGACCTTTCCTTGGTTCTCACCCAAACTCAAACACACTCAACAATTCGGAAATCTACCATCACATCTGGCCTCTAAATCTTGCTTTCTGCTGGAAATGTTCTCACTGCTCAGATCAATCCTAGAGAAGTAAGGGTAAAGAATCCCAGAACTAAGCTGCCACCTCACACTGAGGTCCTAGGGGAAGGCTCCAGGAGACAACTGCCCTGCAGAAGGGTCAAGGCAAAGATGTTGTGTTTGGAGTTATGAGCTCAGTTAATAAAAAGATGTGTGGGTAATTTCTTTCTTAATCCGATAAACAAGAAATTTTTCAAAGCACACCAAAACATCTCTATGTTCCCATTCTCACTAATATCAAAGGAAAAAGGAACACTGCCATGCCAACAATTTCTCAGCCACAGACTAAACGGTACATCTCAGTCTTGAGCAGCACATTTCTGAGGCTGTCTGAACAAGAATTGCTTTCTGTTTCACATTTTCCACTGCAGAGGGCACTAAATTTAGGTATGGAAAAGACTCTTTACATCTTATCAAGGACTGCTGCTGAACAGAGCACTTTGTGCTGTTGGCACTGAACAGATCACGTTGATTTATACCAGACCATCCTTTATCAGAGAGCACAGAAGCTGAGCAGCAGACTAGAAAGGATATGAAACCCAACCAAAAGAACACCTGTAACTATTACATTGAAAGGGTTCCAAGAGAAACTATAACAAGAGTGCAGCAGATGAACAGATTAAAGCTTCACGTCTGAAATACATCATCAGTAGCATAACTTTAGCATCCTCTCAAGGGAAAAAAGACTAGGCACTAGTCTGAAAGTTTGGAAGGTTTTCTGAAAGAAAAATTCTGAAAGTTTTTAAAAGGTTTTTAGCATTTTTTGTTTAAAATAGGATGGATTTTTTGGTGACTTTCTCCCTTCAGACATTCTCCTTTCATGTAAACAACACCCCCAGTTCATGATCTGTATTCCTGGTGACAATCACATTGTCCTGTACATTGAAATCCTACTGGTTTTGTACATGAAGCTATTAAACCCATAATCCTAATAAATTCAGGCTATTTCAAACCAGGGCAGAGAGTCTCCCTCTGTACCCACCCCCACCTGGTGAGGTCATGGAGTTTAATTTCCCAAACAGCTCTTATCGAAGGACCATCCCAGAGCACTTCTGGGAAGCTCTACATATTCAACACATCAGTAACTGCAATCAGTTAAGTGTTCTATCTAATCTGATGGTCTCTTGGTTATCTCCTTGAAAACCTGGCTCACTATCTCACGGCAGTCCTTACACTCCCAGGGGAATTGCTCCATACCATGGTGATCACAGCAACCCTCTGCCAACATCAACCAGCTCCTAAAGCACTACCTCAGAAAGCTCACACAACCAGAAATCAACCACAGCTCTGGGTTTCACCACTCACTTTTAATAAGCAAAATGGAAAGAGTGTTTCCTCAAAGGTTTTGTCAGAATATTACTTCCAAGTTATTTTGAAAGTTATCTGTTTACTAGTGATACAATCAAGTCCTCTAAGCTTTTCATACCTGAGTCTCAGATCCTCCCCAATTTTTTTCTCCTTTTTTCTACCCCACTGCAACATTAACAAGCCATAATCATTACTCATACCTCAAAATATTCAGTTGTGGTTTTCTAGTTAGCTTATTTTCTCTTCAGTAATTTAAAATAGAACATCCCAGTCCTGTATTTACATTGCATACATCCTCAAGATACATATTAAATTTTGATTTCTAGACATAAAGTGTAACAATCTGTTCCATTTAAACAGCTGCCTTTAAATGCCACTGAGAACAGTAAATAGCCCCACTTTTGACAGCACTAACAACTATGTTCTTTAGAAAGTTATAGTGCACTTATAATTATTAAGACAGACATGATTATATGGCACCTGAAAGAAATGCTGTGTTTGGAATACCACAGTAACAAGACTAATCCTTAATTATGGATATTCTGAAGTTGTGGATGCCATTGGAGCTCATACAGATAGACAGATAACTAAGAGCAGGGCCCAGGAACTGCTTGCTATGGAGGGACAGTGTATGCCTGGTGTGCCTCAGTGCCACAGCACTGCTGTGTCTCAGGGTCTGTGCTCTTCCCCAGGCATACACTGTCCCAGGCTCTCCTCTGCCTCCCAGTTCATCCCACCAAATGCTGAGTACCCTCTGCCAGTCCCAGCAAGAGAATGCTCCCATCCCCAGTTCTGCAGCTGTGTCTGTTTAGTGACACAGCAGATAAGTTCAACAGCTCAGGAGACTGAGGTGGGTGAAAATTCCAGCAGCCTCTCTGCCCTCTAGGGTGACAGCAGTGAACTCCCTGCCCTCTGCTCCAAGTCTGGCCAGGGCTGGCTGCAGGCAAAAGCAGGGAGAAGCCTCCACAAAAAGCCACCCCCTCCTCAAAATTCAGCCTGGAGCTGTGCCCAGTTGTAGATCTTGTACCCAGCTTCTGCCTGCAGAAAGCCATTACTTCCTAACTTTTGCAAAAGCTGGATTTCTACTTCAGGCCTTTGAAAATTGACCTTTGAGTGTATTTGACAACAGCAGCCTCCTCTGAGCAGCAGTTCCCCATCAGGCTGTGGCACTCGGGGGGCTGGCGGAGGCTCCCGGCTTGCTCCTGCCTTCAGAGGTTTTGCTGAACAGCAGGGTTTTGTTTCCAGCCCACAAGAGCCCATAGAGACGTGCCAGCTCAGAGGCAGTGCTAAACATCTTTCAAGAAGGGATCTGACATTTCCTTTTGTTCTCATTTCTATAGTATTTTCTCCTTCGAGAAGGTTATTTGAAGTTATCTGGGGCTGACATTTAGGGAAATGTGAAGCATGAATTGCAGTAGCTGTTCATAGGTAGGGAAGCAGCACAGGACAGGGTGTCCCACTGCAGGCACTGCCCAGAATGTCTCTAATTGTTCAAAGACTCCTACAGTGCAATCTTTGCAGTGCTCTTCTCTCTCCCACACACAAACTAACACACAAGCACCACTATAAGGGTGCTATATTTTAGCACTGAGGTTTTTCTAATCCAGCACTCCAACATAAACCAGGGACATCTCTTCAATCCCACAGAGTTTCATGACCAAAAGGATGCTTCTGTATGCAAATCCTACCTGTCACAATCTCAAAAATTCCCCCAAATTCCCTATGTGTAAATATCTCCCTGCAAAAAAAAACTACCAGATAACTCTGCCTCTAACAAAAAGGAACATATTTTACAGCACTAATATTCTTGAATTAAATTGGCACTTTGTGACATTATATTTATTCACTTCTATCTATGCACACCTCACCACAAGATGCCAAAACACTCAAGAGTTAAAGAATTTGGCACTACAGAGCTCCCCCTTCTCACTGTGGATGCTCCACAACTCCATTAACATACAGAGTCCTGCATAACCACAACTTCCAGACACAAAATCAAACTGAGCAAATCAGTGTAAATCCTATGGCCTGATTTCCCTAAGTGCTGGTTTTCCAAAAAATAATCAAATGCAAAAAAAAAAAAAAAACCAAAAAACCGAGATCTCAGCCTTCCTGCAAAATCACCAACAATTCAGAGTTTCAGAGTTTTTGTTAAGATCACTGTGACCATATTTATATCACTTAAACCAGAAATGTCTGCATTAACACAACACTTTTCAAATGCAGAAGGAAACATCAATCACTTCCACACAAAGGAAAAAGAAGTGTTATCTCCTTGTAAATGTATGACAACTGCTGAATTTCTATCAAGGAGCCATTACATATGATCAAATATTTTAATGTCTGCTAACAAGGGAATTGTCTGTCCTTGTACTGAGCTTTACAAAAGCAGTCAGCAAGTTGGAGAAAAATAAAGGAGCAAAGATTCCTGTGGAAAACTCTGTTGCAGTGAGCAGAACTGAGCAAGTGACATCCCAGCCCTATTCAAGTGTTTGTGCCACTGCATCTTATAAAAGATAACAGATGCCTCACAGTCACATTCCTGAAGTGAAACTGTTTGCCAAAATGCCCTGGAAATTTACAGCAAGGATTTGTACATACTGGAACTAGTCTCCTGGTCCCATGCGTGTTTCCTTTTACCCCCTTGTGACAAAAGAGGCAGAACTCCAAGGACACAGACATACCACAGCACTCTGAACACCTCAGCACTTCTGCTTCAGCAGCTACCAGAGACTTTGGTCCAGCCTTGGGATTTATTTTTAAGCTCTCAGTAGCCTTCACTGCTGTGGTTAAGGGTCAAGTTTTCCCACCCTTCCCTTCTTTTATTTGTAAAATTGTCCTGGCTTATTTTGGGGAACTGCAGTGTTAACCCATCCTGTGTTCAACCAGGGATGTGATATAAACCCTCAGGGCCAGAGCCTCAAGTTCTCCAAGAAAAATCACATGAAGTTTTTATGTCACAGTCATTTTGCACCTCTGCTATAAAACCAACATTTACTACACATGCCAAATTTCTGGCACAAGGATACTTCCAGGAGCATCAGATATTCTGCACACAGGGTTCTATCAGCATACAGCACTATGCTGATACACATACCATTGTTACACACAGAAAAAAAAAGATTTTCAGGCTATATGTGAAAATACTGATTGTCAGCTTGTGCTATTTCATAAGAGAAGAGCAGCAGAAATAACGAGTTACAATTATATATATATATATATGTGTGTGTGTGTGTGTATGTGTATATATGTATTTTATATATTATATAACATATAAATAATATATATAATCTATATTATATATTTTATATAAAATTATATCTTTATATATATATATATATGTATGTAATGTGTATTTTATATACCGTATATATTTTAAGGAGGCTGAAGAGCAAGGTATGGGATGTGGATGGACATCACATCCCATCTCTGAGCACAGAGGCCACCACCACACCCTTTGGAAGGTACATGGCAGGTTGCCAAGGCAGGGAACCCTTTCTCCCAAGCTTTTTACTTCCCACCCAACCTGCAAACAATCCTCACCGCTCAGGGACTGGTCTGCTCCCAGCACGTTCCATTCTGCCGGCAGCTTCAGGTGTCGAAATGCCAAGGCCACTTTCTCATCCAAGAAGTCCACGTCTGCAGCAGGTGGCCTTGACCTGTCCAAGAACCGTGTGAAATTCAGCGCCTGCTGGTTGCCAGCACATGTGGCCAGAAACTGGGCAGCATCGTAGGCTTCGTCCTGGACAAACTGGAAAGTCTCCTCTGCCACAACCAGAACGGGGTGACCTTCTCTAGAGGCACAAAGTGCCACCTTCACTGTCTCACAGCAGTCATGGCCTGCAAAGCAAAAATTCAGACAAATGGTAAAAAACAAAAGAAAAATGGCATGGGCAGAGGAAACACAACTGAGCAATTCCTTTGACACTCACACACTCTTTGCATTGAATCAAATAAGACCAAGTTATTGACGATCACAACTCTAATGTAACGTTGTCTTTGGAATTTACATGTATCATCAGAGATATTCCTTATAGATTTTAGAAAGAAAAGATGTATAATTCTTCTCTGTCCCAGTATAAGCCAAGAACTATAAGCCACCCAGGCTATTTACATACAGCAACAAGCAATCTCAAGAGTTTTAAGTAATTTAAGCAAAAGATTTTGCTAACATACCTAACACCAGGTTATATGGACAAACTTTCCTTTTGCAGTTCCACGACTCCAGTAACTCATCAGAAAATAGAATCTGAGTGCTGCAAAACTACATACTCCAAATGCTGTCACAGTACTTGGCTTGCACTGAAAACATTGAAATTTCACCTAAAACAAAAGTCTACATGACTACAACAGCATGACCTGCCTGGGCATGCCCTGTGTGTGCTCACTGCTGCACCTGCCCCTTGCATTCCGGTTCACACAACAAAACTAAAAACTAAGCTGCTTCTGCTAAATAAAAACATGGAAATGGCCACTTTCCATATTTACAAAACAAGAGGGTTGGAAGTCTGGTAATTTCATTATTTATTTAGAGCAGGGAAACAGGAGAAAGGAGGCATGGCAGCAATTTCATTGACTCAGAAACTTGAGGGGAAAAAAAAGCCCAACAGCAAACCAAACCAAACATCTTCTGGGAATTTTAAAAGGAAAAATACACTATGTGTCCAACACAACCAGAACTTGTAGCTGTCAGACATGCCCCTTCAATAAGAAGGTTTGTGTGTTTCAAGTTCACTGTGTGGTACAGTTTCTTGCTCCAGCCTTAGACTGACGTCATGGCTGTTTTTGCCAGAACAGCATGGACCCTGCACTAATTACTGGAAAAGCTTTTTTTGCCCATGACCTCAGAATACTACCACATTCATGAAACCCTGATTAATTAAATACAAAATGACGATTTATTTTTAAAGGCTTGAAAATTCAATTTAAGCCCCTATTTGTGGGAAAGTTTCCTTCTTCTGTTGGAGCCTTTTGCTGTTGATTTCCCTGACAAAAGGGAAAATATGTCCCTAATCTTCATGGTCTTTCAGGCAAACTCACAAATCTGTTCTGAGGCTTCTGGCATCTGTACAGATTTTGTCTAGTGAAAGAGGCAATCCTGAAGTTAATTGAAAGGTCAAAACTGCTATTAGGACACTGCGGGTAACACCAAAATTGTCAGAGATGAGGCTGCGGTTTCCTAAGGAGAGCGAATGCAGCTGGAAAGGTATCAAAGGCAAGTGGAGAAAGGGAGGAAAACACACAGGGATGTTGCTGCAAATGCTCAATACAACCAGGATGCTCTGAAGCTGAAAGGTGAGAAAGGTGAGAAAACTGAGAAAACTTCTTTCCTTCCAGCACCAGATACTGATTAGCAAGAGGATGATATGAAAGCTGAAGGAGTAGATTTTAGTTCTGTTGTTTTGAAGAATAGGGGTAGGAAGAACTTCTACTGCCCTTGAAAATACTGCATGTGCATTCTAATCCATTACTGTATTAGTACTCTGCTGCCCACATGGAGCCCATTCACAGATTCTGCTCATCCTGACACTAAAGGCTCCAAATGCTCAAGGGAGGAGTGGGGAGGATGATACAACTTTGAGGGAACTTGCCTTTAAGGTTATTTAGAACTGTACATGCCTCCCCCTACACCTTCTTGCTTTGCTGATCTTCCTAAAGACATCAAATACAGAGCAGGTAAGACATTAATTTTGTTTCCAGCCTCCACAAAAGCAGTGATCTCCATGCATACTGTGAGGGGACTGTGCCAGCCTACAGGAGATGACTCAAATCCTGCAAGCTGGGCTCTCCCTAAAGCAGAGAGAGCAGTGGAAGGTTGCTAGAATGCAGAGTTTAAAAGAAACAAACACAGTTAAAGCTTTCTTAATAGCATGAGGACAGCTAAACCTTTTATTCAATTTTCAAAAAATATTTTCTGCCTATTCCCATAAGAATCCCATCTGCAGAATAACCTAGAATACAACTACTCTGCCAGCAGACTTTCAGGATTGAAGCAGCAAGCCAAAATGGCCCACGAGAAGCTACAGAGAAACCATTTGGGACAGTCACTTCCTTGTCACAATGCCAAACAACTCTGCTGTGGGACAGCAAAGGCTCCTCCATCGAGACAACAACTACAGGAACCTCTGTCAAGATGTGTGGTCTCCTTAAAGCAGCACATCACGGATGCATACAAAGTTCCCTGGGATGGAGTCTGTGTTAAACACCAGCTGCAAAATGCAACACAAGGGAAGGTGATAAAAAGACCAGGTCCTGACCTGTGGCCAGCAAGGATTCTACTGAAACTTCCCCAGATATTGACTATCCAGCCTAGAAGAGAAAGTGACAGACCTGACAATCCATTTTTATCTAACAGGTTCAAACAAGCATCATGCTAAACCCTAGGAAATGTTCTTCAGAAGGGCAACAGCTTGCAGTGCTTTGATGTTGTGCTTCCTCACTTCTGAGAAGATGTCAGACATGGGGGCAAGAACATGGGACAGGTTTTGACTTTTGGCAAGCAGTTCAAATGAAAGGGGAGCCAGGATGTAACAAGAGCAGACAATACTAGAAAGATTGCTCAAGAGGTCTCTGCCCCCCTGCTTTGAAATGGCTGCTGGAACAGTGAGAGCAAACATGTCCCCAGTACAGGAACCTTCTCAGGGAGCCATCAACACTTCTCACCACATCAAAGATCCAATGGCCTGGACTAATACCTGAACTTCTACAGCCCCTGTCTCAGAGCATGACCAGAAGGGAGCTGAGCTTTCTGGCACTCTCAGGAGGTAGATAGTTATCACTGCAAAACCAAATCTGTTTTCAAGAGGTTAAGTAACTTGTTCACAATCACACACAGCTCCAGGCAGTGCCAGAGCAGCCAGTATTGCTCCTGTGCCTCACCTTCCTGTTCCCTCTGGCAGACAGCAGGGCTTTCTCCTAGTATGGGTTAAGCACCAAGTTATGCACTTATCAGCCATCAGGGTGGCTCCATCACTTCTGTCCATCCACTATGGACTGCTGTAACCCCCTCATACACCTGCCTAGATGTGAAACAGAAAAATGTCTGGCATTGAAAGGGGAAAAAGAAAAAACTCTTGGTGTGTCAGTGGACTGGTTTTGGTGTTCTGGTGGAATAGGTTATTTTCTTTGCAGTAGCTAGTGTGGGGCTGCTTTGGATTTGTGCTGGAAACAGTTTTGATCATCCAGGCATATTATCCTTCTTGCTGAGCATTGCTTCCACAGATCCTTTTGGAAGGCCTTTTCTTGTCACCCACCCCCCCAGAGAGGAGGACTGGGGCACAAGGAGTTAGGAGGGGACACAACCAGGACAGCCGACCCCAAGTGATCCAAGGGGTATCCCAGACTATATGGTGTCAGTGTATAGAGCTGGGGAAAGAGGGAGGAAATCTCCACATGTGATGGAGCCCTGCTGCCCTGAGGATGGCTGAACACCTGCATGCCCATGGAAAGTAGTGACCTAATCCCTTGTTTTGCTTTGTTTGCATGGCTTTTGCTTTATCTATTAACCTGGCTTTAGCAACTCTGAAGTTTTCTCACTTTTGCTCTTCCAATTCTCTTCCCCATGGCACAAGAGCTGTGTGGGGCTTAGTTGCTGGTTGGGGTTAAACCACAACAGTCAGGAAGAGCAATGAGCCTATTGACAAAGATTTGCATTTGCATAGGCTGAAAACACATATAACTGAATAAATCACACAGATAAGAGCACCTCAGAGAAGGGATGAGAAATCTCCATGCTTTACAGCGCCATCAGGTTCCCAATACTGCCCAGCAACCCTTCTGACTGCCTTCAGTCTTCTCCAGAAATCAGGGCCTTTGGCCAAACAGCAATAAAAGTGATGAATTTTTCATTCAATTTCTGTCATGCTTGTACCATCCAGCAGTATCCTTATTCAAGTTTTAACTCTCCTCACAAACTTACCTGTTTCTCTCTAGCTGCCATCTCGGACTGCATGGCTACACTTCCTTTCTTCACCCATATTTTTTTGCCACAGTATCAAATGTGATCATTTGTACGCTGTGATAGAAGTCAAATAATCCATCCTTAACTCCAGCAACATTGCATTGTATTTTATCCCATTTCTCCTTTTACTCCTCAGTTACTTCAAATCTAGCTTAGAAACAACTCTTGACTTGGAGCTGTTTTGAGACATTCCAACATATTGCAGGAAAAATATAGAAATTAAAAAACTATTTCAATATATGCAGGGATGGGTACAGCAACTAATTCTGCTGAATGAAGTGAATTCCTCATCTATACATCAAACCACACTTTAAAAATAATTTTAAATGAGACAACGGCTCTTGAACTGAAGAATTCTTTACTGGGAATGAATGGGGACACTTAATGAAGCTTGCTCTGGGGAAAAGATGAGAATGCAAATGAAGACATGGTGCTCTGGTCTGTTCTTATCCCTGAAGAGATGAGATGTATCAGCATGACAGCACTGCTTCCTCTTCATGGTGCTGATGCAGATCAATGAGCATGAGAACAGGAGGAGATTTCTCAGCTGCAAGTCACCAGCAGATAAATTAATGTACAGCTTAGACCTGTCCATCTCATTGCTACCTGTGTCTGTGATCTGGGGTGCAGTTAAAAGGGCAGCAGCACAACTCTTCTGACTTCTTGTTTAACAAGGCCTACATGGAGACAAAACACCCCTAAACAGAGCTTCATCAAAAGATGATTTCATTTCCTCCTCCTCCAAAAGTGGAAATCCTGTCCAAACCTCCTATTTTCAGAATTCACATTGGAGCTATCAAACAATGGGCCCCCAAGCTGGGCAGCTATTTAAAGCCCTGCTGGAAGGACATGTTTGGGTTTGCTTGGTAGGTGACTAAAGACTAATTGCATCCTCCAAGTCACCACGGTGGACCTGGGTTGAAAGAGGTCTCACAGAGAGATTTAAGGACAGTAAAACCAGAGAACAAATGTTGCGAACCTCATGAAGGATCTCAGATTTGCATCTGAGATGCATTCAAGAGATGTTGGCATCTGATGGCTTATGGAAAAGGAAGCCAAGGGATCTCCTGAGACCATCCAAAAAGTGCTTCTTTTCTGCTTCAGAAATCCTGAGTTCTGGTTCTGAAAATCAGAGCCCATCTTTGAAGTGCATTTGTGAAATGTACACAGTTACTGAATTCACTCTTGCAACACAGGAAACCTTATGAAATACACAGGCACAGCATCAGCATTGGACAGGAGCCTCTGCTTTTCCTTTCAAACCTTTCACTGGAAAGGTGAAAGAGAGATTGAAGAGTGGGTAAAGATTTTTTTAAAGGCCTTTACACACTGCAGATGCCCTAAAATCCTCGAGAAATGCAAGATCCCACACATTACATCTTAAATAATTTCAGCACAGATTCAATCACTTTTTCCTGTGACTGATGTCATCCAGTACTGGCATCACTTCCTTTTAATTACACTGCCTCAAGCAATTAAATACACCGAAGAGAATGAACTGCAAAAAGTCTTCTTGGCTATGCTGTTTTAGTCTATTTTAAGGGGTTTTTTGTTTCATAATTAAGAGTATTTTCAAATCCACAACTGGTATTGCCAAGTTGCCATTTGTTATGCAACTTGTTTACCCTTCTGGTCTACCAGTACAAAGATTGTAATTCATGAAATACAGCTTTTTCTATGAAGAGTTGTTTCTTAGGGGAAAACACAATCTGTGGTAGAAATGAATAAAGCACCACCATATGTAAAGGATTTCACAGTAAAAGAAAAGTTTGAAATGAAGGTATTTCCAAGCTAGGTGAAATTAATTTTTGTCTATCCTTTTAACTAGCAGAAAGAAAGTAAGGAGAAAAAAAAACCAAAAACCAGCAACTCTGAGAGCTATGGAATTAAGAACAAGTTAAAGACTGAAGCTGCTTCTCTGCATTAGCTTAAGGATGGAGAAAAAGCAGAGAGTGAGTCAACGGGAATGTGTCAGCCCTGTGGAAACTGCTGGCAGGCAGCTACCAGCAGACAGACAGTCTCTCAGACCCTTTTTCTACTTGAGTTTTGATTCTCCTCCCCTTTGAAACCCACACAAGAATCCTTCATCTTTGAGTTCAACAAAAACAAGAAAAGCGATTTTTATGTTATCAGAGCTCGGAGTGATACATATTGCAACAGTACTCACCAAGGCAATTATATCTCACAAAATTTACTTCTTGTTTTGGTGACCTGGCTCACAGACAGGGTGTTTCTTCCCCTTCACTTATTTGATCAGGAGCTGCTGCAGCTCTGGATTTCTGGACTGTCTCTCCCTGTTCAAAATTTCATTGCAAATTTCCCCTGTGTCTCCCACACTTTCCAGACCACCAGTTGTTAAATGCAAAGCACAATACATGTCCAACCATTCAGCTGCTATGGTGATGGCATGCAAACTTCTGCAATAAATGCACCACACAAATAGTGGAGCTCCCAGCATATCAGCTCCTGCAAGAAAATTCCCCAGATCTCCCCAAGAGTTTCCCGATGCTCGGAGGCCTCCGCTGGCCACAGCGAGCTGTGGTTGGGACTTTTGACTTGTGTGGACAGTGATGAGGTCATTCCTTCTTCTGCTGGTTTGTTTGCCAGATTGTGATTTGAGGATTTTTATTATTGGGTTGGGTTTTTTCCCAGTGGGGAAAAAAACTGCTCTAGCAGAGAGACAAGAGATGAGGCTGCTGTCTTGCAATGAATCTTTCACTTCCCTGCTTTGCACAGATTTCCTTCAGTACCACATGCAATCTGCTTGGCCTCAGTTACCCTCCCCACCCTGCAGAGATGGTGGGAAGAAAAAAAATGCACTGAGATTATGGCAATCTCAGCTGCTGTAGGAATAAGGACTTGCTCAAAAGCTCAGTTAATGACCAACACCAGGAGGACAAGCATCTGTGACCTAAGAGGACATATCCATCCCCAACAGTACAAACTCAGCAGCCAACAACAGTTAACCACAGCAGCAGAGATGGCATCACATCTCTACTTCCTCCCCTGCTCAGACTTTTGATGCTTTCTTAACAGCCAAACTCCAGAGACCAAGATTTTGCACTGAGATCCCCACTGGAGCAGTGCCAGTGCCATTACACCTCCACCTGCCACCTTAATGCTGTGTCTGATACACCAATGCTTGAAATTGTGCTACACTGTGCCTCTGGTACTGAGGAAAACTGTTTCCATTAGGGAGAATTTCAACCAGATTAACTAGAAATAGAAGAACTGAAATAGTGACAGTAAAGCCAACAGTTAAATGAGGTTTTGGTAGCTTTTCACTGAGACAAACAAAAGCTTGCTTGGATGATGTAACCTGGTGTGTCCTGGGGCTGGCAAAAGAGGTACTGAAAGCACACAAAACATAATCTCCTGGCTAATTCTTGAATCTCAGTAGCTAATTTTGACTGATCAGCTCAGATGAGAATCTGTTTTTTACAAGGGGAAATTATCGTCCTTAAATTAAAAAAGCCATCAGCAGGGCAGGATAAATAATCTATCCCATTCTTCAGAGCAAAAGCATAAATACAAGTAAGTATTCTGTAATTTGAAGAAGTGATTAATCTGTATTTATCTACATCTTCAGGTAAAATAGAGCTGCTACCATAAAATTATAATCAGAGATCCTTTCTTTTACACTGTACAGAAATAAAAGCTCACATTTGAACAGTAGTATGGACTATATATATATATTCAGTGTTTAAGGCTGATGATAAAAAAAGCATAGGAAAGAAGCAGATTGCTCTAGATAATTATATAAGATGCAGCAGTCATTTAATTCTGCAGTGATAAGATTTTATTTAGGTAAAGTCTTTCAGGATATAGAGAATTTTCACATACAATGAAAATTTATGGGGTATTTTGACAGCTTATATTTCCATTCCATTTTCTCTAATTTTTCACCTTAAACAACTTTATGTTGTTAAGATTTCTTTTCAAATGTGATTTTATTTGAAAGCTTTTCTAAAACATTCTGATTAATTTTGACAGCAAATGTAATGAAATAATTTGTCTGTCTTTCACTTACACTCCTGTACATCAAGAAACCCACTGAAAAACTCAAGAAAAAAATTACAAATGTGGGCTTGTTTTTACGTCAGCTTGAAGAGAACTACATCACCCTTTCATCCCAGCCACTGATGGACTTAATCTGAAGTCTCCTGAGGACCACATGAAATTTTGAGGACTTGAGGCAAGAATGAAGGGAGAACCTTGGAGTTCAGAAGGGATGCAGAGGAGGTTCAAGGAAGGTAGAGAGGCTCCTGAGTGAACCAGCCCTTCCTCAGTGCACCTGAGCTGTCCCCCAGGAGCTGCTGTGCTTGCAGGGATGTGCAACACTCCTTGCATCACAGAAACAAATGAAAGATGCTCAGAGCTGGAAGCAAAAGGTGAGATTTTAGCTAAAAGCTGTTTGCAGGAGTTTCCTTGCAGAACACTTGCTAAGTGCCCAGGGCTGGGTGTTTGAACAAGGGCTGGTCTCACACACACTGTGTTTTGTTCATAGCTAATCCCTCCGAGGTCAAATAACGCTCTGAGTCACCACAGCCATTGCCAAGGCAACTGTGGAACATACAGAGTGTAAACACATGATTACAGATTCACTGTGCATCAAGGAAGGAGGAGGAGGAAGAGCTGCACTGAAATAAGTCATCCTTCCACTGAAATCACTGTAATCACTGCTGAAACAATGTTGAACAAATGCATGGGTGTCAGCAGAGGGGATGAATAAAAAATAGGCTTTTCCCATTTCTTGCTTTGCCTTTCCCCAACAACCTCTTCATCACTGAAGTGTTTTTTTTTTCTTAGGCAGTCTCACCAAAATGAGGTATGAGCACAGATGAGAGTGTTATCCACATGGCTATTTTACATCTGAGATGCCACCTCTTCCTTGCACCACAGCCCAGGACAGTGCAGGAATGAGACTCCCTTTGAAAGGTCCCCTAAAGCTCTGTCTCAGACAAGCTGTATTTTGGGACAGCATCCATCCCAGTCCAACTTCACACTCCACAAGATCATGACTATACTGGGTAAAAAAAAACAAAAAAAACCACCAACAAAACAATCCATTATTGCTAAAGGAACAATTGAGAGAAATTCCCTCTTTTCCTTTTGAATCATGAACGGTGTCAGATTTCCCACTACCAGCACCAAAAGGAGCTGCAGGGAGCCCTCCCAGTGACTCAGTTATCTCTGGCAGGCAGGACAGACAGTGCCCAGAGCATCACTCTGGTCCCACCTGGCAGCCACCTCCTTGGGCACATCCAGCACTGCTGCAAGGGCAGAAGTGATGGGAAAGAGTTGCTCCTGCCCGGAAATCCCATCCAGCAGGCTGGCTCCCACATGGGCTGGAGGGAACACTGAAGCTTTTCAGTTCCTTTCCTGGCACAGCAGCCACGGCCCCGAGGGAGAAGTGAAGTCATTTTGAGCAGGGCTGGCAGAGCCCCACGCCCACCACACAAAAGCAGGGAAGGAGTCACCCCCTCTTGCTCTTCTGGGAGAAAACAAGCACTAATCTAATTGATTGCACGGGGCTCCAGTCATCAGTAGCCATAAAAAGGCTTCTCTTCCCAAGCCAACTGAACAACATGAACAGCACAAAAAGAGGGGAGGAAATGAAAAAAACTGAGTGGCCAACATTTAGCTACTCATTCCCAAGAGAAAACAACTCCAAATTTTACTCCACGTGCATCTCTCACAAAACAATACTTAGGAGGTAGATGAAAAGACAAACCCAAGAAAAACTCTTGATGGCCTGAGTTCCACTGTGTGTAGTGAAAATGTCAGGCGTTTTTCTCACACTGGTAGCAGTGTGCTGCATAGCAACAAGTCAGAATGAAAGGTTAATGGTGAGGACTGCAGCCTGGAACACGCTCATTCCCACGGTCCTGAAGTCACCAAAGGGAAATGCTGATTGGTTTTGTTTTGTTGGTGGCACAAAGGATAAAAACAGAGGTGGGCTTTCATGTGGAAACCCAACTCATCTGAACCAGCCACGGAGAGATGGCGCTGAGCAGCACATCACCTGTACTGCAAGAGCTCCAGAATTTAGGGGAAAGGGGTGTATTTCACCAGGAAGACAGCAATAAACCTCAGTGAGCCAAGCAGATGATGAGTGCAGCTAAGACTCACTGGGCTATCCCATTTAGGCAATAGCATCTGTAATTTCACAAATGTATCTTCCACCATCTTTGCTGCATTTAAAAGCGTTTTACTATGTGCATGTGTAACTGTGAGTTTTCAAAAATAGCATCTCATACTTACATATTAAATAACTGCAATCTCAAAGTCATATAATTCTAATGAAATCAACTAAGAGGTTTTTAAAAGGCAAAAGCAGTCATCCAAACCATGTGTTCTATTCCTTGTCAATGTGTAAATGAGGAAAAAGACATCCAAGCAAACAGCATTACATTCCAGTTCACTTGTAGTAACCAAATTTCACAGACTGATACACTGATATGCAAAGAAAGGCAATTGTTTACCAGGAGAAATTGTCTCCAGACTCCCAGGATTAATTTTTCTCGTGCTTGTGCAGTGTTGGACAGTTGATCCAGTGAAGACCAAATAAAAAACTACATCATCTTCAACTTTATCTTCCTCAGTCAGTTGCACTGTAATAACAGAGTCACCCTAGGAAAAAGGACAAGAAACAAGATTAAGTTTACATAACCAAGAACTGCATCATCAAAAATGAAATTACTCTTCCTACAAGATTCACACTCTCCATTCATACACTCCTTTCATAGGACTCAGTGCCCATCCCAATTTTCAGATATGCAAGTCAACCTCAGTATCAAAGCCAGCCAACATCAAGGAAACACGTTGAATGCAGCTCTAGGAAGAGATATGTAGAAATCTCCAGAGTGTTGTCAAAATAACAACTTAATATGGTGAAATTACACCAAGTCTGACAAAGATGTGCACACCCCACACAGGGGTTTTTGTACACACACACACACACACACACACACACACACACATATATATATGCATATATAACAGAATATATACATAAATAATATATCTCAGAATATAGACACACATAACAAATGAGATAGTGGCAAAAATTGCCTCTGCCCTCAGAAATTTGAAAAAATGCCCCAATTCTTACTTGAGCACTCACATTTCCCCTGTCTAAGCTAGCACTGCAACCATAGATCCAACCTGATCACTGAACACATCTCTCATCCACAATCCATAAATACACAAACGTACCAAATTTTCATATCAACTGAGATTTTTTCACACCTTCCTTACAAAGAAACACTAACTGTGATGGCACAGACAATGGTGGCTCTTCTCACTCATCATAGAAGCTCATGCCTTGGGGAAAAGATCTGTGTGTTAGCAAATACAGCAGTTCTTCAAGCCTTGAGAAAAATCCTCTCATGATCTGTTGGTTAAACTCTCCTGATTAGTATTATGAAGGATTTAGTTCAGTATCTCAGCATATTTTATCATTTAGCTCATCTTTGCTTTCAGGGAAAATTATATTTATAAAGGGTACACACGGTTATCAAAGTTAACCCAGCAAAGGGTACAGTAAATACACCTAAAATTCCTACATCTGCATGGGAAAGAACAGGGGCAATGTGAACCAGTTTCAGAATTCCATAAGGAAGGAAAAGCAAAAGAGGATGGCAGACAGTTACTGCAGAACTAAGTGAAGCATTTTCATTTGATGAAAAAATCTCAAGACTCATTTAGGTAGGAAAAGACCTCCAAGAGCATCAGGTCCAACTGTTAACCCAGCACTATCAAGCCATCACTAAACCACATCCCCAAGTGCCACATCTACACATCTTTTAAATGCCTCTGGGGTCCCCCCATGCTTTGTTTATTAGCCTTAAAAAATTATATAAACTACAAGGTACTGAGAACAACAGTCTGTGATGTGACCTTCTGTCCCTTGTCTGTCGAGATCAGAACCAGGTGGGTGCTCCAGTTTTACAGAGCAGCTGTGGCTGCCAGCTCTCTGCCACCACCCCAGTGAGCATATGGTTACAGCTGCAAATCTGGAAAAGATTTTATTATTATTATTGTTATTGCAGATTATGTAATCCTGATTTGCATATTCAAGAGAATACACATGTCATTTCCTTTAAAAGCTCCCCCTTAAGAGGTTTCATTCTTTCTCTTTGTCAGATCCAACTGTTGTAGACAATTCCCAGACTTCCAGGCCCTCCTGTCCATCCGTCCTGCCTTAGCATCGCTTCCCACGCTCTGCCTCACGTCTCCCTCTCCTCTCCCTCAGCTCCTTTCACGTTTCCTCCTCCAAGTTTATGTCCAGCTCTTCCCTGATCCAGCCCCTCTAGCACCTCTTGCCAGGGGCAGGACTGAACCTTGTTTTATACAAACAAGATTTTGCGGGGCAAGTTCACAACCAGCCACTGGTCTTAAAACCAAATATGTGGGTCAGTGCTGTGACACAGGAAAGAAAACCATAAATTAAAAAAAAACCCAAACAACCTAATGGAGCACCAAGTGTATTTTGTATTTTCAGAGGTTGTCAAGTTACAAATGTAAATTTTAGGAAGGTCTCATGCAATAATATCAGACCACACTTCCAGCTGGGGAGGAAGGAACCATGTAGCAAAAGTCTATCTTGTATAGAGTCAGTGTTAAAATAAAAACAGGTGCAAAAAGAAATAAATCAAGCTTTAAATTCAAGCATGACCAGTTCACATGCTGAGTTGAAAACTAAATATTCCATTTCAAGCAAATGGATCCAGATTTGAGCTAATGTTCAAAAAAACCCAAAAGCTTGAGTTTTAACCTACAAACCCTTTGTGCTTTGTTTTTTTAATATGTGCCTTTGTTCAAACCATTTCTCCCTTAAGGCATGAACATATAAAGTACTTAAACAGATTTAAAATGCAGGTGACACTTCAGAACATGCACCAACAGCACTGAATGTTTAACACAGTATCTGTCAAAAGAGATTTTTCTTTTATTTAACTCAGAAGTCAAGTACAGCTAGTCTAATTTTTCTGAAATCAAAGCAAATTGACATCGATTTTTTGTGAGAAGGCACCTGTCTATCCATGCAAACTACTCACATTTCTAGGAAAAGCAATTTTATTTGCATCAGTGACAAATGACAATTGTATATTGCAAACGACAATTTGTACATTTAGTTATTCACAGAAAACCTGGTAAATACATGTAAGAAACCTCAACCCCAGAGGTTCCACATAACCTGAAATCTAAACTGAAACTTAAACATAGAGCTGAACTTCTTTAGATACCTGACCCAATTTTGAAGGTGGAAGGTGGTCAGACCAGTGACCTCTAGCAGATCTCTCCAACCACTTGTTCCACTCCTTAGATTTTAATTCAGTTCATTTCAGTTATTGTTTAAGTCTAGGGAGAGCACAAATTATCATCAGCTGGTATCAATTTAAAAGGTTCTTCAGCTGTGTCTAAGCAGCACTTCACGGTGGGAGGGTCTCCGCCACCCTGCTCCCACCCTTTCTGGAGGATCCTTCAGCCAAGACTGTGGAAAACTGAGCATCTTATTTATTGGATTTTTTACTTTAATTTTTAATTTGTCTCCAAATACCTTTGGTAAGACTGATAATGTGCCATTTAATTACTGTGTGCTTCAGTTTCCCTGCAATCACTGAGCCTGGTACAGGTCACTCTGCTGATGTGATCCCAGAAGCAAAAAATCCTCCTTCTTCAACACACCTCTCTACCTCCCAGTTACTGACAATTTCATTGTTCATTGCCAATTTTAATTTGATTTTTAAGTTATTCAAACAATGTATTTATTTGGAAAGGAAATAATGCACAGAACAAACCCCTCTCTTTCCAAGATTTTTGGACTTAAAGAAAATCAGTTACAAATGCAGCCAAATTCCTCCAACCCACATAGAAGACTTTCCAACAGCCCTATTGCATTCAGCCTCCAAAAACATTTTAATTGATGTTTACCTTTATTCATTTAATATTGTCCAAAAAATGTCATCTGTTCAGGATCACTGCCACACAAGGTGGTTATTATAACCCTTCTTTCATCCCAAATGGCTAGAAATGGGAGTCCAGCCTGCCAATATCCCTTTGGTGAAAGTACAGACAGATCAAAGCCATTCTCTGGAATGCTCCAACAAATAAGAATAATTTAATTTCAAAACTAGTTTGGATCGACTAATATTTACTTGGCTTAAAGCCCATTGGAAATGAAAACATTCCATCATGGTCCATTCATGAAAGAGGCCACCCTGTCCCTCGTTTGGATTTCAAAAATCCCTAGTCTCAGATGTAATGGGATGTAAAGAAGGTGGATGGGGCTCTTTCCTCTACACATATTCCCTTTTCCAAACCACAGGGAGAAAGCAGGTCTGTCTCACCATGGGACAGGTGCACTGGAAAAGTCAAGCCTGACTTTGAGCTTTAAACTAGAAAAGAACACAGAAAGGGATTTTAGAGTTTTCTCTGAAGTTTTCGCAGCAAAAATACAATTATCTCTAAAAAGGTAAAATGTTGTCATTAGAACTAAACCCCAAAACTATCTAGACAAAGCAACTGTTAGTCAGCATGATTTGCTGGCATTAGCACAACTCAACCTTTTTAGGTGGTAGTTCTTGCAGCAGTTGTGGATGGTGTGTAGGCAAAGTACAAATAATTTTAAGTCAGCCTGTTACAATGGACTATTTACCTTCAAAGGCTTTTTTTTAAATAAATGACATCAGCAATATTTGGAAGTGACAATAAAGTGAACAAAACCTTTAAGCTCAAAAGAATTAAGATCAATTATGTTATCACCTCAAAAATACTATCTATCTCCCAAAAAGAAATAATTGTTGTAAGCATATAAAGACATCTTTCTTTTCCACTTCAAGCTCTGGAAATCTGTCTGGTTTGGGGGAATTGGTCATCATTTGGGACCATGAAAACAGTTCTGGCAAATGCAGAACTCCAGGCTTCAAGATGAAAACCATGAGTTTAGTTTGCAGTAGGGAAGATTCCCCAAGGGATATCAGCTCTACCAGAAACAGGTACACTTCTCAACAATGGACTGAAAAAGGGAAAAAATATTCTTAACATGCTGAATAACAAATTTTAACATTTCTAAAAATAAAAACAACAACAAAAACCAAACAAAAAAAAAAAAACCAAACAGAAAAACCCTAAACAAAAAAAACAAACAAACAAAAACCACAAAAAAACCCCCACCACATAGACCAAAAAAAAAACCCAAAAAAACCCCCAAAAGGCGAGCTGTACTTTTGTAGCTGAACCATTTCATTTCTAAGCTGTTTTTCCCCCCCGATGGCTCATACTGGGAATTTTAAAGAACCTTACTTAAGCCACTAACCACCCACTGATCTCCATACACAGAATGTAAAAATACTTCTGAAAATTAAGTGTGCATTAGATGGCACTACTGCAGCACTCTATTGTTACTTTAACAATCTTCTTTTCATGAGAAAACACCAACAACCAGTAATCATTAATCTATTCTACCCAGAAAAGCAAAATGCAAAAATTGCTGCTGACCACTGGCAGCAAACTGTGGCACAAACCTACTGAATGGGAAGTCCATGGGTTAGATGGGTTGGAGATTCACATGAAGGAAAGAAAGCTTTTCTCCCTAGGTATTTCCTTCTAAAAGTTGTAGATTTTGGGATTATGATGCTTTATGAAAGAGGCTGGATTAGATGAGTAAATGTAACCTGCCATTGTATCAAGTTCTGTTTTGTTTCTGCTACTCATAACATGAATCAGGCCCTGGTTGAGTCACTGCTTTATTGCATTTTTGCTTCTTCCCCTTTGGGAAGCCCTAAACAGCTCCCAGGAAAGCTTCACCATACCCAGTACAGCACAGCTGTGGTTTCTTCCTCCTCCTCCTGCAGTTCAGGCTCACTGGTACCTTTATTTATTCATTTTTAGATGGAGTTGAACTTGCTGTTACCCCAGCTACTGCTTGACACAGAGTACCCAGGATCAGGCTGGAATTCCAGCAGGAGGCAAGTCCTTTCATATCCCTGTGCTTTGAGTTTCCCCATCAATGAAATGGGAAATCATGGTCCAAACACACTGAGTACTTTTCATACAAATGGCTTTTAAAGGAACAGCTGGCTTTTCAATCACAGGACCTTTTCTTCAGAAAGGGTACAACACTGACAATAATTAAGCTAGACAAAATCAAAGGGAAAGCTGAGACAATTCCACCTCAAACTGAGAACTGCAGAGGAGTCTGAAAGCAGCTGGAGCATGGAAAAGGGAACTGCAAGGCACCTTTACAAAATGTAGCAGAAATCATCAAATAAGGAAAAAAGTACAATCTAATTGTTTAGATGCTTGACAATCCATTACCATCTAGCTCTGCCAGTACACAACAAGACCAGCAGCTAAACTTTTGCTCCCAGACAGTTCCCATATCTCAGCTGAGTACCCTGGAAGATCCCTCTCATCTAAGGTTACTTTGGGTTGATGCAAACTTGTGCTTAAACCCTCGGGGAATGACATCTGGAAAGGACACATGGACATCCCCATGCAGAACAAAACCATGTGCAGCCACACAGGCTCCTGACTGCAAAAGGAAATGGGGGTTTGGGCAACTATTTTTAGAGAAAACATGACAGTGCTCTCATCTCCTGGAATAACCCTTGGATTGAGAAAGGCTTAGGTCCCAGTTTTTCTAGGTCTGAGCAAGTGTTCCAGCCAGTCAGCTGTGACACAGCACTATCACTACTGGCTCCAAAAACCACAGGATGCTCTTCTTCCATGTCAAAAAAATAACCTACATCCACCAAAGTCTTGCAGGCTACTATTCCCAGGTTAACAGATGAACAGCTCACAATTGAGGGGCACAATCTGGGGATGGGTCCTACCTCCAAAACACCCAGCTGAGTCCCCTTCCCTTTCTGAGCTTGTCAGTGGAGCAAGCTCCCAGCACATGGATAGAAAAAGAGGGGACCATGGGAAGAGGTCAGAGGTATCTGTTACAGCAAGATAACAGCAATTATTACAGACATCCTCAATTTCACCACTATGGATTGACTCAGAGGAACACTTAGAGGGAAAAAAAAAAAATCACATCAAACACAGTTCATTCTGCAGAACTCCAGGCCCCAGGAACAAAGGAAGGGCTGTGAAATGTGTCTGAACATGAGCAGCTCTAGAAAACCCCCCTCACCTGGAGATATCCCCCATGATAAAGGCAGTGACCTGGGTCAGGAGCAGGGAGAAAAATGGATGTCATTGGGGTGGAGTGTTGCAACCTCCTGCAGATAAAACCTTCAGGGAAAGACTCCAGAAATAAATAGAATGGCAAGCTGCCAAGTTTTGGGGCAGATTGTGTCTTTTTTTCATAGTCAATGACTTCAAGCTCCTTGATCTTAAAGCATGAAGCAGAGAAGTTTCCCTAATAAAAAAAAAAAACACCCACACAAAAGAAGACAACAAGAATTACTCCAGTGGTTTAAATAACATAAATATTTTTTTTAAAAAATCGACCTCCAGACCTAACCTTATTTCCTTTTTAAAGGAAATTAACAGCAGTGCTGTTATTTCTACCAGTGAACTGTGTTTTATGTGATTTCGTTTTTTTCAGGTTAACAGCACAGATACTGAGCACCTCTGTGATGAGAAAGACAGATTTTGCAAAACACTCTCTAATTCTTTCTAAAACACAGTTATAGACCATTCTGTCTTGCCCACAGGCCACCAAAAGAGCAGAATGATGACATACATTTTTCTGCCAGCCCACAGAGCAAATCAAGGTGATACCTTCCATATTTCATTAACACTGCACTGAGCCAAGTGATCTCCTCTTCCAATACTAGCCACAAAGCCATGACTTGAAACAGACATAGAGACAAAATAACTTTCTACTCTCCACCACTCTCATTCCTCAAAGGTGAAAAAGAATTTGGTCCAAAAATAAGATTGGCTTAGCACGTTGATGGATAAAATGTTGACACAAGTACAGAGTCAAAAGACCATTTATTCAAGACTCTTAGGGCAAAAAAGAATTTGTGGGAAAACAAGGACTAAACAGCCCTGAGCTGTTGCCTCCAGGCCCAAGCTGGCTCTCATGGATCCACCCTGAGTGCAACCTGGGCTAAAAAACACAGCATGGACACCCTCAACTTGCTTGTCTGCAGAGCCAACATTGTTAGGGCTGATTTATTAACACCACCTCACAGCCTCAGCCACAGCCCAAGCCAGTCCAGGTGTCTAATCCTGAAGCAGGATTTGTTGGCAAAGAGATAAAAGGTTTGAAGAGAGCAAGGTGTGGATTTTCTCCTCTGAACCAGTGTGAGCAGCACAAACTCCTGTGGAAATGGGTATGCTTCAAGAAATCCATTATTAGCAGCCCACATCCTTTGACAGAGCATGTCTCTGTCAGCCTCCAAATCAATCCTCTCCAAGATGAGTCTTTATTGAGTGTCAAGATGCTATTATAACCATTACACACATATTAATCCATGCAGCTCAAAGGGGATCTCTACAGACTGCCAGCAGAAATCCATCAAAGTAACAGGATCTCGTTAGTGCTGAAAGAGACACATGATTTATGTTCATGCAGAGATCTTCCTGACATGCCACTCTGCTGGCCAGAGCCAGGCAGGTTATTAGATTGGGCTGTTCATAGCTGATTTAGCTGTACCACTGCCTTAGCACAGGGCTCCACGTGCTCTGCAGCACTCCGAGCATGCAGAGTGCATCAGCTCAGTGCCAGCCTGGGCTGCACACAGCCAGCCTCACAAAACCAAACAGCCAAGGTCATTTCTAATAATTTCTGGCATGCACAAAAAACATGGTAAAATTAACAGTAAAATTAGCAGCAAAATCAAACTTAAGGAGAAAAACAGAAAGGATAAGAAAAGTGCTATCACCCTTTTGTACTAAATGTGAACACCCAGGGAAAAACTGCAGTGGGGACTTTATTGTTTTAGTGGATTTGGCAGTATAGTAAAGAAAATATCAGTTTAATTTTCATTTATTGAGGCAGTTTAGTGTTAGCCAGGCTACCCACTTAAAGAATTGTACACTTTCTGGCCTGAATAAGCAAGTAGTGACAGTAACTCCAAGCCCCTTCCACCACCAGCCCTGTACAGCTCTGATATAGAGAAGGAGGTGTAGATGTACACAAAAGCAGTAACAAATTTGGGTTAACCTTTAAATTATGCATGTCTCCATGTAATGTCACAATGAACACAAGACAGGACAAAAGAAGGTGAAACTTCTTTGTAGCAGAATGTCCCCTCCAGTACCATCCAGTTTCTACAAGTACTGGTTTTTAAGGCTTTTTTTCTGAAATTCTGGAAACTACTTCAATCAGTTCCTAGAAAAACACACCCGAATTGATGTGAATGTCTTGCTCTGGCCTCATCCTAAAGCCTCTTCTGTTCTTCATTACATTTATGAGAACCAAACCAGGTAATTTTATAACCAGCTGCTTGAGTGATTGATAGTATTTCCTACTAATTGTCCATCTAGCAATAACAACAAAATTGCAGTGCTTAGGAGCAATAGCAGGCAGTCTAAATGTGTGCAGTGACTAAGAGAAATCCAGCTACTCTCTTGGCACCAGAAGGATGGAGAGAGTCACAATTCCTGGAAGATAAAGTACATATGATGACATATTATTAGAAGCAATCTTCTACCACTGGAGTATTTTCACAAATAGCCTTGGGGTGTCTTAAAGAAAACCAAAAGAAAAAAAAAATCAGGTTTGAACATTAAGATCCAAAAGCAGAAGAGAGCTGAAGAATGGCTTTTTCCTGGTACTTCAGCCTCCTCTACAGTACAGCAAAACCTTCAGAGACAGAGAGGCCAGTGTGTTCCAGAGCATTCATTTTCCTGCCAGCTGCAAAATATCCTCGCCAGTCTTTAAATTTTTCACAGCTACAGTACTTAGAGCTACTGCAATGACTGAGGCACTTTTTAAAGTGACATTTTTGCCATTAGAGAACAGAAACCATATAATCATTACCTTACTCATGAAGCAACCCTCCTCAAACCCAACTGCAGACAGATGAAAGTTTTGTAATGTTTAAAAGAAACACTTTGAAACATCAATACAAACACAGGCAGCCCTGAAAATGTGTCTTGCGACAGAACTGCCACTTGATGGCACTGCACAGCACCAAGCTACAGTGATTCACAATTATTTTATTTTCCACTTAGCCCAATATGGAATTGCTTTACTGAGCCAGGCAGAGGACGAGCACTTGCAGGGAGACCACATCAACACAGCCATTGGAAGCTATGGGAAGAGTGCAGGGGATTTGGGAGGCTATGTGAAATTTTGGCTTCATGAAATCAACATCTTCATGAGCACTGCTCTCACACCAGCTTTGCTGTCAGAACTGCCTCTAGCAGAACAAAATGACTGTCAGCACTTTGTTACAGGAAATACAGCAGGGGCATGTATCCTGAGGAATGACATGGACATGTGTTTGTTCATTCTAAAGGTAGCATAAGAATACATCCCACAGTGGAACAGTAGTTGCAGAGTATTTTTGTTCTCTTAAACCCAAATGCAGACCTCCATTGCTTGCTCCTCCTGACAGGAGAGGAGGCAACACTGTCAGTGATGCTGAGGATGAGACACCATCTCTTGTGTCTGTCCAGGTACTCCCAGATCATCATCTACCACAAGAAATAATCAATCCCAAACACAGAGCCCAAGACATGTACATAATTTCACCCAATTTTAATATAACTCTTAGTGTGATAATATAAGGATTCCTTCTGCAGTTTCAGAAAACAGGAGGAAGCAATCTAACAGCTCCCCAAAAGCAGATCATTGTCTCTGCTTTCCCACCCCTACCAGCTGTACCAGCTTTGGCATCTTCTGCAAGTCATATTAAAGTTCACACATAATGCTGCAAAGTAGTGGTGAGTTAAGGGCAGAATTTCAGAGAAGTGCTCCAGACTTCAAGCCAGACTGTTTATTGTTTACCAGCACTTTCACACCCACAAATCAGGATCACAGAAGAAAAGTTCAAATAGATAATGAGGGGAGAAGGGCTTTGAACCCATATCCAGCACTTTTAGTTTCAGACAATATGGAAGAAGGGTTGAGAAAAGGCCTCTGAGCTGCAATTTAATCAACAGCTTCTCCCGGAGGAAGATGCTGCTGAAGGTCTGGAAGCCTCATCCAACTTCTCCAGGCAAAGCTTCCTTCAGTAAATGCACAAAAGTGACCATTTCACCAACAGCTCTATGCTAACATCACACATATCTCATGAGCTAGAGAATGTCTCTCTTAAGAGAAGCAAGCCAAGCAATCAGCCTCATAATAACCAGACTGAGCAGAAGTCAGCACTGGGGTGTGACAGAACCCAGAAGCAGCAGGGAGCTTGCCAGGGGACTTTGCTGAGCTCAGGTGGCAGCTGCCAGACACCCATTTCCACAGAAGGGATGGCTTCCTGAATGATGCAGACCAGAGTTTGGGAAGTAGAGGATGAAAAGAATCTAAATCAAAGATCTGAGTGACAAAAACTTAAAAGATGAGGTCAAGCACAGTTTAGTGAGGAAAGTATTTTGCCTGGAGAATTAAAGCAGAGCCAGACAAGCTGCAATATACTCCTCTCAAAAAAAATCAGTTTATTCAGGCGCCCCAGCTGACTTTCTTAAAACCAACCAAGCAGCAGGTTCTTCCACAAGTAATGCAAGCAAATATTTTATTTGTAAAAGATGCTCAGAGGCCTCCACTCATTCATTACTCAAAGACATTTTGAAGGTAGGGCAGAAAGCTAGTTTGTCATTAAGAAGAAATCAAGTACCCAACAAATAAAAGACAAGAGTTTTATCAGATCCTCTCACCACAGAGCTGAACTAAACATCAAGGCTGGCTGTCCTCTTGCCTAAGGACCTTGAGAGAAACAAAAACAAGGCTTCTGTATAGTGACTTTCGTGAGAAATTCCCACATCAAAAGCATGTGTGGTATGTTCTCCTTTTTCTGCTGGACTGACCTCAGATATTCAGGCAGCTCAGTGGCCTATGTCACCACAGATGCCACTAAGCAAACAAATTCTGCTTTAGTAGAAAAGTAACTTAAGCACAGCTGCCAACCTCATGACAGCATCTTACTGTAGAACTATAAAAGTATTTCATTTTGTCCTTTTGTCCCCTAGGTAGAGATTTCTGAAGAACACTGATCATATATCACACAACAGTGCACAAGTGACACCTGAGGTAAGAAGCCAGACGTGAGGCACACACAGGTACAACACCTCACTGCACTCAGGGACTCGGGGAGCCACAGCTCTTGGGACAGACACAGCTGACAAAGCCTCAGAACTCTGTATTGTTAACTTTTACCTTCAACTCTTTAATATTAACTCAGAAGGTGGGGGGAGTTCAAACATGAACATAAGAGGGTATTACAATTGCTTTTCTCAGGAATACACACTGCACTTCAGTAGGGCATCATTCTCTATGAATATGCAAGCGGGGGAAAATATTACAACCATTATCCTTTTTTTCAGTTTTAGATTAAAGCAGGACAAACTGGGAAATTTACAGTAGTTCATTAACAGAAGAGGACCTACTGTACCCAAACCCCAGGTTATATTAAGAGAGGGTCAATGCATTCTTTCTGAAGCTTTTGAAGTTCATAATTCATTAAGCTGCATGACATTTTGCCTTGGAAAGTGGGAGCTCTCATCTCTATCAAGAAGTCTCCTTGAGAAACTCTGCAGGTTACACAGCTCCTAAGTGGCAGTTTAGACAAGAGACTCCATCCACAGACCTGATTAAAGACCAAAGTCAATGGCAGCATTTTTATCAATTAAGTGTTTGCCCTCTCATGCAATCACCAGTTATGACACATTTGGGTTTGTCACTCCAAATAATGTGGGCACACCTTAGACAAACCATGCAGCGGAGGAGTGCTATGATTTAAAACAAGTTTGTTCCTTTTAATCTAAAAGGAAAAAGGAAAAAAAAGTTTGCAGCAATACATCATGCTTCTCCAGCTGCTAATCTTTTCCATTTCACACCCACTGATCACTATCACTATGAAAAAATATTCCCGTCTTAAAGGCAGATCTTAAGGTTGTAACCTTGGTTGCAATCAAGAGTAGATGAGATTAATGTTTCCCAACGTTTCCCTGCATGCCACCTCAATGCTTTTCCAAAACATTCATACCCAAATACTGCTCTCAGGTCTTTTTTCAAAAAAAAAAAAAAAAAAAAAAAAAAAAAAAAAAAACCAAACCAACATTGATTTCAGAGATGTAGGAAATGCAACTGGGTTACAAAAATGATCAATAATTCTACAGAGACCCCAGAGCCAGCAGAGGCTGAAATCAGAAGCTGTGCACATTACTTTTCAAGGGAGATTTTCAGGACACTCTATGCAGCTGAAGACACAATCTTGATCGTTCCTTCACGTGTGCTCCATATTTATTAAAGTTTGGGTGGAAATAAGGACATGGCTTGTGAGCCTTGATTCTTTTGCAATTAAATCTCCTGCTGAATAATCTGCTAGACTCCCAATTAAAGATAATGTTTCTAAAAAGATCAACACTTCACATTTGCAAAGCACTTTCCCATGGATGTTAGCAACATCCATGGAGTTTAATCTACGTGACTAATGTAAACAATCTCATCTATAAACAGAGAATTAATGAATCACAACAATAAAACGGCCACCTAATAATACACTTCCATTGTTCAGAGCATTGTTAATCCTTTTTTTTCATACTCCTAGATGATCTGGATATTCCAATACAACAGGAGCCAGGAAGCACTTTACAATGCTGAAGTTGAAATTTTGACTTTTGGTGGTAGGGAGATACAACTTTTATAAAAACATGACAATCACTGAGGTCACTGCAAGCACATGAAAAAAACCAAAGAAAACTGAAGTTTGTGACTTCTCATCTCCCATCCTCCTGTTCCACCCAAGCCCTGCCAGTAAACAGAACAGCTTGGTCCTTCAGCTTTGAGATGCCGGGCTCCCTGAGCACAAAGGCCCAGGCAGACCACGAGTAAGGTCTGAAACATTGTCCTGCATCCTCTACACTGTGCCCGATAAGAATTCCCATATCAACAGGATGGCACCGAAATGGGATGTGAGCAAAGTTAGTTTTGGATTGAGTCCAGTGTCTGTGCATCAATAAAGATGTTCCCAACTGCAGTATGAGGCAGATAACCAAAGGACTGCCTGGCTAGAGGCACTTTTTTTTAGCAGCTGAAGAAATCAATGCATCTTAAGGAAGTGGGTTTGAACATTTTTATTTCAAATTCACCCCACAATATTCAGCCACAGGCTCTGCTGAGTGCCACCAACCCTTTCTAAATGCAATTCCATGCTGACATTGGTAGGGGTGGGGGAGCTGCTTGCCCCCCATCCCACATGAGCACCAGCATTGTGCTATCGCACCTGAGCTAAATTGGGGAACACTTCCCTGCCCTATCTCTCCTGGCACCAGCTCCTCAGCCCCATGACTGCACTGCTGGGAGCAGCTCCCAGGGCCAGGGGAGCTCCTGAAACAGCTTGTTAATGGAGATAACAACAGCTCTGGGTGACACATACAGTGCTCCTGGGGTCCCAGCTCCTGGGGGACAGGAGCCAGCTGTTGGCAGAGCAAAGGAGGAGCAGCTGTCCCAGCCCAGACCTGCAACAATGCTGAGCTCCAGTTCCTGGCAACCTCATCAACAAGAGAACAATGAGGCAAGGCTGAAATGAGGCACTGAATCACAAAAACACAACACTCATTATTACAGGATATGTTTTCCACCTTATTTCTTAATCTTCACACTTACAGGGGCCAGTAGTCTCATCATTACAGGCCATGACCCCTCAGTGGTCAACAGCTCTGCAGAGGCAGCACAGATGGTTTTTACAGAAGAGGTAAATAGAAGTTCAAGCAGCCAAAAGAAAGTACCAAGGATACAGCAGGTGGTCTTCCTTCCTTTTATGCACACTGATTTGAGTAATACAAGAATCTCTATCCTCCATTGGTTTGTATGTGGAAATACCATCTTTTCCATCACCCAAAAAACTTTGGTCCCAAGAACACTGGATCTCACATTCCCAAACCCCTTTTCTTAATTATGAATTATGAAATCTGGGCAACCTGGTAATTACCAGATAGGATAAAGTATGCTTTAGCTCTCTAACTGGCTTCCAGGAACTGAACTGGAGACATCATTTTTTACTTTCTCCTCCTAAAAGGAGCTCAGTAATGCTGCTGATGAAAACAACAATCTAATGGATCTTTCAGCTTGAAACTCATGGCAGATTTAGTAAAAAAATATACAAAATTGCATAATCCTTAATCAAATATATTAGCTTAAAAGAGGAAAATGCAAAGGTGTCAAAAACAAAAAGATCAAGTGTGGGAGAAACATATTTTCCTGAAAGCAGACAAAGATAGGGAAATCCTCTGACATGTCAGTATTGCCTGTTATTTCCAGTCATTCAAAGAGATTAAATTCCTTATGGAGGAATTAACCGAATACTGTTCTCAGTAATTTGAAAACAAGATCAAGGAGGCTGTATATGAAAAATGGAGTTGCCATCACTCTGAAGAAAGAATGTGGTGAGGTTTGTTATTCGCCTCCCAATGGCCAGGCCACAAGACTGCTGTGTCTGCCTTTAGAAAAATAGAAATACCAGGAAGATACCCTTTTCTTTGTGTTCTGCTGGCACCTTAGGACTCTCAGATGAGCTGTCAATTAGCAACACATGGAAAACAAAACTGATCTTAAAACGTACAAAGCATTTATACTGAGGGCAAACAGAAAGACTAAATCTTGACCTTTCACATTTCCTTAAGCTACCAACAAATTTGGTTTTTTGAAAGGGAGCTGATTTGTGTATACACCTGGCCAGGGGAAGAGGAGAGAAAAGGGAGTCACTGATGTATTAATAATGTAACTTATTTGCATTGCAAAGAAACACTATACCAAGTGCTATACAATCATTATTTTACACCAGGCTACATTTGACCTCAGCCCAGTTGTCTATCACATGGGGATGAGGACTTCTAAGTGTACCACTTCAGTATTACATATTCAATGAAACCCTACACAAAACAGTGGGAAAATAAACAAATTCAGTAGATAAGCCTGAGAAAACAAAGCCTCCAGATTAGCAAAGTCATACAGTGTTCAAATGACATGAGAATAATTTCGTTCTGCATTACACCATTCAAGTGTTTCTACTGTAGCAATTTCATCACATATTTGCACATAAGTTCCATTCTCTCTTAATGTGTCCTAAGTTTAAATGAAGTTTCTTCAAAGTCGAGGTACATTCAGTAGACTTGAGATTTAACAAAATTCAGGCAACATTTAGTTTCAAAATTCAGGATATGGTGTACTCCTGGAAAGCAACTCTACAAAATCAGGTCACACTACGGAGTATTTTAATCTTGCTTCAAGCACAGACTTAGGACAGTGGGTAGAGAATAAATTCCAATGCAAACTTCTAGTTGGTAACTAAAGGTAGGCAAAATTTAAATCCTCCATGGCCTTGAAGGTCAATACGATCCATTATTGACAACACACAACACTCTCCAAGATAAAGGTTTCTCACCCATCCTGATTGTTTCTCCTTCCTTCCCGTTAAAAACCACATTTGCAAGCAATTTTCCCTTCAAATTTTCCATCTTCTCATCCAGCTCTGCCCTGGCTGGTGAGGTCTGTGGGCAGGACCATGAGCTGCAGCAGCTCAGCCAGCTCCCAGCATGGCAAGGCAATGTGGAAAGCAAACAGTTACAGAGCTGGCTGGCAGCTTTGGCACAGATTGAACACACGCTCACACACCCCCACACATCCAGGTCTAATTTGACAGTGCCCATGTTCTCCAACAAAGCTGCTATTCAGGGCCAGGGGAAGCTTGTTCCTTATTCATGGAGGTTACGAGCTCGGAGAGGCTGACGTAAACCATCCCCTGCTGCAGCCCAGCCCTGCGCTGCCTCCAGGTCCTCCCTGCCACGTTTAAAACTCCAGGCAGAAAAATATTATCACAGTGGGCAAGCCCTGCACGCTGGGATGCCCTGTTTTCCACACTAGCAGTTTCTTCTCACCACCTCTCAACACATCAAGTCACACAAGCACTCCAGCACACTTTGGGGAGGAAAAACAGAAGTGGGGGATACCGGCACAGGGACAGCATTACATAGCTCAAAACCAACTTAAAACAGTCTGCTAGAAACCAGAGGAGCTCTGTGACTTACCTGAGAGCATTACCACTGAGCATCTGCAACTGAATTAATACAAATAAACTCCTTAGGGAACAAAGAAAAGAAGCAGCACCTCCAAAAAGCTGATGGGAAGTGTTTTGTGTGAATAGTGAAGTGCATTAATTGGTACTCACATACAACGGAGCTTGCTGTGGATTAAGTTTCATGACCTCAGAACACTGAAACAAAAAAGAAAAAGCAAGTTTAAGCTATTTTTCATAAAACTGTATGTATTTCTCTGTAAGTTGCTTTAGCACTCACACATTCCTTTTTGCAACAAGCACTTTTTCCCTTCCATCTCAGTTCCGCTTTCCTCCTATCAATCCTCACTTCATATCTGCTTTTTATGGCAATTATCAATCCTTGATTGAAATCCTTCCACCAATTTCCCCACTCCTCCATGAAAAATCATTTATGAGTATTTGTAGTTCTCTCTGCTGCTCAAGAAATCCAACTACCACCTTGTCCAAGGTAATATGGTGTCATTTTTTACCCCATCACTGGATTATTTGTTAAAAAACATTTCAAAACTACATAGGAAACGAATTACCAAAAATGCTCTGAAGGAAAAACTTCCAGAATATATGATGCTCATATTCTGATTAGCATTTTTCATAATAAGAATCTAAAATTACTCATCCTGCAAAAGCTATTTTAGTCAAGAATCTTTCCTCTTTCTGGTCTCTCCCTGGAATTTCCCTATTACCTGGTGAAAGTTTCTTATATTGAGCTTTGAATCAGTTGAACCAGAGTTTCTCTTGAGTTACTTCCACCACTCCAGCAGAAAATATTCACTCTAAACAAAAGCTCTAAGTTTTCATTTAATGTGTGTATTAAGAGATCCAGGATCCTAAGATGAAGGAATGCAAAACAATTAAAAATGGAATTTCTGCTGTTACTCATGTCTGCAGAACTGGTAATGCTCTGCAAATACTTCAAGCTCTTTTTAAAATAGATGAAATACCATTCTGCTTTTCACACCAAAAATGCAGGATCTTGTTCATACTTTGCTCCTTTCCAAATCCCACAGTTTGCCTTTAGTGAGACAGAAATTAAACCACAGCCTAAGTTCTCTTAGCTGATTCCAGCTAGCCTTGCTCCCTCACACGCTCTCTTCATTTCACAAAATGTTTTTGTGCCAGTTGCTTTAAAATACCAGAGCGACTTGCCAAGCTTGTGCATCAAAACAGCCCCTCTGCAAAAGGTCCTTTGAGGCAGCCAGTGGATGGAGAAATATTTTGCAAGAGTTTCAAATCCAGTCCAATTCCTACCTGCTTTTAACCTTGAGATTCCCCTCCATACAGCAAGAACACCCTGATAGTTATGCTTGATAGTTTTCACTGTATTTTCAGCTCTTAAAAAAATTACTCAGGAAAAGAGGGGATTAGTAGCACTAGCTGCCATTTGGGCAGGTGAGCTCCAAGAACAGCTCTGAAAACCATCTGCACTTGTGCCCTACAACATGCCCCTGGCAGTTCCAGTCCTACTGAGGCCTCAAAATGAAAAAAAAGGAAACAAAACCAAAAAATGCACAAAATCTGCCAAGCTCCCTTATGACCTATCTGAGCCTCTCTCTCCTGTTCTGAACCTGGGTGTCCTAAACAGCAGCATAAAAACACTCCCTAGACAGGAGCATTTATTGTACCATATAGAAATCAAATCATGCTTGAAAAAAACCCCTAGCTTTCAAGCTCACTTCACATATGGATTTTTAGAATTTCTCATTGGTATAGACTAATTCCCTCTGAATTCAAACTCATGACAGGTTTGTTTTTTTTTTTGTGGTTTTTTTTTTTTTTTTTTTTTTTTTTGCAAGAGAAGTGCACAGTAGCAGCAGCGAAATAAGGTGACACTGCTGAACAGTGGCTCTTGTCAAAAAATCATGGGAATATTTCATGCAGGAAGATTTTTTTCCCCCTCTTATTTTACTGGCTGACACTTACATCAGTCACTTAAAGTGATTCCTTGGTTCACAATGTACATGCCATTCCAATTTTTCTAAGGATGCAAACTTAGTTTGCAAGGAGCCAGGGAGATTTGGAAGATATTTCATTTTATCTTATTAGGGAGTTCTTTGGCAAAGCACAGGAGAAAAACTGAGTGACAGATAAGCCTGAATGACTACTCTGAGTCAATAAAGGACTAAATTTAGGTTTCTAGACAAGTGAATTTCTCCAACCAGTAGACAGGCAGGGAGCAGCCTCCAAAAAACTTTAGAAAACGTTTAATCCAGTAAGAAGAGGAAAAACAAAAAGCAGATCATACTGGTCATAACATAGCCAAGATACCCAGGGATCCTAATACAGTCAGTAAATTGGACTACTTCAAGTGTAAAAATGAGGAGGGAAAGGAAGCTTAACAGCTAAACTTTGTTTTCTCCTATTATTAGAGGGGCACAGCCTCCAAGCCAATGCCTGCTCTGAGCCCCAGAAAGCCACTTCTATATTTTTGGGCAGGAAGAACTTGCTGTACCAAATACAGAAGAATGCAGTGAGAATAACTGGCCCTACTGTGAGATCAGAATCTGGACTGCACATGAACTGTCTTGAAATCCAAACTAACAATAACAGGTAAATATAAATCCCACCTTCCTTGCCCAGCTCCCCCCCAGCACCCTCACAGCAGCCCACAGGTTCCAGTAGCAGCTGCCTGTACTTAAAACATTTATGGTATTTCTCACAAATAGCTAAACCTTTTGAATTTCAGTGGGAGGTTTATCACAAGCTCCATAAACATCTGGACAATTACATTGCAAGGTTTTTAGAATTATATTAGGTTTTCCACCTTAGGGTAACACAGTGAAACCCCCCGTATTTGCAAATTGGAAAGTAGGACGTGAAATGAAAATCCAGGTTCAAGTTCTTCAAAGCAACAGTGGTTTTAGACATTGTAAAAATTTGCAGATGTCAGTAAAATAGCTACTGGAGCCTTCTAAAATGGGACAGACACCTTTCTGCTCTGTTAAGCACTGAAGAATTAATACACTGAGTTTTATTAATGTCTCTTTTAGAGAACTTCTGTGTTATTTCACATAAAATTTCATGGATGAGGACAAACGACTGCTCTTCATTTCTCCGGGTATGGTAATATATGTCAGGGAAAGAAAAGGAAAAAAAATCTTTTATTTGTTTTACTGTGGTTCCCAAAACCTCATCCAGAATAAGGGCCCCACTGGATACATGCTGTAAAAATGTCAATGCAAACAAAGTTTCTGCCCTGAAGAGTTTACAAATAAGCACAGGCAGCAGGAAGGGACACAAACCCCTTGTGCCAAAGCAATAAACCCTCTTCTCATCCACTGCCCCCAGCTACCACTAATTTGGCCATAATTAGGTGGCTTATTTCTTCTAGACATTGCAGGCAAATTGTGTATCATGAGGACAAATCTGACAGAGAGGTCAGCACTCCTCCAGGCCAACCCATTCCACATACAGTCTGTAGGGCTGAAGGACTTTGAACACCATGAATGCCAAAATGCCTTTTCTATTTTCCCATCACACCCTGGTCAGGATTGCTCTCTTTGGCACTTAAATCAAATGCTGGTTTCACTGCCCAGCTTCTGTGAGCTCCCCAGCATCCACTCCTGGCTGCCTGGCTCCATATGGGGCATATGTAAGAAAGAAAACACTGTGCCACTCTCAAGAGCTGCCCATTAACAAACCTATATTTATCTTTTTATCAGAAAGAAGATCTACAGGATCTTCTACAGGGCAGAAACAAAAACAACCACTCTTGCCTCCAGCAACTGAGCAGAACTGCAACAACCAGGAGGATGAGGGGTATTTAATCCACGTGGTACAGGTGGGAAAGCCTATCTACCCTTTTCCCTCTCCCTCATGCACTAAACAAACTTCAACTGTAAGTGTTTGAGTTTTTTCAATCTTTTCAAGTTCAGTTTTTAGGTATTTTAAGTAAACTTCAGCTAGATATATACTTCAAGTTTAAGCTGAACTTTATCAGAATCTCAGCACTTGACCTTTTCATTTATCATTTTAACATTTGATTTTTAGAAACATTAATCCTTATTTGCAAAGCTCTACCCATGCACTCTGAGCTGTACCAAAGGAAAAAACCAAAGCCCAAAGAAAACCTAACCTGATCTTAGCCATGAAGAGCCTGTGGTTGTAGGCAAGAGAGAACAGCCAGAAAACACAAGAAGAATCTGATGGTTACAGATGGCATGGAAAGCATTCCAGTAGATAAACAGAAATGCAGAGAAAGCAGGATGGCTTTCAGCTGCAAGTATCACAGCATTGCTGGGATGAAAGCCAAAGGAGGATTTACTTTTTTTTTGATGCAACAGAACTTATTTTGTAAAAATTATTCTGTAGAACTGGTTTGAAGAGACTAAACTTTCATTTCAAGGCTCTGGAATAACAATACACCAGGTAGGCCAAACTACATATATCCTATAGAAATTAGGAAAGCACTACTGATGCTAGTTATCTGCAAGAGAGCAAGACAAACAGAATTTATTTTATATATTTCTTTGAACAGGGACACAAATAACCCACAGTGGGCCAACCTGCCTTAGAGGCAACCCTTTAGGCAAATAACACAGAAATTGTGAAAGTGTTTAAAGAAATCCCAGGATTTCCTGGGAGCACACATTCACCTCCTTTGCTGAGCTGCATCACTTCCTTCTATATGGCTGCACTACAAAAATAAAACCAAGGTTCCAAACCCACACCACTTCTCATTCAACAAAGCACAGTGTCCTCAAAGGCACTCCTGGTTTTACAAAATGTTAATTTATGAAGTACTTGGATATATCAAGAGGATTGGGTTTCAGGCCCTACAGAGCTGCTGCTGCTCTAAACTACACAAGATAAATAAAGATGGGGAAGTGGTAAGTGAGGGGAGCAGAGAGGAGACCAACTGCCCATATACAGAGGAATTCCTGCTGGAGCCATGATTTCACGCAAAGAGAACTAAAATAGCAATGTCTTTCACAAGTTTATTGTTCTCCCCTAGTGCCAGGGGAATTGCTAAGCTGAAATATTCCCCTTTTCTTCTGAGTGGTATATGACCTTCATTGTGTTGTATTACCCATCATCAGTCTCCTCATTTTTTTTGTTATAACACAATTCTTTGAAAAAAGGCTCTTCTTCATTTATTTTGGGTTTTTTTTTTTTGTTTTTTTTTTTTTTTCTTTTTCACCTTTAGCAAAAACTCTGGAAATGGAAAGAAACAATGACTTGATCTTGGTTTTATTACTTATATTTTCTTGTGTAGTCTTTTTCCTGGGTGTATTCCCGAAAAGTTGAGACCTGCAGTAAGTTACTCTTACCTTGTGGTATTAGGCAAGACATGGGTTTGTTCACACACTCTGTTCCACGAGTTTCATTCAACACTGAATGAACACCAGAACTCACCATTCATAAAATGAATGAGCTTTCTAATCAGTGTAATCACTGTACTATTGCCCTGTTCTTAAAACCCATGTGAAAGGAGACTGAAAAAAAAACAGGACAAAACCTACAAATAGCTTTGACAGGAAAAATAAATCCATAGCCCAGTTCTTCAAGAATGTGCATGGAGAAATTTGTATAAATAGAGTAGCTGCAATTGCAGTGACTAAAATAAACCCTAAGACAAGCATCATAATACCAAATGCAGAATAACTTTCTCTGTAGCTGTAATAATGCATGATTTTGTATATCTGGTCAGAAACAGGAGGCTGGAGGCATTAGAAGTATCTCATCCCAAATTTATTTAGCAGACACACAGAGAAGTGATATCACCAGCAAAAGTCATTGACCCTGGAAAGAAGAGGAGCTGAGGAAACAAGAAACCACATCTCAAACATGAAGCACCAAACAAGTTACCAGCATACTGCAGCATTGTGTTTAGTACCAAAGCTGAGCCTAGAACTACAAAACCTCCAAATATTTGTGTGCAATCACCTGAATTTATGTAACTCCCTGAACGTGATGTTTTCTCACTAAATGGATTGCTTAGGAATAAAAATACATCCCTCATGCAGCATTTCCATATTGCTTCCCAGCTGTGTACTGTCTGCAAACAAAAACATATGCTGCCATTCAACTACAGACAAAGAGGAGTTTCTTGGGTACAAGGGAGGGATGAAAAGGAGGTTTAGAGATGTTTTGTGTTGTTCTCATCACTCTCCTCCAACAGCACAGAGGTAACCCAGCAAGCCACCCTCAGAAAAACCAGACACACAGAGATTCCTTTCACAAAAAGAAAAGAAACCTCACAACAATTTTCTCCCTCTAGAAAAAAAGTAATTTAAAAAACATATTTAAGTGCAAAATCTGCCTAAAATCTGTTGGCCTTTTTCTTTACAGTGTTGGAAACCACAATACTGTGGCATGCATGTACAAGAGCACATCAAGCAGCAGTGGGGGAGTTGTAGAGCTGAGCCACTTGCAGAGGGGCTGGAGCCTCACTGCAACACAAGCTAACAGAGCGTCACCAATTTAATTGACTGATGATTTAATAAAATGCCCTGGATATAGATTACTTGCTTTGCTTAATGTAGCTCAGCTTCCTGGCAGCAGGAACTGGCACCACACTGTTCCTGGCCTGGGAGCTGAGCTGCCCAGAGGCTGCACCCACCACTTGCCTCACCCAAACCTTTCCAATTACCCTTCCCAAAATAATGAAGTCTAACATAAAGCTAAGATACAGGCAAGCATAAAACACCCATAAAAAATAAGCTTAAACCTTTATCACGCTATAATAAGTCCCTAACTCAGTTTTGCCAGCCCTGTCTTAGTCCAGAGCCAAACACCCTTAGTCTCAACATTAAGTTTCTTCTTTTGGACCGTTTCAATCTCATAATTGTCAAAAAGATAATCACCTGGATTACTTAATTCCTACCCAAAGCCTGGGAAGACATGAAGCAATGTTGGGTTAACAAAAGCAATGCTTTCCCCATGTAGGGGAAGGCAGAGATCCCTCTCAAATGTATTTTCCTGCTCCATCCCTTCACCTATTAGTAGGTAAAAAAAAAAATCCTACAAAACTAAAATCACAGCAGCTATCTCTTTATAGTTCATATGCCCAATTTCAAATAAAGAAAGATACTGTAAAAGTAGGAAAAACAGAGAGTAAAAAAGGATTATTAGCCAGCTCTAATTATACAAACTGATCTCATCCTCTTGTCATAAGCCTCTTTCCTGTTTCCGGAATCTATTTGTGCTACAGAAAGACCAGCCTTTTGTAAATGTCCATGGGTCATCAACACAGGCTGATTAATCTCCCATTTTACAGTACACACATACTGTCAAGCAATTCACTTGTAATCCGATATAACCCTGCCCTCACTTGTAAATTTTTTCCTCTAATATATTACTAAAGGCAAACAGTACTTAAGATACCGATTTGTAAAATCCAAACAACGTTTCAAATGAAGGCATCATGCTTCTATAATAAAATAAAAATCACAGACCACATCTTCAGTTCAAGTAGCTACATCCTAATAAAGTTAAGACCTAACAGTTGACTTGAATTAAAGAGCAGCATGTACGCAAGAGCACACATATGTTTATACTCAAATTAAGTCCTCCAACAGGTTCTGGGGCAGCTGTTTCACGTATGCATGAGACTTTTATCTCAGGCTCAAATATTAACTTCCAGAAATCCTTAGCAGACATTCTAGCTGCCTCCTCAAATCAGCAAAATCCAGTTTATACCTTCCTATTCATATTCTTGTTTGAATACACATTTTGGCAGCAAACTGTGGGGAAGCTCTCAATGAGAACCAGCTCATGTTTGCAGGGGTGATTCTTGACTTTGGGGTTTAACCAGGAACTTCATGAAAATCCTCAGGTATCAAACTGGGCAGCTGAAGCATCATGCAAGTTGCTAGATATCCTTGAAAACAGAGATGCATTATATGGGACGAGGTGAAGAATGGAGGAGGCAAGAACAGGCTTTGGGGAGTATTTCACCCCAGTGCACAAAAGGATAAACACAGTGGAGAGCTGTCAACAGAGAGGAGATACTTAAAGCCTTACATGTGCAGTGGGAGTGAACAAAGCCTCTAACTATTGATTCCTACACTTCTTACAACAGCACATGTCCTAAAACCTTCTCCACTTCACTATTCTGACTCTCCAGGCTGTGCAGTTTTAGGAACTATGCTGAGCAATGATGGTTTCAGTAAAAGAAATATCCTCAAGCCCTAGAGCTGAGCAGTAAGGCCCTGCTTCTTTCTGTGCTTCCCAAACCACAGCACTTGTACTGCACTCCCAAAAACACAGGCTTGCAGTAGAAAACAACCCATGATGCCCAAAAAATCACACACTTTAAAGCTGACAAATATTAAATATTTCCTAGCATTTACAAACCAGGTAGTTACCCAATGCATATTTTAATAAAGGCATGCACCACCCTTAACTCTCCACAGCAGAGCGTTCTAGCCACAGGTCAAGTTGGAAAAAAATGGCATCAAGACCAAGATGCAAGACATGTTTCTGCTTGCATTTTGGTCTAAGAAGCTCCAGTGCCCAAATTTTAATGTGCTTTTCTTCTCTGAAGAATATATCAGACTCACATTTCCCTTTAGGCTCCATTTTGCAAATGCTGCCACTCTGGCCCCAGGCACCACAGACTTACTCAGGAAAAGCCTGGCTAACACTTTCCTCCAGAAGAAGAAAATTTCATCAGAAACTTCAGGTTTCCTACAGGAGTACCTGTGCTAACCTCGCTCCCTGTGGCACAGCACGACCACATCTGACACTGCAGAATTACAAATTGTTTCTTCATAATTGCTCCTCTTCTTTCAACTCACAAAACTATGGGAAAATGTTCTCTAAATAATACACTTTAGGCAATGAGAGAACATGTTCATTTTGCTGAAACATTCTTTCTGAGGCTCAAAAAATGCTCATCATTCACTCAGCAACTGCAATGATGGAGTCACTTGGTGTGGCATTCCCAGCAAGGAAAATGAGAGCTCTGCTCCCAGGGCACTGTATTGCACTGGCAATATCCTACAGGAAGTAAAACCCCAAGGAACAGAAAACATTACATCCCTAGCCCAGAAAAAATAGAACACTCAGTCAAGCCCCATCTTTAAATAAAGCATCAAATAATGAAAATCCAATAAGCAATGTTTGTACCCACTTCCACTACCCAACCTTCTGCACCTGAGCCTTTCTGCAGCACGCTCATATGCAAAGCCCCACATTTTGCAGACACTTAAAACTGTTTCTTTCCACTGCCTTTACAAAGTGACCTTTCAGGCTGGTCCCTCAGGAAATGAATGGGTTAAGTGCCCACAGGTGCCAGCTTCCCCAGTAAATCATTTATTACCCCAGCCCAGGGACAAGGAGCTCTGCAGAAGTCAGAGCCCACGCTGTGCAGCTGTTCCCAGCCAGGCAACTCTCCACAATTATGTTATAACACAGGATTAAGCTCGGGGAGTGGAAATCCGTCCCTTCATTGCTGATGGCTTTTTTCTTTTTTTCAAGTTATGCAGCTATTTTAAATGTTACAGAGCTCATTAACATGAAGTTCATTAAGCAGTAACCACTTTATGAATGAAATGAAAAGATTGTCATTATAAACAAAATTATGGAAATACTAGACCAGCAGGTAGAAAAAGGAAAGGGTATGAGAATGCTGCTCCTGAACTCCAAATTAGCCTTTCTTTTTTTCCCAGATCCTTCAGAGGAGGCACACCCAGAAATCAGACGTGAGGCAGAAGCTGGTTCCCAGGCAGGACTTCAGGTGAGAAGCTCTTGCTGCCTGTGCTGGGCCTCCCCAGAGATTTCACTGCTGTAGCTGAGTGAAAAAAGTCATCCCCCCTTGGTCACCCCCAGAAAGGGTTTGGAATCTTCCTCAGCAGTGAGCACAGCTTGCTGCAACTCACCACGCTCCCCAAATTAGCAGAAAGTTAAGAAATACTATGACAAATCAAGCCACAAATTGTTTCTCTGCAGCTGGTGTGCATTCCTCCTTTTAACACGATGAACTTGGAGGACAGCTCTCAGCAAGCCACTTATTCATTCCTGATAAAGCAGGTTCCATTCATAAGTGTGCCAAGGACTTCATTTCTTTCTGAAGGTCTGAAAATAGGTATAATTCCACTGCTCAACCCCACTGAAAAAAGGAAAACCCAAATTATTACAATACATACTTGTCTCTCTACAAGCAACAACAGTTTCTGATTAATCCACCCAGCTGTTGCCACAGCTCAGTAACACCAAATGACTTGGACTCAGTCTCATTAAAGCACTGGTCTTGTAGGCAAGACCATGGAAAATACAAGGCACTGCAGAAGGTAAACAGGTTAGGGACAGTGGGAGGAGAAAAGAGGCAGCTTGCAGTGGTTTTCCTCCCTCCCTCCCTTGACAGAGCTCACCCATTTCCAGGCAAGACTCTGGCAGTTTCTTTGCTTCAGGCTAACAGTTTTTGCACATTCAAGTCTTTTTGGAGAGAAAGGGTGTAACTCCATGAGTCAAAACAGCTCCTGTCAGCATTGCAATAACCATACAATCGCTTTTAGGTCAGATCCAACCCGTGATCTGGTTCACCACACCAAGAAGCTGGTGTTAGCTGAACAACAAACCCAGAAGCCTCAACACCCTGACTGCTCTGGGGCAGACAGACCGACAGCCACTGTGCCGACCAGGAGGCACCTCAGCTCTGACCCCAGCCAGCTCCTGTGGAAATCCTGGGGCTGTAACCATATGCCTGTCTGCCCCAGGGACATGAAAGCTCCATCTCAAAATATCAGAGAAAAGCAGCTGATGTTTTAAGTGTTAAGTGCTATTTTATACCGTGGCATCTGGTTAATACAGGAGGCAACACTGCATATCCCTTTTCTAACCCCACCACAAAGAGATTGTATTTTATGGCAAAATAACTTGTTGAATTTGTTTATATCATTGTAATTGCTTTAATATCAGCATCCCCTCCTCCTGTCAAGGCTAAGTTTGACAAATGTCTTGACAATGGGCAAACCCATCCTCACAAATCCCTCATCTCAATCCTGGTGTATACCTAAAAGAGCTGCCAAAACATTTAACCTTACTTTAACTGCATGAAGCAGTACAGGTGGCTCCAAGATCTTCCTCAGGCTGTTCCCACACCGAGCAGGGAGAAGTAGGGCAGGTCACAACACTCAGCTCCTAGAAGGGGGAAGAAGAAGAAAGAGTCACCAGGTGCAAGGGTCAGCATGGCTGAGAGCAGTCCCAACGCCCAAACTGGCACTGCAACACCTCTGCCAAGGGGGATGGAAACCATCCTCTCCTTTGGCAGCCATGTGGGAGGCATGTGTTGCTTGCTGCAGAAGTCCCATGTGGTTCCATGAGCACACACAGGACAATAGCCACATTATGGCCAGGGCTATTTATAGACACACACGGGCATCTGGCACCACCTAAGAATAACTGCACTGCTGAGTTGTATTTGCTGCTGTCCTGCTATTTGGTTTATCCCCAAAACAGTTGATCTGCTGTCCATCACCATATCCCAAACCACTAAGCTGGCCTTAAGTCCTCTGCATCCATCAACAGAGCCTCTCCAGACAGACTCCATCAAACTCTTTGTGGACTCCATTACACCAAGGTGTTTCAACAAGAACAAAGGTAGTTGATGGCAGATGGTGACCAGCAGATGAAGCCCAAATTTACCAGGACATCTCTGCCAAACCCTTCTAGGTTGCCTGCAATTTTTCCATAGGCTGATTCCCTGCTCTGGGACAAAATCTACTCAGTAGATTCATCCATAGGGATGGTCTCTAAAGCGTAACTAGAAAGAGCAGTTGAAGTGAATCAAATGTCAAAAGGTGAAAAGCCAAGGTTGGGTTATAGTTTATTAAATGCTGTGTGGGAGATTTTATTAGCTAAGTCAAAGTTATCAGGGTATCTCAGACCATCATTTGGTTACCACACCAGGAAAGGTTGTGGCTGCACACAAACACCACCTAACATAAGCACAATACACCAACTGCCTCCTCCTGTTCTACCAGAGAGACACTCTGCCCCTGCACTCTCCCTGTTGGGAAAACATCCATCATCTGAGAATCTCACAGCCTGAGCCAACCTGACAACCTCAAAGTGCAATTACAAGCACAGAAGTAACAATGGCAAAAGTAGTTACCAGCTGGGAAATCAATTGTACTGTGTGAATTAGCTGGGGAAAGTACAGGACTGGAAGGTGAGGCACTGTACAACAAATCTCACTCCATCTACACAAGACCTGCATCACCTGAATATCTCAATGTCAGTTTTACACAATGTTTTTTCTTAAGATGTACAGCTAAAAGTTTCTTTTATCTATTCTGCTGAGAAATGGGGAGAGTATTTTGCAAGGCACTACAGGGTACTGTTCTTTACTACAAATATGTCTATTTAGACATAGACTAAAGAGGAAAACCAGATAAAATTTCATCCTCTTAAACTATGAGGATTGTGTATGAATTCCTTCACTGCCATGTCACACATTTCTGAATTACATTCTTATGCCAAACTACTGGAGCTGAAAGTGGAATTACCTGAACTCTTAAATCCCAGTTAAGAGCGTACAAACACTCTTTGGATTCATTAACCAGTAAAAACCACCCTCGCAGTCACAAACAAGCAGACTGGAACTTTCCCCCGGCATTTCTGTAGTGTTATTTTCAGGACCTCAATTTAGAAGATTGTTACTGTTTGATATAGCAATGATTAACTATTTGCCATCCTGTGTTGATCTCCAAGGAACAGATCTTTCCAAGGGACATACAACAATACAGTGGTTTCACTCGTTTCTGAGACACTGATAACTTGGCTTTTAAAAGTCTATTTGTATATTTTGGCAGAGAAAGCAGGGTTTGCTGCTATCCCTTTGAACCAACAAGGACTGTGGGTATGGCAAACATTGCCAGGGTAGACAGTGAGCATGCTGTGAATCACTGCAGGTTTTTCCTCATCTCCACTAAGGAATGAGGGTGTGTGTATGGAAAGCTCACTTGGATGCTCAGGACCTGGAAAGTATTAGCAACTGGAGAAAATAAACTGGCCCAGCAATGAAGACTAACATAGATCATAAAATTCTTCCTCACACTTTTTTGTCTGGTTTTATTCTGTGGGAGTTTTTAGATTGCTACAAGAAGAAGTAACATTAAAAAGTCTTATATATTTTAGTTCTGTGTGTAAAGAACCTGCACAATCAGTAAGGTTGTCCACATCAAAGTACTAATTCCCCAAAGAACTGATTTCTGCTTCCCATGAAATTGTTTTGGGACAACTCCTGCATGCCTAAGCACACCCATTTCAGAACGATTTCCCCATGGGGATTTCTTCCCCTCCTCCTCCTTTACTGGGAAATCATTACCAAGTGTTGACGAACACGAACATAGTTCCTGTTTTCTGAATCTTAAAAAGATGGGTTTAAAATTTATGTTTCATGGGTGAGCTCATACTGCTTTACAAATGAAAAACTGCTCAGTATTATCACAAGAAAATGATGATATACAGTAGCTTTATATAAAGCAACTTGGTTTCTTCACGGCTCTGCAAATATTCCAAACAACCTGCAACTATGAATAATTTCTCCCCTAAAAGGGCCTACAGTCATGATATCCCACAGTGCTCACTAAAGTAAATGAGAATGTAAAGAAGAGTCCTTTTGGCACCTACCTTTACACAGCATATTTTGCTTGAGTTTAATAAAAATAGGGGGCAAAACCCATCTCTTTTGTTAGGACACAATTATTTGACAGCAGACTGTTTATGATCTTTCTCCCTCCCCACTGAGACAGCTAAAGCAGAAATTACCCAAGCCACTGATTAATTACCAAAACAATTCTTTATCAAGAAAGGAAAACAACTCTTCTTTATTAAGAGAGAGGAAAAGAAAGTTTAAGGACAGTGTTATAGCTACTTACAATTTTAAGAAGACAACATTAACTGAACCTTTGGATTATATATGCAATTGTTGTAAGAGATGAGTCGTTTTACCAAAAAAGCCCAATAGCTTAGAGGTGATCTGCGTCTGATACATCCTCGAGAAGCAGAGGAGAAAAGCACCAAAAGGGAGTCTTGTTATATTTCAAAATTAAATTAACAACAGTGAATAACATAGACAAAAAAGAAATTATTCTGTGTTGATAATCTATTTGGGAGGAATCAGTTGGGACTCTTAAACGTGCTTCGTAGAGTCCCAACATGTGGGTCTCGGGGTTTCCAGTTACTTTGCTGATTCCTCCCCAGCAAACTCCCACCCTTCCCAAACACTCCCCAGTGTCCAGCACAGAGGAAACCACTCCTCAAATTTGCCCTTTTTTTCCCAGCACCCAAACCTATTTTACTTTTCTGAGAAGTGTTCTATGTTTTGTTGCTCTGCCAGGTGAGTACTTTGACACATCAAACAAGTTATCTCAGCACCTGCTTGTAACTGACATTGCAAACCTTTCAGCAAATTCAAAAAGCAGCACCAAGATGAGAAAACTAATGGTCTATGAGATGGACAGTTGATTATTTGGGATTATTTGATACAGCTGGAACCTCTTCATAGACAAGACACCCAAGCACAGCCAGTCCCCGCACCCAAGCATACCCCTGGGTTTTTTCAGACTTTTGGCTGTTGCCTGCTACAAAACCTCTTCACAAAATCATGCTGTCAAGGATAACATTGCTTTTCCTCCTCGTCTCCCACATTGCTGGATTTACAACTGCATGTACTACAGCCTTTTGGTCTTAATATACAGCCTATACTTGCATACCATGATATTCTTGTTACAGGACATCCTTTTCCTGCTTCTACTGCATCTCCCAGGAGAGACTGGCTCACAAGACCTTTCCAGAAGTCAGAACTGTATTTCCTAATTCCTTAGGGAAGGGAATCTGGACACACTCCTTGGACAACCAGAGGATCACACCCAGCCAGCATGGGTTTAGGAGAGGCAGGTCCTGCTTGACTAACCTGATCTCCTCCTATGACAAGGTGACCCGTTTAGTAGATGTAGGAAAGGGTGCAGATGTTTTCTGCCTAGACTTTAGGAAAGCCTTTGACACCCTGTTTCACAGCACTCTCCTGGAGAAACTGGCTGCTCAGAGCTTGGATGGGTGTATGATTCTGCTGCTCACTGGATTGCTGGGCCCAGGGCATGGCGGAGGGAAATCCAGCTGGCAGGCAGTCACAGCTGGTGTTCCCCAGGGCTCAGTCCTGTTTAACACCTTTAACTGGATGAGGGGATTGAGACCACTCTCAGTTTGTGGATGACACCAAGTTGGGCAGGAGTATTGATCTGTTGGAGGGCAGGAAGGCTCTGGGGAGGGATCTGGAAAGGCTGGATTGAGGGGCTGGGTGGGGGTCAGCCTCTTCTCAATGTAACAACTGACAGGAAAGGTGGAAACTGCTTCAAATTGTGCCAGGGGAAGTTTAGATTGCACTGGAACATCTGCCCAAGGAATTAGTGGAGTCACCATCCCCTGAGGCATTTAAAAGATGTGCAGAAGTGGCACTTAGGAACATGGTTCAGTGGTGGCTTGGCAGAGCTGGGTGATGGCTGGACTTGATGACTTTAAAGGTCTTTTCTAAGCTATAAAATTCTACGATCCTATATAAATGGAAGACAAAACATTATTTCCCTAAAATCTGCATTGCTTTGGACAAGTGTAAATGCAGTGTGATCCTCTAGCCATTGCATCAAGCTACATTTGTGCCATAAAGAGTGGAGGGCAGACTGCAGCTCATCACATTTTGACACACACACACAACATTCCATTGGAAGTAAATGATGGGTTTTGTTTAGACAGCAGCATCTGACTTGGCATACTGGATGAAGAAAAGCCAAGAATTTTAAAACAATAGAAGTAAAACATATCCATATTTCACATGTCTACACATTGCAGAGCGAGCAATAATATTAAGATGTTAACTGCAGTCCCATCAATCCTGATTACCAAGAGATGGGAGACAAATATTCTTTCATATACACTAAGTTAACTTTTGAAATCCAAAGTCTTCTGAGAGTGTCGCCTTGAACTTGTAAACAGAAATATCCCCATGGAGTAAAAGGACTAAAAGGGAAACAAAGAGGCAACACTCCAAAAGCACTTTTCTGCTCACTCTAGCCCTGGACAGACACAAATTTTCTATCTAGAACTTGGAGACCTGCACACAACTGGAAGAAGTTTGAATTTTTGAAGAAGTTTGAAGTTTTTAAATTCCACTAGCAATCACAACAAAGCATTAATACAAAAAGACCTGTAACGATTTATGGCTTTCTCCCCTGCCTCTGGACAGCAGCTGGGGCTCAGACACCTCTTGGGCAATCACACACAGCAACCTGTTTCCCCAGGAGAAGATGAGGTGCCACAAGGACTGTGCAAGAAGTGAAAACCCCCTCAGCCTGTCACCATGCTCATCCTAAACAGCAACTGCTTCTTTCCAGACAGCTTTGTTAAACCACATCAGGATGGAGATAAGGACTTCAAACTGTTTCCACAAGACCATCATGGCTGACTGTCTGTGGGAGATAATAAAATTTAACTTCTGGACAGCTTAAAATCTGTGCAAGGGATCAGCACTTCACTGAGCCACTCAAGACTACTACTCTCCTTCCTACTGGGAACCAGTATCAGACTGATTAGCTAAAAAACAAAGCAAACAGCAGCAAGCTGCAATAACTTCTCAAGCCTTCAGGCACTTCTAAAACAATCTTTTTTTAAAAAACTTCTAATTCTGCAGCAGGTTCTTCTCCTTCCTCTCTCCTCTACCATGATATTCAGGTGCCAGTCTCAAGGAGTTGTGCCTCTTGCTAGAATGGGGCAAAGCCCAAAACAAACCCCCTTCAGAAGAGCAGGAAATAGAGGAAGCACAAACAGTGAAGGCAAGGACTACATCAGCATGGCCATCATCAAGAGCTACCAACACAATGCCTCAAAGGCACAGGAAAATGCCACTCAACCACAGCTCCCCACTTAAAAAGAATGGGCTTATTCTCTTTTAAATACTGGGTGCAGGTTGTGACAGGACATGCCAGACATTTCCTGGGAAGATGACATATCCCAGAACAGGATATGGACCCTGAGAGAAGGCAGAGTGGTTGGAAACAAGATTCATGTGAAAATTTCAGTTTGAAGGCTTGTATGGTCCATCACCCTGCCCAAAGCTAAGCCATGATTTCAAGGTTATGAAATTATCCCCCTGCTTTCATTGTTCAAAACCATCAATGTGGCCTGTTTCTCAGTTCTTGTATGTAAAATGGAGCTAAATAAGGTAATTGAGCTCCATCACCACAGAAGGACATCAAACTCGCCATCAGTGCAAGGCATTTCTGCTCCAGCCATGAAGCCTGCACAATTCACTTGTTTAATCTGATTTTCCCCATGTACAAAACTGATTTTCTTCTTCATTTCCACATAGTTTACAAAAATATCCAAAGAAACAAATTTTTGCTGTGCTTAGAAGCCTTGTGACAAGGATGGGAACATGTACATGCTGAAAGCAAACACCAGCATATAACAGACACATTAATAAAAGGTTTTCTCCTACATATTAAGGAGGTATCTTGGTATGAAATACAAAGAACAAATCTATATTCTTGTCTCCCACTGCAGCTCCTGCCAAGCCCACGGTCCCTCTGTGCTGAGACCATGGATGCAGCAAGAATCCCTCTGTCACAATGTTAAACAGAGAAATGCTGGGAGGGGACACAAAGGGACAGAAAAATGACATGCTCAAGGCTTTAGAGATGGCTGCCAGCACAGTCTGGATGTAATATGGATGGTATCACCTCTCCACCCAAGCAGCAGTGACAGATCCCCCTTTCTTTAAAAGCTGTCTCCATCCCCGCCTGCTGCTGCCTGGCTCTGCCAAGCAACCATGACATTAAGTCACGTCACTGCTGGAATCAACATGACACTGGAGCTGCCCAGCACTTAATTATATGAATTAGGAGATCTGTAGAATGGTCCTAAACCAGTAATGAAAGAGAAGGTTTAATGATGCAACAAAAACCTGCAACGCAGCACTCAGATTACGGCTGGGTTACACAACAGCTCCAACAATTCAGCGTTTAGGCTGCAGACTTGCCTAGTGCACATCCCATTTTCCCAGAGCCATCATCTGACTCCAAGCACATGAGATCTGCTCAAACACACCCTTCCTGCCTCCCTTGCACCAGAAGCTCAAGGATGAAGGTGAGGCTCAGTTTCTGAGCAGCAGTCATCCACATCCAGGAGAAGAGATGCCCAAAGCAAAGTCAGCCCTTTTCCCAAACTCACGTTCAAACTCAAAAAGATTTATCTGAAGCCTGTCGTAGCAACCACTTGTATCTCACAAGTAGTGCTTGCTTCCCCCAGCATTAACACTCCATTGCACAGAGATGACATAACTCCAGTGAAACCTGTTCAGTTGACAGCTGGAGTCACTTTTGCATTGTGCCATGTGAGTTAACTCCCAGCTGCAGCCTCCTTTAAGGAAGTATTATGAGCATAGCTTTAACAGAGATATCACCCATGAACTGACAGCAAATAAGGTAATTTAGGTATCTGCTGAGCATTCAGCATGAACTGTTCATATGGAAGAGAGTGCTCCTCCCTCAAGATTTCTGAATGGAGTTTATTACTAACTAAGCTCAAATACTTCCAGATAGTATTGATTTCTATTCATAGCACTTATATAGCTCCAAGGGAGAAACCATTTAGTTTGAAATATTCTTTTAGAATCTACTGACCTTTCATGTCAATAAACACAATACCAAATTGCAGCTTAGCAGGCTTATTTTAGGGGTTTTTTTGTTTTGTTTTTGTTTTTGGTTTTTTTTTTTTTTTTGGTAAAGTGATCAGATGAAAAGCACTATGTCAGCATCAGGGCTGAGAAATATTATTTAGATTTAAAAAAGCAGTTAAGTGCCATGGCCAATCCATATGTTCAATATCAAGGGGCTCATAAGAAAATTGACAGGACCAAAACTGCAATGGGGAAGGAAGAGTGATAGCATCAGCTGGGAAGCTGCTTGCCAATATTTGCACGCGCTTGTTCAAACAAAAGCCTCGAGAAGAGATGCTGTGCCTTATCTAGAAACCCTTTAAAATGTCATTAGTATGTCACTGTTCTTAACAGAAAAATGCCATACTTGTAATCCTCTGTCACCTGCAAAATACACTATTAATCCTATTAAAATCCACAATGGTAACTGTTCATATCCATGTGTTAGCATTCCTGCTCACTTTTGCCAAGGCAGAAGGAAGCACGGGGTGCTGTTACAAGCTATTTGCAGCTGCAACAGATCTGCATTTACTACAGCAAGGCAGGTGGCTGGAAACAACCAGCATGCAACCACAGAGCATCTTTTACCCTGCAAACCCTTCAGCAGGTTGCCAGATTTGCTCTCATATAGCTCAACTTCTCTTTTCCCTCCCTCTAAACAAAAAGACTGTTTTCATTCAGCTGCCAGATTTCCCCCCTTTACAAATGCAGACACCTGCAACAAATTCCTCTTTAAAGAGGCAGATCACAGCAGGGCAGTGTATTATGAACAGAAAAGCAAAGGACATTATGAAATAGCATTAGCACATGGCACAAATTTTCCCAGTACCCAAAGAGCCCAGGGCATGTAACTCCAAGTGCATGCCAGGCAAGGAAGCAAGCTTTTGCCACTAGCAAAAAAAATCCTGAAACAAGTCAGCAAATGATCATATAACCTCTGTCTCAAAGTCTGACCTCAAATACAACCTGAGATTATCTGAGCCTGTTACTGGCTCTGCATTCACACAGCAAAGTGAAATCCTGGAGGTGCCGGCATCCTCCCATGTGTTTCACACACAGGAAGACCTACTCATTATTTTCTCTGCAAAGCACACTCCTCCCCGTTAATCAAGAGTTACAACCAGTGACCCAACTAGCACTGGGATGACTTCACTGCCAGCTGCTAGGCATCCTCAAATAAAAAAAAAAAACAAAAACAAATTACATGAAGCTACCATCACTTAGCAAACCCTACTGCAGGTACACCAGGCTATTGGGCAACTTTGCTGACGTACCTGCCAGCACATCAGGGACTTATTCCCCAACTATCCCCCGAAGCAAAGGATCTTTATTTACAGCAGTGACAACAGTTTTCCCCTGACAGAACACCCTTCCCTTCCTCTCCTACCCCAAGCAGGTACAGCTTTTTGTTCAGTGAAGGAGAAGTAAGAAGTTAAAGCCAACTAATTGTCAGGACACACCCTTCTCCCAGTGCACCTGTAAATGACCACTTGTGCAACAGCACCTGAGCGTCAACAGGGCTGTGGGCACTACCCAGACACCAACACAGCAATCAAGCAAAGGCACTACCCGAAGTTCCACGTGCAGGTAGGGTTTTCAAGTGCCTATCTACCAATCTACACCTATGCAAGTGGTGATTCACCTCCTGCAAACCCAGCCTCACACTGTTGCTATCTCCTCTTTCCTGTACTCCTGCAATTGTGGCTAATCTCCCAGTCAGACATTGCTTGCCTTCTTCAGGACTTGATTGTCATTCAGCAGAGCACTGAACAGGGTTAGCTGGTAACAAAACAAAAATAAAAAACTTAATGAAAAGTAAGCAAAAACCCTGACAGGTCTTCCAATATACACTTCACTAATTACAACTAAGGGCACATGCACTTTTTTCACAGCATGTTTAGGATTAGAAAGAGTTAAACCATGGAAAGCAGTGACATGCTGATACCAATTTAACTTTTGTGTGTTCTATGCATAAATAATAAGAAAAAATATGCTTTAGATAAATGAAAAGGTTCTGGCATTTCTACAGACAGAAAATAGAGACAGCAGAATTTACTGTCTGCCCAGCAATCTAAACAAAGGAGTTTAGATGAAGAAAAGTATTCTGAGAAATTCACCACACATTCCCTGATCCATTCAATTTTCTTCCTAGCAATTTCAAATAATCTTTCTCACACCCACCAAAACAAAAACAAGGGATGCAAGCCTACAGCACATGCATTTAGCACTAGAGGTTGCTAGAGATCACAGACAACCCACCAGATCCCAAGTGGTCAGTACCACAGGTGAAAAAAAATGCTCCTTCACTGAGAGTCACAGCCTCACAGAAAATCTCAAAAAGCCTTTTGATCTTAGATCATCCTGGGAAACCTGACACTGATCAGTGCTGGGAAGACACAGCTAAATTTTAGAGGTGCTGTTCTACAGGTCACCGCCAACCTCCTCCAGTGAGGAATTTCATCTCTAGTAAGGTTTCAACAATTGCCAGCCCCAAACAGTTGCCACTAGGAGGTTTTGCTCACCCCTGAATTGTCACCAGCCACACATCTACTGCTTGCTGGACCAAAGGTCAGGCAGGTTGACACCCAGGTTCCTTTTGACACATCATTTTTCTGCTGGAGCAGACTCCCCAGGGTGGGAGAAGTCTGAGCACTGGGACATCCCAAGGAAAGCCCTGTTCCTGTCCCCCTCCAGCATCCCTGTGTGTTTGGAGAGCAGCCAGGCTTTCCCCAGGGACCTGCAGGAAGGGCTCTTCACTGAGCTCTAAATTCCTCAGGGCAAGACTTTTTCTGACATCTGAATTCTTAGGGGTGACGCAAGAGGAAGAGATCACCTGAGAACTTCAGGTGGAGGAAGGACAGCCAGCAGAAGCCGATTAATTCCTAAGCAACACAGATCTTCCCATGCAAAACTCCAGATAGGCCATGAGCTGGGGGTATGCATGTGATTAGGGAGGAATGGCAAAGGTGGGGACAATCACAGCAACAGAGAAAAACGAAGTTTTTCCAGTTTCCAGAGAAGATAAACATCTACCTACTGAATTTTATTTATTTGAGGGTGAGAGGTAGTTTCTTTCCTTTTTGGAGATGACATTAGGGTCAAAAGCGAGCACTAGGATCATTCAAGTCCTATTGCTTCTGTTAAAGGCTGAAGAATTTCACCTTCACATTCCTCTCAAGCCCATGACTCCAGGATTAGGCCCATTTCTAAAATGCTTACAGGAGAAATTCAAAGTTGGAAACCAAGCCAAATAACCCCAAGGGATTTGCCTTCAGTAACTTTTCCACAGCTTGAACTACAGCTATTTTCCTTTACAAATTCCACCTCTCAACTGCCAGAGCACCAGGAGAGGAAAGTAGCAAAGTGCTATGGTTGGAAACAAAAGCTCATCATGGACATGCAGCAAAAGATCAAATCCAGTTCTGCTGCAAGCAAGACTGACCACTAACACACTGATTTGGTTCCTGCTGTGCAAGAACACTTGAGTTTGAACTTTTTCATCCTCAAGGGCACAGAACGAAATTATGAGCCAACCAGGACTAAAAGGTTTCTCTGCACCACTGGAACAAGCAAATAATTTCTCTGACCTATTTAAAAATAAAACATGAGTCTCCACTGGAAGTAAAAACCAAGTTCTTTATTCAAATCCAGCATGCCCCACCTGACCATGGTTTTGAAGCATCTATGCCAGCCTCAACCATTCCTTAAGCAACTGAGGAAATGAAATACAAAACATTAAACAATGTGGAGGGTCAGATTTAAACCAACAAAGACAAGGAAATTGCAAGTTAAGCTTCTTGCTCTGCCCTTGATTCACCTTGTTTTGTTCAGCTACTGTTTTGTTCCAAGACCCTTCCTCCCTCCCAATGCCAAGAGCAACAGGACACAGAAAACAGCATGGTCTAAACATAGGTGGCATTCCCTCCTATCCATGTCCTGTTTAAACGTCACCCGAAATCCCAATACAAGCACATCTGGTTTCTTACTTCAGGAGCCTTGCTGGAAATAATTGCTGCAGCACTGCTTGGCTGGAGGTCCAGATGTGCCCCTTCCTTGTGGTGATGGGGACATTCTCTGGCCAACATCTCCAACACAAGGGGTTGCAGCAGCAGAACAAACCTCATATTCCACTAGCTTGCACAAAGAACAATAAAATGTGAATGATATTTATATTCCCAAGAAGAAAGATCACAGTCTGCAGAAGGGAAAAAGAAGCAATGCTGAAACTCTGGCAAGCCAATGTCTTTCTAAAGTAGAACAAAATGAAACCTTTAAAATAAAGGCCTCCAAGATGGTAATTTTTCTTCACTAATAGCACGTACTGTTTACAACCATAGTCTGTGTTTGCAGCACTTCAGTAACGGATTAAAGAAGTTTCATAAGCTTGTAAAGAGAAGTACTTCAAAATTTAGGCAGTAAGAAAGCATATACATTACGTAAAAGACAAAACATGGGCTAAATATTAAGTGCTGTAACAAATTTGGGAAAGACTAAAAGCACATTTAATTTTCTGTACTCTATGGGAAGGATCCAACATAGGACACAACTGCTTAATTGGGAAAAAATGCACATGGCTCAAAGCTGTCTTCTGACCCGATGCAAAGGATGATTATCACAGGGCTTCTACAGAGGGTTCTAAAGAAGGGTCCCACAACCAACCCACCACTGTATTTTAAAGAGATTGACAGTACTACTCCATTTCTTCTTTACATTGTCTTTCAACAGGACAAATCTTTCTCATGGCATAATGTAAAACTAAAACCTTACATGAAAGACAAGAGCACCAGTTTGGAGACTGAAGATGTGCAAAACATGCTGGTGAACTCCTTGGGAAGCATAACACAAGGAATAAAGTCCACTTCAAGTATCCATCGGGTCTCTGTTTTGCTTTTGTTTTCTCAGTGGAATATATTTGCCAAAAGGATTTCTCAATGCTTTCCAGCTGCAATTCAAACCCTCTCCCCTACTACTGGACCTTGCTCTTCCAGGAATATCTCACAGTTCAGTCACTGGTAACAGGTCTTCCATCATAAACCAAGGAGATGTCTTTTATTAGCAGTGCTATTTCCACAGGCACACAGGGTGTTAACAAGCACCACATGCATAGGGATGAGGATATGGAGGAAGTTCATAAAAAGTTTGCTCACTATGAAAATCATCTTCAACTTCCCACGAGTATGGTTCCACAAACACTTGCAGTAAGGCAGGTTGTATTATTCTCTTCTCTCTTGCCCAATAGTTGCTATTATTGGATCTGGCAAAGTAGCATGTGACTGAAAAATGCAGCTGCATTTTTGGCTCAGAAGCCTCTGCAAGAGCCTTTGAGTCATGAACCAAAAGGCCCACAAAAAAGCAAAAGAGAAGAATGCAGATTCAGTTTTCTTTTCATTGTAAGCATGTGTCTCTACTGCATAGTCCTGATGCACACAAACGACAAAACCAGGAATCATTTTGAAGTCCCTTTAGTCAGGTAAATTGGCCTCCCTCTGCCCGAGGCCATTTGACATAGAAACAGAATGGAAAGATTGTCACTGACCACAGAGTGTCTGAGCCACACAACAGAGCACGTGCCCAGATGTGCCTTTGAGCTATGCTTTTCTACAAGTCTAGAGTAATGGAGGGGGTTTTTGTGGTCTGGGTTATTTTTGTAGAATTTCTCCCAAGAAGCTAAGCCTTATGCTTTGGGAATGAGGCTGAGCTTCTTGGGAGAAATTCTACAAATTTCTTCCACAATGCTGCCTTGTAGTAAACATCCCTCATCTTCCTGTTGAGCTGCATATAAAGTTTATAACACAACAATTTGTCTAAAACGTGTCAAATTGCTCTGAATACCTAAATTACAATTTACCATGATCATTACTCTCACCTCTCATGCCTGATCAAATGTTACAACCTTTTTCCTTTTTTCAAATGAAAACATTCAAAAAGCACCCCCTTTCCCAGACTGCTGGGAGTGGGTATCACAAACACAAGGCAGAAGGGAGCGTGAGAGCAATCTGGACTGTGGACTACAGAAGAATGTCTCAGGACTTCTCTTTATCACCAGCTCATGGATTCTGTCAGCAAGACGCTGTTCCCACACTACTTCATGTCTTCTGCCTGCAAGCAGCAGCCCAGCTCCGAGCCAGCTGAACAAAAGCAGTCTGGAGGAGAGCAATGGAAGGGGAAAACAAGGCAACAAGAATAACCCTTTAGTTAGGACAAACAGCACAGGTCCACTGAAGTTCCCATCCCCTGAAGAGGTTTTGTGTGGGGTGTATAGGACGTGAAAGGAATGAACACTAAAGGTGCACACAGGCAAAACCACACAATGCTGCTCATGCAGCTACCAAAAATGCTGGTTCTCAGTCCAGCTGCTGCATTAACCACCTTAGAAAAATGATCCTTTATGTCTTATATTCTTCCAAAAAAAGCTGAAAGCCAGCAGCTTGTGTTTCTTCCCATTTAACTGGGTCCCATCAGCACCCTAGCTCTCTCACTAGCATCTCTCCTGTTGAAAACCAGCTTTGATCATTGCTGTTGGCCTCATAAACTTAGTCCACATCAGCACTCATGATGATTAACCAGCAAAATAAGCACATGTCTTGCCTCTCAGGTACACTGTGTTCCTAGGGAAACATTGTTGTTAAAAGACAATGGAAAGCAGAGTTGAGGACTGGAAGGAAAGGTCCCTAGGGCAGACAAAAAATCCTTAAGTGACTTTTGATAGAGAATTTTCCAGTCCTTTCTGAACTGGAGTGACAGAAGGAAAAACCACTAAGTATCATCCTTGCCCCTTCAGAGGGCAAGGAGTGGAACATGAGCAACAAGAAGAAAGTTTCTCAAAGGTCACCAAATGCATCATGGCTTAAATGGAAATGATGAGCATCCAGGTTGTTGGTGTTCAGATAACAGTCACGTGCAGTAGGATTGAACAAGGTGTTCAACTCATGTAAAGAATTCAAAGAGTTTGGTCAAACACAGCAAAGAAATATGGGTATAACCCAACAGAGACACAAGCACAGAAGGAATGTACCTCAGAAAAGCACTGGTGTCATCAAGTTTGTTTTGTAATTTTTGTTCAGTTTGAGGACCCAACTGTGTCTGGTCTCGAGTGAGGGCCACTCACTTTTGCTTCACATGAAGATATTCCCCTCTCCAACTCATCACTCTCCTAAAAGTACTGCTAGAGGAAAGGTACGAAGGCTGATGTTGGATATTTGGGTCTGAGGTCTTTTTCAGCAGCAGAAACTCTCCATTCCCCCATGAAAAGGCAACTCCCAGCAAATTAATTCCAACTCCACCACCCTCCTGTATTGCATTACAGAGCTTTGCTACTCCTGTGCATTCCAAGTCATGGACATAGTCAGGAACCCCCACCAATGCTCAACCAGCCATGCTTCGGTTGGTTAGCTATTATAACACCACAGTACCTAAACCTCTGGGCCAGGCAGCCTACCAACACCACTGAGAAACACTGCTATGTCTTGAAAGACATTATAATCTTTGCCAATATTCTTTACTACTCCTCAGGAAATGACAGGCTCATTTTTCATAGCAGTAAATTCCAATAAATTCTTCTTAAACTGGATGGAAATCTGAAAGTTTAACAGACCTAATAAATTGTATTATCTGTATTACCAAGCCAGCCTCACAAACAAATACATCTAAGTTAAGACTTGAATCTGCAAATCTTCCACCATGTGAATAGAAGCTCTGACTTTAGTGGGGTTACTCCCATCAAGGAAAGAGGGGTCTTCTCTTTTTACACTATGTAAACCATGGGAAGTTAATTCCTCCCACACAAAGCTCTCACACAATCCCTGCTGCATCTTGCTCCTGGCTCATAAGTTGAATATTCATTTCCACACAGCTTCAAAAGGTGTACACTCTTCAGCATCTGTCAGGCACTTTTTTCTTTTGTAAAATGAGAAATGTACTGTTGAATTGAAAGAAGTTTGGGTGGGTTTTTTTGCATTCCCTTGTAACAACAAGATTTATGTCCTTTGCAATTAAAAAAAATTACAGTCCCAAAGCATTGCTAAAACCTTTAAAGGACTATATTTAGGGACCGACCTGGAAGATGACTCCTTACCACAATCTCCAGCACTAATAATTCTTTCCTGCCTAGGGCTCTAGGTAATGATTGTGCATCAAGGTCATGTTCTTGCCTGGACAAGTTTATTTGCTGTATGTTTTTAGTAACATACAGACCACACATCTTAGAAAGTCACTGCAGCACAATAGTCAGGAAAGAACACCAACTTTTCCAGTATTACCCATAAGAGTCTGTGAACATTATCCTGCATCACTATTAGTGCCTAAAAAATCTACACCCCATCTATATGTCTGAAAGAGGATTTCTCACATGGCATCACTTATCACAAAAAAAAAGGGGACAATGCACACAAGGGTCACATTTGCACACATCTTCCTTATCTGCTCTATAGGGCCTGATCTTTAAAGTTGCTCAAATGGTTCCAAGACGGTACATCAAAACAGGAAAGTCACCAAGTAAGACCAGCGACCTCCCAACACACTGTCCAACCTTGAGATGATGAACATCTTGTTTATTTCTTTCTCCAGGGCTTGGGAAGAAGATGGGAGAGACAGCAAAAAGCAGCAGATGCACAGCCCGCTCTCTTGTGATTTCACTGGAGAGGGGACAGGTCACATCACAAATCAACTCTGTCTTAGGAGGCCACATTGATAAATGTCACTCCAGAGCCTCCAAGTGAGTGACACTTCAACTATTCCATGGTGCAATCTGAAGATAAGTTCAGCAAAAACTACAGATGCAATTAATTTGCAGGAACACCAATAAGCAAGCTTTATGGTTCTTAGGTTCATCCCTTTTTCTTTCATCTTTATATGTTTAATTTGAAGTACCAACCTATGCACAAGCTTTTCAACATGTGCAGTATAGAGACCAATGGTCAAGCTTCCTAGACACTTTGATAAATTGCCAGTAACTTATGCCTTCAAGTATCTGATGTTTAATTAAAAAACAAGGATTAAGCTAAATTGGTTTGTTAGTCAGACCAAGGTCAGCTGATGTAAAGGAACTACAATCTTAACAGATTTTCCTTATTGCATTGCAAGGCTTGACTACTTTATTTCATTATGTGCAGAGGTCATGATAGAGCCAGCAGTCAAATAAAAATTGTTCCAAGTCACCAAATGTATCCCAGGTTCTTGTAATTCCTCACGGAAATAAAGAGCAGCAAATGTTTATCCCTCTGTTTTCCCCAGCATTACTGGTTTAGGTTCCTGTGGCTGAGGCAACCACACCAGGCCAAGCAGCTTTCAGCCTTTCAGAAAGATTAAATTCTTAAACAGGCACAAACAGCCAAGTTCAGCTCCAGCCAGCCAAGGTGAGTGGCAGGCACACAGCTCACAGACCTGAGCACAGCATAGGAGACCACATGATGACCTCCTCACTGAGATCACCCCCCCTCTAAAACTCCACTCATGGCAAGGTCAGCTCTTAAGTTTTAAATTACCCCAGGTTTGATTTGTTTGCAAAATGTCATTCCTTGCTAAACAAAATTCTGGAAAAAATGAAGTAAGGAAGAAAGAAGGTGGTAATGACTGCCTGGAAAGAAGAGGGAAAGGAGCACGGCAATAAGTGCAAAAGGCATCCAGAAGAAAATTTTATTGCTGACAACGTTCATGACACCTCACAGCAATAGCAGGACCCAGGAATACTTTAAATTTGCAAAAAAAATGCCATCTTTCCAAGTCCTGCTGCACAGTGAACACCGCAATGACAACAGGAATTCAAGTCTAAATCTTCCAATAAACTGCAACTCCAGAACTCCCAGGAATGTTGGGCACAACTGAGCATAAATAAAAACAACTCTTAGCTTTGTAACACATACATCAGTTGAACAAGTGCTAACCAAGTCTAACTAAAACTGTACAACCAACTTCCTCATTTCCTTTTCTTCCTCTGCCATCCCTGGGAAAAGATGTGAAATACAAGTTATTGCTGTAGTAGGCAAACATTAATAGTGACTGAAACCACTTAACCATCTATTCTTCTTTCCTTTCCCCTCATTTTTATTTTAAGAAAACCCACAGAATCCCTCTCCGCTCCCCAAGAAGGGCACCAGCAAAACAGAATTTTTCATCCTTTGCTAGTTTCAGTACAGACCCAATTTAAGATTAAATGCAACTCAACATACACTTTATTTCAAGCCATAAATATCCAAGGTTAAGAGATGCTGAGAGAACTGACTGACAGGACAAGAGAAAAACTAAATTCTTCCATACCATCCATGCCACAAGCTCACTGCACAGAGGTAATGGCAAGGAGCTGAACCTGAGTACGTGGCAATTGATGGGGACTACTCACTCATATTTTTCATGGATCTCCCAAACACTTCAGATTTCACAAGAAAAACCCTGTGTCCCACAACTCAGCTCTACTCCTTTTTACTTAGCGCAGAGTGTAACTGATGGTAGGAGCCTGATCAAATTCCTTGCTTTATCCACGCTTGAATTAAAGCCTTGCCTCAGCAGACCAAGTTACATGAACTTTCCCTTTTTCAGAGCATGCCAGCCATTAATGCTGGTGCCAGCACTGCAGGTAACACCAGCAAGTCCCTGGGAGCTTCAGTTTGGTTCCAAAGAGATTTCATCTCTTGGTGAAGCAGTTGGGATTTCTGCATCTCTTTTTAGACACCCCAGTGCTCTGTTTTCATGTGCCAATAACATACTCTTGAAAAATCCAGCCTACTCTGATCTGGGAAATGGGAATTTCTTCAAATAACTAAACAAATCATATCCTCATGGATGGATTTCAGCTCTCTAGTACTGATGAATATCAAAGAAAAGTTTCAAAATGTTTACGGGTCACATAGAGGCAATGCAATTGCCTCTCAAAGGCAGCAGTTGCTATTACAGCACGATTGTGCAGAAGGAGCACTGCCCCTGGCCACAAAAGCCACATCAGCTCCAAGTGAACCTTCCCCCAGCTCTCCTGGAGAAGCACCTTCTCACTGCGTCCCTGCCACAGGGAGCACCTGCACACACATCCATCTGCAGCCCCAGTCCAAGCCTGGCGGCTGCCCTGGAACTCTTCTTCAGCTCCATGGATCCCCATGAGCAACACAGGGAGAACAGCAGCTAAGGCTCACCCAGTTCCTCTCTGGGGAAGCAAATCAAAGTCCAAACAGTTTCACTAAAGGGCACCTGCCAAACCTCTGTGCAGGGCCTGGGAGAGAGACAAGGAAGGAAACAGCAGAAGGAAGATTTCGTTTGCTGCCAGGAACCAGAGCCCAACCTCATGGGTGTGGGGAAGAGCATTCCTGAACAGGCCATGGGGTGACAATAACCTTCAATGGGGCTTCTATGGAAGAGATCACTGAATGGTTTGAGTCAGAAGAGACCTTTAAAAAAAACCTAGTTCAACTTCCCAGCTGTGGGAAGGAACATCTATCCCTAGTTCTGGTTGCCCCAAGCCCCATCTACCCTGACTTTGAACACTTGTGGAGCAGAACGGCTTGCTTCTCAAGGGACAGAATCACACATCTGTGAGAGGAAGGTGGGCAGGTAAAAGGCTGATGGCTTGGGTCAAACGGGAGGAGTGAGCAAACAAGGAGAGAACTGGGTCAGGAGGAGCCTGTGTGACTCACCAAGCACTTGTGCAGCAGGAGCGTGGAAATGTGGAAATCTCCACGTTTAAGAGCGTGCACACGCAAATGCAATATTTTACAATCCTACAGCACTTTTAAAGTGCTCCAAGCACTTCATAATTGTTAATTAAGCAACAGTACTCACAAATCAGAAGCATAGGACTGAGATTAGCTATGTCAATTTTTAACAGTATGATAGCTGTCATGGTTTAACCCCAGGCAGCAGCTCAGACCCACACAGCCAATCGTTCACTCTGCACCAGTGCCATGGGGGAGAGAACCGGAACAGTAAAAGTGAGAAAACGCATGCAATGAGTTTAAAAACAGGTTCATAGGTAAAGCACAAGCTGCACACAAGCAAAGCAATACAAGGAATTCATTCCCCAGTTCCCATGGGCAGGCAGGTGTTCAGCCATCTCCAGGAAAGCAGGGCTCCATCACATGATGACGATATGGGAAGACAAACACCATCTCTCTGAACATCCTCCTCCTCCTCTTCCCCCAGCTCTATACACTGACCATGGCTCCATATGGTCTGAAATATCTCTTGGACCATCTGAGGTCAGCTGTCCCACCTGCATCCCCTCCCAACTCCTTGTGTCCCAGTCCTGCTCACAGGTGGGATGGGTGAGAAGCAGTAAAGGCCTTGGCTGTGCATAAACTCTGCTCAGCAGTACCCAAAACATCCCTAGGTTATCAACAGTTTCCAGAGCAAATCAAAACCACAGCCCCATATTAGCTACTATACAAAAAATTAACCAACTCTACTCCAGCCAAAACCCAGGCAGTAACTTAGAGAATAAAAGCTGCTTTTAAGCAGTAACATACCCCCAACTCCTCCTGCCTCGCAGAGCCCGGGCTGTGTCCCACAACCAGGCAGCACAGCCCTCTCTGAAAGAGGCTGGTGTTGAGGATTTGAACCCAGACCCTGTTTCATGAGGATCTGAACCCAGACTCCTGTTTCAGAGCGTGCCCCGACACCTCGCGCCCCGGCAGCGATCGGATCCCGCCGCAGCCGGCTCCCTGAGCCATGCCTTGATCGCCAGCCAAGCCCCACGTAGAGGTAATCTTACCAAAGTAACACCACTATGTGCCTGTAAATTGTGATTTTGTGCTTGACTGGTGTTATCTGCCTCCTCTTGCACTTGGCTGCGCAAATTATCTTCAGCAATTTCATCTTAAAGCTAGTGTTTTACTGTACTGAGTTCCTTTAAAGTGTATTTTTTTTAAATTTGCTTTTATTAGTTCAACCACATTTGCCAAGTTTCAACAGACGACTTCTTTCTCAGCTGCCTAATTTCAAATTCACCTTTACATATAGCTTAAAAGGGGGCAAAAAGTCATCACAAGTAAGTGGGATGTGATGATTAACATCAAGGCTTATGCAAATACACTTTAACAGTATCAGTTGAGGGTCAAGAATCATGAATTCACTCTTCCACGCGGGAGAGTTAGAAAGAAAAAGGATGAATCCCAGCCAAAACTTGGAAATATGTATACTCCTGATTAATACAAGGCTACTAGGAAAAAGCAGATGTGAAGTCACACCTTGTTTTATTCAAGAGAAAAGCCAAAGTGTACAAGAGCCAAAAAGAACTTACTCTACGCAGTGGCAGACTCTGAAATACAGCAATATTACTCCTTCAACATTAATAAAACATGTTGTATACTTTTTTCTTTTCAGTCCTTGAAACCCTGCCAAGTCATAAGCTTTTTATGGGAACATTGAAATGAATGTTGATCAGAGCCATACCCATAAGAGTTTTAAATTTTACCACCACTTAGAGGCAAGGGCTTCCCCCCAGTCCCTCACGCATCTGCAAATCTGTACATTTTTGAAAAGTCTGATGAACTAAAAAATCTCATACACCCTCCTTCTATGAAGATACTGAATTCCCTCTTGGATTATCAAGCGTTGAAAGGATTGTGAACTCCTCCACCCTCTAAAATGAAGTTCCTCAAAGGCAAAATTTTACATTTTATATACAAAAAATAATAGCTACTTGATAAGTGAAATTAGAGCACCAGAGGTCACCTCATTACCAGGAACACTATATTCTTTTCCTCATTCCTTCCCATATTCATCAGCATCTGTTTTTTTCCAAGGCCTAAGCTTTATTTTTCAAAAAGTTAACACTGGCTCATAAAAACACAATTAATTTGGAAGTACAAGGCTCCTGGCACTCAGACAAGTAGTTGATCATTCAGTTGTCACATCTAATGTGATAGAGCTTCAACTGAGTTGGAAAACTTTATAAAATAAGGGGCTTCTTCCTATCTAATTAACACAGCAATGAAATTTAACAGTCTGGCATGGAAACTTCTTTCCAGCATTATGTTTTTGAAATAACTCGTCTACTCCCACAGTCTACAAGACCTTTTACAACACACTAAACAGTAATTTACCCTTTCCAGCTTAAAGGCTTCAATTTGGAATCCTCTGTATCAAACCAACCAGGACAGCAAAGATGCTGCACCACAAGACTGCACAAACATCTACTTACCCTACATGCTTCTACATCTATTCTGTAAATGTAGCACTAAAATCTGTGTCCATTACAATATTTATCCATTTCATCACTGACATAAATTTAAAAGGTATTAATTAGGTGTACAGTGCTTAAATTTAACAGGGAAATGGACAAAAAGTGCACAGGCTACATCCAAGTAGGTCTGTCTTTCAGGTCCCTGGGCTGGGAACTTGTGTTGTTTGTATACTATCTTGATTTATGCTTATTTAAATAATGCCAAATATTAGTTTTAAATTTACAGTGATTGCTTTATAAGATGTCTCAAATCCTATCAGGATAAAGAGCTTACACTAAACAAAACAGTTTGTTTATACTAGTAATGCATCTCATAGGAAATACTTAAAATCCCACATGTTCAAAGCAGGACAAAATTACAGCCTATCTTTCCACAGAGGGTTGCTATCTCCTGCTACCAAGAGCCAGGACCACATGCAGATCACAAGGCCTTAAAGTTTCAATCAGGAGAGGCTGGTCTGCAGAACTTCAGTAAAGCTGAAAGTGAGTTTTAATGCTACCTTAAAATAACCATTCACACATGCAAACCAATTACTGGTGCAGGTACTTCAGTGTGAGAGCAAAGGCAGAGCAACACCTTGTCCTTCTCTGAAGTACACAAAATATTTACACATTCCTATGAAGATGCCTCTGCATATCCAAGTCCTGTATTTTTCACTCTGGAACTGTGCTTGTACAAGGACTAGCAGGGCAAAACCCTCCTCTACAGCTGATGCTTTTTTGTGCTGGGATCACAAATTGAAAGTGGATGAGATAAATACTTAAAATCATGGATCCTTAGTGAAATCTCCTCAGCACACTTTTCAGCCTCTAATGTCCAGTGACTGCACAAATTTTCCACTCTATCTATAGACTGAAAAAATATTCCTCCAGTTTGTACACAAATAACAGCAGGTCAGTTTTGAAGGGAAAGAAGGAGAAAGGCAGCACTCAAAACTCTAAGGATTATTTACGAACAAGCTGAAGCCTTATAAACTTGGCTGTTGAAGAAAGACAATCCTCTCTAGCTTATGCCAAGTGGGTCAGACAGAGGAAGAACCTCAGCAGTCTTCAAAGTCAAAGCAGATGGGGAAGTGAATAAGTGCCCATGTGAGCAAAGAGGAAACAAGATTCTATTCATTTTAGCTTGTTTCAGAGGTTCAGTTTTCTAGATAGCATTGAGTGACACAAGCAGAGGAGCTCACTTCTGTGACAAGTATTAAAACTGCAGAGTAATTACTTAAGACTGCTATAGATGCAAAAAAAAAAAAAAAAAAAAAAAAAAATAAAGTCCCAGTGTGTGCAGATTGAGGATGTTGCTTAGCTCAGTAGGAGGGAAGGAGTTGAAGTGGAAGAAAGGTTCTAAGAGGCAGAGAATGGGAGAAATCTTCCCTGCTTTGTAGCTAAGAAAAAACCTCTTGGGATTCTTTATCATTAGTGTTTCAGTAGCAGAGATATAAATATTTACGTAGCTGTAAAGTAGGTTCTAGCTAGAGTTAACTGTAGCACTAATTAGTGTGTTTTTAAAAAAACACATAAGCTTGCAAGTACATTTTTTACCCTTTTTGAAATGAAAAAGCAGCAATCCACACATGCCACAGAATGACCATACATCACATTCCTTAAAAAGCTGAAGCTGACCTCTCGGTCCTTTCTCAGGCTTTACATTGCCAGACAAGATCTGGGCCAAGACCATTTCCATACACAGGGATGCATCTCTGTCTCAGGCTAACCTCATCATCCAAGTGGTGAAACCTAAAACCAGCTCATCTCCCCCAGGGTCATGATTGTGGAGTTGGGAATCTCTCCATCCGCCTCAGCAATATAAAAACATCACTGCCTGCAAAATAAACAGCACATGAACCACAGAACAATTGGCCCTCCAGCCAGTGCTGCTCATGCCACCCACCAAGGGCTAATAATTTTTTAAGAGATCCCTCCCCCTAAAAAATACTTCATACTTTGAAGAAAGTAGAAGGTCTTTGAAGAAAGACCGTGTGCAAGTTGACAACATGCAACTCCTTTTCAATCCATCCAAAGGAAGAACTCCCTCTCCAAATTCCTGGAAGTTTTGCAATCAGACAGAGCAGACCTTGAAGGACCACAGAAATACTTTGAATGAAGAAGTTTTAAACTGAGCTGGGAACAGTGGAAGAAGGAGCACTCAGTGCTGCAGCTTGCTAGGGAGACACAGAAGCCAAGGACATGCTGAGGAGATACTCATCTTCCAAAGAAAATACTGCTAAGAGAAACAGGCATCCTTCCACCACTTATTTTAGGAGAAGGCTGCTGAGCTGCATCAGCTATTCCACTGGTGTCTCCATGAGTGTATTTTGTCCAAGACTTCTGCTGGAAGAGGCAGAGCTGCAAAACTTCTAAGAAAACTCAAGAGAATGAGGCATTGAGGGGTTGAACAACACCAACTCACTTTGGATACACACATCTTCACTTAAGCCCCATGGGTCACAGCCAAGACAGAAATACGTATATTAAGTCTTTGCTTGTTTTTCTGTGTGTGTAACTATACATCAAGAAATTTGCTAAAATGAGAAGTATCAAGGAGAGGAGAGAGGCTGTGCTATGAGTAACAGCAAGCAGGGGGAACTTCAAAACTACATGCTCTTTAGTTTTTTTTCCTATTACTATTTATCATTCATACTGAAAAATTAACTACCTTGCTTTAGGTAACTGTTTACCATGACAACTGTTTCTTTTAGCAAATATATCATCATTCTCACAGCAACTTCAGATGCTTTAAGACGCAAAGCGAGGCCTCTCCCAAATCCCTCTCCCCACTAAAAAAGTAGAATTCTAACACATTAACTCTGAAGGACCCTGGAAAGCTGCATTTGCTGAAGTCAAACCTTTCTCTGCATGCTGGTGTAGTTGGAGGGAAAAAAAAAAGAGATGTATATACAAGGTAAATTCATGCTGGCTTTTAACAGCATCTCCACAAAAAAGATTTTTTTCCTGTGTGCCATGTACAGTTGACCTGGGTTAACACTGCAGTGTGGGGAGTTGAAAAGGGATCACCTGATGAAACAGAAATACCTCCCTCCAAACTATATTGCAGGAATTCCAGCCAAGCACCCCAACCACAGCAAACAGTAAGAGCTCTCTGGAACAGCACACATTCTGTGTCAGCAAAGCAGCATTAATACAAAACTCAACTCAAATAAAGGAGCACTGACCCTTTGGAAGGGTGGGGCTTCATCAGGCTCCCACCATACCAAAGACCACCAAAGATACTCCAAGCACTGCAAAAAAATTATTATATCAAAAGGAGGAAAACAATGTCAGCCTTGTACATGTTTTGTTGCTGAATAATGACAGTGTTTACCTTCCCAGCCTAACACATTACTGCTCTGGACCCAACTTTAAAACAGAGTACATGACAGAATTAATTATGCCCTTTCCTCTTAACTACCATTCCCTGGTTATTTATTAGCTCAGTCTGCATATATTCATAGATGTGTCTAATACACAGTGTTAAAAGGATTTAAAACTGATGCCTAAATACTTCCCTCATTGCAGAGTCCTCTCCATCCTCTGGACAAGCAGTGGCACCAACAAATACAGCCTCAGGCTGCAAATTAGTCACTGCTCAAGCAGTTGAGGAAGACATGGGGGAACCTCAAGCAAACTGCAATGGCATGTCTCAAGAGCAATGCAATGCTGGATCCCAATCTTTCTCAGAGGGTTCTGCTAAGGACCTTTCCACCTTTTGGCTCACTCACAGTTTGGAGTCCACCAGCCCATCCCCACGTGTTTCTGGAAAATACAAAAGCTATGCCACACAAAATACCCTGAGTTCAGCACCCTGGCAAAGGAATGGCAGATAGATAAACCCTGATGAGCTACCCAGGAGGAAAACTAAAGGGAACTCAAAAGCCTCTCTGTAGTTGTCTGTCTTCACTCTCCTAGAGTCCTCCCTGAAGAGGGACAGATACCAGGGAAAAGCAGATTGGAGAAGACTTCTGGTTTAAGACAGTCAATTTTATTTCACCGAGGTCCCTCATCTCAAGGAGAGAAGCTGCTGTGCTGACCATTCCCAGGGTGGAGATCAAAAGGAAGAGAGGGTGGGTACTGCAGAAAGCAGACAGGAGAAAAAAGAAAAGCCTTTCACAGACACTTTGCAAAGAGCAGTAGCACTTTTGTCATGGTAGATGTTAGGATACTATATTCCCACAGGAGCACTGCAGTTGCTTTTGGCCTCATCCGGGATCAACGAGCAACTCCAAGTAACACATCAAATTATCTGTATGTCTAGGGACTAACTTCCTGTCTTCCATCAGAGGTCAATTAAGTCTTCTCTCCACCACAAAGGAAAACACAGTACATTTTGGTGCAGCAGCACATTTAGCTCTTCCACCCATCATCCATGGCACCATGGCACTGGATTTGTGCTCAGAATGCCCCAAAGATAGACAAAATTTAGAAACAGACAAGACCAGGTGCTTTCAATCAACACTCAGATCCTGTCAATGACCAATTATGTGGAATTTGCATTTTAGAGGTGTAGAAGGGGTTCAGAAGATCAAAGTGGGGTGTTAATTTTGTTCATGTTCTCCCTGTCTTTTGGGCTAAAAAAATAAAAAACTGTTTAAGCTTTTTATGATTTTTCCATATCAGAAGCTCCTGCCTAAGGGTAAGAGGGAAAAGAAAGGGATGGAGGAAGAGCAACTGTATCTAAAAACCTGTAAGCATGAAGGTTGCATTTCACAACAAAAAGTTAAGTGATAGCAACAAGTTTACTTTCCAATGGGGAAAAAAAATGCAGAGCATCTCTTGAAAAAAATTATAAATTGATGAGATTATGCAGTAATATGCAGGTATAACCTGTATTTCATTATTCTGCACGACGTCCATTTCATTTGATTAAATGAATATATGAGGTCCTTATGTCATACTAGAGGCATTACCCCACTTTTGTTTACACCATCTTTCTAGCCTTTAACCACAGCACACGCAGCACAGCTGGCTGGCAGCTCAACATTACAACCCAACATGCAAAAGAAGTTAAGATAGGGGAAGCGATTCTAAAAAAATCCACAGGAAAAAATCTTGCTTCACTTACCTAAGCAAAGTTGTCATTAGAGAGTTTTCCAGTAATAAAATCCAAGGAAAAAAAAGCCTGAAAAAAACACAGAACAAGAGAAAGTTTTAGTACATAGGATATTACTCTCACTCATACTTTTTTTCTTGGGAATTGGAAAAGTCAGTGATTTAAAGACAAGGTAATTTCACTCCATTAGTTGCCTTTCTGATAGTTATTTGTAACAAAAAGCTTCTCCTCAGACAGTGAATATATCAGAAACAATAGGGCAGATTTTTCAATGCTGCTTCCAGCATTATACCAGTGCAATTCCCCAAATGTCAATCATGTTGGGCTGCAATAAAACTAGTGTTATCCAGCAGATGAGTCAGGCCTAAGGCAATGAGCTAAACTGCCCCATTGAGATTTTCAGTCATCTCTCCCTCCCACTGAGCTGGATTATCAGAAAGTTTGGACCAAGTTGTGGGGTGGGAATCAAGGAGTCATCCATGTTCACACACAGAGTACGGCTGAAGGTGGCCAGGAACAAAAATGCTGCTTATAAAAAAACTACCCAAACCACCCCAAAGCTAATTGCAAAAGACTGAGGCAGAACAACACATAGAAATATTAAGAAAGCTGGGAAATACACGACCTCATTACAGGCATAAAAATCCAAAGCAAAGTACAAGTTACTGGCAAAAATGGCATGTGGCCATGGCAGGTTCACCGAAAACCCAAAAGCTTGTTGAGACTCATGAATGCAGACTGGAAGAAATTAAAAAAAAAAAAAAAAAAAAGAAAAAAAAGAAACCACACACCCAAACTAACTGAATATGGATGACTGCAAGCCTCCAAATCAAAGAGGGAGTTGACCACTGTTTAAGAGGAAGAAATCATTGCTTGTTCCAAGATTAAAACTTATAATTCTGGCCCCAGCTGAAGCACTATCATTCACTAATCTGCTGCAATTTAGTCGGGCTGATCCCCCGCTCAGACAGACGGGGCATTATCAAAAGTTCCTCCATTCATTTCGCTTCCTGTTAGGCAGTGAAAGCCCCTTTCATACCCTCCTCCAGAGGCTGCTGAAACCAGGGAAGACTTTCTGATAGAGAAGATAAGGTAGTTGGATTTATTCATGAGAGGAGGAAGGGAAGTTGTACAGGCTGATTACAGCTGCTCCAAAGCTGAAAACTAGAGGTTTGGAGAAGGGAGGTACAAGATGATGGATTTCTTATTAATTAAATAAGCATTATACCACTACCATTATTGTTAGAAGTAGCATTAACTCTCCTGATACTTAGGTACAGAATTGAGATTTTACTCTGAACTTGGCATCATCAAATATGCACATGTGGTTAAATAACCCAAAAATACATAGACGAGGCAGAATGTGGTATTTTTTAGGAGATTGAGCAAATAATTTTTTTAAAAATAGAATACCTAAGACCAAAGGATAAACTAACCAGAGTCAGAGAGAAGATACTAGAAATGGTCTCCAGATTGAGACTGCTCACATATCATTTTCAGGGTCAGATCTTGTTCTCATTGCCGACATGAGCACTCTCAGACTTCAATAGGGTAGGATGGTGATTTCCACATTACTTAACATGTGTCAGCAATTTTGAGCAGTTGCTTTGCAGATTCTTAGAGCAAACCAAGCAAAACCTCAGCAGTGAGAGCCCAGTACAGTACTTGGCGGATGAAAAGCTGCCTGGAAACTCTATCAAGTCGCTGAAAAACATTCCCCCATTAATGTTCAAACAATCTGGTATAGTTAGAATAGTTTTTAAATGCAACAAGATGGAAATGCAAACAAAAACACATTTCTCAAGTTTAAAGGGGTCGAGCCAAAGCAGCCAAGCTCTACCAGAAGTTAGGGCTAACAATGATGGTTACAGGGTTAAACCCTGCCTCTTCCTTCCCCTCTCCCAGACTATTCTTCTCCAAAAGAAGGAGTAAAATAAACAAGAATCAAAATATCCACAGCAGAAAATCACAAGCAGCTTTAAAAGAAAATAACTCAGCTATACCTCATCATTATTTCATACAATCCAAATACACATCAAGTATTTAACTTTCCCCTCTGACAATGCTAAATGAGACAAAAACAAGCAAATATTACATATTTTTAAATATACTCTTATGTGAGTGGGAAAACTTAAAGGTACCAGTTTGAATTAGACCAGGATGGAGTGTAAATCTCTGTTGGGCATAAAGAGGGAATAGCCAAATCTAGAATGGCATGAAGACCCACAGAGATGGTTCACAGGTCACCACAGGGAGGGAGAAGTATCAGTGGTACTTATGAAAATGGGGACAAGGCTGACAAATTAACTCTTGCCTAGCAGAATACGCATATGCAATCAAATGGCATCAATCTACAACAAAATCCAGAGCTTACTTTGATCCACCTCCTCCTTTAGATTATGTTATATATACTAGACGAAACTTGAGCACAAACTCAGATCAGTTTGCCCAGTGGCCACATTATTTCTTCTCAGTGATCAAAGAATCAGGGGATGAGGAGACAGCAGCTTCTTTTCTATTCTCACCCCAGCCTGCATCTCTGCAGACACATCTGCAAACAGGCAAAGCTCAGCTGGCACCCCCTCTCCCCACTTTGTGCTGCAGTGGGATCTTGCCTGTTGTAACCACCAACTTCAATCATAAACTACAGCAAACTCTGCAAACACTCAGATTGAATGGGTACCTCAGAAAAAGCTGCCAAGTCTCAGATTCCCCCCATAATAAATAAGGTAATATTCCTCCCCTATCTTCACAGACACTTTGCAACACAAATCTGAAGGGACAATAAATTGTTATAAATCAACACACAAAAGCAATTTTATATGTTAATTTGCAGTTTCACACTATGAATAAGGACAAATTTAGCAAAGCACAAAGGGTGTTTCCTACAGTGGGAATGTCATAATGGGATGACAAGACAGCTTGCTTGTTCTGCATGTTTGGTAAGATTGTTGGGTCTTTCTTGTCACAAAACAACTCCTGTTACACCGATATTTAATTAAAAACAAGCAGAAGTCCACCCAAAATTCCCCACTTGTTTTCACATCCAAGGAACGCACAGTGGCAAGTTAGAGCTGATACTGCACCACAAGGAAAAGAAGAGGCATGAAGGAGATTTTCCTTGGTCTTTTCAGCTTAATAAAGACCCAACTGCAGCAATGTTACAGCTGATGCAAGGGAATCAGACCAAGTCTGAACACTCTTCCCACTCAAGCTGACTGACTACAGAACACCACAACCAGAGGCCCCGGCCCCCTGGTACAGTGCTGGACACAACTCTTTTTGTTCAGTGAAAATATGACTCTACACATATGACAATTTCAGGAAAGCCAAAAAAAGAACAGATTTACTTGGCTCCTTCTGCAAAGTCAAAGCTGGTTGTTGTGATGATGCCAGGGTTTGGAGGTCAGTTTGGGTTTTTTTAATAACCCCAAAACCTAAAAGTTTCTGCTTCTAAAGACCACCTTATGTTTCTCATGGCCTGGGTATGGATATACAGATGCCCAGTTTCTGGCATCTGCACTGTCAATAGTTACACTTGGACTACCTGTGACTAAAGGCAATGGAAAATTTCTATAGCAGTTTCAATAGTAACGCAAGCCTGCAATTCCAGATTTCTGCACACACTGCAAGGGGCATGTGGCATTACCAGTGGCTCCAGTGGCTGTTAAAGGTGGCCGCAGCAGAGTTCAGAGAGAAAAATCAGCAAAGAAATCCAAAATTCATAGAGCAAATCCTGCACAGGCAAATCAGGCTTTGCAAACTCATGACGCACTGCAAGCGGAAGGATTTTCCATCTCATCTCCAAGCACACACTGCAGTGCCAGGAAGGTTAGAGGACTGCCAGAGCATGCACAGGAGGAGTTTTGTCTGCAAACAGAATAAACAGCCTTGACGAAGTTCTTGTAACCAATTAAGCAACAATTCTCAACAGAAAACAGCATCTCCCAGCTCCCTGCCTAATCCTCAACTCCTGCTTCTTGAGCTGGCTTCAGATTTAAGTCTTCTATTTTTCTTCAGAAGAAAAAGACAAATGGATGCCAGTTCTGCAGACATCCTGATTGCAAGGCTTTCATTTGCCTTTTAAAGACCATCAGTACTCAGAAGTGACTTAACACTAATGAGCTTTCACCAGCAAGTCTGCAAACATTAATACATGTGAGTAGGCATGCTAAATCCACTCAAATTACTTATCTGCAAGGCTCTCCTCCAGCCTGGACTGGACTTCAAGCCAAGGAATGATGAAACCTGGAAGGTAACTATGGATTTTCTCTCATCTGCATCCCTTTGTTAAGCTACTCAGTGATGCTAAGCAGATGCATTTTGAATGTGCTGGTTCATCTCATGTAAAGGGGTGAGAAAAGAAAAAGAGTCAAAATAGTACTTATCTGGGAAAAAAGCAAATATTTTAAACTAAGTACTGCTACTGTTTGTAGAATGGCCTGTAAGGAGAGATATAGCTGAAATTCCTTTAAATACATGTGTTCAGTTTTTGAACTGCAAACAAGTCAATCTGACAAACCAGCTCAGTTAGGATTGCTCCAACAAAGCCAAGGGTCTCGCCCCCCACCCTTTTCCTAAGTAAGCCAGCACAAGTTTCTGGCATAGGCACTGGTGTGGGAGATTTTAACATTCCCCTTCCCATAAACAGTCATACATCAAGCTCTAAAAATTTGCTTCACAGAAACATTTGCACTAGTAAAACTCAATTATTCTAATATTTGTATGACACATGCAGGAGGGGTACATAAAAAGGTTATGGTGAGCTCATTTAAGAATTTAAACAAGAACTTGATAAAAAGGTTTTGAATTATTCACTCAGCTCAACTATTAAATCAGGCTTCCAAAGGAGTCTTTAAACAACAGCCCAGAAGACACTGTATTTATAACAAAGAGGCAGCACTGAAGCCATCACACTGTCTCACAGCACAAACCATTCACAATTACACTGTAAATGCACACAGGCACGGTATCGTGCCTTGGTCACAATCCTGCCAGATTAACTGGACACTTTAAACATTTATACAAATATTCCTGTCTGGAGAGGCAGCACCACTTCTGTCTAAATATCTTAAGTGCTGCCTTTTAGGCTAAGAAAGAGCGATTTCTTCAAGAACATCCAAAGCTGAAACACTCAGGAACAGTACTAAGCAAGACAGAGACAATCTTTTACAAATATTTATTGACTTTTATACTAGTCCATTTGGGCTGGCACCAAGTATTTTGCTATGCCCCCCAAAGCTTCACAGCCAAAATCAAGTGAAGACATCACCATACATCCATGCTAAGTTTACACACAGCACAGCAATTTTCTCAATACTTGCTGCTCACACACACACACACACCAAACCTTTATTCCAAACCTCAGGGCCCACTTGAAATAATGGCCATCTCTAGAGGGAGGAAAAACAGAGGGCTTGGAAGAGATAACATGAGTGCTGCTTCACTTCTCCAGTACACACATCCTCTCACCACCTGCTTCCTTTCTCCCCATCCCTTTTTTCCCACCTCGCAGGCTGCTCTTAGTAGTTCAGTTCCATGAACATGAGCCAAGATTTCCTCTCAAAATAACTACTCCAAGACCATTTCAACTATGAGCATCACCCTCAGAAACATTCCCTTCTGCATATCATCTTCTCTGCTTCATCAGTCTGTTCCCAAATGAACACATGGGCTGGTGATACAAGGTCATGAAGTTGTGGAGAAAAAGCAGGATACCCTCCCACTGCATGCAGCCATGCTCCCAGAGTAAGGGCAGATGAGTCAGTCTCCCAATATAGCTGGTTTCAGGCATTTCTGGCAGCATTATTTTAATGACTATTTAATTTCCTTCAGCCATCTCATTGAGACAGCTCAAGTAAAGTATTAATGAAGTGCTTGAACACTCTCACTGTCTGGAGGAGACATGGGGTGTCACCTAACCAGCTGCTCAAGATTCACACTTAGCTGCTCTGGTCACCAACAGAGCCAAAAAAATGATTTTTGCATCAAATGAGCTAAGGAAAGATTTGGGTGTGAGAAACATGAGGCAAAACTACCACAGTAACAAATACCTCTGAGCCCTAAGTAGAACCAGCAGCACATCAATCTAAGAAAACCATAATCCATTAAAAACAAAGAAAAATCTAAGAGTATCTTGCAGTTTCTGAAGAAAGGGGGATTTGGATGGCTTTGTTTTGCTGTCACAAAGCCAAGCCATTGTAGCAGTGCCATCAGCAACACATCTCCTGAGTATTTTTTTATGTTTTTCAAACCTTTAAATGCAAATCTGCTGACATACTTTCCTTCAAACCTTCATCCCATCTCCTCACCCACATGTTCTTACAAATCTATCTGAGGCACTGGTTTTCCTGGCTATGGGTAAGGCTCAACACCTGCACCACTGCAAATGTAATTATGGCAAAATACCATGCTATTTGCAGACTTCCTGTTCATCAAATAATATTAGTGTACCTTTGCCTTGAGCAATTATTTACAGAGCTGGAAATCCTGAAGCAACACTAGAGATCACAGAAGCATTCTGCTGTCCACCCCTCCATTATGCAATGATGCTTTGTGTTAGTTTTTGGAAGTGCTCAGAGGGGAAAATAAAATCATCAGAATAATTCTTTATAAATCTGTCCAATGAAAAGGAGAGGGAAAAAACATAATTCAGTTAAAACTCTGCATTAGTTTACTCCAGTTGAGACTGGGAGGCATTTTACACTTCAGCTGGATTGGCAGCTCAAATTCAACTTCAGGCTCCAACGCAAGCTTTAAGTCAAATTCCTCAGCAGAGTAAAACCCTTATTAGCCTGTCTTCACTGTAATTTTAATCTTACTTAATTCTGAGTATGTAATTTATGTTAAGAATAACCCACTTTTTTTCAGAACGGGATATACAGCATGTAGAATTAGTCCCTGGCTAGCACAGTTAAGGTTTCCCTTAAAGAAATAATTTTTTACATATTGACAGCAAAGGAAAAAAACACTGAAAGATTAAAAAAAACCCCAGTTTTCATAAATGCATCACAGATGGCTATATTAATTCACTTAATATATCCCTAAACCATCAAAACCTGGCCATGCAGCCTCACCTCAAACCAATGTTATGTGCTAGAAAGATGTTTGATCAATTTAAAAACTGACACTTCTTTTTCACCACTCACACAAGGGGTGAGAGAGGGGAGAAAAGAAATTGGTCTTCCTGGATTTTAAAAGGAACAAGAGCATCCCTTTTCTTCTCCCATCCATCCTTCCCAATTTATGATTACAAAATAAAAAAAAAAAAATTAAAAATCACCATGAAAACACCTTGTAAGGACAACATCTCAATTTCATGTTTCATCAACAGGACAGAAGTACCAACTTCTCTAGCTGAAATGAAAACAAATTCAAAGCAGTGTCTGAAACTTACAAAGTAAGTTTTAGAGTCCAAAGTGTCAATGAACCTGATCCACATCAACCACCCAAACGAACACAAGCAGTATTTACATCCTGTAGCCAACCCAAAGCTCTGAAGCCCCAGTTACTATCTCTCCCAATCACAAAACATTCACTACGTATTTCCTGCATTATTTGCATGGTTACTTAGGTTTTGGGGTTTTGTTTGCATTTCTTTTATGGCCACAAAGTAAAAACCTAGTAAAATCTCCCATCCAAGCTCAGAGGAAACTCTGAGTGAATTACCAGGGTGGTTTCCCACCCTCCTTCTGTACTTGCTGCTGCAGTTTTGTGTTGTCCCTTTGCTTCCCACTTCTCTTTAAGAGGTAAAAAAATAGTTCAACCCCTATCACCCATCCCCATGTCTGCAAACCAATAAATCCTTTTTACTGAAGCTTACACCCTGCCACAGCCTACTTGTATAATCTGAATAGGATAGACAGGGAATAGTTAAGCATTTGCCAAGTGAGTGATTTGAGAGAGAAATGCAAGAGATGAACACACCAGAGGAGCTGGACTGTGCCAAGAGCATGAGCTCAGGTCTGTCCCATGTCACAGGGATGGCATCAGAACAGCAGAAATCTGAATGACTTTCATTAAAATACCCACTATGTGGAAAAAAAATCCTCACTCCCTTTACCCTCTAGATTTTCCTCCATTTTGTGTGGTGCAGAGTTAAGGAGAGGGTTTGCAGGACTTTGCAGCACGTTCTGCAGCACTGTGCTGGAAGCAGGAGCTGTGTGAGGGAAGGGAACCAGAGAGGCCCTGGACAGATGTTTCCATTCACCAACGCTGCCAAGGGCAGGGAATGCTGAGTTCACTACCTTGGTGTTATTTACATTTCACAACATCCAGCAATAACCATGCCACAAGCAGTTTAGGAAAGGAAAAAAAACCATGCAGCCAAGGAGTTTTATCATCATCTTCATTTAAAGGGTGAAAATTAAACTTTTTTTATTCCAGTTCTGAAACTTTACCTGGTTTCATTTTGCCAATGAAACAGGACCCAAGTATCCCAAGCTTCATCCACTTTGAGATAATTACCAGCCATTGCCTTACTGCACACATGATTCTTCTGGCATATCAGAGATGGTTAACTGTGCCACCTCTGAACCACCTGGACATTTTCTTTCCATTTTCCAAAACAAACTGATTTTTGATCAAGCAGAGAGGAGAGTTTCTCCTTCAGCAACTGTGCCACAAACCAAATGCTCCAAAGAACAAACCTGAGAATATCTTTGGTGGAAGGGTGCATTTCAGAGGCATTCACCCAAACCTCAATCCTGAGACCCATCATGCTCTGTTGATAATGAGCTGCCAGATCCAGTCTGGCAACTAGAACAGCTACTCCAAGTGCTGGCCCATCCACCTGAACACACAGGAGTGCTAGACAAGCACCACATGCAGCAATGTGCTCTGCATGTCCCAAGGTGCTCCCTGCAGCAAATGATAGGAAGGGTGATGAGGGAAACAGTTTTCACACAGCATTATGATCCTCCAAGTCCTCTCTGAGCCAACAGCAGAGGGATAGAGAAAATAAAAAGGCCAGTATTACCCATTTCTATAAATGTCAGTACTTTCTGGAGCTTTCAAAGGGGTTCTGTATCTCAGCAGAGACACTGTATCATGTTTCTCAGAGTTTCGTGCTGGTGAACACTGCCCAGACAGGGCAACTTCACTGGGAGTGAGTGCAAGGCTCCCCCTGCCACTGCCACAACGGGACACCTTCCTTCCCAAAGTAAACCAGACACTAATGCTATTTATGGATCCTTCTGCAGAAACAGACAGGCCTCCCAGCCACTATTCATCAACGTGCAAATAGGTTTTATCCATGGCAGGCAGAAGAGATTTGAAAGTTCTGAAGTTCTGCCTTATTTCTCGAAAGAAATAAATATCTGAAGATTAGTTGGAAATTCAACATAGAACAGTAACAGCTGCAATTAAAAGCTGATCACAGATTCCATGGAGAACACTTTTTAAAAAAAAAAAAAAAATGGCAATCTCAAATTAGCTCCTAAAGGATTACTAAAGGAAAGCAAACATGGAAAAGGCAGCCAGTTGATGTACCAAGGGACAGACCTCCTAAAGAACATCAGCTCCATCAGTTCTCCATAACCAGAAGAAAGACAGGGAATATAACTGTGAAATCTTCCTTACTCTGCAGAAAAAAAGCACTACATCAGTTTCCAGAGACACACAGATGAACAACACTCACCAGCACTACTTTTAAACATTAAGTCAGCAGACTCTACCAACTTGTCTTCCTATGTCTTTGGGGTTTCAGTGGGAACTACAGCTTTGTTCTTACAAGCATTTTTCATGGAAGCACCTTTGCATTTAAAATGTCAACTGTAAAAGCATCTGCTATTCAGATAAAGCACCCACAAGCACTTAATTTCATATTCAACAAGTTTTACAAAGTTCTCAAAGAGCCCAAGGACATTTGGAAGGATAGATGCAAGTTTAGAATGAGTCTTAGCATATCATCAACCGAAAAAGAAAATCTATTCTTAGATATCTCCCTTTGGTGATTCCTATAATCTTCCTTTTTTTTCCCCTCCTACTTCTTTGAGAAAGTAAGTTGTTTAGTTATTAAAAAAAAAAAAATGGAAGAACCTGTTTTGCAAGGCATACAAACAAAGCAGTATCTTCCAAAAAAGAAAAGCTCATTCAAAAGTATGTAAATATTAGGGCTGGTAACACAAACAATAAAACCACAGGAAACACAAGAAATTAAGAATAGATCAGGATTCATTCAATTTCCTGGCTGCTGGATATATAAGCACTTTCCTGGGTTGGATGTATGAGACAAAATTTATTATCTAAATAGCAGATATCAGGGAGTTAACATAGATAATTGAAAGAGGCAAAGAGAAATGAGTATGTGTGCTGATCCTGCCTCTGCTCCTTGGCAGAACAAGGACACTGACCAAGGCAGCTACACCCAGAACATGGCACATCAAGCACCAGGTTCAGCATCCTGTACTAAGCAGCGAAGTCAAGTTTGCTTAAGTCACAGGGAAGGCAAAAACCAGGATTCCTCCTGTCTCATCAGAGGATGCTGCTGAGTGCCCAGTGCACACCCAAAAGGCTGCTCTTCAACAAGGGACAGCTCGAGGCTGAGCATGAAGCAGAGGTGACAACTGGTTCCCAACGTGCAGGGTGGTCCCTGCCATCTCCACCCTGCAACTCTCCCTGGCTGGGAGGCACACTCAGAGCTTGACCCTGCATTCCAGCTTGGGTGTATTCCCAAACTGCTCACTGCTGCTAGGCTTTCATCTAGCAGCATCCCAACAGTTCTTTCTCTCCTCTCCATCATTGGCATATTTTTTCCCCAACCAGCCAGAAGCAACAAGGTCTCAAGTAGATGGAGTTGTACAGTTCTTGTGTGGGAATTTAAAATGCTGCTTTGCCAACAATCAGCCACAATAACACAACCACACTGCAAGAGCTCCTGCTCCTCAGTCAACTTCCACCAAATGTTAAACCAGGTCTCCATCCCCAAGGCACCCAGTGGCTCAGACTCAGGCTTATCTAAGAATCAAAAAAAGCCCTGCAAGGAAACAATTTATTTCCTTCACTGCAAACACCAAGTGATGAACCTTTCCAAAGAAAAACTTCAAGACTTAGAAAAACTTTAACAAGACTTAGAGCTCATTTCCTTCAAAATGGCCTAGGTTTCTCTTAGCACTGAGATATCACAAGCCCAAGGCATTAATACACACAAGTATTTATGCAAATGGTATTATTCTTTCTTAATTAATATCAGTAGCACTGATCAGACTAGATTTTTAGTAAAAATTGGCAAAGATTTTACAAATGAGTTCTGGGGAGGGAGAGAGGTGGGAAAATCAGGACTCCTCTAAGGAGACTATTAAAAAGCTTGATAAGTTTATACTCACTTGATACATTTTATCACAATGCTTAATATTTTTATATAATGCAATTGTACAGTAACTGTTTGACTGCCATTTATCTGCCATCATATAGTATTAACTGCTATCACAGATGCAGATGCAGGGATGGGACCTGCAAATAATCTAGGAAAGAAAGGGTAAAAAGCAAATTCATGTTTCGTAGCTTCAGGTAGATGTATACATTTTCAAGCACTTTCCTTGCCACAGGTCCTCCATTTCCTCAAGGAGTTCTGAATTTTCATTTCAAAACTTGCTCTCCACACTCTCAAGTGTTTTCTCTGCCTGCTGTAAGGTGTTGCTGGGATAGATCTCTTATGAGTCTCAAAGAACCCAATGACTTCTGAACTTTGAGATTATAAAGCAAGAAAGTTACTGAACACTCACATGCAAGTCGATTGGCTAAGAAAAAGTAGCACAAAGTCCTGCCAAAATCCTAGCTAATCTGAGCAAGGAAAAACCAGGGAGGTCCAAGCACTAAACCCTGCAGTTTACGTAGAGCCAATTCCAGCTGCAGAAGGAAGCACATCAGATTTAGCAGAGCACCTCTCCTTCTGAAATGCCATCTGAAAATACAATATTTTACCACCTTAATGCCCATAGGTAAATTGCAAAATTCCCAGAACACAGAAAAAAATGTATGGGACTGACAGGTAAATTTCATGCCAATAACAAACACAACTTGAAACGTACCCATAACAAACACAACTCGAAACTGACCGGAAAGAGGGAGAAAGAAATTTACAAGACCTAGGAGACACAAAGCAGTTAGCATTTAAGTACTCCTTTAATTCTCCTATTTTCAATGCACTTCACAAAAAATTAATCCTCTTAACAGCCATGTAAACATATTTATTATCCACAGTAGTAACTTGTAAGCTCTTCACACAACGGTCTACTTCTTTTTCTAGCTTAATACACTGCCCATGAAAACAAGGATCAAAGCCCTGTTTTAACTGTGGGAGAGCTCTCAAGAAACCTGCTTCTATCATCCCATCATCATCTTGCACAGGGACAAGAAAGGCACTCAAGAAAATACATTTATAAGCAAGTTAAAAGCATTTTATGCTAGTTAAGTGCTCAGATCTCAGCCTCCATGCTACACACAAACTCTTCTTCAGGCTACATAACCAAAAGACTCTTCCAAAATTCATTAGTAGCTCTGGCCAGGGGGCAAAAGCAGCTCCAAATTTTGGAATCTCCTCACTGCACAAATGGATTCACGCTCCTGTGCCCAACTCAGCAGGAGCCACCAGTACTCAAATGCAACCACACAGTGGGTACCAACATAAAACCCCCAGCATCCTCCCACAATGGGTCTGAGGAAAAATGTTTATTTTCCTGTTGCCATCTGCACCACAATAGAGAAAAACTGCAGTTCACAAATATGTGCAGCAACCTTTCGCCTTGAATCACACAAAAGTGTAAAGAGACACCTGGACCCTGTGAAATGAATGTTTATTACACAAGGCCTTCTTTTATGACACTACATATAAAAAGGGTTTAGTCTTTATTTCCATACCCAGCTGAGACAACCTACTTTCTCTGCAGCTGCTAGGAGAAGAGAAACTATAAACATTTACATTTAATGTAACAAAAGGTTTGCTCACCACCTCTTGTGTTCCACTGTGCTCTTCGATGATGATCACTCATCATAAAAATGGGTGGAGTGGCTGCAAAACACTCAGTGATGGAAAAACTGACTCCCACATTCAAGAGAGGTTCCTGCACAGGCTGAAAATCCCACTGCAATGGAGTGTTGTCATTATTCCCAGGATGGGAAATCTTTGGACTACGGATGCAAACACATCTGCTACACAGCACGTGAAGCAGCCTGTTTTACTTTATCTCAGAATCACCCTCTGCACCAACTCAAAGACCTTCAGATCACACTACTGAAACTGTTTTAATCTAGGCCACACGTAAACTCAATCAGCTCCAGTTTGGTTTTAAACAATTAAAAACCAGCACTCCTAAGTACAAAGTGCAGACTTGAAGATGTCCAGTGCAGTCAGCACTGCAGCCTAGCTGCTGCAGTGAAAGATTTATGGTAACAGGGAACAAAACAACAGAATTCATCACGTAACACCAGAGGTACATCACGTAAACCTCACTCCCTGGCTGACTCACTAAGTGATATTAACTCAAAAAAACAAAAAGCAAGTCCCAGTTTTGCTGCCATCTTACTTGCGGGTTCAGCAATTAGGAAGCGCGCTGTGCTCATGAGCCAAAAGAAATTAGTCTGTATAAGAGGCAAATATGGTCATCCTGTCCTCCCCTTTCCCCCAAAATAAATCACTTCCCCCCTTGCTTTAACACCTGCTTCCTCCATCCAAGCATTCATTGTCCCACTGCTATTATGGGACCAAAGGCTTAAGCATCCCAGAGGAAACTCAGGAGGGAAAACAGCATGTGTAAAGTGACCAAGACTCTTTCACTTCAACAATCTCACCCCCACCATCCCTTATTTTCCCTCTTTTCCTATTGACAGCAAATTTCAAGATTTGGCAGGGTGTTGATAGCTACAGATGCTGGGAAACAGAATGTGCCACACATCCTGGTATTGAACGCCACTGTGCCCACAGTCACTGGTGTGGACTTTCCTTGCTCTCACACCTCCCCAAGAACCCACAACCAACACCATGGGGCAAGAAACAAGGCCAGAGAACCCATGGCCTGACCCAGCACAACTTTTTCTATTGTTGCCCTGAAGGGAGAGACTCCACATAAGCAGCCACTCCGTGCATCCCTAAAGTGGCAGAAGCAGAGCAGCATCAGGCACATGGCAAAAAAAAGCCTTTGGGCAAACCCATCCTCAGCATCAACCTCCACCAGGTGGTTTTTAACTGCTGTGCACACTCCCACCCCCACTTCAGTCTTCCCTCCACTGGAAACAGGGATACCTGCAAGAACAGGATGGCTCGGCCAGCATCCATGCGTGACACATGCCAGGTGTGCTAATCCATGGAACAAGAAGGGTGAGTCACTAGTTAGAGTCTGAAGACAGTCCGGTTTAGAACAACTGCTCCGTGCCAGAATCTTTGTTTGTAATGGTTTTACTAAGTGCAGCATTCAGATTTACAGAACAGTTACACCACTGAGGGCAGAGACACACTGGGAAAAAGACTGACTTTCCCAAGTAACTTTGCCAGAAACCTCAGATACAGTTTAGATGAAGATACAAATATGTCACAGATTTTAGCATAACTTGCTGCTCCAGTTTGCATTAGTCACGGGTGATAAAAAGCACGGAGGACTCAAAGATGACACATGGGGCACTTTCTCTCCACACAAAGTTTTGATCATCATCATCAAATGACCTTTAAGATGACCACTTTAAATCATGCTCATACAGGAAAAAGTCTCACCAAAATTCAGCCTCATTTTTAAATGAATAATTTGTTGCTTATTTCCTTTCCCCTTGCTCTCAGAAATAAAACCTGAAGGAGCTGCTGCAGAAGAAAATCCTTAAATCCTTCCTTTTACAGTGGATCAGGCTAATCTCAGCGGTGCTGCCACACTGTAAATAACATCTCACATTAAAAAACAATTTGGGGAGATCTTTCACCATGTATTTTGCAAATGTAACTTTAAAGTAAAAATAGTTCAGCAACGAGACTAACGGGAAAGCTAGATCAGCCCCCTGAAAGTAGTCAGGAAAATAGAAAGAGAGACTAGAAGCAGTCAGAAGTTGTGGCAAATTTTGCATAGTCTATTAGAAAATTTCACAAGTGCTTGAAACAAAGACACAGTGGATCAGTTGCAACTACCTGTGCTCATACACTTTAAACATTATCTCAGGAGACCAGCTCCACAGGATCCAATGAGCAATCAGTCTCTATCTCACGATTTTCAAGGAAATCAAAAGGTGACCACAGGAAAGGATCAAACCTACAAGAAAACTGTGACAGCTCAGTTGCCACATTGACTGAACAAAATACTACATCCAGTTTTAAAAGACAAGAGCAGCCAAACAGGAAAATTTATGAACAATTTACGTAATCACAAAAACAAAAAAAAAAAGAAAAATTTGACTGAAGAGATTGGATCATTTTGCATATAAAAGCAAATTCACAGTCTTTATAAGAGGAAGGGATTCAAGAAAAATCCAGGTGGTCCAGGAGAATTAACTTTGTCAAGAAAACCTGCAGAATTACGAGTTCACTGGTGAAGAACTACTCTGGATTCTGCAGCCAAGTCAAGGTCTTCCACCAACCATGGAAGCCCCTAAGGCCCACTCCACCAGCAGACCTTGCCCAGAGGCACCAAATCCAACCTCACATCCAAAACATGCTTGGAATATATTGTATTTCAAGCTCTCAACACAAGTGCTGTAGAAGGTGATGATATTAGCTTCAGGGATAATTTTTCCTTATGTTTTCTCCAATCCTAGATTAAATATTTGAGCATTTGGACTGTGAGAACTTCATTGCTATGCCAACAAAGAATATACCTTTTTCTCATGCATATTACAAACCACCCAATAAACTCTTCAGCATCAGATTTGTAAGTTTCTTCTCAATATATATAAAACAGTTTTGTTAGACTGCCTGACCATGTAACAACATGTGATCCATTGCAGCTACAACAGAACTAAAGCTTACTTCTTCCAATGTATCACACTTTGTACTTTTTAAGCACTGTTGGCTACTTAAAAATATTTGTGATTGCACTTTCTTCCCCTGTTCCTCAACAACCTAGCAACCTATCTAAAATGGTTATATAGAAAATTTTAAAAAACATTCTTAAAATGGTAGAACTTATTTTGCAGAGATTTCTATTTGCTCTGCTGTCTTACAGAACTTAAAAATTAAACACTTTGACTTTTAGCACACTGGCTTATCTCAGAAACATCTATCTCCCATGTAGTCTTCACATGCTATAAAAAAGGGATGGGCACTGCAGTTAAATGCCTTCTTTGCAAATGGAAAAGAACTTCCAAAAGTTTAGGTTTCTCCTGGTGGAAGCATCCAACCCTCTGCCACAGCAGCTGCTTGTGATAACACAAAGGAATATGAGTCAGGTAAGTGATGCAGGTACAGAACGAACTTATTTTCTTAATTGATACAAGTTAGGAATTGTACACACAAAAAACAATAATGGATTCTTATCTGGGATCCATTCCCCAGTCTGGTTTGCTGAAGAGACCCAAAAACCCCAGTATGGCCCAGCTGGGGAACTGGAAGAGGCTGCTTATGCTACGCCAACACACACAAAAGAGATGAGATGACAAAACTGCAGTTCAAGTTTAGCATGATACTGAAACTTTTACCTACTGCATGTCTCCACCAGCCGTCTGGAGAAGGACAATAAACTCTTTACAGGATTTGTGGCGTCACAGCTTATTTGTCATGCAGACATTATGAGAGGAGTCACCCTGTTTCCCTGACAAAGCACTATAAATACACAGAGGTATATCATTCTGAAAAAGATCTGTATAGCTTCACTGCTGCAACAAGTTCCCAGCATAGCTGCTTTTCCTGGAGCACTGCCATCATATTTTCTTATCAGTAACTGAAGTAACTAACCAGCTAACTCCCAGTGATGGGCTTTGCCTTCTAGATCTGCATAAAGGTCATTTGCAAAGGGGAAAAGGCAGGCTTGATAAATAAATAAATAAAAAGAAGCCATTGTGCCACATCCACGGCTTTGTTTCCAAAAGCCACTAAGAAGTGCAATGCCAGGCTGAAGTGTCTGACTATTCAGTAAGTACAAGGAGTGGCCCATTCCCTCCCCACAGTGAGATTGTTGACAGCTGTTTTAGAAGAGGAAAAAAAAGTGAAGCATGACTAAGCTATTCATAAAAATCACATTATATCCAACACCCTAAAACCAAGTTTTGTTTTAGAAAAGGTGCAGAGCTTCCTGGACGTGACAGACCAGGTGGTACATGCCAGCCCTAACCAGGCTCCCAGCTGGATTATATCCCCTGTGGCAAACCCCAGGGCAGCAAAGGACTCTACACCAGAGCTATCAGCTGCTTCAGAACGTCACTCATTACCTTTATCTGTCCTACAGGTGATCAATGCAAGCAAGCACATGAGCACTTGGCACCAAACACCACTCAGTAATCACAAGGTGCAGGCTGCAAGGTGTTTTCCTCCCCAGCTTTCCACATCCAGCCTCTCTCATGTGCCTGCAAATAGGAGTTACCCTCCAGCTGGAAACCACGCCAACTGCCAACTCCCTGTACAGGAGACTGGTAAAACATGGGGCCACAATCACACAGGGAGGCCATATCACGCCTTTATGGCCTCCTGGACTATCCAGCCTTCTCCTCAAGTTTTTAACTTCTTAGCAGTGCCTTCCACCAGTAGAGGCAAGCCAAAACCAAATAGTACCTCCCTACCAATCAGCTGTGTGGTTTAGCTGACTTCAGGCTATTTATTGCCTGTGTGGGGAACCCCTATAGAAATAGCATTTAATAGCACTCAAGTAGATTGCAGAGATAACCAGCTACAGTAATAAGCAGAAAAGCTTCCAAGCTGCTTCAAGGTCGGTTTTATTGGTGAGTGGATCACCACCAAATACCAGGCAGAGAAAACTGATATGCTGGTGTCCTGGAAACAGTGGAAAAGAAATAGGTACAGCAGGCACTGCAGCTTCTACTAACGATTTTTTTGTTAAGTAGCTATTTATTAAAACTTAATATGCCAGCAGAAAATTATATGAAAGAACCCCATTGCTTTTGTAACACAGGAGCATGTGAACACCACCAATAAACCAACCAATGTTTTTTTCCTCAAGGATAATTTATTGACTGCTGTTCTTAATTCATGCTTTGGATAGAATAACCAGATTCCTTTAACAGTACTTAATCCTCCTCTTAGCACAGGAGTGTACCCTAGACCAGAACACGGCTTACTCACAAGTATATCCTGCTGAGAGATTAGTGAGTTCTGCATATGCCTGAGTCTCAAAGCTGCGCTACGCAGACTGTGTTTAAAAACATCCATCATCGCATAGTACCTGGCAGAGCTCTGTTCCTTTGAGAAGCTTTGAGCTCTTAAATGTGTTTCCCTCCTTTGATGCAGCGAAGCTGTAAATCAGGAACATCGAGCTCCTGCCTTTCTCTCTGGCTGCAGTCCCTGGCTGGACTCTCTCACTTCGGACACGTTGTGTCCTCACCTCTCGGGCTATGCCGGCCATCCATGGCCACTGGAGCTGGGCAGGAAATCCAACCTGGAAGGCTGTCACACAGCACAGCTCATCCCCACTACCGGCAGGGGACTTGTCATTCAGGCTACCTACAAAACCTGTCTGCCTGGCAGAACTCAGCATCCGTGGCCTTCTAGCAACAGCCCCAAGGCTAGCCCGTCTGTCCAGCACTGGAAAGCGCTGCAAGGACAAATGGGCTACGGAGAAGCTCAACCCATGAAATGGACAACAGGCACACACTTGAACTCGTGCCAAGAGAAAACACACCACCAGACGATCCTCACCTTGTCTAATGCACCCTTACTCTGCTACCAGCCTTGTAAAAAAAGCAAGCAAAACAAAAAGACCCAAACAAACTCAATTTCAAGTGTAAGAACAAGACCCTGTTACCATGTCCAAAGCACAGCAAATGCCCCTCTACTACAGACAGCAGTTTCTGTCCACAGGCAGGGTTGTTATGAGGTTAACATCAATCCACTCCCACTGCTAAGGTATCTATCTATAAAAATACACCTCCTTTAACACCACAATAAATGATATCTTACCTTCAAGGACCCATGTGGAACTTGGTTCACCCTTACAATTCCACAACAGCTCAGCAAGGGCATGCAAAACATGAGAAACACACCCAACGAAAGACTCTAGAGTCACCACAAACAGAACTAAAGTCGCTTGGCCCTTTAAAACCAATTACATTACATTAGCCAAAACTCCCAGTACACAAGACATCCATAGATCTCAGACCAACTGTCTAAACTCAGCTCTGAAGCTACATGCTTTACATATTTCTACTGCATCGCATATCTCCATGAGTACCTAAAGTTTTACGGCTGACGGAGATTACAGAGAGCCACAGTGACCAACTGTCCTACAGCAGTGCAGGATTTCTAATCCCTTTATCGAATCCCTATCTGGTCATAAACAGCAGAATTGGTACAGTGCACTCTTAAAAAAAAATAACTTTTTATAAACCACTTTTTTCCCCCCCACTTCCAATCCCCAGCTAACATGAAGCCCTGTAAAGGACACTGGAGCAGAACCAATTTCAGAGGTCAGCAAAATCAGATTCTGCAAATCCCCACTCCTCTATATGACTTGAGGTTACAACACAGTCACAGAAGGTGGATTAATAAACCACAATAGTTTACAGGTTCAGAAAAACTACTATTTCGCAATCCTCATCCAGAAACTCCTGCATCTGCTTCAGAAGAAGGGTCTGCACTCGAGAAGGAACAAAAATAATAATATTTTCAAGCCACAGAGTGAACGCATGAAATAGACCCCACGGCAGTGACACCAAAGGCCACTGAGACCCAAAGGTGACACACACCAACACCAGCGTGTTGCGGGGGGGCTCTTGGTAAGAATCCGCGATGACTTTCCGTCCAATAAACTGAAATACAAAGTTGTGTTTGTGAGCCTGGAGGGGGGTTCCGACCAGGACATCAGCAATTCCAACGTGGAGGGAGGCTAGGGGCCAGGCGGGTGCGTGTCCCCGGCACACTCCCGGGCACAGCGGGGCTCGTCCCCGGCAGCGGGGCCGCCACCCCCGCCCGGCTGCGGGGGGACCGCGCCCGGCCCCGGCCCGCAGACAATAGCGGCGGGGAGCAGCCGCGCGAGAAAACACTCCAAATAAATGAAAAACTACCAAGAGCCCTGAAATGAAAAGGAATAAAGCCACGCGGAGGAGCGGAGCCGCGCGGAGCGGCTCCACGCGAACTTGCGCGGAGAAAAACCCCCCGAGGACGAGGAAGGGCGGGGGAAGCGTGCGAGGGAGCGGGAAGGGGCGGGGGGCTCCCGCACACCCCCGGCCCCGGGGAGCGCCCACCCCTCCGCCCCCGCCGGCGGCCTCCCCAAACTTTCCCCCACCCCTTCGCCCAACTCCGGCGGGGCAAACTCACCGCGGGGCCCGGCGGGCGGCTTCGCCCCTGGCAGCGGGGCCGGGAGGGAAGGGAGAGGGACGGGGACGGGGAGGGGGCGGAGGAGGCGGCCGGGCCGGTGCTCTCCGCCCGGGGAGGCGGGCAGGAAGGAGAGGAGGAGGGCCGGGGGCTGCCGCCTCGCAACCTGAGCCGCCGCCGCCGCCGCCTCGGCGCCCGGCCCGGCCACCCCGCATGCGCCGCCCCGGTGGGGCCGAGCGGGGCCGGGCCGTGCGGGGCCGTCCTGGGCTGGGCAGTGCCAGGCTGGGCCGTGCGGGGCGGGTGGCACTCCCGGGGACTGAGATCCGGCCGTGCCTGCCGTGAGCAGCGCTGGGGAAAGCCTCGCGCCCTGCCCCGGGGGCTTCTCCCTCGCCTGTGCCCCTTGCCGGTTGCTCGGCTCCTGGGGGAGAGGCGGCCGCGTGTGTGTGACATGGTGGTGCGGGTGTGGAAGAGCGCAGGCAGCTGCTCCGGCTGCGGGTTTGTTTTTATCGAAGGGGCACACGGGGATTCCTTCGTGCTTGGAAGAGTTCAAGGCCAGGCTGGATGGGGCTTTGAACAACCTGCGCTGGTGGGATGTGTCCCTGCCGATGGCGGGGAGGTTGGAGCTGGATGGTGTTGGAGGTCCCTTCCAACCAAACCATTACGGGATTTTAGGATCCTGCCTTCCCACGTGCTGAGCTCCGTCTGTAGGGCCTGTTCTGGTGGCTGTTGGAGATCTGGCGTCCCCACTTCCAACGGCTAAACCTCTCCTGTTGCCCAGAGCACAAGCTGTCCAGCTGTGAACAGAATCTGCTGCACATCTTTACCTGTCACAAACCCAGCAGCTCCACTTGAGTTCCACCAGCCCAGCCCACGGCCTCATCCTGCTCCTCACCCTCTTTCCTGGTCCTCCTATGGTTGTGTAGGTTTGATGGAGGAACATCTCCAGTACCGTTCCCACGCCTTTCCCCGGAAAAGCAGTGGAAAGGGCACCCCACCATTAGCAAATGAGCTCATGTGGTCTGTGGTCCGTGTGCGGCTGGGCTGGAGGAGGCCCTGCACAGTGAAGATGCCTGATCTCTTGTGGTGGTGACTTGCCTTCAGTTACTGTTTTTGTTGGAAGCTCTTTGGAAATGTGTCTGTGTGGTGGCCCAGCATTTCCACTTGGCTTTTTCTACAGTGTCCCGCTAGCCCTGGCAGTGGCTGGATGATGATGTGCACAATGGCAGTATCAGCACTGAGCTTATCATGTGTCACTTCATGAGAACCAGCCCAAAAGCACTTCACAATACTTTCCAGAGATTTTGCTGCTGATCAGAGCACTGGGTGAAGGCTGCAGGTAATTCCTGTCCATCATGTTCTCTCTAAGTAGAACAGAAAAACCAGCACTGTATCTGTTGCAGAGGATAACCTCCTGAAAACCCTGCACGTGAACTTGGCATTGGCTTCCAAAAATGCACTGTTGATTCAGCTGAAAGCAACTGAAACAATAAAAATTGTTCCAATGCTTGTGCATTTTGGTTGTTTTGGAGACTGGAATGTTCCAGCATTGTACACCCTTAACAACCAGATATAAAGCAGTAATTTCTTTCTTATATGGCTCCAATAAAATAAGGCCCATGAGAGCGGGGACTCTGGAAAAATATTTTCCTTTCCCTTAGTGCCATCTGTGCAAGGAGGGCTTATGGGGCCGATCACTTGGAAGTTCCCAGCTCCAAGAAGAGGGGTCAGACACAGCGATGGCTCAGCAAAGAGCACCATCTAGTGAAAGGCCACGTCTTGACGAAACTGTCCCCTACAGGGCTCCAACCAAACAATAACTGATGCAGTCCAACCCAGCCCAGCCTGCCTCATCCCACCTGAAGCAATCACGAGCAAAGTAGCGTGGTAACAGATAAAAACTGCCTAAAATTTTCTGTAACAAGAACACCAGGATCTTTTACCCTCTTGGTTGCCCATCAGTGGAATATTCTTTGCTTGTCAGCTCCATCCTGGCAAATCAATCTCTGTCTTCTGCTGCCTCGCCTGGAACTGACACAGCCCTGGTCTTGCTGTAGGTGCCCCCCTGTCACATAGTAGGGTCAGAAGTCCCAAAGCAGGGATTCCCTGAGTCTGTACCAGCTGTGTACATGCCCATGCACATGGGCTTATATATGTGCTGCTCTTGCAAAGAGTTTGGAAATGCTTTTGGGGTGTAGAGTATGAAGATTGTCTGTTGTCAGGGCTACCCAGGAGCATTTAGCACAGTCATAATATTCCAGACTGAATGGAAATGAAATTAGCCGGGAAAATATTGAGAAAAGACAGTGCAGCAGCTTAGCACCAAACCAGGAGGATAAGCTGGCTGGCCCCGTTCATGGAAGATATTCTGGCCCATTCAGTCACAGAAGGTGAATCAAAACACAGGCAGAGATGGTGTCATTTTCCCTAAGAGAAATACTCCTTGCCAAAGTGGGCTTCTTCAGCCTCCCACCTATCCCTCGAGTGCCAGGAGCTGGTGGTAACTCAGGAGGGAAATTAGCAAAGGTAGACAGCACTGTGGGATGGGTAGGCAGCTCCCCACAGCAGCAGTTAACAGCTTTTTACCTTCCATTTCCCCAAGATTAGTCTGCACTGTACTTTAGTCTTTAAATTATCCACCCCCAAATTCTCTATATCAAAATATCCTGTCTGCAAACACATTTCACCACAAACCAAAACAGGGAGGCAGTAGATTAAGGGAAATTTGTGCAGTACTCTGTGGATGCCAGCCTCCTGACAAATCATTTGTTCTCAAATCATCTCTGACACTAGCTCCCCTGGGTTCCATCCTCTGCTATATGTCCAGGTCTGCTTTGCAAACCTTATGAAAAAATAATAAAATATATCAGATGTTCTTTCCTTGCCTCTTTCAGGTTTTAGTTTGTCACAAGCTTTGCTGCAGGGCTCCCTGCTTCTTGCTAGGGAACTGGATTGAAGTGCGAGTTGCACTCATGAATGTAACTGGAATTTGGTTCTGCACAACATAATCTGAACATTGGTGTGTAGTGGCATGAATTAGCAATATGAGCACATTGTTCCTGTGTGCTGGAAATGAGCTGTCCTTGCAATTGAATAGAAAGCAGAGTGCAGTGCAGTGATGGAAGCAGCAGCTATTAAAGATTTGTTTCCATCATATCCAAGCAGCTACAAAACTGAGACACTAAGCATTAGTGTGTGGTGTTTTCTTTGTGTTCCTGCTTGTATGAAGTCAGTGCCTGGTAGCTGAGAATAACAGCAGCTACACCTGAAGATATCTTAATATCATTTTCCTTCTTGAAACTCTACCATTGTAATCTCTAAAGTCCTGTAAGAGCTACAATCTTTGCTGCAGAATTATGGACTCTGGCTGAAAGCAGCCTTCAGGAGAAGTTAACCCATTCCTGTGTACTATATAGATATCCCAGTTAAAATGTAAAAATTCTTAGTGTCTCACAATTTTCAGACTTAAGAGTTCACCCTTGGAAGAGGAGATGATGTTGAATGGGTGAACTGTAGTAAAACCCACCCAAAACACAAACACTTAATGACCTGAAAAATTAAGTTAGTGAATTAACAACTTCCCTGGGTTCTTCTGCCCCTGTTTGGAAAGTTTTTGTGGCTCTGCTGAGAAGAGAAGGAATGCAGGTAGGTGTCACCCACCATGTACCCCAGCTGCTCATCACAGCTTCTTTGTGATAATTTCTCAATTCTGGGAGGCAGTGCTTATCAGTTGCTCATGCAGATGTCATTTTAGTTGCTCAGTTGGTGGGGCACATCTAGCAGGTCCACCTCTGCAGCTCACAGGGCCCCTCCATATGCTGATAAGCTGTGCTAACACCAAGCTCTCAAAACTCCCCTTTACATATATCACTGGAAGCCCTCCTATAAATACTGGGTTTTCTTCTAGTCAGAACTTTCCAGTTACTATTGTTTAAAGGACATGCAAACAGGTCAGGGAATATGTCTGCTGACAGCCCCAGCAGAATCACACCCACATGAATTTATGACAGGTACAAATCATCTTATTTCACGTCATCTTTACATATCCTCCAGAGAGAAATCTTCTGCTGAAGTCCATATGGTACCTGCACCTGCTGTGTCGCTACATCTCTATCTGTAACTTCACTGAATCATCACATATGCTGAGTTGGAGTGGACCTATCAGAATCATTGAGTCCAACTCCTGGCTCTGTGCAGGACACCCCAAGAATCCCACCATGAGCCTGAGAATGTTGTCCAAACACTCCTTGAACTCTGGGAAGCTTGGAACTGTAACACAGAAACAAGAAATAAAAGCAAGCAAAGAACAAGAACTTCACAGTCACCTTTGCCACCCCACAGGGATAAAATCTGTGCAGGTGTGTTGCAAAAAAAGGTGAGATTTCATGCCCTCCTGCCTGGTCTAATAAATAATATCCAGATGGGGCCTTTGAGCAACCTGGTCTAGTGGAATGTGTCCCAGCCCTTAGCAGGGGGGTTGGAGCTGCATGATCTTTAAGGTTCCTTCCAACCCAAACCATTCCGTGATCCTATGCTAATAGACACTACACAAGTCACTCATACAGCCTCCTACTGCCTGTGCCAGACCTTTGAAGATCAGACAGTGTTTCCTTGTCCCAGAAGAAGCTCAAGATATAACTGCAGGTTTGCCCTCCATTCAGCCCCTTGGGATGGATGGTAGATAGAGCAGAAGGAGGGATGAAAGGGGACTTGCAGGCTGCAAAAACTGTATTTAATCCTCTTGGGACAGTTTTCTCTTTCACTTGGGCTTTATACTTCATGCTTTGTCAAAGCATACTGTTTACAGCCATCTGCTCTGGCCATCTCAATACACCTTTTAATTTAATAATACAGTTCTATTTCTGTCTTCAACACACATTGTCCAGGTACGTGCAGAGCAAGGGATAGGCAAATGTGTGCCAAAAAGTTTTATTGAAGTATCAGAAAACATCCATCAAATCAGTTTATTAAACTGAATTACAAGGGACCCCAGGAGTAAAAACTTACAAACACAGAGAGTTAAGTTGATAGCAGACTGGGATAAAAGCTTTTATCAACACAGGCTATAAAATTAATCAAATGTAGTATACTCCCAAAAAATTAGACCAGTTTTCTCACCCCTTACACTCTACTCAATTTCAGATCTAAATAGCATACAAAGTAGATTAAAATTAATCAATACAGCAGATCCCACAGTAAAGCAACTAACCAAGAAAGTAACACGTGCATTTGCAACCAATTATTTATTGCCATCACCACATGTGGCCAGGATGTGAACACATATAGCACCCCTGGCTTCTCTTGAATCCATGCCAGAGCTGATGGGTGTATTTTTTTTTTGTGTGAGGCATCAAGAGAAACTGTCAACATCTAGGTCACTTGACAATATTGGCTTGAATCTTGTAAATATTATGAAGGGTGAAACAGGATGAAATTGAATGTACAGTGTGGATGTGCAACAGTATCTTTTTCTCTGTCTAGGACCTGAGTGCTCCATCCTTGGCCTGTACTATTCAGATTTTCTCTGCAGCTGTCTATGGACTGGATGAGACCTCCTAAACTACAGAATGTGAGAGAGGAGAGTCCTCCAGGTGCTGGGAACCATGGATGATGGCAAATATTTCCAGCTTATCCAAACATGCAAGTACTTTGTCCCATTCATATCCTTGCATGAAATACCTGCCCAAACTTTACTATGGATCTTCACAAACCTGCCAAATAAAAAATAAGTACCAAGAGAGATGCTTTTCTCAGGAAGGCAAAGAGGGATGATGTGTGATTCACAGAGATCCAAGTGCAGGGTGGAAACTGCCATCACAGCCCATCCACTTCAGGCACATGAACAAAACCCATGGGTTGAACATGAACTGCTTTAAAAACTGCTCTGAATTTCCATCATCAGCCGCCCACCAACTGTTTTGCCAACACCTGTGTGTTACAACATGTACCTGTAGCAGACTGTTGTGGTTGGCTTCATATCTTGAGAACAAAATAGACTTCTTTTATAGAGATTTCCAGTGCTAGACAGCCAGAAAGTTCCTCAGCTCGTCTCATGAAGCCTCATTTTCTCACACACAAGTTCTGTACCCGTTGCCAGTCAGCCCAGCTCTGCAAGCTGACATGCACCCACCAGATGGTTCTTGTACTTCTGCACCAGAACTGCTGATGTGCACAAGGGTCAGCAAAAATGCACCGTGGTTTTCCTCAGCTTAACACACTTTCAAGTCACAGAAGAGCACAAAAGGACATTGGGCATCTCTGTTCAGCAGCACAAACAGTTGGTCTGTCAACAAGTGCAGATCTCTTGTAGCAGTAGGTTGAAATAACCTCAGCTCTCAGGAGGAGAAGTGGAAGCTGCTTTGTTATGTGCTGTGTAAAAATGCTGTGTGGGTCCCCAGAAATCAAAGGTATGCTGACACAAATCCTAATGCCAAGAAGGATAAAAGAGATTTTGGACATTCACTGGAGGCTGTGCATGTGTGTAGTGATGGAATATGATTCAGCACAGCAGGCTCTGAAGAGTTAATTCTGAATATGGGCATGGCTTTGGTAGGATGGCAGTCCTTAGTGCCAAAGGAGGTTCTCAAGGAGAAACCAAGCTCACAGATACTCATCTCTCCACATTCCCCTGACCAGGAGAGCCAGCATGAAAAGATCATTTCTCCATTCCTTTCTCTGCCTCCAGTTGCAATGGCTCTGCTGCTGAGACAGCATGGGCTTGGCTGGCTATTTGCAGCAGCAAGCCTGTGGGACATGCTGTGAGATGGACACGCTGCAGGGTTGGCATTCTGGCCTGTCAGGGTCTCCCCTCTCTCTGTAACACTAGATTGCCTCTCAATTATTTCTCAGGCTAAGAAGCCCATGTCAAGCATGGGGTATGGCATCTCTGGCATGCCAGGCTGAGCAAGTTGTGTTTTGCAGCACTGATGTGCTTTTGTGTGGAAGGGATCTCTTTCCCACTAAGCAGCCGTCACACGGTATTTTTGATCACCACCTGTAAGCAAATCCAAGCACAGCTCATTCCAAGGTCAGCTGGGTATTTCTGCAGACTTATCTCCAGCCTTGCAGGCTGCAGAACAGGCCAATGCACTGGTCATGTAAACCTCTGATAGATCAAACAGAGACAGAGCTGATCCAGACTGGCAAGAAAGAGATTAGGATCAAACAGCCTCCTCAGTCCCTGCAGCTCTTCATTGACAGGTGTCCAGGATGTCATTACAGTCAGCAGACAACTTCAGCTAATGAGGTCTTTGTCTTCAAAACTATTTTATAATTTTTTTTGTCAACACAGAGCAGTTAAGCCATCCTCAGACATACCTGAATTTGCTCTTAGTGTAGTTGATGCAGTGTACCATGGCATACCTGCCCTGGGTAGCAGGGTGGGCAGGGGCTGTGGCTGTGGCTGCCCTGGGTCACCTGCCAGCCCAGAGAATTCATTTGTGACTGATTAAATGGCCGTGACATCTGAGAACTTCAGCAAAAGCTGTGTTTCCTTTTTTATTAACTTCTCCCTCCTCCCACTGCCTGCCTGGGTTAGCAGAAAGTCACTTGTGTGCTTACAGTAACAGATCAGAAAGTTGAGAGGCACCTCATCAAGCAAGATCACTTAACAAAACAGGAGATTAAATGCCTCACATAATTAAGGTCTTAAATATAAAAGATCTACCCTTTGATGCTACACAGATAGACAAGATTTGGTTCTCGTCCATAACTGTGTCCTTCAAAATCCTTGGCTTTGATTTTGACTCTCTCTTTTGCACTAAGTTTTCAAATGTTGGCATCCATTTTCTCATGTTTGTCACAAGCCAAAGCATTGGTGCATGTATATATTCAACTCCAAACCACATCTGAGAGATTAGTGTTACATGGGCAGAGAATCAAATTAACATCCCTGAAAATAGCCTCTATTTATTGCACCAACTTGGGAATAAAGATGCCCGTGGCAACCTTTGTCCTGCAAAGCATTAATTGTCTTGGAATGGTGTTAACATGACTGTTTCTCATCAAAGATAGTGAAATTAAACTTTTTTAAAATTGGGAACAGTTTATTTGATTGGCTCATGAAAAATTGTTGAAAGCCTATATGAACATAGACAAACAGATTTCTCCCTCTGTCGTTAATCTGATTTGCCCACTAATCCAAATATCAATAAAACTATTTGCAATTCCTTTACAACTGTGTAATTATTAAAACCACAGACACTCCTGCCACACAAAGTGTCTTATTCTGAAAATGAAACAGGAGGCTCATCCCTCTGTGCCAATGTAAGGCCCCATCAGGTTATTCCTGTAATCACATTCGGTTCCTTTTCCAAGCATCTCTAAAATAAAAAAAAGGAACTGACTTACTCTTTCAGCTGTTGTAGTGGGCAGAAGAATAAAGCAAATATTGCAGCTTATGCTGAAATCACTGGGCAAAGAAAATAGCCTGGGGTCAGAAGTTTACAGCTGTGTATGAAGACATTTTGCTGTGCATATATGAGGCTATTTGGAAAAAAAAATCTGTAGTTTTAAAACAATTTTAAAGCTAAGAATTCATGGGCAGAATTTGCCTGCTCATTAACTGTGACTGTATACACCATCTGATAATTCCTTCTGCAAATGTTTGTTTAAATATGTTTATTCTCACACACAATTTAATTGTGCAAGATGTGACAGCTAATGATGGAAGAACAATTGCTTCAAAAATATCAGGGCCTTAGCTGATATCTCCATCTTTGCAGGGTGCCAGTTTTTCCCATCCCTCCTTGCTTTCAGATGAATTGAGGTGATCCCCTCTTCTCATCTGTAGCCATTGCATCCTCTCAGCTACTGACATCAGTCAGCACCAGTCTGGAGAACAACCTGTGGGGTTCTCTGCTCCTCAGACCTGAGCACGCTGCTTTCAGCACTCATCTCTTCTAGCATTGGCAGCAAGAAACTGGAAACTCTATGCCCTGCAGGCCCCTGAGGGGTTTTCCTACCAGCACCAAACATTAACTACTCACCCTGATATAATTTATCAGGAGTCTAGAAGAGAGAAGGAGAGGCAGAAGCTTAATGGACTACAGAGGGTTTCAATCTTTGTGCATAAGGCTTTGCTGTGCATTGGAACAGAGCACTGGGATGGTTGTTATAAAAGTGAAAATGAAGATGTAGGCAATCACCTTCCCTTATCTAGAAAGGGTGTTGGTTGTTTTCAGTGGTTTATTGTAAGTGTGGTTTGTGCAATATGGAGATGGAGAGTGTGCTGGGAGGCTGAGTGAGGAAGGGAGCTGGTGGTGTTTGACAGGGAGAGGCACATGGTGTGTCTCATTATTATGGCTTTGTAGGATCACAGAGGTTAATATCCATTAGATCCCATATCAGGCTTTCCCACACCCTCACACTACCTCTTCTACTTCAGTTAGTTCCCCAGCATTTATTTTTAGTGTTTTATCAGTTGGACTTGAAGCATCTCAAGCAATGAAGATTCCATTCTCTTTTCCCCTTGGAGATTTCTGCCATCTAACACCTTGCAGAGCTGTGTCTGACTCTCCTGCCTGAAACCCTTTCCTTTGACAGCCATTTGTGTGTGACCCACACTCACTAGATGGAGGACAGCACTTTATTTCCTTTGCAGCCATTACTGGGCTCTTGTTTGGCTCTCAGCCCCCCAGGCCAGTCATGATAAAGCCATTACCTCCACACACGTGCACACCACATGCCTTCCCTGGGCTATTTCCACTCCAACTCTGCATCAGCTGCTTACCTCAATGGTTGAAACAAGTACAAGGAATTAAAAAATATGTGTTATTAGCCCCCAGGGGGTTTGCTGCCTCCTGAAGCACTAATTCCTAAAGCTTTTAGAGCAGATCTTGCTGCTGTTCCTTTTTTCTCCTCCTGCTGTCATAAGGATCCCAACATCTTCTTCACTTTTCCCATCAATTACTTCTTGACCCCTGGACTCCTGTCCAACCAGCCATTGTCTCTCCTTGCCACTTGCCCTAGAAGATTCTCTAAACCAAGCTTGCACCCCACATTTGTGCCATCTTTTAGCAGTGCAGGTCAGAGGGGTCCTCACAATAAACTCTGGTTGAGTGTGCAGAGGCAGAAGAAATATCACCTCTGGTGCTTTGATGAAACAGAAGCAAAAGTCAGATCCAGTTCCATTTTATGGGTTAGAAGTAGCATTTTAAGGTTGTCTGAGCATTTCAGGCACAGCACAGAAGGTGTAGCATCAGTGATTAATGTTAATTCTTCACCCAATACACCCACACCGCTTCTTGATTCAAACTGGAAAAGCAGAGACTGCAAATACACAAATATTCACAAGGAAAAAAGTGTTGATAGTTCTCTCTGGACCTAATTTCCTGTGGCAGGGGACTGAAAGTTTGGACTTATTTGCAACACAGCATGCTGGGGATAAACGAGCTAGAAATCTCTTCCAGAAATGAGCTGCTTACACAAAACAATTGAGCAGATAATGCCTGTGCTGCTGCACATGTCCTTTCTATTTAGGGATGGAAGGGAAAGTGATAATTGAGGATGGTTAGCTCCTGTGCTTGGCAGCACCTTGGCAGCAGGTTGTGAAGTCACACTTTCAGTTGTCAAACTGGGAACGAGACTATGCAGAGTCATAGATGGGAAATGAACAGTGACCCATCTATATTAATAGCAGTGAATTAATACTTGCACTCAGAAATGTTGGAAGAGCTAATCAAAGAGGCCAGAATTACTGAACAGATTGGTAAACTGACAGAAAGTCGTAAACCTTATCCTCATTTAGGTTGTGGCTCTGTGTGTCCTACAAGTTTGGTCACAAAACTGAGACTACTCCAGGCTGGGCTGAATCTACACCCACATCTAACAGCTCCTTCATTAAGCAACACTGCTAATTCCATGTCTGGATCCCCTTGGGAAGGCATCTCCCCCACACATACACACCCTGTGATGACTACATTTCCACTTGGAGAGGAAAAAGAGGTGTAACATCAGCTGGAACAAAGCTGAATGTGCTCAGCCACATTTCATTATGACCAAGACAGTCTGGGGCACAGCATTTCCACCCGAGTACACTATGAGAGAGCACACTGTTCCCCCTGGTACTGGGAGTAACGAGATGATAAAACACAGGCACAAGGAGCAAGTTTGTCTTCATAAATCTGAAAGGCACACATTGAAAAAATGCCAGATTTCTGAAAAATTAACACCCTCTTTCATCCTCTAATGAAAAAGGCCCTCTGTCTCATAAAAAAAACCAACCTACTTCTTAAACCATTATAAAATTTATTGAAAGCTCTTTAAAGAAATTAAGCTATTTTAGAAAGAACTGTTGACTTTACTGATGGTGCCCTACATTTTTCCACATTGCTGCCTTTTTTAAGAGTAGTTACTGGCATTTATAGTCACCTCTCTGTTCATTTCACTAAAGTAAAGGCACAGCTCAGCTTTGTTTTCCCAGATCCAAGCCATTTCAAGCATCAAAGGCACCTCACATGTTGCTCCATCATCACTGAGTATGTACAAACAGACCTGAGCTGTGGAACTGCAGAAAGGCAGCAATATTTTTATGGATTTCATTGTTCAACCCAATTTCTATCATTTTTATGTCATCTAGAGTAAACACACACATGTAAAGTTAAAAGCTTTGACAAGGGTCAGCTCAGAGCAACATCATCCCAGCTGGAAGGGCAGGTGCCAGGTATTCAGGAAGGAGAGCAGACCATGCCCTGGTGGAAAATGGCCAATGGTTTTGAGGTTACCGTGTCTGAGAGGCTCCAGATTTCATTTCGCTTTCTTTCTCATAAAAAAAAAATTAAAAAGAAAGAAAAATAATTTAAAAAAAGTCTTTCTATCACACTGCCCTAAAGATATCAGGTTTGGCATGCAGTAGCTCCTTGGGGAGCTGCATTTCCTAGCAGTGGTTTCTGATGGTCTGTCTGGTGACGATGGTGAGTTTGGGGGCGAGGAAGGGAGGGACACAGACACTGACATCACCCCTTTGCAGAGAGCAGAAAGCATGGCTCTGACCCAGAGCTTTGCAACACGCCTGGGGATCCTGGAGCCAAGACAAGACACCATAGAGAAGCGAAAAACACACTGGAGTGAGGAGCATGCCTGGGACTGAAGGCCACATCAGAGATCTCAGCCTGGAGTTATTTTTAAGCTTACAGCAGTGGCCTCTGCCGGCTCCAGTCAGGACATCAGCTCTGCTTCCTTTTCCTGCTTCTCTCCCTGCTCTAATAGGGATGGCTCAGCAGTTACCAGGGCACAGATCCCCATTTCCCAAGGGAAAAGCAAGATTCTGAGAAGAGTCAGTTTGCAGGATGCACAGTAGCACTCATTGGGACCCCAAAACTGGACTGTGAAGGGGTTTTGAAAAACTTGGTCCAAGTTCCTGAGCAGAATCTGTGACGTGCTGCCTTTTGGGGCTGCACAGTCAGAACTGTGCCTGTACAGTTTTCCTGTGTCTGAGCCCAGCCTGAGCTCTCCTCTGAGCCTTGCCAGTCAGGCCAGGATCAGAACTGTGCCTCAAGGCAGGGATTAGGGTGCCAGCCCTGCTTCTTCCTTATTGCTTCCCCAGCCCATCGTTGGTAGGATAGAGGGGCTCAAGTGGAGTGGAGTACAAGGGCTGTCCTCCTTCCACCTCTGATGGATGGGTTTTCAGCAGCTGCCTTCCCTGATGGACCTGGCTGGTCACACCATGTCTCTGCTGGAGCTGCCTGTGGGCAGAGTGGGAGACCTGCCTGCTTTCACAGGGCAATGGGATGTGCAGGCAGGTGCTTTCACACACACATCTTCAATTTCAAGATCCAGAATTATCACTCTGATTCACAGGTCCTTTGGCTACTGAATTTCAGATGGCTTTAAAAGCTGCTGTCACTGACCTTCCTGGCCTCTTTCTGTGCTCCTCACTGGGTGCACCCCACACTGTGCTGTGTTTTGAGGAGAGGTACAAGCAGGCAAATGCCAGCTGCATCACCCAGGTTGGGTGGAAATAGCACCCAGAGCTCCCAGACCCCCTTTAGTGCCTTGCCTGCTCCTGCCACCATCCACTGTCACTGCTGTCACCCTCTCAGAAGCACAGACCAGGCACCTTCAGACAGCAACAACCCTTTTTAACCCAGATTTCTGTTGCATTTATGTATTTATGATCAAGAGCCCAGAGGTGCTGATAAACCCCAAATGCAAGGGCTGTGGCAGACAGGCCATCACGCGTGCAAGGCTGCCTGCATCTGCTGCTCAGCTGCTCTCTCCCACAGGCCAGCCAGGAGGATATTGGCTAACGTGGCTAAAGGCTTGTGGGAGAGCTGCAGCAAAGCCTCCCCCTGTATTAAACAGCCTTTAATTTGGCCCTGGCTGGGAGGAAGTGACAAGGACAATGCAGAGATCAGACACTCAAAATTTTTGCGCTCAGTGTGAATATTTTACATGCTTGTCAAGCTGTGCAGTAAAGGATGAAGGACTGTAGCCAGCTGTAATTTAACTCAGTGGGATCAATCCAATATGAAAAGTAACAGACTGTATCTTTCCTCCATATGGTCATCTAAACAAATGTTTTATTGATTTAAACATTTTTCATCATTTATGGGAACAATTTTCACCATGGTCTATTAAAGCATTCCACTTTGCACTTAAAGCTATAGATGTGTTCAAGGATCATACAAGCTTTTTCAACTTAAAATTATTAAAAATTGCAGCAAAAGGGTGGATGGTCCCATTCTGAGAGCATCTACATAATTATTGTTCTTAACTAGTTGCTCCACACTGAAGTTGCTTTTGGCATTTGATAGGACAAAATTTGATGCAGCTCTAGATCCAAATAGTTTGCAATAGAAGCAGAGGAGCCAGAGCAGATCACTCATGTGGGTCTGGGGGCTGCAAGCACTGGGGACATCTGTCCATCCCTCTGACAGTTTTGTAGGACTGCAAGACATGGAGCAAGTGCTGAAAAAAGGAAGATTCTGATCCCTCTCCTCCTTCTTCTAGAGCACTGATACATCAATACCATCCACCAGTCTCACCTTGGGACAAAAGCTTATCTACTGGGCTTAATTCCCTTTCTAGGGAGGCTCAGTCTTCACATTTTGAAATTTAATGTTGGCTTCTTTACACAAAGTGTGCTTTGCCTTAGCTGCTGAACCCACATGTTCTCCCTTTGCTGATCTTTCTGACAGGATAAAGAAATGAAAACTCAAGTCTACTTTCCCCCTGCAGCATCTTCTCAGCTGAGACTAATTTTTTTAGCTCTTTAAGGGACTCCTTTAGCTGCTGACAAGTTCTGCCCTCCAAAATATTCAAAACTCTTTCTCCAAATAAAATTTGCTTTAAAAAATAATGAGATTTTAAGCAGATACTCTTATTTATTGTTTCTGTAGGTTTGAACCTGTCCCAGTCAAAAGCTTTTCTTCTTAACAGTGAGGGATAAAAGCTGCTATTAAAATCAAAAGCTGAGTTGCCTGCTTAATCCCATGACTCCAGGAGTTGGGGCTTTAAGAAAGGAAAGCAAACTCTGTGGTGCTTGTGATAAGATTGCAGGAGTTGGCAAGAGCTCTGGTGCTTAACCGTGGGTGTTGCTGGGAATACTGGCTGCCATTTGGCTTTGTGTCTCAGCAGGGGATGGAAAATCCAGCAAAGCTCCTTTTTTTGAAAAAAAAAAAAAAAAAAATATGCCTCTGTCTGTTGTTGCAGAAACAAAAGCATAAATCACAAGTCCTTGGCACCAAGTGGGATTTTGTGCTGCACTGGGTCCTGGTGCTAAGTTACATTCCCTCAGATCATTTGGTCCCTTGTTCATCAGCCAGCAAGAAACATGAGGCTGTGGAAGGTGTCTACTCATTGGAGTGTGTGTCTGAGTGTGGCTGTGTTTGTCTTTGGTCCCACACCCAACATGGTCAGGTCCAAAACATGTCAGAGGAGTGTTTAAAAATGGTATTGATCACTCCTTTACAGTAACACCAGTGTGAGGGAATGACAGCCTGCCAGTGCAACCAAGGGTTAAAATGTGATCCTGTGTTGTGCTGAAAATTGAAGATAGGCAGCTGTGACCAGAGCTGGGACTCCTGGTGCTTTGTAGCTGGGCTGACCCACATCCAGACTCAGCACAGATCACAGAATGGTAGAATGGCTTGGGTTGGAAGGGACCCCAAAGATCATCTTAGTCCAACCCCCCACCATGGGCAGGGACATCTTTCACCAGATCAGGTTGCTCAGAGCTCCCTCCAACCTGGCCTTGAACTCTCAGCAATGTTCAAAGAGTGTCTGTGGTGTCCAACTGGTCTCTGTGCCAATTTTTAAAAATTGCACTATCTCAAAACAATCACACTTGATGTTTCTCCTACTACAGCCTGCTTCCCCCAGGCAGGTTGAGGTCTCCTTGCCCATCCCTGGCAGCATCCATGTGACATTTCTGTGGGCAAGCATCCCCCCTGACAGGGACAGGCAGCTCCACACCTGCAGCTCAGCCTTGGTCTGGGTGGTGACCAAGCTACAGCTCTGACCCAGCCCCACTTTTACCCCATTATTCATTGATCCCTTTTTGCCACTTTTGTGTTTGTGCTGCACTTTGATCCCTTTTAACATCTGACCACCATCCAAAGAAGCTGAAATCTAAAATGGCTCTAGAACCAACCCCAAACTGGAAGTCACAGGGGTCCCTGTGCTCGAGCCAGCTCTGTGCAAGGTTTTGAAATTGCCACATTTCTTAGTCAAATGCCACTGAAGACCTGGAAGGTGAAGAAGGAGCTGAGTGCAAGTCTCCACTGTGCATCACCTCTGTTCCCCTCTCAGTGCCAGCAGCAGAGCAGCAGGGCAGGGTGAGCACTGTGCAGCAGCAGTGAGAGAGGCCCCCAAATGTCAGTGCTGGCTGGGATGAGCCAGATAATGCTCACCTGCTGACTTTGGCCATCATTTTGCTGTTCCTTCAGCTCACAGCCCAGCAGTGCCAGGCATGTACCACTGCTGGTGCAGGAGCACTCCCAGCCCCAGGAGGGAGCAGAACAGGAGATTCCCCATGGGCAGGAAAAAGGCAGGCTCAGGGATAGCTGGGTGAGCAGAGAGCAGACCCCTGCACCTGCATTCTGTGCCTCCAGGAAGAGGCTTTTTCAAACCAGGAAGGCTTGCCTAGTGCCATGTGAGCAAAATGAGGGATGAATCCCATGTGTTTGATATCTCTGGTTGTTTTTCAGACACCAGCAGGAGCAAGTTTCAGGAGTTTTGGAGTTTGGGTAGCACAGACACAGCTTGTTGGGAGCTCATTCCAAAGTGATATCATTTAGCAACAATTCATGAGAAATAGGTCCCAACTAGCAGCGAGAAGTTGTGCCTGCAGGCAAACAGATGCTGGTTCAAGGCTGTTATCAGGTAAAATGAGTGGGTGAAAAACCTCTGAAGCTTGTCTGTTGCCATGAGAAGAAGCAAACAAAGCAAGGACAAGGCTGGACTCAGACAAATGAGGCTGCTGACTGGCTGGCACCTCATTCCTGCTAGAGATGAGGATGAGATGCTGAGATGCTTCCTTCTGGTGAGGGCTGGGGCTGTGTGGCATTGAAGAGTCTCAGCTCTCAGCAGGCAGCTGCTCCAGCAAGAGGAGCAGATCCAGGGAGGCAGCAGTCCCAGGAAGGTAACTGGTGCTTAAATGCTTACAGAGGGAGCAAAAAGTGAAAAGAAGTTGAATTTATATTTGCTTCATGTCTGTCTTCTCACACTGTGCACATGGAGCAGCAGCAGGAGCATTGGGCACTGCCTGAGGTGGACAGTGTCCCCCATCTCCTCTCTGTCCCTGATCTGATCTGCAGCACCATTTCCACCTCTCTCAGCATTCATGCCCTGGATTGCTTGAAGCTCAAAAGAAGGCCAGAAATTGAATCTGCAGTGCCCTGGCAATCCCACCACACTCAGGGGGTACTCAGGCATATCTTAGCTACTCAGTTTAGGTTTCTGCATGTTGCTTAACAATTCCAGCTCTATGTTTCCCACTGAACACAGATATTTGGCTGTTGTTCCACAGGGGTGCTGCACAGCTGTGTTTAGAAAAGCCATCTATGTGAGCTTGGGCCAGGAGCAGCGAGCCCCTGGGTGCCCCAGGAGCTCAGAGCAGGACTGGACTCTGTCTCTAATGTGATTTCAGATTATGGGATATGAAAAAACAGTCTGGAAATCACATGAGAGCCAGTTTTCTCCTGGGGCATCCTGTCACTCCTGCTTCCAGCTGGACAACACAAAAGCATCTTTATTAGCATCAAGCCTGTGTGCCCATCCCTACTGAGGACAGCTGACCCTGTGTGCCTTGCCAGTGGTGTTTGAGGTCACATGCTGACCTGTCACACAGCCTGGTGAGACCCTCTGACACTGTAGTTTTACATGTAGCTGCAGAGGACATAAACACGAGTCATGCAGCTCCCAAAGTGTGTGTTTTCTCCATGAACTCAAATACAGAGCCATCACACACTTTGCAAAGACAAAAGCTTGAGGGTTTCCTTGTTGTTTTACCCTGGGGGCTGTATGAAAGGGGGGGGCTATCTAATCCCTTCTAGGGCAATTCCTGTCAGGAGGCACACATGCATGTGCAACTGGCATTCAGCTGGATCCTGAGGAGAGGGAAAACATGAACTGGGAAAAACTCAGTAAATTGTGGGGCTTTGGAGATCAGCAAATGCAGAGCTGCATCTCTGACTTCCTGAAGGACCTGCAGGTAACAGGAATGCAGACATGAATACAGGTGTATCATCATTATATTTGTTTATAGAGCATGGATATTATACCAAAACAGGCTGAAAGCAGGAAAACAAATCTCCATTTTCCTCTTTGAAGTCGTTCATCTGCTGGCCCACACTTGCAGATGATCTCCAGGCAACTCTGTAAAGGCAAATGCAGCTCTTCAGGGGTGAGCCCAGGGGACTGTGACACCTGGGTGCTAGGACAGAACTACTGAAATAACTGCAGAATAAAAAAATAACGTCTTGTGCCTATCTGCTGCCTCGGTGGTGTGATGCTGCCAGCACATCAGCCAGCTGCCATCTCTTCTCTTTACACCAGGTGCTCTGTAGATTTATGTGACTTTATGGACTCTTTGCATTCTTTTTAACTTTTTGCTGCTAGACGGGAGTTATTAGGAGGCTGACGAATTTCCTGGGGTCTGCCTGGAGTTTTGGGTGCCCTGGCCACGGTAGGGACCGTCCGTCTGTCCGTCCGTCCGTCTGTCAGTCCGTCCGTCTGTCAGTCCGTCCGTCCGTCTGTCCGTCCTGCTCCCTGCTGCCCCCTGCCGCAGGCGGCTCCGCACTGCAGCGCGGCCGCTGCAGGCGCTGGCTCCTCGCTCTCTCTCTCTCCCTGCGCTTTCAGAGCGATGCCTCTCTCTGCTTCCCCTCCTCCTCCTCCTCATCTTCACTTCTGCTCAGGGAAACATTCCCCTTTCTCTCCATTTTTACACTTAGTTTCTGCCCGATGACCAGTTCACTCCGAGCCTCGGCGGTGGTCCGTGATACCACAAGGTTACAACCCAGCGGTGCAAATACCTGAGATGTTTCTAGGATCGTCAGCAATTCTTTCTTTCCCCGCACGATTTCCAGTTGCATTCTATGAAAACACCTCCCCATCCCTTTCCCCTTGCAGATGAATTGCTGGAAAGCAGCCTGGCTTTGTGCACATCAAACTCACTAAAGTCCCTTCTGACCCAGCTTCGAGCAGCCTTGTGCATAGGATGAGAAGCAAAGACAGTGAACAGCTAAGGTGGCTTTGAAAATACCAAAGCTTCTTTTTTTCTCTGCCTTTTATTGAAGGAGGGAGAGGCCCCTCTGCTCCCCTCAAGGAAATTCCCCAGGAAGCACAGCTTCAAGAATAAAGGCTCTTCCAGACAAGTAAGAAATAAGCTGAAACCTGAGCCTTTGCATCTGAAATTACAGATTGGTATTTAATTTCTCTGTAATGCAATATAGCACATTTGCTTATCCCTTAGATGCCCACATCTATCAGAGTGTTCTGTAATAAAAAAATCATTCAGATCATATGAGTATTGTACACCAGGCTTAGGTCATTTGCTATAGTTACAGAGTAATCATGGAAATATGGAAAGGTTTTGCTAGTGGAGCATTTATGGGCAATTTAAATTGAATAACAGGCATAGCTCTGCTATCTGGAAAAACCCTGCTGATATCTGTTCTGTACAGGGGAGCAGGATGGCACCATCTGTAACTGGCAGCTGAATCACCACAGGTACAGAGGAAGAACAGATTTAAGATTAATATTTGTTTAATATTATATATAGACAATATATTTGTCTGTGTATATAAAAGAGAAGAAGTGCTACTCGTGTAGGATTCTCATCTTTATTTTACTCTGTTGTCTAACTTGCAGGAAATCTAGATAAAAGATGGGAGATAGACTGTGCTATGGATGTGCAAGGTTAATAAACCTAACAATTAATACCTAGAAATTAAAGAAATCAGGTAATGCAAAAAGCCACAGAGTTCCACTGCAGCTGTTCCTTGCATGTATTATATACTATACAGAAATGCAGTTTCCTGACAATTGGGCTGCTACACATAAAAACAACATCTTTTCTACTTTCCATTTTCCACTCAGAGAAATTCCACAAATAATGCTTATTCAATTCCCAGCAGCTTCTGCTCTCCTGACTCAGCCCTCTCTGAATAACAGCCAGGCATGTACATAACAAAGGACATTAAATATTAATGCTGAGGGGTTTGCTGATGATTGTGCTATTAACATGCAGGGAACCATTCATCCTTTCCACACAAATAAACTCTGACTAACTCATTAGAGCTCTGCAAAGTCAGAGTTAACCTGACAATACATTCCTTCATTTTGAAAGATGAAAACAGGGGAAGAAAAGAGATGTGTGAGCTGCTCTTTAATGGTTCACTGTGCTTGTGCTTGGGATTTTGAACCTAGAAGAGAACCATTAGAGAAAGAGAGGGGGAAAGGGGGACAAAAAAAAAAAAATAATAATGTGCAGGGAGAACCTGGAGGATCCAGCTCCTAGGTAATGTATTTAGTCCAGTGCTGTCAGCACAGGTCCTGCTGTGCTCATTAGCTTTGCCCTCACACCTAGACCTGCCAAAGTTCCCCTGCTTTCTCACTCAGGACTATCTTACAGAATGGTTTCTGCTGGATTAGAGACATTGAACCACTCACAGGCTGCTGGTGGATGGCAGCTGACATCACATCCCCTGGTCTGTCACAGCACACACCAGTGGCACCTTTTAAGAGCAGTGGCTCTTTGGAAAAATGAAGGTTTTATGCCACAAATAGTTTTCAGCAAAGTGTTTACCATGATGTAAATTTCTTATTTTTCTGGTGTGGTGCAGCCTTTCCAGCTCAGCTTTCCAGCTCAGGTAAGTTGATCTCACCACAGGGACTGCACTTTTGCCCTGAAATCTCAGCATCAGTGGTGTCATGTGGGTTTCTGATAGTTCAGGAGCCCCTTTGGCTTGGAGGGTACAAATGCAGGTTGTGTTTTGCAGCCTGAACCACCTCTCTGAGAAGGCAATGGGGGCAGGATTCAGAAGCACAGTTGGTGCTGGGATTTCCTGGTCTTCCAGGAGCTGTGCAGCCCTTTCAGGTTGCCATGATGATCAGGAGCTCCTGTCAAGCAGAAAGTAACAGGCTAATTTTAGGAAAAAAAGTACTATTATGCTTTGTGGAAACAGAGCCTTAATTAGATAAGCTCAGAATTCTGGAGGAAAACATGAAATGCATTGAGGTGTCTCCCCCCATTTCTCCTTTGTTCAGTAATTGATCTCTCCTTTTAAGCAGCTCATTGGTGACAAGGTGGGTGGCAAGGCTGGTGCTGCAGGAGTGGCAGCAGCCAGCAAGGGGCTGTGCTCCTGAGCAGCACTGAGCAGCAGGGCCCAGCCAGTGGGCTCTGTGTGTGCATATCCACACACCCCACCTGAACTGGGGGCCTGGAGACCTTTCACAGACCCAAACCCTGACTTCTGCAGATCTCCCATTGCAGTGTATTCAGTGTAAAACCCTTTTTTTCTCACTGACTTTCTCCCCAGACCAGGCAGCAGCCATGTCCCTTTCTGGCAATGTGGCATGTTGTGGCTTTGGCCCTTTGCCCTGTGCTCTCTCTTCCTAATTTGTTTTTGGGTCTTGCCAACACAATCACTTCACAGCAAACCCACAGCACAGGGGACTGACAGCTGTTTTTTTGACATCCAGATTGATTCCATATGCATTTTATCTATATCTGCCAGCAATCAGGCAGCAATACCAATAATTACACTTAATGCCTATATAGCTCTTTACATTGTACTTGTTATCTGCATTACTAATCCTGCTTATCAGGTGTAATTGAAGGTGCAATCAAATATTGCCTGGGAGTTTCCCTTCTATTAAGGCCAGACTCTGGCTTTTGTAAGCAAATTTCATTAGCAGAAGTGGTGGAGGGAGGGGGGATAGGGGCTGTTTCTGGCTGGACAGCTGTCACCAGTGGGGAGCAGCAGCCACCAGCCTGCTGTCACTGCACACCTTGGAGAGGTGGCACCGCCCAGCTCCTGCTGCCACCAGCAAATCCTCACCCCTCAGACTTGTTTAACCCCTGACAGAGGTTAAAGATGCTTCCTGCTGGCTCCTGCTGGGACATGGCCACCTCCAAGGACAGGTCAGCTGGGCTCCTCGTGCAGACTGTGTGGGAGGGCTCAGGGCAGGAGAGAGGGACACTGGAGTGTGTGTGTGAGTGCTGTGTGTGCCCCCCATGCCCGTGTGTGTGTCTGTGTGTGGAGGGAGCCCTAAAACCACCCTAAAAGCTCTGAGTGACCCTCCCCTGAACGCACAGCACCCCGTGGTACCGAGTGCCTCTTGCAGTAAGTGCCCAGGCATGTAAGCCATGGCTCTGGCAGAGCCATGAAATATGCATTGTTTGTGTATTTTTAGAGTCCTGCTTTCCCTCTAATTACCTTCCTTTCACTCCAAAGCCTGTGAGCCATCCCAGAGGCTGCTCCTTCGCCGCTTGACTTCTTGTTTTGCCTTGTACACCTTCCCCAGAGCATCTGAGCACTGCTGAAGGAGGGTACCCTGCTTTGCCCAGCTCTGCACCTCAGTGAAAGGGTCCCTGATGTCTGGTTCATGCAAAGAGGCAAAAGAGAAACTGCTGAGGTGGGATGAAAGAGGAAAATGGCTTGATTTTGCCTCTGGGGCTCTGCTCCATTCACATGGATTGGCCAGATCTCCCATCCCACCCTGCTTCACAGTAGATCTGTGAGCTTTCCCCTGTGCTCTGTGAGTTTGTGGGGTTAGATCAAGCTCTCTTTGCCTGTGTAGTCCTGTTGGTTAATACACCTTCATGATCAGCCTTTACAGGGTCCCCTTTTTCCCTGGGATATAAGAGCTTATATAATTTTCTCCATCTCCATGCCAGGTACTTATTCATTGCAGCTCTGCTTTGTTTTCCATTTGCTCCTTGCAGCCCTGAGACAGGCAGATTGCTGCAGATTTCATTAATGTGCTCTTTTGAACAGAAAGATGTGAGGCCTTCCCATCCTGCTGCCTTGGATGTCAGGCAGCCCACGAGGGTCCCTGCTGGCACCATATGGCACCAGGGAAAATGGCTCTGTCTGGCTGAGGTACCTGGATACAGGCAGCAGTGATTAACAGAGAGAGCACAGGAGGGTGCAGAGGTAATTAGAAACTCTGATCATCACAATGCATTAGCAAAGAACACCTCCCAGGTTTATTGCCTCCCTCTCTGCTCATTCTGCAGTGAGGTTTAATACACGTTTACCTGAATTAGATCTCTGCTGCATGGGAAACAGTAGGAAGATGCAGGGACGTTTCTGGGAATGGAGACAAATCCCCAGTGTCCCTGCCATGTCTCTCCTCTCTTCCAATTTCTCCTGCAAGTGGAAGGGGACATGAGGCAGAGCAGCCTCCCTCCAACAGCCCCTGGGTTGGAGCTCTGACTGCCCCAAGCCCTTTCCAGGAGAGCACAGCATGAAGGGTGCTGTGCTTCCTGAGCCTGGATCTGACACCTGCAAACAGAGCTCCTGTGATTAGAGGAATTTGAACTATTAATGAGTTGGAGGACTCAGAGAAGCTGTGACAGGCAAGCAAGCAGTGCTCAGTGGCACGGTGATAGACAGGCTCTTTTTAGCTTTGCCAAGGCCTTGATACTTGGCCTGTAATGTGCAGGAGTTCTGGTAATAATTTGACTTCTGAAGTGCTCCCACATCAAAGTGATTGGTGCACTGTACCAAACACAAAATGCAATTAAGCTAATGTACTGTGCAAAGGAGAATAAAGCTGAACCTCAGACTCGAGTTCCAATTTTTATGAGTGGGTGTGAAAAAGAAAAGATCTGAATTAATCACCTACTGCTTTTTCCGTATGGCAGCGATGCCCCCAGTGCAGTCACAGGAACTGTACCAGCAAGCCATCAGATAAACAGAGAATTTAGAGGCCCCATTTGGAATGCTGTCAATTAGTACAAGAAGCACAACTGAGCTGGAGATTCAGATCAGGTGAGCTGGGAGGGTGCAGTAGCACACAGGCCAGGGAGAAAAGGTGGAATATGTGTCTGGTGGAACCGTGGAAACAGGTGAAGGAGTGACAGTCTCTAGTGGTTATACAGCCTGGAGGGGCCAGTAGTGCCAGTGCTGTCTTACAGGTGGGGAAACTGAGGTACAGAGTGGGAAAGTGGCTTTCCAGATGTCACCTGCTGACAGAGGCAGGGTGGCTGGCTGGGGTTTCACTTCCATTTCTCTGCTCAAGTACAAGAAATTCATGCTGCCCTGTAAATCTGCCTCTATTGTGTTTCTGAAAAGCCTGTGGATCCATGCTGCTCTTCAGTTTTAGGTTGGGAGAAGCAGCAATGAAAATCTGTCAGTGAAAATGTTGCTCTCATCATCTGGACTGATTTAGGCACCTCTGCATGGAGAGATGTTGCTGGGTGTGGACATGCCCCCCATGTACACTGGGAAGGTTTTCTTAGGAGCTGCATGCTTTGCTCCTCAGTAAGACACCTCCTCATGTTACTGCTTATCTCTTTTAATAACACAGATTGGTGGGGATGGATTTCCAGGGCAGGCTGTGTTCCATGCTGCTGTGTCCACATGGTCTCTTTCCAGCACCAAATTGCATGGACAGTTGGATATTTCCTGCTACTCTTCTGGCAATGAGCTCGCAAATTATAAACACAGGGGAATTTTAAACAGAACAGGCTTTTCCTAGAATTTTCATCTGAAACATGCCCCTTCCCTAGCCATCCCTGGGAGATGGGGTCTCAAACTTAGCAATGGTCTAATAATTGTAAAAAAACAATTTTTCCTAGAATTTTCATCTGAAACATGCCCCTTCCCTAGCCATCCCTGGGAGAGGGGTCTCAAACTTAGCAATGGTCTAATAATATATGAAGTGGAGAGATGAAGGATGCCCAGTCATGCTGGGATTCCCCTCTGCTTCCAACTAGAAACATTTCTGTGCGTCAGCAATTACAAAAAAAAAAAAAAAAAAAAAAATCAAATCCCTCATGTAATGAAGAACTCTGCTAGAGAGTTGCAACACTTAGACTCTGGGTTGGATTTTATTACCGTGATGAAATTACACAAGCGTTGCCTCTCTCTCCCTGCCTGCTGTGCAGCTCTTCGCTCTCTCCGCCGCTCCTCGGCTGCCTCCGCTCGCTCCGCAGCCGGGCTGGGGACCGCAGGGAAGCAGGTAGGGCACGCTGGGCTCCCTCCAAACGCTGGGGCTCCTGGGCTGGGATCCCCGGGGCTGCATCATTGGCATGCGGCGCCTGGCAGGACTGCATCAGTGCTAGAGGAGATGCGAGCGCAGAGCCGCGCTGCGCCGCACCGCGCCGGCCGCCGCGCCCCGCAGCGCCCGCACCCCGCACCGGCCCGGGGCCGCACCAGGTAAGGGCCAGGCGCTCCCTCTGCCCCACGGAACACGGGGGCAGCTAGCAGCACGGGGGACTCGGTGCCGGGCAGGGAAAAGAAACTGAAACAAAAGGCGCCGCTGAAAAAGAAGATGCGCAAGGGCGCGGAGTAGGTGGCTGAGTTGGGATGGATCTGTGGGAGCTGCAGGGGCTGAGTTGGGATGGATCGGTGGGAGCTGCAGGGGCTGAGTTGGGATGGATCTGTGGGAGCTGCAGGGGCTGAGTTGGGATGGATCGGTGGGAGCTGCAGGGGCTGGGTCAGTGCGATGGGATCGGTGGGAGCTGTAGGGACTGGGTCAGTGCCATGGGATCGGTGGGAGCTGTAGGGGCTGGGTCAGTGCCCTGGGATCGGTGGGAGCTGTAGGGGCTGGGTCAGTGTGTTGGGCTCGGAGGGGTCGGGGCAGCTGGGGACGGTTCAAATTAGCCCCGTTGTGCTGCCTTCTCTCTCTGCCGGGAGCCCCGCAGCTGCTGCGCTGTAGAGTTTGAACTTGAGCAGTTTGCACCGGAGTGCTCCTGGTGTGTTCCGTCCGGGGTGGACTGGCAGGGACAGGGAGAAGCTGTTTGCTCGGGGACGGGGGCTGCGGTGTCCCCATGGAGCCGTGCGGGGCTGTGGCGGTGGTGGCACCCCGGGCTGTGAGTGTGCCGCGCCCGTGCGCACCAACCGAGCTGTCCCGCACCCACTGCTACTGTCCTCCCTTCACCGTCCGCTCCACGAGAGCCCAAATGCAGCTAAAGATAAAAACTTCAGTTAGTGTCCCCTCTTGGGAAGGGTTAAATGAAGCCACTGAGAGAAAGCTGTGACTGGGAGCTGGTAGGGCTGGCTCCCTGCACAGTGGCTGTGGCGGGATGCAGGTGCTGTGGTGACAAGTTCCCGTGCATGTGTGCATGCCCACAGCACATCCTGTAACACATCCGGGCACACATCTCTGCAGGGATTATTTTTCTTTTGGAGGACAAGTGTTGTTCAAGGGAAAATTTTATTAGGTGTCAAACTGCAGCAATATGATCTGTGATACCAAGATCCCATTAAAATAATGGGCAAAAAGTGGCCCTGCAAGGATATTACTTGTCAGGGATGACCTCATCTTGAGAAAAAAAAGGAAAAGAGTAACAGCTTGATGGTGATAATGTTCAGGGGAGGAGCATGCAGTGCTCCATGTGTGCTGAGGGGGACCCCTGACTGTGTTCAGGCTGGAAACTTGTAAGTACCCACTAGAGCTTATGGGGGACTCCTGCCATGAAGAGTCAGAGTAGAAGTTTCTGGTAGGCTGAGAGAGAGTCAAGTGTCTGACATGGCATAAAAACTGCTGTTTCATGTCTCCTCTGTGTCCCTGGTGTTATCACTTGGGGGAAGGGAGAGGAAATGGGTTAATTCTCTGGTTTACTTAGCCAGATACTGAACATACAACAGCTCTGCACTCATCATCCCAGACACTGAGCCCAACATCTGCTGCTCATTTGGGAATACACCTTAGTGCATCTGCCCTAAATGACATGGGGCCCTAAAACACTTCATGCAGTGGGATGTCTATGGTCAGACTCATAGAGGACAGCCTGGAGGAAGGAGTGGGAGCAGAGGCAGCATCCATGGCTTCTTCTGATCCATGAAATAGAAAATAGAAAAGCCCTCTTCCATCAGAAAGAGGAGGGGGATTCTCCCTTCACTGTAAGAGAGCCATCACAGGTAGAAGCACCCACACTGGGGCCCTGGGTCTCAAGAGTTCCAAGAGGTCCTAAATGAGTCCTGTTGTTGCTTCTCCTCCTCATGGCTCTGCTGTCAAAAGCATGTCCAGCACTGTCAGATGGACTCAGCTGGAGATCAGATCTGCAAGGACACCTTGGGTTTTCCTAACACAACTTTGCAGTTGTGTAATGTGAGTGCTGGGGAACCCTTTGGGAGCATCAAAGCCAGGACCAGAAAGCAGCTGACAGGAGACAGCCTTCCACTTCAGCTTGCCAGATTCTGAGAGGTCTGTCCCATGAAGCACCAGTTTGAGTTCTGGAACATCTTTAGATGAAAGTCTCTGGTACCTGAGAACTTCTGATTGAAGGACCTGAGCTGAGCTGGAGGTGGAAGCCCACTCAGGTTCTGAGGCAGCCCCCAACCTGCAAGCACAGAGCTGGATGCTTCCCTAAAGTCAGCCTTGCACCTGCAGATGATTTCTGCCAATCTGGCTATGTGCCTGCAGGCAGGGTGTTGAACCCAGCTTCTGACAGCACAGTCAAAGTGTGAAAAATTCCATGAGGAGAGGAAGAGCACATAGGCAGGTACTTGGTACAGGAGGTGCAAGAGTCTAGTTTAGCCTGTAACTGCAGGGAAAAGGCAGGATGCTTAAGATGCATCCCTTTCATGCTCTGAGCTGGGAGCACTGCTTTGGTGAAATGAAGTATGAGAGATGAAAAAGGCAGGAAAATTACCCATGACCCATGGTGATGCTGTCCCACCTGCACTGCACACTGTTGGGCAAAACCTGGTGAGACAGGTCTGGTTTTGAGGCTCATCCTGCAACTGCCACAGCTTCCTTCCTTGCCTGAGCCAAATGACAGCCCCAGGTCCTCAGAGCTGCTGTGGGTGGCCTCTTCCTGGCCACCAAGTCCCACAGTTGATGACAGTCCTGCTGGGGAAGCCAAAGCCAGCTTTGAAAATCCTCTTCCTGCATCGTCAAGCTGGCAAATTGATTTTCCAGCTGAACCTCTGAAATTGTTCTCTTCTGAAGAGATTATGGAATTACTCCTGTGCTAATGAATGCTTTAATGTTACGGTGACTAAAGTCCCATAAGGACTTTAACTGCCAAAAAAGAAAAAAAAAAAAAAGGCATTGTAGGAAAGGGGAGCCTGTGGTGGCTATGTCAGACCTGGGGAATAGAAGAGGAAAACAAGAGGCAGGTGAGGAGACACACTCAGGAAAATGAGGATAGAGAAAATGAGGAGAGAGGTGAGGCTTGCTGTTGTCTCCCAGGAAGCTGCTGAATCCATCAGGAATCTCTCCTACATCAGTTTATCCCTCCATCTCTGAATGCAGGAAAGGTAACATGCTAACTATTCCCTTTTCACCATCTCTCTGGCTGCACCCTCTGGCTGCAGGGATAACCCAGGCCCTGGTGAGCCAGAGCCTGGGTCCTGGGGCAGGATCCCACAGAGGAGTTTCCATTTATTAGGGAGGGAATGTGCTTCTGGGGATGAGTCTGCATTGCTCCTGCTGCTGTTCACAGAACACAGTCTCACCCCTGCTTTACAAACCCTGGTTTTATTTCACTGTAGCTCCATGGGTTAGAACCAGGTTGTCCCAGATTTGAGCAAGAGCAGAGTTAACCCCTAAGATGGGATGGGGAAGCAGTGCAGGGAAAACACCTCCATGCCACAGGAGCTGCAATTCAAGGGGAAGGCTGGTTTCTATTTAGGTTAAGGGCTCTGCACAGAATGGGTAATCCTCTTTTCATGAATTATCCAGGGGATTAGACAGCTTTAAACTCCCCCAGGCCTCCCCGGCTGCAGCCAGGCTCGGTGGGAGCCAGGGGGGCCATGGCTGGAGGGAGGGAGATGCCAGCAGGTTGCTGATGACTCATTTGGCTGCTGCCAGCCTTGCCAAGCACTCCAAGAGGTCACCAGGGGCCCAGACACAGAGTGACACAGGAGTGACGTGCAAGGCGAAAGGGAACATCCCAACTGGGAAGGAACATGGAGCTTTATAAATAATTGCAGAGACAGGGAGCATGGCAGCAGGTAGGAGGAGGGACAAGAGCCCCGAGGCAGCAGTTTTCCAAAGTGTAATATCCTTGCTAGACTTTTCCAAGCTGTTCCTCTAACCAGAAAAAGGGATGCTTTTGGAAGGGCAGCTGATCCATCCGAGGAGATGCTCCAAACCCTCCTGCTTGGGCTGGCTCAGCAAATGGGAATCTGGGGATGCAAGTCAGGTTCATCTGTGTGGAGTGCGAATGGATCACTGTCAATACTCCATTAAAATGTTGAAGGGAGGCCAACAGCACAGCCCAGGGACAGTGAGGGGGTGGGGAAGAATGGCATGCAAACAGGGAGGCAGGCTAGATTGCACCAAAACCTGAATGTTTCCCTCCATTGTGGAGCAAGTGCCCATAGCAGATTTCTGTTCTCTACCCAATGCACAGCTGCTAGAAAAAAAAGGAGTCCTGTCACTAATCTCACCCTGAGGGTCCATTCATGCCGCAGAAGAGATATTCTTGACCCTCTACATGTGAGTCTAGGGACAAAGTTTTGTGGGAAGATGAAAGAAAAAGGCTCAGCTCTGCAGAGATGACAAGGGGGCTCTTCCTCCTTGTGCCCAAGGGAGTGGAAAAAGCCAGCAGGGAGGACCAGCTCATGAAACAGGAACAAAGTCCTTGTGTCCTAGCTGATTTTTCTGTCATGGGTTTGTGGTGGGGCCACTCTCTTCCTGCACTAATCTCTACAGCTGGGGTCTAGCTCTAAGCCAGAGTGGTTTGCCTTCCTTCACTCGGTTTTCCAGGCTGTAACTAAAAAATCAGTGGGCTTTTTTTCCCCCCATTTCTCTTCACATTTTACTGCTGCCTATACATGTAGCCACCTTGCCCTAGAATTACATCCCCCTGGACCTGTGGACCCTCACAGTACGGCTCTTATCCCCCAGACCCAGCCTGTTCACCCTTGTCTGGACTGTGGAAAAATTTGGTTTATTCATAGGGAAGCTGAGTGCACCAAGACACTTTATTTCCCCTGCATTTAAATCAATTTATTCCACTCTCTGCTGCTTATCCTACATAAGCTAAATCAGGATTTTGACCCTGTGTTTTCCCCTGCCCAGAACTGGGACAAATTGAAAGCCTTGTTCTCCTGTTCAGCGTTCTCTCTTTTACCCGTATCATTTAGAGGATGCTGTTTAAATAATGTCAGGGGAGCCTGAATTGAAGAGGGAATGAAAGAACAGTCTCCCAACTCACTGCTAGGATGGGGAATTCTGTGTCAGCTCCTGCCTTGCCCAGACACACAGGCAGAGTCAGTATAAACTGTGGCTGGTTTCTGCCTGGAAAGGCAGAGCTCGAAATCACTGGAGAAAGCCTGGGTGAAAGAGAGAAAGCAAAGAAGGGAAAGACCATGGAAAGTCTTTGCCTTTAATGTGAGCTAATGCCTTTCCTCCTGCGTCGTCGAACATCCTCAATTTCCTGTTTAACTTAAAGCCAACACATCTGTCACGTTAGCATCGCCCGCTGCCTGGTTTCCCCAAGCCACCCCCTCCCATCTGCTCTCCTCCTCCCTCCCTCCCATTGCTCCGTGCCTGGGGGTGTGTGTGTGCCTGCGCTGGTGTTTTCTGCTGGCTGAGGGACTTTTCCATCGCTCCTGCCTCAGTACCTGGGTGTGCTCGCAGCGGGATGATCGGCTTGGCTTGCAGAGCATTTACTTCTAATCTCCGGCTTGTGGCATCCCAGCGGAAGGGGGCAAACCTTTCAGGAGCAGCTCGGCGGGCAAGGCAGAGGGGAAATGGCTGGTGAATGGATGTGGTGAGATATTTCCTAGGTCTGGTAAGCAATGATGCTTTTCTCTCTTTGGTCCTGTTCTGGGCAATCCGTGCAGATGCAAAAGAAACAGAGCTTAAAGGGGTAGAAAAGCAAAAGGAGGGAGCGAAAAGAGACAGGAAAAAAAAAACCAGTGGAGCTCATTTGGTTTGTAGGGAAGCTTTTCCAGGGGTCAGTGCTCATCAAAGCAAATTAATTACTGTTAAGTGAGAGGCTGGGAATCAGGCAGATCGATGTGAGTGCCTGGGCAGTCCAGCTCTCACTCACAGGCAGATCCATTGCCCACCCTCTATCTTTTATCCCTTGTGATTTCCAGCTTGATCTGATACTTTCCATGTGCTCCTACGTGAGCTCCTACCTGAATGCTGCTCTTTCTGCCCTGTGCTTGTTGTTGCAGGAGTTGTGGGATGTCAATTATAAATTCCTGCCCCTGAGTTGACACATAAAGCCTCTCAAATTTCCTAGCTGATGAACTATCTCCATCCTAAAGTCCACCTGCATTTTTCACTGAAGCCAGTCCCCTAGGTTCTGCCAGTAGGTGATACAGAGGGAGGTGCAGATAAAGATGTTTGGATGGAAGAGGGTCTCACTGGACACTCTGTTGGGACCATGAGCTGTCTGGTGTCCTGGACATGGGATTATTCCAACTGAGAGGTTTGCATGTCAGTGTCTCACAGGATTCTCAAAATAGGTGTCCTGCATCTCAGTTGAGTGACAGCAGAGCTTTTATAGCAGGGATGAATTTAGGGCCCTTGTTTAAAGAGGATCAGGGAATAATAAACCTAAGAGCAGCCTTTGCAATCTGGCTGTATTGAATCTGCAAAGGTCTGTACATAACCAAAAAAGAAAAAAAAAGGAGAAATGTAGTGGGGGAGCTTTGGCAATTTTTCTAAAAGGTTCAAAGACATGACCTTCTTGACAGACCTGTGTTTTCCCCAAAAATTGGTGCAGAATTTGGGGATACTGAAGCATTTTGGTTTTAGATTCATTTATGACAAGCAGAATTAAAACTAGTTCTGGAGAACATTTCAGAGATGATTTGTTTATAAAAATATTCCTCTCATGATGTATTCATGCAGAAACCTCCACTTGCTGAAAACTCACACATTTCCTACTCTTTGATGTTAGATGCTGAGGCACTGAGAGTAAGTCACTTTGGGGTTTGTGATTATTTTAGAGCAACCTAGACATTTCAGGCACCAGTTATATTAAATTTAAAGAAAAAGATCCTCCTCTCTTCAGCAGCAGGTTTCGTCTTGGAGTTTTTGTTTCAAGTGTGTTTCAGGTGTGTTTCAACCTTTTGACTAAATCTGTGTGGTAAGCAGGGGGTGAAGAGAACACAGGGAACTGGAAGGACTTTGCATGACTAAATCCCAGCACAGGGCAAGAAGGAAAGAGTGCAGGTGCAGGAATTGCCCAATTTGTTGTCTTTGGGGGTTGATAATGTGAGGAAATCATCTTAGAGAGGACAGCTTTTGTCCTTTAACCAAAATACCATGGTTTGTTTCAAAAGGTTGAAAATCCTTCACTTTATCTGGAACATTGCTTCTGAACACCAGTAATGTCTATAAATTATTTTTTCTTGTTGAAATATCTTCTAAAACCTGCAGTAATGTTGATGCCAGAGTATCTCTGCTGTCAGTTTGATGTTGTGAGCACTCATCCCACCTTCAGTCTGAGGTGCTGGCCAATGGTGACTGTGCTTTCCTGTCCCTCTGCAGTGCTGCCTGGCACAGTTAATTTCCCCTGTTTAATTAATGGCTCTGTAATATTTATAAAGATAAAAACCTCATATCCATCTGTGATAACTTTGGTGCTTCTGCCAAGATGAAATTCTAGGGCCAAATGAATATTACAATATGCTGGATATGGAGATGTTTATAATGTTCCAAATTTCCTGAGCCATCCTGCTTTGATAATGGGGAACTGAAGGACTGATCCTAAAGTCTGTCTCTGGACAGAAACAGAATGGAATGTGGTAGAGAACTAATGAATTTTATGACTTTAATTGAGTTTTAGTCTTTTCTTATGGACATTTGGGTTATAAGGGATGGATTCCCTTTGTGAAAAAAAATCCATTTGTTGAGGGCAGGGAGTCATATGGGATCTTAAATGAAGAATACTCCAGATCATTGCTGTGATGGCACTTGGCATCAGTCATCATCTCTTCAAGACAAGGCAATCAAGGAGATGGAAGATGAAACCTTCCCTTGCCAGGGAGACTTCCACATTATTTGATTGAAATTGGAATCCTGTCACCTCATGCTTGTCTCTGCAGATTTTTCTTTCCACATCTGCTGAATTCCCACCAGCTCTCTGTGTTTGAAATGAGGCCTTCCTCTCTCACAGCCCCTCTGCTCAGCCTGGGTGCTCTCCCCCTGCAGTCACGACTTAGTGAGCAGGGTTATGGCAGAGGAAACCCACTGGTGTTGGCGGAGAAGGAAGGTGGCATTGACTGAGGTGGCCTGGCAGATTCCCTTGGCTGTGCTGAATTTGAAAGAGGAGCTGGGTTAAAACTGAGGGAAGAACCTCTTATGAATGAGATTTTAGTCAGAGAAAGGGAGCTGGGGAGCTCAGGCCACTTTGAGGACAATGCTTCTCTTTTTCTAGTACTGTGCCAGGGAATCTTTACAAATAGATATCAGAGAGTCTCCAATATCTAAGGTGACAACTCACCTGGGCATGTTCTTGACTGCCCTAATGCCAGGGAGGGAGAAGAAATTACAGCTTCTCTTGCTTGGAGGAGGTTGAAATGTGAGAGCACTGTAAGTATTCTAAACTCCCTCATTAAAGTTGGAGGGGCTACAGGTTTTCAGAGATGTTTTCTGCTCACCTACCTGTGCCTAACCTGGAGATATGGCTGCAGATAGAGAGGGATGCAATCAAGATCTACAAAGTTGTGATGTGTAGGAGACAGTAGGGCTGCTGACTTCTCAAATCCAAGATCTTGAACAAGAAATGACCAAAGATGAGAAGATTGATGAGCACAGAATTTATATACTATATACAAAGAACTTGATGATATGATGGACTGAACAGAAAGGCAAGGTTAGAGATTGCTTAGAGATAATAGAAATTATTTTGATCTATTACAAAACTTGATAAAAATATAGCAGTTGGTCACAGGCCTAAGAGTTGTCTGTGAATGATGAAGAAAAAGCAAAATGTACAAGGATGAAGCAACATGCAAAGTATTTTGGGGCAATAGGAACAGAGGGATCTACAGGCTACATCAGAATTGACTAAGAGGTACAGGCACAGCTCCAAGATGCCTCTTGGCATGAGGACTCTGTCAGGTCTGATGCTGGGCAGGCTCCTCCAGGAGATGCTGCAGGACTGTGAGGGCTCAGCTCTCACTGATTCAGTCTTTCCAGCCAAACTCAGTGTTTTGCTGGGCTTCACAGCAGCTCTTGTGGAAGTTTGCAGGAAGCTGGGATTCAGCAGCTCCCAACTGGGTGATGGATGGATTTGTCCAAGCCCTGGTTCCCAGCACAGCAGCTGCCTCCTTGGCCTCCCACCCTCCAGGCTGGGAGTAGGGCATGGTGTCCTCTGAGCAGCACTGCAACGTGGAGACTTTCCCAGTCCTGGCCAAGATGACCCCTGTGGGGTGTTGTGTAAAATGTGACAGGTGAAATATCCCTGCAGGATATTTTTGAGAGAGTGCTGTGAGAGCCAATCTGCACGTGCACATGACAGGCTTCACAGCCCTCCTGCTCTCTGCAGGCAAACTGAAGACAGGTCCTCTGCCAGGACACAAGCGGTGTCTCAGGGATTGCTCCCACCATATCTCTCCTGGCAGCAGGGAAAATCCTGCCTCCTCCAAGGGACACTTCTCTTGCCCTCTGTGGCAGGTGGTCAGGCTGGTGCAGATTAACTGCTGTAATCATTGCAGCTTACAGGTTCCTGACCTCCTGAACTTATATCCAAGCCCTTCTCAGGCATGCAGGACTCTCCTGGTGTCTCCTCTCTGCCTTGACACTCAGAGGAGACCCCCATAGAGGAGGTGGTGGTGAATTTTTGAGGAACCTCACCTATGTTGCAGTTCTTTGGGCAGTCATGGTCCTCCATCCAGCCCAGTTACACCTGGTTCTGCAGCTCCTGTGAGTCACACTCCCTGGGGGAGCAGCACATCTGGGGAATCAGGTTAGAGGCAGATTAGATTTGATGCCTCCAAGGGGATGATTGAGGGTTTGGGGGATGAGAATGGAGGCATGCAAAATTCTTCTCCAGCTGTACTTGGCACAGAGGGTGTGTTGCACAGATGGATAAAAGTTCCTACTGATGGATAAAAGTTCTTTAGATTTATAAACTGTCCTGGGTGGGTGGATCCTGATGTCATTCTCAGGGCTGTAAATCCAGTAAAATAAATAAAATTTCTGTGGACTTGTACCAGAATAAGAGATAGATGGGCTACTGTGAGAAATATGGCACCTCAGAATGCAGTAAAATAAAAAGTGATCATTCTGCTCTGTACACAAAGTCCAGGGCTCTCTCTGACCTGATAGATGGGAAGCAGGAGATGTGTGGCCACAAGAGGTGTTGGCTTTTTACAAAATGGCAACTGGTTCTCAAATGCTTTCAGCACACTACAAAGGAGGAAATCTGACCCAAATTCCTCTCATCTGCTTCCACTGAGAGTGAGAGTGGGAGCCAGTGGGATCAGCCATTTCTTGGGGGGTTCATTTGTCCTTCTACACCCCCAAACCAATGCACTTGCAGCCCAGTGCATTTCAGATGTTTTATCAGGACAGTTTCATTGCAGCAATCCAGTGTGCATTAATTATAAGCATGCGTAAATGAGGTGTTAAATGATTTATTCCTAGACCCAGATTGAGAAATCCCAGTGGTTTCTTCTCCTGATGTCTAGCTGCTGCTGAAAAAGTCAGACTTGCTGGCATTGAGGAGGAGAGGAGGAATCTTTTCACTTGCAATTCAGCCCCAGAATTGCTGGTGCAGGCTGAGCCTCCCTGGTGAGCCAAGGCAGGCTGTGACCAGCATGGAAGGAGCAGGGAGCCCATCTCCAGTGGGACCAGCACATGCATGACAAATCCTGCTGCCACCACTGCCAGACACTGGCCCTCTGGGAACTCTGGTGATGCCCTGATGCTGGGACACTCTTGGGAAGATGGGGAATGCCTTTTGCATTCTCAGAGCCAGAGGGTGGGAATTAAGAGTCATTTTAATTAATCTTGTACTTATTATTTATATCACTAATTGGATATGCTTTTGGTGATTTTTTTTTTCTTCTTCTTTTAGATAAGAGTGTTTAGGGTTGGTTATTAGTATCTATTTTATAATTCTAGCCAGAGAGGATCCTTTGTTCTTAGGAGCTAAGAAAGTGCAAACCATCAGAGAATGCCTGGTGGTGCTGGGCAGCACAGGCACCTCCAGCCCAGGGTGCCCAGCAGCAGGGGAGGGACAAACCAGAGCCTTGCTGGGTACTGG